>NC_046222.1:46597046-47336008 GCF_009819885.2 Catharus ustulatus | reverse complement strand
GGCAGGCAGGTGTTCAGCCATGTTCACGACAGCAGGGACCCATCACATACAATGGTAACTTGGGAACACAAAAGCCATCGCTCCAAAACATCCTGCCTTCCTCCTTCTTCCCCCCAGTTTACACACAGAGCCTGATGTCAGATGGTCTGGAATATCGCTTTGGTCATTTGGGGTTGCCTGTCCTGGCTGTGTCCCCTCCCAACCTCTGATGCACCTACAGCTTCCTCACCAGCGCATTGGTTCAAAACTGACAATGCAAAAACAGAAAAGGCCTTGGCTCTGTGTAAGCCCTACTCAGCAATAACGAAAACATCTCTTCATTATCAGCTCAGCACAAGTCCAAGACACAGCCCTGTACCAGCCACTGTCAAGGAAATTAACACTACCCCAGCCAAAACCAGAGCACTGGATTAGAAGCCATTAAGTCCATGTTTTGGGATTACTTTATTCTACATGCGTTCTCATTACTTGCAGAAGAAGTGAGATGTTTTGGCAGTGTTTTGCCACTCGTGTTTTGGCTGTCACAAATGTAGCATGATACTCTCCAGCTATCTGTTTAATCACCTGTAGTGAAATACAGTTAAGTTTTAAAATTAAAAATAAATTGATTTTCCTCTGCTGATATCCAGGTGTTAAAAAAGGTAAGTTTCTTGTTGGTAGAATTGCCTTGTTAAGGTTTTGGGCTTGACATGGGCTTGACAAAGCTTATCAAGGTTACCAAAACTTATCAAGAAGGACGTACCACTGACAGTGGGCACAGGGAATGCTGAAACACAAACTTGACTCAAGGTTTTCTTAATAACAGGGTGTACTGCAGTTGGTGTGGCCAAGGCAAACAGTATTTGTGTGGAAAAGAGACAAAAGAGGAGAAACTACAGTCCTGTCTGCTGGAAGGGCAGGAGAAGAATTTCAGGAGTCATGAGAAAGAAAGCATGAAGAAAGAAGCAGTGAAGTTCAAAAATGATGCAATTCTATGGAGTGAGGACTTCCTCGCTTATTGGTAAAACACCCAAAAAACCCAAGTTTGCATGGATTTTTTTTAAATCTACACTTGAATGAGCCTGATCTGTGTATGATGGGTGAAACTTTCCAGAAGTTATCCTCAAACTGATTTCCCTTGTAAATAATTTCCCTCAGATGGGAAGAAATTATTCATCTTTGTGTGGCCCATAACAGGTAACCCCCCTTCTCCTGCTCTGTGAATACCAGTGGTCCTTCCTCTCCAATCCTCCCATCACTTTTTGTCATAAAGCTAAAACCTCAGGTGTTTTCTCAACATGTATTTAGATTTGGAAATTGCTTACTCTACTTCCAAGGTGAAGGCAGGCTTGCTTCCTTATTATGTGGTAATTCCCATTTAAAATTTAATTCACATTATAAATGACAATATAATATTGGCTTTCACATTTATGTGTTAGCCTCTGCAAGTGATTATTAACCACAAAGATTTTGACGTAGTACAATTTGTACTTCCTTTCAACTACTTTTTGATATAGCATAATCTGTCAATTTGTGTATGTACCACATTGCTTATATAAAGAGTAGTGTGATAAATATTAGGCATTACCATAATATTAAAATGGAAACTATTTAATGTTAAAATTCTTTTATTTGTGTAACTAATTCAAATAATAGTGTGAAATAGCTATGCTGTTTCTCACATTTGTGGACTACCTTATCTGAATGATAACAGTGACAAAAATCAGGACACCAAGAGAAAAAATTACTGACTGTTATCAAAACGTGTAAAAACAACAAAAGGGAGCTTCAAGGAGAAATAAAATATATTGATTTAATCTATAGGATGGCAGGCAGACAAGTCAAAGGTTAAAACTAAGCAAAAAAATTCTAAAGCATCTAAACTCAGAAAAATGTTTAAATATTCTCATGAATATGCATTAATCCATGTAATGTAAAAATATATAAGAACACTGTTTGAAGCTAAGGGTGTGGGGTTTTGGCAGATTGCCAAACATCCCAGCACTTTTTATCCCTTATTAAACTTTTAAAAATTCTAAAAAGTGAACTTTGTTTTTCACAACTCATAAACAGTTTCTTGAGATCATGAGTAACAGCTGAGGAGTAAAATGTAGTGTTGGTGATGGCAGACCTGCTGTGGAAGTAGCAGAGAATGGGGAATGATAGGAAGGTTTGCCTTGATTAGAGGTCTGAATGCAGTTTTAAACCAGCAGAACATGATTGTCTAAAAAGAAGTGTAACTAGCTATGAGAAGCCTAATTAGACCTAATTAGCTGTTTTGTGGGAAGACAGCTCATTCTTGCTTATATTTTAGTTGTGTATGATAGCAACACATTCCCAAGTCATAGTTTTCTTACTATTAATTCTGTCAAAATTTGAAAATGTATATATTTGCATTCTGGCCTCCATGCCTTTTACGGAGAATTATAAAGATGTGCGTACAGGTTATGTTCTGTATAATGTATATAGTATGGGTTTTTATGGTGTCAGCCTGTATGTGAAAGAATAAATGAACATAACCATCATCCCTTCACTTTAGCGCTCACATCCCTCTGAAAATCTGAAGACAAAACCGGCATTTGGGTTAATCATTCCTAAAAAAACCGGCAATTTTCCTGGGGGGAAGGAGCACCTTGTTCCTGCTCCATTAGCTGCTCGGAGGCAGTAGCGATGTTCCCTAGCTGTACGCCGTGGCGTTGGAGCGGGCGGGCGGTGTGTCCCGGGCGGGCGGTGTGTCCCGGGCGGGTCCCCACGAGGTGGCAGCATGGGCTAACGCTGGCCCGCCCGCCGGCGGCACTCGGCTGCGGGGCGGTGAGAAGGGCGCTGCGATTGGCTGGGGGATGCTGCTCAGCAGACTGGCGGCTTGTCTCTGCGGCTGTGTTCTAAAGTTACAGTCAAATGCAGTTTGAAAACATGTATTAGGTCACGACTGCCCCATGTAAGAGCTACAGGCTCGGGGAAGACTGTCTGGAAAGCTGCCTGGCAGAAAAGGACCTGGGGGTGCTGGCAAACAGCAGCTGAACATGATCCAGGGTGTGCCCAGGTGGCCAAGAAGGCCAATGGCATCCTGGCCTGGATCAGCAGTGGTGTGGCGAGCAGGAGCAGGGCAGTGACCTCCCCCTGTGCTGGGCACTGCTGAGGCCACAGCTCCAATCCTGTGCTCAGTTCTGGGCCCCTCACTGCAAGAAAGACATTGAGGGGCTGGAGCGTGTCCAGAGAAGGGCAACGGAGCTGGGGAAGGGTCTGGGGCACAAGTGCTGTGAGGAGCAGCTGAGGGAGCTGGGGGTGTTCAGCCTGGAGAAAAGGAGGCTCAGGGGGACCTCATCACTCCACAGCTGCCTGAAAGGAGGGGGTGGCCAGGTGGGTCACAGCCTCTTCTCCCAGGTAACAAGTGACTGAACCAGAGAGCACAACCTCAAGTTGCACTGGGGAGATTTAGGATGGACATCAGGAAGCATTTCTGTGTTGGAGGGGTGGTCTCAAACATTAGAACAAATAGCCCAGGGAAGTGGTGGAGTCACCATCCCTAGAGCTGGACACTGGATGTGGCGCCTAGTGCTGTGTCCTAGTTGACAAAGTGGTGATTAATGTGAGGTTGAAGTCAATGGTGGAACTCTTTTCCAGCCTAAATGATTATATGATTCTATTCTATGGTTCTGTGTTTTCTTGATAAACTTTCCAGCCATCTGTTATTTCTTCAAATGCATAATTGCATCTTCCTTTCTCATTGTCTGTATCTTGCTTTTTCTCAGCAATGATTTCTGCTTTCAAAATTTAATTCCTAAATGCACTAAAACTGCCCAATTTTTAATTTTTTTGATTGTGATTTAGATGACAGATTCTGCACGTGTATCTTGGTTATTTGGTATGTAATCGCTATTAGATTTTCCCTGTACTATGGCTGTGTACTAGCACTGATTAAGTGCTAAACAGAAACAGAGTCTTCCCCTAGATGCTCTGTGATGGGTTCCATGTGTGTTTGCAAAAGGAAGGATACCTGTTACATTACTGCAGGCAGGGCCAAATGACACAATTCAGTAAAGTTTGTAGGTAGGGGTTGTGCAGGTGTATTGGAAGTATGATTTCTTTAATTGTGTAGCATTGACAATTGAAGGTTTACCCATCAGACAAGTAACTTTAAAACATTGTGGTGGCCTAACACAGAGACACTGATACCTGAGGGAAATATACTTAATGTTAACTCCTGGCTCATAGTACTTAAAATTACCTTTCTGAAGTGATTTATACTGTGAAAGAAATTTGACTTTTCATGATCATCAGATTTTTTTTGTTAGCCAGTATATACATCTGTGATTTCTAGATCAACTAAATGTGCAAAATTTCTGCTCTAACAGTACAGCTGGTATTTTCTTCCATGATGTTTATATGATGATAAATAGTTAATTTTTACAGTTGTAGTATCTGGCAGCAGTCACTCAAATAAAATTTAAAAGTTATTGCTTACTTATGTTCATTTACTACATTGCTTTTATCACTGTGCCTAAAATTACTTTTTATGACCAGTTAGTGTTGATCTAAACCTGTGCTGTTGCTGAAAGGGTTAATCTTGCATTTTCTCATCCCAGGTGTGTGTTCACCCTTTCCTGGTGTTACCACTAGTATTTCTGGCACCATACTTTATGGATTAGTGAGCTGGCTGTACAGGTGGCTGTTGAGTAACCTTTTAGTTCCCTCATAATTCATACCAAGAGCCTTGAAGCCTTGCACTTAACCATGCAGGCACTGGCTGTTCTTACTTGGGCTTAGTAGCATCCCTACTCAATAAAATTTAGTAGTGATGCTTCTATTCAGTAGCTATTATTTATCTAATTTTCTATCAATGAAATTAATTACAGGGTATGCCAGATACCTCATCCACACTCTTGGTTAAAACTAAGAGTGTAAGAGTGGACAGTTTGGTTCTAGGTACAGTAATTTCACGAATACAAGCCGCACCAATTTGACCAAAATTTTGGTGGAAACCCGGACGTGCGGCCAATATTCCGGGGCGGCTAATACATTAACAAAATTCTAAAAGCTGCCAACACGGAAGTGAGAGCCCACGGCAGCCCCAAGCCAAGCTGGAGCCCGGCCGGCCCCGGCTGAGGTTGGAAAGCCGGGCAGAGGCGGGGCCAGCAGTGTTGGGGGCGGGCGGCAGAGCCTGAGCCAGCAGGGCGGGGCAGGGAGGGCGGCAGAGCCCGGGCCAGCAGGGCGGGGAAGCCCGGGAGAACTGGGGCTAGCAGTGCAGGGGAGCCCGACTGCATAGGGGAAGATAGCAGAAGCAGGAAGCCCGGCGGCGGGGAAAAGCCCCCTAGAAGCAGGGCTGGCAGTGCACGGGAGCCACATTGCATAGGATAGGATAGTAGAAGCAGGAAGCCCGGCGGCGCGGGGCTGCCCGGCGGCAGGGAAAAGCCCCCTAGAAGCAGGGCTGGCAGTGCACGGGAGCCACATTGCATAGGAGAGGACAGTTGAAGCAGGAAGCCCGGCGAGCAGGGCTGCCCGGCGGTGGGGAAAAGCCCCCTAGAAGCAGGGCTGGCAGTGCACGGGAGCCCAGGGGAACCAGGGCTAGCAGCGTGCGGGAGCCCGGCGGTGCGGCGGCCAGCAGTGCCGGCCAGGGCGAGCCAACATGGCAGCGGCGGTGCAGACGGGAGCGGGGAGCCAGGGAGTCTGGCAGTGGCGGCGGCAGCAGCACCGCCCGCAGGGCAAGCAAACGCAGCAGTGGCAGTGCAGACGGGAGCAGGGAGCCTGGCGGCGGCGGTGGCAGCAACACCGCCCGGCCGGCCCAGCCAAGCCGTAGCGCCGAGCCGGGCCATCCACCCCTATCGGCAACCATGAGCGGGCCGAGCCTGCCTGGCCCCGCCCCGAGCCAGTAAAGCCCGCTATGCCGCGATCCTGTTGCTAATTGGCCAATTTGTGAAAGCTGCGCACGGATTCTCGCTACGAACGAAAGTGCGGCTAATATTCGGGGTGCGGCTTATCTATTGACAAAGACAGCAACATTGTCGAGGCACCGGGGGTGCGGCTTATAATCCGTGCGGCTTGTATTCGTGAAACTACTGTACTTCTGTGGCATTGGTACTGAAATCACACTGCTTCTTTCCTCAAAAGAATCTTTATTTCTGTCTGAAATACAGTGTAGGAAATCTGCTGAGTTCTGTCTCCAAATATATTAATAGTAAAAATATGACAAAATTCAGAGGGATAAGAGTGTTTAATTTAAAATGTTACTGTGATTTTTACCACACTATTAGTGCATGAATCAAGCAGCCAGACGTGGAATTAGGTGAGTTAGCCTGGTCCATAGTACTCAGCTGCTGGGTCTCACAGCCTGACAGAAATGAGACTGTTGAAGCTCCATCTCTCTAGGTCCAGCCAGTAGTGAGGTTTGAATGTATATTCCAAATTTTGATTTATTATTGAAAAGACTATAATGCACCTCGACCACACAGTATAAATAGGGATATCTGGAAATAAAGACTTGTTAAACAAGCAAAAAAAATCTTTTTCTGACCTCAGTTTTCCACCTCTGAAACTCAGTATGTCTGTAGCAAGGCACAGATTTGGGTTCCATTACACAAATATATGTCAATTAGAGAGATTGCTGTATCCTGTGGGATCTGAATGAAGCCTCTGTGTGGACACTGAAGTTGGTTTGGGCTCTTTCAATTGGATTTGTTTGTGTGGAGAGGTATGCAAGATGTTGAAATCTTTCTGTAGATCAAACATTTTTAGGCTCATTGAAGATGAAATTCTGTCTCTAGGCAAACTAAGCTTTCTCTTTTGCTTGTAAAATCTTTAAGAAATTTGGTTTCACAGCAAAAATTCTACCTGGTCCTATAATAAAGAGTACTCCTAACAAATTATGTTCTCTTGTTAAGAAACAAATTTATTAGAAGATATTTTGGAATCACCTATGTAAAATGAAAGTGAAAAGATTAGCAGTATTTCTTCAGTGCCTGTACACAAGGTTTCAGGAGTTCAAGGTGTAAATATGCAATGATATTCCCTTCACAGCAGATTGTTGTAATTATTTACTTTACCACGTGCATTTATATAAATTTCTCAGCATCTCCCTGAGCTGCTCATGAGATGAACCTTACTGGAGTGTGGTACACTGAAGGTGTGCCTTACTGAATCTCCTCATAAGACAAAACCATTAGTTTTTTTTAATTTTATAATCAACACATAGAAAATTGTTGATGTCTTAACAAGGCATTTAGAGGATTTACTAGTTAGAATTCTTCATAACGCACTGAAAATGGGTAGTGATAAGGGAAGTGTATGGATTATTTCTATGGTTAATAAGGCTTTATCTGATGGTTCAGAGCCTGACTACTGAAACTGCTGAAATGACAGTTTAGTACCATACTCCTCCACTAACTCCTTGATGGACCTTGAGCTAGTTAATTAGTTAGCTGATCATCATTTTCCCTTTTTTATTTTGGTTTCTTTGTGATGTTCTTACAAAAGCATAGACAAAGGGGTTGGATGGCAGTTAGGATGACAAATACTACATACCATTTGTTCTGAATTCTGTTGCTTTACTGATGAAAGTTATGTTGTTTAGAAAGAACAGCATTACCACCCTGTGGCACATCTATTCCAATCCCTGTCATTGTAATTACTATCAAATTAATTCTGGCTCTTCTAGGAAAGATAAAATATTTTACTCGAAGGTACTCTGTGTCTTAAGGTTTTTGTGTTATTCATGCATAAAAAAAGGGGGAATGAAATAAATGAAAAACAGAGAATTTGAATTTAAAATGACTGCTAAGCAAGCGGAGCACATTCTCAGGACTGAGGGTTTTACATTTCAATCTACATAAGGCATAATATTAAAAATCCAGGAAACAATATGTTTGTGGGCCCAGAGAAACATGATTATATGCTTCTTGTACCTAGTGTTCCTGGAAATTATCTTTGTATTGTTCATTTTTTGGGGTGCACATCAGCTGTTTGAAAGAGTGTAAAGCATTGCTGTTATGTATAGAGCATGTGGGAACGAGTATGTCCAGAGTTTTTGTGGAATTAAAAAAAAAAAAAGGGAAAAAAAAAAATTGTATTTTAAATTTCACTTCCTTTAAAAATACAAAAAGATATCAGGAAGAGAAAGTATTTTTCATTTATTTTAGCTGGTATAGCTGTCTGCTTCATATTTTTGTCCTTTTTTTTCTGGAATAATAATTGAAATGTGTGGTTAACTTCTGTTGGTGTGAAAGCTATCTTTTAGTACATTCATATGATGCTGAGCATAAAGTTGATATGAAGTTGATAATTATACATGAGGAAAAATTACTCCTAATCACAAGAGTATTCACTTTTATCCTTTGTATTTGAAGGTAAAAATTACTGTGAATGAAATACAGAGATTTCTGTAGAAAAAAGCTTCCATGTGCTGTAACTCTTAGGATGGCTGTTGCTGAAGAATGGAATATAGGATAGAGTATTCTGTAAGAACTTGGGCAGGCATGGTTGTTCACTTCTTCTAAGTAATGTAAGAACTAGAAGGCACCTGATGAAATGATAAAATGACAGACCTTAAGCAAAAGCACTTTTCAAAACAATCTGTAATTAGACAATCCATAAAAACTGCTTCCAACAGAATTATAAATTATTAAGATACGATCAGTCAATTTTATGGTCCATGAATTAGAACTGTAAGAAAGGATGGTGCACACATGATCGATTGTAATTATGTTAGTTTCTCAGTGCTCACAGCAAAAGAGTTTACTAAGGGAAGCACCATTCCATAATGGTCTATTTTTATATGTTTGCTCTAAACACCCACTTAGGGCCACAGAAAGAGATAAACCTACTTTTCTCTAATTTTCTCTTTGTATGCACTAATTTGCTTGTATTTCCATGCTAATGAATTCTGATTCCAAGAATCTAATAAAGGTCTAATACCAAAAGTGTCACAGAGTGATGCTGTGATTTAGGAGAACTAAATTCAGCCATGGCACAAGATTATTAAGTGTAGATACAATGAAATTTTAACTCACAAATACTTATTTGAGGTGTTTGATTAGTTTTTTATACATGTCTAAAAGCACTTTTAACAAGGGCATTTGTGCATTTGTATTAGCAGTAATGAAGTAGTTACATCACCTCTTTGTTATCATCATGGACATATATTTTGAGCTTTAGTGAATTCTATGGTTGGGTAAACATTCTAATTAACATATTGGCTACTACATTGACTTTAGCAAAAATGACACTGTGAGTTGAGAATGGGAAAAAGGTTTCTTCACATGAAGATATAATCCTTCCGATATAGACTGACTGCTTGCTGTTGGAATGCAGTGGGGAATCATAAAGAGCAGTTAAAGCCCAGGATTACATTTCTTATGGTAGTTGTTCTAGCACCTTATTTCATTTAGACAAGAGGTTTTTTATGATACTTATAATGTGCCTCAGGTTTGTAGCATTTTAGAGAATACACAGAGAAAATTTATGACATATTCTTAATCAAGAGCTAAAAAACTTGAGCATTTTCCAGTGTCTGTTTTCTGTGAAGGAAACACTGCACTGGATTTTCTTTCTATGTTATTTTCTCCATTTTTTCAGTCACACTTGTCAGGCTGAAACAATGCATGGAAGCTCTTCGCCATAACTCGCCTATGTTCCAGGAATCACTGGAGTTCTAAATGGAAAATGTGAAACCTGTTCTTCTAAACTGAACATCGTACACAGCCAGATTGGAGTGGTAGAGCAGTGGCTGGAATGAGGAGAAAAATAAATCCAATGTTTTGAAGCAGACTTTAGTTAAAATAATGGAAAATGCTGGAATATAAGCAGAAATGCTAGAAATTCTTCAGGGTATCTTTCCATGTATTTACAAAGCAGTGCTCAGTTACATTCCAGGCAAAGTTGATCAGTTCATCCCATGTCAGTTGTTTTCAGTCCTTCCAAGCAGGTCATAGGTCTAAGAGTCCTGGACACATGTTTAGAAATTCAAATCGAGTTGTTTTCCTGGTGTTGCTGGATGAGTCTAGGAAAGGGCCTACATGTTGGTTTGAAAGTGTAATTTTGTGTGTGGGTTTGTTGGGGTTTTTTCCAGGTGCTTTTAAAAAACATCCATCTCAGACATGGTTCTGCAGGGAGTTTGCAGCTGAGGAATGCCATTACATAAGACAGGTTGTTTCAGCAGCTTCTGGATGTGGGCTTGAGGGAGATTTCTTGAGAATGTAGAAAGGAGATATGGTGTTTGTGAAAGTGTGGGTGGGAAGAAGGGACTTGAAGAGAGAAAGCTTGACAAAAAGTGCATTCATCCCTGCTCAAAGTAGTCTTCTGAATTTATTATGTGGCTTTACTTACCTTGGTTTTTGTGTTTTGCTGATTTAGCCATAGAAGCTTTTCCTAGGACTGATAAGATCCCCTAAGTTGTAAGAGTTCTTGAGGCTAATGACAGCATGGTGTTTTTCAGGCTTCCTGCAGAATTATTTAAAGGTACAGCTTCAAGAGGAGTTCCAAAGCATATCCAGAGTACTGTTAAGCTAAGGTTGCTCTCCATTCCAATAGTTATTTTGGTAAGGCTGGGAAGAAATGAAGTTGGCAAAATGTCAGTATGACTTCACAGAGGTAACAGAGAGACCAGCTGAGATTGGGACATCTGCTTTAAACCTGTCACTGACATGAATTCTGCCCAAATGATTCAGCTGGTCTGGAAGAGTTTTCGTTCTCTCCAACCTGTACATGTTCTTTTGCATTCTGTCTGTGTACATGAGCCATGTCCTGGGTTTGGGAGTTATTAATGCTTTCAAGCATGACTGAGAAAAGACCACAGTGCAATTGGTTACTACAAATGAAATCTTGAAGGAGCATGGAGAAGGCGCTGAACATACCTGAAATCTCAGGAAAAAAAAGCAAAGGTTTCATTTTATGCCTATCAACACTGACTTTTCAAAGTCAAATTAGTTTAACCCAAATGGTAAAATAATCTGACCGCAGGGAGAACACTTATAGGGTGTCTTTCTTTATGCATTAATTTATGCAGATAAAAGAGCATTTTTCATGCTGGGGTATTAAAGAGACATCTTCATGCTTCACAAGTCATGTGTTTTTATCCACTCTGATGGCAGATTTTAGAATTATCCTTCTGATATGAAAATTTACAGAACATTATTTTTCATATATTCACATTATAGATTTATAAAAGAAAAAAGATAGGATTGTAATACTATCACTGATTTCTATCCTTTGAGTCTAAAGTCCTATAGTCCTGTAGATTTATTTGCAATTTTCTGTAAATTGGATTAATATAACTGCCATTCTAGAATCATTCAATTAAATTAATAACATTATCTGAAATTGCATGTTAACTTTTTGCCAGGTTTTTCAAAGATAGTAAAAATTAATTCAGTCAGCTTGTCTTTTTCTTATTTTCTTTGTTTCTTTGTGTAATTGTGTTTTCTGTTCGTAATTACTATTCTAATTAGTTGATAAAGATTTATGGCAAAGAATTAATTAAAAGCCATGCACAAGAAAAGCTTGTTTGTGTTTTCTAATAAGATATAGAATTTGCCTTCTCATTATTCAAGTGGCAGGTTATGTAAACATTTCTATTCCTGATCCTTCTAAGGCTTTTGTCTCTTGTCTATTAAGTATTTTGCAGGGGAAAACACGATCATCAAGTCGGCAATCTGCCTAGGATTTCAGAATGGCATGAAAATAAATAATTACACACGATGAAAACATTTAGGATATTACATTGTGATCATTTCATGTCACTGGCAGTCCCATTTCAGGAAGAAAAACAACATTACATAAAGTCTAGTGGTACAGTAAACAAGGGGATTTAAAGACTGATGGATATCACTGTCTGTTGTCTCCCTAGGGTAGAGTATTGACTGTCATACTTTAAATTCCCTTCCCTTCCCTTCCCTTCCCTTCCCTTCCCTTCCCTTCCCTTCCCTTCCCTTCCCTTCCCTTCCCTTCCCTTCCCTTCCCTTCCCTTCCCTTCCCTTCCCTTCCCTTCCCTTCCCTTCCCTTCCCTTCCCTTCCCTTCCCTTCCCTTCCCTTCCCTTCCCTTCCCTTCCCTTCCCTTCCCTTCCCTTCCCTTCCCTTCCCTTCCCTTCCCTTCCCTTCCCTTCCCTTCCCTTCCCTTCCCTTCCCTTCCCTTCCCTTCCCTTCCCTTCCCCCATGACACAGAAATCTACAGGTGTCTGATAAATACCTTGGCTTTGGTAATCTCTAATACCTGTTATTGGAACAGAGGATCTAATTACAAAGAAGGATTTCCTTTCAAGATAACCTGACTTTGTAAACATCTTACCTTGCTCACCGACCTTATCATCAGGAGGAACAGAGCTGCTCGGACTCGAGACTTGAATAGTATATTCATAATTCTCTTCAGTATCCATATCTGTTATTCCCCTTTATTGATATCTTTTATCCTTGCTCTGACTGTAATTCTAATACTCATCTAGATTCTGCTCAGAAGGAGTTTTACTTACGTGCCGCATCAAAGGAGAAAATGAAAATGCTCATTAAAACACACGGTGACCTAAATTAATGTAATTAATCTACTGTGCTTAAAATAGCTTAGATATGTCTGGTTTTCAGAAGTAGTGCACTTCCAGAGGACTAGTAGAATACAGTGGCATTAGCATGCTCATGAAACAATTCCTATGCCCATAGGCAGATGGAAACAGAAGCTTTTAGCAACTCCTATGGAGATATATATTTATCTTTACTTTTAAATATTTGTCTTGACATCTGATCTTACAAACTGGATCTACTTAATAAACAAAGTAACTTGAAAATAATGTTTTAATTTTAATTTTAAAATAATGTTCAAGAAACACTGTTACATCCTTGGTTTTTATCAGCCCTTGTGCTTGTCCTCTCCTGCCTGTGCCATATCTCCTCTGTGACCCACCTGTTTTCTGAGTGACAGATGTTTTTCTGTCCCAAGACCATTAGTACCACTTTCTTCCATCAGACATTGCATTGTGGATGTCCTCAAGTAAGATGTAAACTGGACCTGTAAATATTCTGTGAAAGATTTTACAATCATGTAACTACAGAAGAAGTCACAGAGTAAGTGGGAGTACATAGTAGTATACTACTGTGAACAAGGCAAGTGACATCTGAAAAACCCTTAATGTCCTTTCTCTGTTTGGCAGGCCTTGCTGTTCTCTTATGTCAGTTTTTGGAGAAGCAAATGAAGAAAAAGATGGCCTGGTTGGATAGAGTCCCAGGGAAAGCAGCCAGACTTGTCAGGGGACAGGAAAGCACAGCCAATGAAAAGAAAATTAAAGGAATGAGAATAAGAGTAAGAATTTGTACTTTAGTGGAAGCAGAGACTGATTATGTTAAACACTATGGAGAAGTTCAAATGTTAAGGAGAGACAAACACTCAGTGGGATAATTGATATTCAAAACTACTGCACACCTTAAGAATATATTAAAAAACATCTCTTGGGAACAATATTTAACCCTAGTTGAGAGCAAGGTGTTGGACCATGACCTTATAATGTTTCTTCTTTACCTGGTGTCAATGATTTCTAGTTAACTACCTGCAACATTGACCTGCAAAGGGCAAAAACTCCCAGTGCCAGTTTATAAGAGTAGCTGTGCTGATCTTGGTTGGTATAGAGTTAAATTTCTTCCTAGTAGCTGGTATGGGGCTGTGTTTTGGATTTATGCTGGAAACAGTGTTGATAACACAGTGATGTTTTTGTTATTGCTGAGCAGGGTTTACACAGAGCCAAGGCCTTTTCTATTCCTCACCCCACCCTACCAGTGAGTGGGCTGTGGGTGTGCAAGGAGACAGGGCAAAGCCAGGACAATTCACTCTAAATGACCAAAAGAATGTCCCAGACCATTTCATGTCATGTTCAGAAACAAAGTTTGGGGGAAAGGTTGGCCAAAGGGCAGTGGCTTCTCAGGGATTGGCAGGGCATTGGTTGGTTGCTGGTCAGCAATTATTTTCATTTGCATCAATTATCTTTCTTGGAATTCACTTTTTTTCCTTGTTAGTATTTCCTCACAATTACGATCACTATTATTATTAAATTTTAGCTATCAAACTCTCTTTATCTCAACTCAAATGTTTTCTGACTTTTACGCTTCTGATTCTCTCCCCTGTTCCACCTCCAGGGTGGAGTGAGTGAGCATCTGGGTCACTCCCCAACAGCATCGAACTGAGCCACCAAATCAGCATGACCAAATACCTCTCTGGAGTGCCTCTATGCTGCTGCATGCTCCATGGGGAGCAGAAAGGAGGAGTTATAGCATTGTATCTAAGTGCAGGGTTAAATCTTATGGTCATCACAGCAGCATGGTGGGAAGCTGCGTTGAGAGAGCAAGCTAGGAAGACAAGAAAGAGGAGTGTAAGAATATGATGCACAAGCCAGAGCAAGTCCACAAAGGGCCATGTAGATGATTAAGCACTTGAAGCATCTTCCTTATGATAAGAGGCAATAGAGAGTTGAAACTCTTTATCCTGGGAGAAGACTCAGGTGTCCTAATCAGTGTCTATACCTCATGGGAAGGAACAAAGAAAATGAAACCAGAGTCTTCTCAGTGGTATCCAGCGAGGCAGTGGCACAAGTGGAAAAGTGGGGAATTATGTTTAAATGTAAGAAAAAGCTTTCTAGCTATAAAGGTGGTCAAACATTGGAAAAGGTTGCCCAGAGACTGTATAGTTACCTTCTTTGAAGACATTCATAACCCACATGAGAACAACCTGTTTCACCCTGCTTTGAGGAGATATTTTGGAGTAGATGATCTCCACAGGTCCCTTCCAACCTTACTGAATCTGGGACTCTGTCTGTGGTAAATAGCAGGTGCATAGAGAAACAGAGGTACACATTGCTCCTTTTCCTGGTTTGTCCTTTTAGCTTCTGGAATCAGTAGATCAAGTACTAGTCATGTTTAATAGTCATTGATAGTTCTTCTCTGCATGGATTTGTTTAATTATTTTAAATCTATTTATGCATATGATGTCTCTGGAATGTTGTGATAATGAATGCCACAATTTGATTATGCAAAACATAATTCATGCAGCCAGGGCTACAAAATCAGGCCAGTGAATTCCCCAAAGCACTAAGTTCTTAGGTATTGATATCAGTATGGAGTCAGAGTGTCACTCTCTGTACTAAACACTTACATCCCTATAATATTCAGTGCCTTTTGTTTGCAGTTGCAGATCACTGAGAAAATCTGGTCTTCTGCTGTGTTTGCTTTGCTTTGATCTCTCTGCTCCTTCTTTCCCTTCACTGTCTTTGAAAGGTTTCTCTCTCATCTGTGTAACTCTCAGCTACTAATGGAGCCATTTCCACTCGGTGCCCACCCTGTCTGAACCCCTAACACGACTGCTTCTTGATGAGAGAGTTTTGACTCCAGATGACTTTAATGTACTTTAAAGAAGATAATCCAGCTAAGGAGCTAGGACTGTGGGAAAATAATGTTGGATGAACTTGCCTCTCTGCAACCATGATAAAGGCTAACATCTACAATAACTTAATAGGTGGATTTCTAGAGATCTTTATATACACTTATCTATGGTTACCTAAATTGTATTGTGCCGTCTCACACATTTGAAAATCTTTCTGTAAAGCCATGTGAATTTAAAAGAATACAGTGCTAAGTCTAGTATTAGAATATGTTTATACTTGGACAACACCATCTAATTCATATATTGAGTTACAGTCTTAGAAGACTACTCTTAGAACTTTCATCAAGCAATACAAAATGAATAACTAATGAATTTTCAATAATGTAAAATATAAACTCTGCTTTTAAAAATGCTTGAAATTCCATTTAAATTACAAAAACTGTTTTTTTACTGCTATGGTTACTACAATCACTACCAAAAATAACAAAGCTTTGTCCTGATCCAGTTGAAGTAAAGATTGTGTGTGAAAGAACCTGGTTAAGGATTAGCTGGAGTTATATTGGATGAAATCCATATTGTTTTTTAAAACGAGCCATCATTATGGACTTTAATTTCTTACATTTCTCTTCACTAGTTTGGAATATTATTGTTTTGTTTTAACTTCATGTACTAGGAAGTACTCCAGCTCTTTCTGTGCAATTTTGAAAATTGCTTGAATATTAGGAAAAAAATGGGAATAAATAGAAGTTTAACTAGGATAAACTACAAAATAAGAGAGACTGGGGTTAGGAAAAATCTTCCCTGCATTGCACTGCCAAGGGTGTGAGGAACAGCAGCCAAAACCAGACACAGAGGTGGTATAACCCAGCATCCTGCAGAGTCACAGAGCATTAATAGCATCACCTTTGCGCGCTTTTCTGCTTCCCCTGGCCCTCTGTGAGTCTGCTGATCTGTAAATTACAAGATGACAAGTGTGCAGGGAGCACAGCTTTCCCATGTGTGACAGAGTCCAAGCAGATGGATATTTTCAGCCCAAGAGATACAGGAGGGCTGGAGCCTGCTGTGCCTGTATGGAGAAGGTAAAAAAGCATCTCTCAGCATCTCCACCATGACAACCTTCCCACCTGAGCTGAAGGCTGGCCTGCTGTGCTGCAGGGGTGGGGCAGAATGCACAGGTCCCACTGTACTCCAGCACTGGCTGTCAGAGCTGCTAGGGTTTGCAGAGTATGCATATTCCCTTGCAGACTGGGAATGCTCTTAGAGATCAGACCAGTGCCCTGCATACCCCAAGAATATCACTGTGCACAAAGCCCTGGAGAAAACCTTTGTGAAGAAACAGGGAGGTAGAATAGGTTAGTAAGGACAAGCATTGATAATTAACCCTCTTTTTTTCTTTAATAGCTTTATGTTAAAAAACTGTGAAAAAAGGCATTTCACTGCATCTCTATGGAGAAACAAAAGTCAGAATCTTTTGAAATTATTTCCCCTTTGACAGCCTTTCCTCTCAGTTTAAACTCTGTTGTGTCACTGTACACTGTGGCAGAGGGCTTCCAGCACTCAGCTCATTGCAGGAAAGGAAACCAGTACTGAAGGAGATGGATTTTCATAAATACATTCTCCCACTTAAAAATACAATTAAAAATTTAGCAGCTAGCAAAATCAAATAACATCTAATATAATGTATAGCATGGATTTTTCATTTAAAAATATAGGACGAAAAAAATTACCTTTACTTTGACCATATCAAGCATGGAAATTTGAACTGGATAAGGAGAATATCACCATTACTGCCAGAAGTTTTGGATTACTTTCTTGTTCTACTAAGAGATTTCCTATATTTTTATCTCTCTGATATATTTTTGAATCTTATGTACAGTAAATTCACGAATACAAGCCGCACGGAGTATAAGCCGCATATCTGGTGTGTTGGCAACATTGATGTCTTTGTCAATAAATAAGCTGCACCCGGAATATTAGCCGCACTTTAGTTCGCCGTGAACTTTCACAAAGTCGTCATTTAGTAACACAATCGCGGGATCGCCGGGGCTTACTGGCTTACTGCCGACCTCGGAAACATTGTTTCCAAGTGAAAAAAGACACACCCTTTATTTACAAGCCGAAAAAGTGTGGTCATTTTGCGAGCATTCCCAATGGATCCGCGTTGCCTTTAAACAACCGCTCAACCACGCGGGCAGGCAGCTGAGCTCCGAGCGCAGCCACATCTCCGTGCTGGCACAGGAGCGGCCGTTGTAGCCCTCGGGGCCCACGGGGCGAGCGGCCGTTTTAGCCCTCGCAGCCCTGCGGGGGGAGCGGCCATTGTAGCCCTCGCGGCCCGCGGGGCAAGCGGCCCTGTTGTAGCCCTTGTGGCCCGCGGGGGGAGCGGCCGTTGTAGCCCTCGCGGCCCGCGGGGCGAGCGACCGTTGTAGCCCTCTCCCTGCAAACCGAGTGGCCGTTCTACCCCTCTCCCTGCGGGCTGAGCGGCTCCCCCAGCCCTCTCCCTGCGAGCCGATTGCCCGCTTCATCCCTCTCCCTGCGGGGAGAGAGGCTCCCCCAGCCCTCTCCCCGCGAGCCCAGCCAGCCCTGTAGCCGCACAAGACTGAAACCACTTTAAAAAGTACAGAGAAATATCACACACTTTTATCGAACTGCCGAGGTAACTCACCCCGATAACAACCCCCGCCCCTCAGTAACGCCGCCATCCACAGGCAGGCAATAAGCTGTTCTCTGATTGATTCATCATCGGAACAATGGGAAACCATGGATTTCAGACTGTTTTGGCTCGGGACTGGACCAGCATGATACTAGGTAAGGGCAGATATCACATTTTTGTCCATAGCTTAGCCGCACCGGAATATTGGCCGCATTTCCGGGTTTCCACCAAAATTTTAGTCTTCTTGCTGCGGCTTGTATTCGTGAAATTACTGTAACTCTTGTGAAACTGTTTTGTTCATGATGGGAAATGAACACGAGGATGAGAAAGAAGGTTCTGGAAGAAAAGTAAATGAAGAAAAGTAAATAAACAAAAGATTCAATATAAATCCTTGTAATATCAGGTGGGCCACATTAAGTGTTAACTATAGAAGCATAAAGAAATTAATTCCAAATGGAGTAGCATAATTCTTACTGCATGAAGGTGAAAAAGTTCTTGAAATATTGAGTCTGCCAGAAGCTACCAGCCAGTCAGGAACTAATAACTGCTATTTAGAAATGTGAGCAACACAGAAAGATACACAAAATGTTGTCAGATCAAGCCTCTAGCACAGACAATCCGTTGGGAGCAGATTCTTGTCCTATTGATGTAGAATTGCCAGCCTGTAAGCCAGCAGGGGATGTGCCTCCAGCAACTGCATGCTGGCATATAGCTGGGACAGCTATAGCTGTCCCCACCAGACTTGTGAAGAAAACTGAATTTGTGTGCATGGTTGGGTATCTTATAGCAGCCTTCTCAGTGAGCTACTGACTGTGGTCTCACTACTCCTACAGTCTTAATATGTAGCGTCTTGAAAGTGTCCCCCATATACTTGAGAATTTAAAGCAAAACCTTTGATCAAAGTGATAAATTTGGTAATCAGCAGGTTGAGTGTCAGCATCAACAATGAAGACAGTCTAACAAGCGAGTTTTACTGAATACTTACACAATTATACATAGTCAAGAGTTTACTGTTAGCTGTGTGATGGTCAGACACTAAACTGGATCTGCAATTTTGGCAGTCACTATGAATGATGGTTCCTCCCAGGCTGCTGGAACAGATATCTTAAAAATGATGAGAGAAATGAAAAGTGTGGGAAATAGAAAGTGCATGGGAAAAAGAAATTCTTCATGCAGAGCTCTTCTCTTTATAATTGAAAATGTTTTAAAAGCTGTGCTTGGAAGGCATTTTATGTTCCTATCTCCTTTTTATGAGCAAGGGATGAAGAGGGGGTTTCTGAAGAGAATGCTAAAACTGCATGAGGATACTTACTAGCAGTAATCCAAGCACTTCAAAATAATGACATCAAGATGTAACAGCTATGTTAGATGATATATATTAAAGCATTTTAATAAACATTGTACTTACCAGGTCTTTGTATTTTTACTCCTGTGTCCATCACTGTTGAATTGCAGATAGGAGTAACAATATTTGTAAACAAAATAACTTGAAGGTCAAAGATCATGGTATTTTACAAGATGAAGAACAGGTAGTGCTTGTATCTTGATACTATGCTAATATAAGGCATCATCTATCAGAACTACAATTTGTTCCACGCAGAACTAAATTAAGCAGGTAAAACTTGTTGTACAAGAAAAATGCACATTATTCAAGTAAGCAAGGAAATGTTACTGCTCACAAGTTTTACTTTTCTGGTAGTGAGATCTCAGTGCGCCTGAGCCCTGCTATCCATGCATCCTGCTGAGCTCTGTCCAGCTGTTGGATAGGTGAAGTTTTGTACTGGACCAGGATTAACTTGGTTAGAGTTTCTTCCTCTTCTACTTTGCTCCATTTATCTGATCTGAAAATGGACATTTTCTCGTTACTTTTTCTCTGTACAAAACATGACTACTCGTATTCCGCATCCACAGAAAAAAACATGTTTGAGCAGTTGCATGTGGGAAATACACTTGCAATGTGTGATTTTCTTTAAGTGGTGAGAAGCCACTGGCTTTGGGAGAATAATCAGCTGGAAGTCAAAGTGTCCCAAATATGTTCTAGGCCAACACATGTAGCACTAGTGCTATAATTTTGAAAGTCCTTGCAATAATTTTTACATTTTGTAACTTTTGTTATCAGTTATGGTTGGCATGATTTAAGCGTGCTGAATTAAATAAAAGTTATTTAAAAAATAATAACTCTTACTAGTCCTCACTGTCTTTTGTGTTAGTTGCTAATGGTTATGAGCATTAATAACCTTTAGAACTACATCTAGGTTTGCTTTCAAAACTGTAAATTTAAAAGAAAATAAATCACATTTATAAGAATGGTTTTTATTTCCTTGCTAACAGTTTTCACCTATTTTTAGGCTGAAGTCTCCAATTTCCATGTCTAGATATTGAATTTCATCATGTCTTTGCTAGCTTAAAGATTAATCTACTTTCAAAAATATCTTTTGCTGTTTAGATAGCTAGAAGCTGATGAGGCTCTGTTCGCTTTCCACTAGAGAAAGTGCTTGTAATTCTTTGATGGCAAAGCTGTATCTGGATGTGCCATTTGAACATCTTTCTGGATGTTTTTCTGACATGAGTACCAGAAAAAATGCTATGTACTGAATTATTACCACTTCACCACTTCAACTGTGTAGTGTCTGTTAATGCACTGTGAGGCTGACTTTTTGTTCTCAGCTAAAATTAAATTGCCCTCAATTAAAATGAAATCACTCTCAGCTCATACTCACATCCCTGCCATTTTCTCTGCTTTCTGAAGCTTTCATCTGCCAAATTAAACAAATTTGTTTTTCTACTCAGGTTTGCAGACACAAGTTTGTCCAAGTTATGTATTTATTTAGTCAGTTATACCTTTAAAAAGGTGCTTAAAAATATCATTATGAGTGAATGAAGATTTTTATGACAGTATGTGGGGGAAACAAGCAGAGATCTATAATTCAAGTGCTTCCTTCTTATTCCTTGTTCTTGTACTACAGGTTCTAGATCTAAAAGTGTGATGTGCCAAAGATAAATAGAGCTAAGGAGCCAGAGATTGTGTTAGCTTCACTAAGAGGTTTTGCGTGTGTACCCAAAAGTGTAATGACAAATGGTCTAAACAGTTTAGTTCCTCTAACTGTCCATGTACCCACAGCTGCCTGATATTTTCAATCAATCATTCTGAGCTAAAAGCTAAAGTTTCTGAATTGATTGTGCTGAAGGGAGCTGAATCAATATTTAGGGGGTTGATTCCGTTGTTTGGTTTGCTCTTTTCGTTTTCTGCTTTCCAGTTTGTAACCGTCTTTCTGCAGGTCTAGTTCAGATTTTCAGGGTCACTTATGGAGGCTCCAGACACCAGGGAAAGTGTCAGTTTTGGTTTACATCTGCGAACAGCCCCAGATATTGTACTGTCTGAAATATTAGAGAATGGCTGAGTTGATTCTTCCTCAAGTATAATCACTTTACAACTGTTACAAAGTCTAAGATATCTTACTTAGGGAAATGTTCCTCACAGAATTTCAGAAATCATTATTGGCTCCATCCTTGTGCTGTATTCCTCTTTTAAACATTTTTTTAAATTTACAGTTCTGTGAATGTAAATGAAGTCAAACTGGTACAAAACTGATGTGAAGGAATAGAAGACCAGATCCTCTCTGGGTGCACTGATGAATTGTGACTGGAGTACTGTGTTCTGACATTTAGAGAAGATAATGTAACTGTGAAAATGTCGTGTTCATTATCAAGATCTGAATGTCATCATCTTTGACCTCAAAGTTCTGCAAAGTTTGCTAACTATATTAAAAAAAAAAGCTGTTGTGTTTTCCTCCCCCATTTGCCTCCTCAGTAGAGTTTCTGCTGCTTTGGGAACAGCACTGACATTTGCTTGAGAACTTGGTGGCAGGCACAAAATCACATCCTGAAAACAAACATAGAAATCTGTTGAAACATGCTGACAGCTAGATACTTTCAGCTGTGCTACTTTTGAGATCTCTGTGGACAGATGTTTTGTAGAAAATGAATGTTACAGAAGAGATGTGAACAATATGGGTAATGCTGACTTCTTGATGCTCATGAATTTCTTAAGTTCTCACAGATTCTGCTCTGATTCTGGGCAGGAGTGAATGTGAGAAAGATGATGGGTTCTGTACATGGTAGCTTGTCTGGCAAGTTACTGACTTGCACAGCCTCTAGAAAAAACATAGTGTATTGCAAATGCTAATGCAGTCTGTGACCTTTGCATAATAAGAACATTGATAATGAATTTTCCAATGGCGCACTCATTAATAAAGTGTAGGAAACGGGACTGGTGTGATGGGTGTGAGGCAGATAGAATTAGTCGGGATCTTTAGTCATCTCTTCTTGATGACTGAACTCTTTTACACGTGTTAATCTTGGAGGCATGGGCTGGAATTATATATCAGATATGTACAATATCACTAATATCCCAGAAGCCTAATATGCTTTTCAGGATGATGGTAAGCACCTTTCTACCTGGCCTGATGTCTGAGAGGCCAAAGATAGTGAATTCTAACACACGTGAAGATTAACACAGATAGGATATATGTATTAAGAGATCCAGTTTCCAGCGAGGATGAAGGATTATATTGCAGAGCATATTCTAGAGCTGTCCATTTTAGACAAACGATGTCCTCTTAGAGCAGGACATGAATTAATTAATTTTCATTTTGCCAATGATCTCTAATGATCTGCTAACTTGTTTTGAATCTTCCTAACAAGAAGCAGAATATTGACTGTGTGTTCACCTGGCAAGAAAGTCACTGCTGCTAGGAACAGTGCTTCCCAGGAAAAAGGTAAAACTTGAATGTGGTAGGTGTCATGTGTTTAGGCAGTACTTAGAGCAATTACAGGTGTATTAATACTGTGTGTACTGTGCACAACATAATCCTTCTGTGGCTGAGTTAACCTGGAGTTAACTTTGCATTAGGCCATGCAAGGATTCAGCAGAATCAAAAAAATAAGGCAGTAAATGAAGGAAACACAATCTCTGATCAATATATGGAATTTATTCTTCATTTAGATGAGAATAAGGCCATTGCTAGAGACATTGCAAATCCAACTGGTATAGAAATAGCCCAAGAAGGTAAATATTAACCTGCAAAGCACTGAGGAGGACTTTATTGCAACTGCATAAATGTGTGAGAAGGCTGAATGCAGACCCACTTCTTTTGTTAAAAGTAATTTGATGTTCTTTTTTGAAACGTGGATCTGAGATCCTTGATAGAGTCCTCTGGTCTCATAGTCACTTCATTCTTTACTTTACTACAGACTTATTTTGGTGCCTCTTTAGTGGTAAAAGGGTTTACATTCACTCAAATGTTTCCTGGAAGAAGTTAGTTTTAGACCAAAATTAAGTTCAGAAATGGACTGAGTCCACTCAGCTGAGGGTGGGAATGTTGATAATGATCTCTTTGTTGACAATTTGGAAAGGTGTAATTATTATTTCTGGAATTAGTTAAGATACTGTCAGTTTGTTGCCAAATGTGTGTGGCGTATACAGTATTTTAACAGAATAAATGTTGCCATGGACACATATTAAAAATATGTATTACCTGTCAACTCTCTAAAGACTGAAATGCAATCTGTAATGAGGGAAAAGGTCCAAAGTAAAGAACAAAGAAGTGCACGAGGGATTTCAGATGGTGTGGAGTCTGCTCTGAATTTCTCTAAATAACACCTATTACTTCAGCTTCATGTTTCAATTACCTATAAGAGAGAGTGAGAATTAAGATTACTGTAAATGTGTATTTTTTGGAAATAAAGCTGTAAAAAAGTAAAAAGAGCAAAATGAAGAACAAGAGGCCTGTTTTCAACAAACCATGTTACTTATGTACTCACCTGGTCCCACTCTTCGAGTGCCTGGCTCACTGGGTGTACCTGACAACACCTTTGTCAAGTGTGAGTGACCAAGCTCTGGAACAGATTGCCCAGAGAGGTTGTGGAGATATTAAAGAGCTGTCTGGACACATTCCTATGCCATATGCTCTAGGAAGAGCCTTCTTGAGCAGGGAGGTTGGACCAGATGACTCTACCAGTGGCCTCTTCCAACCTGACCCATTCTGTGATCCTGTGAGCTTTGAGCAATAGATCCAACACACCCAGACTTGCCCTTCAGCCCATGTACACACCTTCATCCAATTTGTGTGTGCGTATGTATGTATGTATGTATGTGTGTGTGTATGTATGTATGACATATTCCCCTGCTCTGAGATCACAATGGGATGTCTGAGCCATACTGGAGCCCAGAGTGGTGCCAGGATGTTTGGATAGCCTTTGCCAGTACTGTTCATATTTAGTTGAAGTAGTTTGGTCTTTCAGCTTCTACTGTATGTACTTGCAGCCAGTGCGTACTTAGGTATATTGTCCTTTCTCATCAGACAGCAAAAATTGTCCACATCCTTTCCTCCATGGATGTGTACAGACATGCAGACAACATGCCTGGAGGAGGAGCCAGAGGAGCTGTTTTCCTCTGGACACAGGTGTTCTCATTCTTCCCCACTGCTGCAGCCCTGACACTTCTTCTGCTACCTGAGCTACATTTCCAGATGCTGTATAAGCAAAGGACAGTGCATGGCCCCATGCTACCCACCCAGGCCAAGGGGAGGTCCTAGCCTTTGGCCTGGCAGCAGGTGTTGTGGGGTCTAAGTACAGTGTGCCATGAAGCAGCCTTTTCAAGGGGACAGACAGATGTGTCTGAAAGCTGGACTAGATCATAAAATCAAGGAAAAAAGCTGTCCATTTAAAATTTTTATATGCTTACTGCTGGCCTCCATGCTTTTCTTCTGTCATTGAACTTGCTCAAATTCTTCCTGTCATGACTGTCAGGGGATAAACCACTTCCCCCCTCCAGTGCAAATTACATGCAGCAACATGTCTTACGGGTATCTTCTAATAAGTATGTAGCATCCCCTGGGTCTTCAGCATATATCATATGAAGACTTTCCTGAGATGTCCAGGGAAGTAAAGGCTGGAAGGCTCTCTTCACAGGGAAGCAAACTCCCTTCTCCCTTGGGAGAATCAATTGCTGTTACATCACCTGAAAGCAGCAGCTCTGTGGTGCTCTAGTGGTGCTTTCTGTGCTCTAGTGGCCCTTTCTGTGCTCTAATGGTCCTTTCTGTCCTTCATCAAGATACAGTGTTAGGAAGCTCTTCTCTAGTCATGGTTTTGGCAGCCTGTATAATAAATCTATATAGAGTCAGATTTGTGTGCATATTTGGTAGTAAAGGGAAAATGTATTTTGTTTCCATTAGAGAGACACAAGAGAAAATCATACAGTTCATTATGAAACATTCTAAGAATATTTAGGAGAAATCACATGGTTAAGAATGACATGACCTGATTATTTGTGAAATCATAGAATATACTGTGTTCCAGGGGACTGAGTGGATATAATGATCAGATTGCAGCTCTGGTACATAGAACGCTGAAAAACACTTGCTCTTACTTCATTATTTTCTAAAGAAATTTGAGTTTTTCCTCTATCTGTATCTACAGGCCTCTGGCTTATTTTCAAGAAGTGTCATGCCCATTTATTCAAAAGGTAATTTTGCTTGACTTCAGATTGCCATTTCAGGGTTGGTGTTTATAATTCTAACAGATGTTTTCACCACAAATTGGTGGGGTTTGAAATTACAGTGACACAACCTCTGTAAAATGACATGAGCTACATTAACCATAGAAAAATATTTCTTAGAAATTAGACAGTTATGATTTTCCTCTTTTCTTTAATTTTAGGTTTACCTGTACCAAACTTTATCTTTCATTTACTCCATTGATCACTTAGCCATAAGATCCTTCTGCATTTCTGCAGTCAACTGGCATCTGTATTACCTTGCACACCTTGGTATTCTTAACAAACATTGACAACCCTTATGCATATTATCTATCTCTTTAAAGGTCTGGTGAAAAGTGGGGCCACAGGCAGGGCTTCATAGCAATTTCCCAGTCATGAAAACTAAGTTCAAAAATATTCTTACCCTTTGTTTTCTAGTCATGTAACCATGTGAAGACCTTTTCTCTTGACCATTTTAGCTCGTTTCTATGAAAGTGTCTCATAGTAAGCCCTGCCAAATGTGTTTAGGAAATGAAAGTAGATGATATTAAATGCATCTTCTTCATCCACATGTTTATTAAAGTATAATCAGAGAATTCTGGCAGATTTGTGATGCTTGGTCTCTGTAAATACTGTGTTGATCTTCCCCACTTTGTACCTGCTAATTCTATTCCTGGGAAGAGTTGCTACCAATTTCCTCAGTGAAATGTTGAGCTTACTTGCTTAGAGTTCCTCAAATCTATTTTGAAAACCTTTGTAAAAATCATTGCCATTTCTCTGCACATGAAGCAGCTTTAAAGGATTAAGTGCTTTGTGTTTTTTGTCCTGGAGAGCACCTTTAGCAATTTCAAGTTCCTATTGTCTTGTCCTATTGTATTGTCCCATCTGGTTGTTACCACTTTTCCCTTGTCTTCACTTTATAACCACTGCAACTGGCACCTGGGGCTGAGACAGATCTTCCACATGCTTGCCATGAAATAGTTTTCTGATGGGTGCCAGCACATCCTCTCCCCACCCCCATCCTTTCCCCAAAATGTGCAGTTACAAAATACGCTTAGATTTTTGGCTATGGTTTCATTTTGTTTCTGTGTCTTTCCGGTGTAGCCTCATCATCTGTTGTCTCTGCAGAGTGTCTGATATATTTTTGCTTTTATTACTCTGTTTGAAAATTTATGATGTTTTTATTTCTTGCCATGTTTCAGTTCTAGTTGTTTGGTTTCATCTCTCTGTGTACCTGAACTCTGACAAAATATTGCAGCTATCATCGCAAGAGTTGTTGCTTGTGTAAATGTCTGCTTTTCATGTCTTGTTTACAACAGGGAGAGCTAAGAACAACACTAAAATCAGTAGAGTTGATCTCTTCAAAGGAAAAGAAGATTTACAAACTTTGAATTAGCCAAAGCATTTCTGTGACCTCTAGGTACAAGAATCTCACATCTGTTGGCCTAGCAGCCCCAGCATGTGGTCGTACCTCAGTCTCTGATAAAGAAATAATGATACATAACATTTCAGCCTCATGCCCTTTTTGATCCCCTTTTTGATTCAGAACATAAAAGATGTCTGATACATGTTCAAAGGCACATTACAAGACTTGGCATCTCTAAGACTTTGTATCTAAATGCTTGCTTGCCCCTCCTCACCAGCCCTGAAGCCAAATTAGGGGACTATGCACCCTTTGGCAGAGAAGCCATGATCTAAGTAGTTACAACTACAGTCCAATCAGTTCTGTTGTTCTAGACCTGCAATTCTATGAAAAAGCCTGCTCTTCAGTTTTTGAGTGTGTTATTTTTTTGCTAAGGTCATCCAGAGGACTTCCAAGATATGGGGTCCAAAATTAACAGGAGCATTTGAAATGTTAGGCTTGCCATTTTTGCTTTCAGCTAGAGGAATACTGTAAATAATAATATTACTGAAAATAACACAAACATATCCCAACATATCACGTGATGTACGTAGTGAAATGTCTTTAGGCATTTCAGGCTTTCCCTAAGACTCATTCATGAACATGCTATTGAACTGGCTAATCAAATTTGAAAGGCTGAAACCCATTCTTTGCTTATGAGCTTTTACTGGAAGCTCAGCAATTGTACAGTGCATGTTAAACTTAAAATATCAAAATGGAAAGATTTGAGGAGTCTGTTTCCTGCTGCACCTTTCAGACCTCTGGCACTATTCCATCTATTCTGGATTACAGATGAAATCATTTGATGAGGAAAATGTGAGAATATAAGATGTGCGGATAAACAGTTCAGAAATTAAGTTTATGAAACTTTTCCGGCCCTATCACTGGCAAATTTTACAATTAGTGAGGCAAAGCAAACAAAATCTTACCTCTTTTACAAAGAGTAAAAGCAGATCAGTTTTGAGCTGACTGATTTCACAGATTGTCTCAGATGAGTGACAGTGAGTTCTGATGTCTGAACTACAGTGAAAATAAATAGAAATAAAAAAGATACTCCTCTCTTTTATCCAGTTAAAATTAAACTGGGAAAATTTACTGCCTTTTCACCATAGAAAGAAAGTCAGTTGAGTAAGAAGTGAGAAGAGGATACCTGACATATGGCTTTATTAAAATGCAGTATCATAATATCAATTTGTAGGAACAGTAATTGCATACATTGTACCAATGTAGCATCTGCTTGCAGGACATATTACCTTTGATTAAGTTCCTCAGAATTACATGCGTCTAAAAGATACAGAAGGTGATGTATTTAATCTTGGCTCCAAGGAGGGACAACTTGCGGGTTTGCATGAGTGTTTTGGAGATACATTATCTCATCCGTATATCCAGGAGTATGGCTTTGTTCCCACTTTCTCCTCTGACTCTTCTTCAGCAAAACACAATGGAGACCTTTCCTGTTTCCTTATTTAGCTGACAAGTACAGGAATATCTCCTTCCCTGAAGGAAACTCACTGTGGCCTTGGGTTTTGTAGCTTGCTGGAATCACCTCTTTATGCAGAAGTCCTACGGCTTTTCCTCACTAACCAGAAGAACCATTCAGTCAACAGTACTCAGAACAGTTGGGGTGCTGTTCATGATGGGTGAGATGTTCCCACTATGAGAAAGAAAAGTCCCCATTATCAGTGTAGCTCCACACTGGGAGCTTGTTTAGAAATGCTGCAGAGAAAACTGCAGAGCCCAGCATCTTAATAACTTTGCCAACGAGGGAAGGGCTGCACCTTTCCTTCCTCTTAGAGAAGAATAGTCAAAACTTCTCTGAAGTAAACAACAACTGAGGCATGTATGTCAAGGGTCATCCTAAATGCTCACATGACATGAAGAAATGCCTTATGGAAATAAGAACTGTTAAGTTACAGAATCTCTTCTGAATGGAAGCAGAGGGAGCACTGGGACTTGCAGCACTGGGACTTGCAGCACTGACAACTGGCAAGCTATAAAATGTGCTTTAAGTAAGAAAATGTGTATGCAATCATGTAGATTTTGTTGTCCACTTGGTGTTCTTCCTCTCCAGTTTCACAGGATCATTTAGTCCAACCATTTACCTAGCTCTGCCAAATCCCAATATTCTTGCCTGGTATTCATGACCTCAGGATTTGTTCAGGAACTGAAAACAGGTCTCATCAAGACAGAGTGTGGGGATAAATTGATAGCAAGATGGAGACAAGATTTTTTTAAAAGAGTGGGTCTCTTTCGACTCTTAGCAGATGGCAATGCACTCCTCAGCAAATTCTTTTCCAGACTCTCTGAGCAAATGCATGAGGGGGTGGAAGTTATGATGCATTTCTAAAATAGAAAAATAACTTATAACTCAAGCTTTATATATTTTAAGCCATTATGAGCAGCTGTGAAAACACTTGTTTATTTTGACTATTTGCCTTAGCTTCAAAATTTGTAATTGGAATGAGAAATCACAGGGTGTTCCCTTTCTATTTCCTTTTCTAAGGATTTGTGTTCAAGGCTTCTTTACCCCTGTAGATTCCAGAGCTATAAGTAATGCAATAAAAACTTGATCTGAATCTCACAGAAACTGACAAGTGGCTATCCATGGGCTTTATGGGGCTTTCTCATGGACTTTCTCTAGCTTTGGACCAAGCCAGATGCTTTCCTGTTTACACATCCACATGAAAAGCTTTGCCTATTTTGAAGGGCTTGTTAGGAAGCTGGGGCGAGACTTGCCTGTTTCAGGCTCTGACATGCCTGCAAAAGTTGTGCATCTGTGACCTTCCAGTTACAACTCTGCCTGCCAGGGTTCCAAGTGAAGTAGAAATGACAGCATGAGGGGTCTAATGTCTGGTCTGAAATAGGTCTTAGGAAGATACTGAACTCTTGGACTGTGCTGCTCCGAGTATGGACCAAAGCACAGGGTAAAGCAAACAGGGCTTGTGGTTCCACACATCCAGCTGGAAAGTTTTGGCAGTGATAGGGCAGAGCCTTCTGATTTGGTTGTTGGATTTGGAGACAGAAGTTTCCTCCACAATCCCAGTGTGAACACTTCTGCATCCTGCTATTTTAGTGTTTTCCTCATATAGTCTGCCATCTGCTTCACCCACTTCATTTAGCAACTGAAGGAAAAAGTTGTTTTAAAATCCAGATTGGGACTGTAGAGTGATTCATGACCAGGTATAACAGGAATAGTTCAAACAAAACTCATTTGAGACTTTGTTTAAATTTTGGGAGTATCTTTCCAGAAGGTACAGGAACCTGAAAATTCAGATCACCAGAAGAGATTTATTTTATAATGTGAAGGAACTATAGGATAAAATGCAGTGATGAGCAGTTCCACGTAAATGACTTCATTATCTACAAATGAAAAAGGAAAAGTATTCTTCTTATGCGGACCTTCATAATCCTGTACCTGAGTGGGGCTGCTTTGGGAGTTACAGATGTCACACTATTGCTCTGTAAGATATTTACTTGTATTAAATGAGAGCAGCTCCTCAGAGAAGTACATTGGTTCAAAAAATGTCACATTGCCAGTGGTAAACATTTCTAAGAATTTCTAGGCCCTTAGAATTTAATTTTTGATGTTGCCACTTGGTGTTTCACGATGAAGTTTTTCATTGTTCTCCCATATCAATTCTGTAAAATTGTTACAAAATGAACTCAGTTAATAATTCATCTCCTCCACCTGTACATTCTTTTTTGGACAAAATTCTGTATTTGCAATACTTTACATTTATCTTTTTTGAGGTTCATGAACTGGATCATTCTAATATTTTTCTTATTTTGTGTTTGGTTTGGGTTTTTTTCCAAACAAAAATACGGTTAAACTTCTCATTAAATAATTAAATTCAAAAAATTGCTTAGTACCTCCAGTTCCAGAATTACTGTCAGCACTGTTGGGAAAATTCTCTCTTCTTATCAAAGCATCTTCAGCAGCACAAAACATTTTAACTTTTCAAATGTAGTCCTTGAAAACAGTTTCTCTTGAAGTGCGAGCATACTTTGCACATTTTTTTCATGATCTTGAAATAGTTTAATATTTTGAGATCAAGATTAAAAATAGCAGAACACATGAAGCCCATGGGTTACTGCTGATAAGACAGTTATGGATAATTCTGGCCAGTGAAGGCTTTCCATCATGTTACCTTTTCCAAAATCTGAATAAACACGTGCATATGACTAAGCTCATACTTTATTTGCCAACAACACTGAATACTATCAACTCCCTTTTCCAGAAGTGTATTAAATTAGTGATTTTCAGTGCTTATAAAACAATTCCCCTTTACATTTTCTTTACAATTTTCAGTCATTTCTTATTTTTTATAATTTTTGGTTTTAAGTGTTTTGTTTTCTCTGAACTGTTTCATGTGTGGCAGTGAAATACCACTTGAATGCCCGGTTACTTTTCCATAGGCATAGGAGTACACAAATATCTCGGACTTGCAAAATAATTTTCAGGCATTGAGCTGACAAACCTACTTGATTTTGTTGTTTGTGGAGCTTAGGTACTCCTTTCACACAGTGTGACAGAGATATCATTTGTAGTTGTCAATATTGTCTCAGAACTCTATCATCTATAAATAAAGTAAAAAGTACTTTTCTTTGCCCAAGTTATCTTTCAGTGGATTTTAATATCATATCTAAATGGACTCATTCATCTTTAGCTGTATCCTGCACCATGTTTTTAATACATTAATACACTTACACCTATATTTTCAAGAATGACATACCAGAAAGCAATATAGTTTCTATTATGCAGTCCTTGTCAGATAGGAGCTTTCCATATTGAACAATGGAACATGTGATCTGGTAATTTATTACATAGTAAAGTCAGTCTAGTCCTTGTTGTGCATCACAATAAAGTAAATTAGAAGCATTGGAAAGAATTGTGAGTTCACTACAAAAATGAACATGTCCTTCTTCTCAAAATACTGTAATATCTGTCAAACTTCAGTCAAACATGCAATTTTCTAATCATGCTGCTCAAGTAATAAAAATTCTTCTTCCATTTAGAATTTTTTTTCTGACGCCATTCAAAATGGCATTTAACAATAAGCAGTCAACATTTTTTAAATAACAGTTTGTTCTTTTATTCTATCACTATGTGCTTGAGTATTTTTCATCTTTGAACACTTCTGCCAGCACGTGGTTTTCCTTTTTTACCTCTAGGCTTTGCCTTATGAAGCCAAACAACTTAAGGATCATGGTGTATGCACATTATGCCATTCTAGCAGATTCTTCATTCCTTCTCTTCAAAAGTTTGTGGTTGGGAAGGTTTTGTATGGATGTTTCATGAAATATTTTTATAATCAGATGTGCTGTAAGCATTATTACTGGTGCCCACCCAAATCTCTCAGGGCCCATGGTGCTTGTGTTTAATTACTTCTGGCATCTGCAGGGGAGGCACTCTTTGGGCTTTTGCAGCTCTGGAGTGAGATGTCTGGAGGAGATGGATGGAAGCTCCCCTGTCCTCTCCAGTTTATTTCATTTCCATCCACCTCATTTCTTTACAGCCTTTTTGGTTCTTGTTTTCCATTTAATTTCTGGTGGTGTTCATTCCATCTTTTGAACACTTCTCACCTCTATGCCACCTTAGACATCATCCTAGGTCTACAGTCCTCTCGCCCAACCATCTGCACTGTTCTCAAAATAAAGCTCTTCAGGTCATTTGAGTAAAACATGGATAATGACCAGTTTCTTTTTATTTGTTCATCTTTACAAAACTAGCATCTTTAGGTAGGTAAGTATAAAGAGGTAAATCAGAATGCAAATAAATATAAATTGAGCAAAGTTCCTTTAATAAAATATGTGGTATTGAGCATGCAAATAATTACCCTATTAGTTTTTGGGTTGTTATACGGTGTAATGCTAGCTAAATTCTCCTACTTTAAATAGTACATGATGTAAATCTAACTAACAAGCATGAGGAATTCCTCAGAGCTGATGTCAGCAAGAGACTTTCAGTAATTTCAGAGGGGAAATATTTGTAAGCTGAAAAAATGTCTTTATTTTGTTTATTATTAGGATTAGATAAATAGACCTATTATTCCAAAGCTTTTTTAAAAATGTAGTTGCAGAGTACTAAGACAAAATTGAAGGGAACTTCTGTGATGTAACAGAAACTCCAAAAGTATTCTTATCCAAAGACATATTTTACTGTAATACCTAAAGCACAACTCCCTTGGACTGTTTTCTACAGTGGCAGCAGAACATTTTTCATTCTTACACCTTCCAGTATACAGATGGCCTGTGTCAATGCAATCACCTTGCTCGCTCAGCAGAGAAGAGAACAGATGATAGAATTTAAATTAGAAATGCAAAAGTGCCAAGTAAGAAAGCGTGGGAGAGAGAGAGATCTGCTCATTTCTCTCACCTCCGAGTCTGCAGCAGCCTCTGTGTACAAAACCTGGAGGTCTGTGGTCTGCAGGACCGTGAGGGGTGGTTTGAAGCCATGGAAAGGGAAGCTGGTAGGCACTGTCTTCAGACAGACCTGGATATGTCACACAGCAAAAAGAGGACAGTATTCAAAAGTGCAGTAATAGAAAAGAGGAAAAAACCCCAAGGGAAACAATACAGAGCAGAAATAACAAAAAAGTATATTATGCAGTAAAGTAGGAATTAATGAGAAAGACCTAACTAGGTAAAAGAGATGTGTTGTTAAGAGCTGGGTGTCATTAGTAGCCACCATGGGACCGGTGTGAGGAACAACTGTATTACAGCTGTGAAACGGACAATTTTGTTCCAACAAAGAACAAGACAAGATATTACCGCTGGATATAATCTCACCAACAAGTGTGCCCATGGAGTGTAACTCTCTGCTTTAGCTGGGAATGTTCAAGGAGGAGTTAATTGCAGAGGAGGAGCCACTGTTTAAAAAGGGCTGTTTCCATAATGGAGGAAATAGAGAGGATCTTCTTTGAGAGAAATAAAAAAGATCTTAGTTTCTTCTACTGAACTGAATTTATAAAGTGGACATTATTGCTTTCCAGAATTTAACTGGAGGTGACAGAAAGGAGAGGAGAACATGAAAGAGGAACATAATACTGGAGAAGAAATAGGATTATTTAAACAGTATAGGCAATTTTGGCACGAAACCTAGTCTTGTCTTGAAAATTCCCAGTCACACAGATTAAATGACTTTGCTGGAAATAGGGCCCTTCAGGCAGTAATTCAGTTTTGCAGTAAGGGCAGAGTAGATGCAATGAAAGAGCAGGAAAGGATGGGTACCAGGAGACTTCCTAGGTGGCTTTGGGGTTCTGTGGGTGCATCAGGGAGAGGCTGGGAAGGGCTGGCCAGTTCTTGTGGGGCTGTGAGAAGTAGGGCTTAAAAAAGGTTTTAGGGAAAGCTTTCAGTCAGACAATTCAGGCCAGTATCTTTCTGGGAATTTAAGTTGGTCAATTGGGAGGGTTGGTCATAGTTTGGTGTGGGTAAGGTGATGGCAGACACCAATTTCTATGTGCTGGGGAAGGCTCTCTTTGTAGGTGGGGAGTTTTAATTGTTTTCCTCCAGTGTTCTTCAGGAGAATGGAAAGCCTTAGCCCATCTCCTTACCAAGGTTTAGCAGACCCTCCCCTACCTCTTCAGTTGCCAGCCTACTCTTTGTCCTGCTGAAAGAATACATTTACTTGGGAAATGAGAAAGATATTTTTTGCCATCATGGAAAGGAGGCTCTGAAACTCTTATGTTTTGTCTTCTCTTGCCTTAAAGAAATGTTTTATGCTCAAAGATACAAGACAATGAAAGCACTACTACTGTCCATACGTATCAGTGGTTTCTACAGAAAAGTCACAAGGCTTGAACAGCCAAAGGGGTGCCCTACAAATTAAAGGACTTTTATGAGAATATCTTACCCATTCAGTGACCCTCTTTTCTATCTTGCTTTACTACAGATCTGACATATCATACTGCACCCTCTCTCTCTAAGTTTAAGCAGGAATAGAGGGGCAAAACTGAATGAAGTGAGGCTTCCTCAAGCTAGGGTTTCTGTTCAGACTGTAGCCTTCACCAAATGACTTCAAAATATCGCTAGATTTTATTCCCTTTAAGATGAGGAGATAGTGAAAATAAAGTCTTTAAATTCAAATCTCTGTACTTTTCCAAACCTATGAAGTGCTACAAATGCAGGATTATTTTGTAAAATGCAGGTAAATATTAACAGCATGAAACTGAACAACAATCAGTCAAGCCTGTCATCTTTATCTGCATCAATAAAGAAAATATTTTTTGTCAGAAAGAAAGCTTTGGCTGAGTCGTCATGCCCAAAGCTTTTGACATCTATTCTGATGAATAGCTACCCTGAATTTTCAAGAGACAGCTTTTCTGTCAGACATAATTCTTCCAGAAACAACAAATATGCTTTGAGTATATATTGTGGAGGGAGATCAGATGTGATGTGAACTAGAAAAGTCTGCTAATGCTGGGCTTGACTTTCCTCTGTCATGCCAAAATTAGTGGTTTATCATCTGCAGCTTTCAGGAAAGGCTGTTAGAGGCTTTAAGGTTATTTTCACAAGGAGATCTTCTCCCGTTTCCCAGCAAGACTTCCCATTCCATTTAAAGTACTTGCCCAAATGTAGATTTAACATCTTTTAAGAAAGAAGAGGAAAAGCTGTGATGGGTTTTGAAGCATTCAATGTTTCCTGAGCCAAAAAGCTTTCCACAAGGCAATTGGTGTTGGCAAGGAGTGCAGCCTCCACCCCAAAGCCATTTCTTGGACAGTTAACAAGATGTTGGACTGTTTCTGAGGCAAAATATAAGGTTACACTTGGAAAGAGAAAATCAAGATCAATCCATCAATACCATTAGCAATCAATAGTAGATTTTGCAGAAGAAGATGGGCTGGATGGTTACAGTCATTACCCCCAACTCACAAATGTTGTACTGCTGAGGTCAACAAAATCGTTAAAAAATTATTTTTTTCATAGTGTGAAGAAGAAGGACAAAGGTTTATGCAGAAATACCTGCTCTTCCTTCTTCTTTGTGAATGCAATCAATAAAGCTGCTTTAAATTAAGGAACCAGTCCTTCCTTTCTGCTGTCAAGGATTAACATCAGTGTTAATGAGGCCAGCTTCTCTTTGGAAGAGAAAGTTTCTCCCAGATCAACAACTGAGACGTGAATCAAATCAATGATACTTTGAATTCCAGTGGCATTCTTTGCCTTTCTTTTTTTGAACACTGGAAAAAACAATTTTATTACTTTCTGCACATCAAGGCACACATATTCAGATGCAAATAGAAATGTTGTATGGCCAGTATGGGACCGGTTTTCAGAAAAGTGAAGCATCCATAGCAGACACTCAGCTCAATGTGAAACAGTAATGCTCAGCACCTCTATAGAAATAAAGGCCAGGTTATTTTAAACTGAGTGTCTCTTTGCATGAATGAAGTTAATGAAAAGTAGTGTTTAGTCTGAAAATGTGCTTGCCAGTGATTTCCCCATATACACATTGAACCTCATGAAGTATTTGAAATGGCAGTAGCAATTTAGTTCACCTAGCATCATAGTTTCTCCCTGTCTTCTTTATTTTCTCTCTGTTTCTCATGGGCAAAAGTTTAATCATTACTCATGAGAAAAATTTAAACACAAATGCAGTGCCAGGAAGGTATTTTTGCTTTCAAGACATCTTTGTACATATTAGCAGGGGACATTCTGAGTAGCTCTTTAAGCATACAGGATAGCATAGAATGTCTATACACTCACATGCCCATTGCCAGCCATGCACTGGATTTTTCTGCTAAAAAGTCTAGATTAAATTTATATTGCTAAAGAGAAAATTGCCGTGTGCAACACAAGGAGCATCCAGCATCAAGGAATGACACATCAAGATTAGCCTTTAAAAGAAAAAACCAACCACCTTCTGTTTCCTTACATTGCAAGGTGCACATTAGGAGGATGGAGGTAGGTGCTCTCTTGTCTTGCAAAATGTGTATAGGTTAAATTAGAAAATGTAAGCAAAACTGGGAATACAGCTTGAGCTGCTATATGACAAGGCCCACTGTTGTCTGTGGGTAGAACAAAAAGATAGCTTTTGTTGGCATAGCTACAGAAGTGCTGAAATAGAGCCTAACCTTTCTGGACAGGAAAAACTACTGCAAAGATCTTCCTATGATGTGGAACCAGATCTTCTCATAAACCTTGCTCTCAATCTGCTCTTCATTGTGGTCTGTATTACAGCAGCAGGTCAGGAATGTGTACTGATTTTTCATACTCTGGCAATTGAACTGCACCTGGGGCTCAGACTTTCTTCCTGCAAAGTCTTGGTGCAGACCCAGCTTGCCATACTGCTGTACCATGCTCACCTGACAGAATTGCACCAGCACAGCTGCACCAGTGGCAAATGTGCCTCCAGACAAGAGATGGGTCACAGACACAAATGACCTCAATTCGAGGAGCTGCCAGCTTTCAAAACCTGGTCTTTGTATTGGCTGGGGCATCTGCAGCAAATGCTTCCTGCACATTGAACATTAATACCCCATCAGACAGCATTAGCTTCTTTCATCTTAACGAATGTAGGTATCTGTGGTTATGATTAAGCAATCACATGGCAGAGCCTGTGTTAAGTGTGCTCTCACCTTGTCCCTGCTAATTCTTCAACCCCCACTGAACTATGCCCCCATCTCCACAGTCAGCCTTCCAGGATGCTCTGCTTATTGGGGCTGCTGTCATGTAATTCTGTGTAGGCATCTTTATCTGGCACAGTGAGCTGTGAAGCTCATTTTGCATTAGCTTGCACCACGCTCCCTCAATCAGCAGCGTGTGAGACAAAGAAACATATGGGCCTTTATTGTTGTCATTACTGTAATGATGATTACCCAGGGAAAAAGGGGAGAGAGTTAAGAGCAAAATCTAAACGGCAAGATTTTTATATTAACATGCCATTCTAATCAAGTAATCTGGTTTAAGTAATTGCATTATGAATACTCAGAAGGTATTAATTATAAGATTCAGAAATCTAAATGTATGTAAGGCCAAAACCCTGTAGCATCTGTGTTATTACTGCAATGCATAGTCATTGTATGGATTAGATATGGGAACAGTTTTTTCTACAGCATTTGCTTTGCAATGAAATCAGGTATCTTTACCATGTATAAATAAATTAATCCCTTTTCTAAAATAAGAATTTTCCTTTCTTCTTTTGAGACTTTAAACACAGGTACATTTAAATGTCTATAGTAAATTTCTGTAATTTCTTCTGTGTTAAAAGGAAGATAGGAACAACTTCTAAATAAATGTGCTGCAGTTAATGGTAACCAATATTTTGCCTACTATACCAATACCTATGTAAATCATAAAGATTAGCTAAGGAATTTTCCTTTTATGCTTAAAGTATATGTAGCTGCACAATAGTTGAATATCACTATTTAGTGTTGTTCTGCTGTTTTTGAAATACCTGGTTACTAGCAGCTTGTCAGGCATTTCTCATGGCAGTCATAGTAAATTTAAACTGTTTTGTTCCTTACTATCTCATCTAATTAGTTTAAGCATATGGCAGAGAACAGAATACACAGTTAGTATTAGACTCAAAATGCAGTTCTGGATTCACAGCTGCATAATTAATTTCTTTTGTTGCTGAAAAAATGTGTGTTATGGTTCATCTGCCTCTATTAGTTTATGTTAGATTGATTACTTGAAAAGTTATTTCCCTTTAATTTTGCTCTGCTTCATGTGGAACCTTGTCCTCAAGGATGTCCTGCTAGCTTGATCTGCCGAGAGCTTCAGGGCAGCCCTCATTCCCAGTGAAATACCTTCAAGAAGTGATTGGTATGATGTAAGTAAGGTCAGGTTTAGGGTTCCTGCTAAACTTCCAAGAACCTTTTCCATCACTTCTATGCAGAAGCTTTTCCCTAGCCTTCTCTTTCTGACTGTCGTCCTCTGCAGTGACTGCCTTCAAGAGTACCTGTACCTATTTACCTCTTCAGTTGCCAGTTCTGTGCTCTTCTTTTCACTTCTCTCAGACTCTGCTATTTTCCACTGTAGCTGTTTTTACTTCTGTAAAGCCTTTGGACACAATTTACATATAAAATGTTAGACAAAAGAGACCATCTTGCATGAAGCTTGGACTTGCTCTGCATCCACAGCTGTTAGTAATAGAAAAACTGAAACATTATCAAGTTGATTGTGATGCTGGTTGAATAAAGAGCTGTGATTTCATCTAAAGTATCTTTTTTAATATATATTTTTTATTAGACAGTGCTAACATGTCTTTCTATGCAATTTCATTAAAAAGGCACATACTTCAGTTTTGTTTGGCAGGAAACAATGGGCACTAACAACCCAGTGACCAGCATTTGGCAAGCACGCTGTCCAGAACACGTATTTGCTGGGTCAACAAGTTATATGGAGTTAGGAAACTGCTGATTTGATGACTGTGAATATCTTCTCATGGAGAAAGCATGCAGTCCCTTTCTCATAAACCCTACAGGTAGAGTATGTGTCATTCTTTAACTCTGCTATGGGGAGAATTGCAAAATGGAAAAAATACTAATAAGCTTTTCCAGACGGCAGTATAAAAACATTATTGCTTCTGCTACCATGTCTGTTATTTATTATATCTCCTGTTACCCAAGCATGGCTTAACTCTATCATAAGTTCTCCTCAGTTCAGTTCTGTTGGAAATGCCTAGGACAGAAATATGGAGACTGTTTTCTGCTGAAGGTAGTTTAATTTTATTATTGGTTTATTATTTGTTTGTTTGTTTTTTTTATTTATTTGTTTTTTCATTTTGGGACAATTTATTTGGTTCTGAGATTTGTAACAATTTTTTTTTTAGTTTGGTTCTAATTCCTGTATTAGCTATTCCATCAGTTTTGACATCAGTTAGGGAAGGACACAAAATAGCAGTACATGGAGATATTTTTAATGTTATGGTTTAGCTAAACTGTTAGGCTCAAGTCTTTAGTGTGTGACAAGAGGTGATGCTGTGAGGCAGCAGTGTGTAAATGCTCTGCAGGACAGTTTCTCAATGCTCAGGGTTAAGTCAGGGCCTGTAAGGGAAAAGACACTTTCCCTGGGAAATCACACGGAAAACCATTTCACAAGGAGGACTGATGGCCAGGAGGTGCCTAGTGAGGGGTTCAAGAGGAACCCAGGCAAACTCCCCAGGCAGTTTTTAGGCTGGATCCAGCCTGCAGGGAGCATCATCTCCATCTCCAGAAGCCTGCAACCTCCTGCCAAATTTCCCAGTATTCAAGCTTAAAGTCAGAGCTGCCATTTTTGCTAAGCAAGAGATTTATAAGGTGAGCAGCTAAAAGGCTAGATAGACTTTTCCACTGTGGACTCTTCCTCCAGAAGAAGGTCTTGGGAAGGTTCTGAGGAGTCAAAGACTGGTGCCATGTAGCTCCCCAGTACAGGTGAACTTGTTGCACATATTGCAAAGAATAAACCCAAGCATAATCTGAAATTAATAGGATCAGGAAGGATGGATTTCTGGACATTGAAAAGACATTTTCCTGTAGGTGTTTAAGTCCTGTAATCTGTGAGATCAATGCTTGATTGACTTACTTTAGAAGACCTCTGTTACAAGTAGAAAAAAATATCTTGAGCGAGGTTTGTAAATTTTTCTCCTCTCTGGTATTAGTGAACTTATGTCATTAAAAACAACCTGCTTGGAATCCTTTCCCCCAGATTTATGGGGATTTGATTTTCCTGAGGATGTGCTGATGTTATTTGTATTTGGCATAAATAATTTTGAATTGAGTCATTACTGAGAGATGGCTCAGCTGCATGTTGCTGGCTTGCTTGCTCTTTAACTTAATGGATTGCTGGGTCAGATTCTCAGAGTGTTTCTGGGAGAACAGCTTCTAGGAAATCTATCTTTGATTTGTCCCAGGGCAGATGAATGTCTGTAATTTCTAACAACCCTTTTCCCTAAGTGGCTTGAAGTATGTGTGCTCCTAGACCAGTGAATTGCCTCCTGCTTGCAGCAGTGCCTTAATCCCCTGAGATAGCAATCAGTTGATGGAGTAATGGGATGTCTAGTGCGGAGAAGTTAGATACTGATATCTAGAAATCTATTAATTAATTTTTTTTTTAGAAATCTATTAATTAAAGAGTTAGCAGTGAAAAGAAAGATACTTTTATTTAATGAGAATGATGGAAATTATTCTGTGAATGGTGTGTGGCATTTGTGTCCACATGCATAAAGGAAGAAAGTGAAGACCCACCACTGAGCTGTCTGAATTAGTCTTACTTTAGCTGAAATGCTAAAAAGCTTTAAAGAGACGTTGTTAAGACTGAAGATGACCCCCTTCATCCTACTTCTCAGCAGAAATAGGTGAGCTTAAATAAATAAAGGAAATAAAGGAGCTAAGTGAGGCTGGTTGTGTCCACGAAATCCAGACAATTTTCTTATATACTGGTTACAAGCTGCTTTGGATCAGGACCTGGGAATGTTGGATTTGCTATTTTCTTGGTTTCCTTGCACAGAAAAGCAAGCTGATTTAAATAGCTTTTCCTTCCTACATTGTGCAACCTGTCTGAGTAAAATGCTGCAGGACTTTCTCTTAACCTGAATGTGGATTGTCATGAAAACAAAGTATTTAGGGAAACAAAAATAAACCAGCCTTGAGAATCGGTTTAGTTTGTCTTTCCTCACCCAGCCAGGATTAACTTGTGTCTATATAATTAATGATTCCTAATTATTCAACATTTTGTGAAAAGCTCTGACTGTAGACTCCACAGTCTTCTCAGCTGTCCTCTTCCAGTGCCTCACTGTGCCCCTTAGTATGGAGTTTATTCCAGCCTGCTCTTTTCTAGATTCCCAGTGATGACTATTCTTCATGTATAGTGTCTAGACATGGACCTGGTGCTCCAGTCAAAGTTTCACCAAACTTTTTGGTATATCACAAGTCGCATTTCACAGAATCATTTAGACTGGAAAAGACCTTCAGGATCATTGAGTTTACCCTTTGACTGAAAACCATGTAGACAACTTGAACACCTCCAAGGATAGCGAGTTTGTCACCTCCCTGGGCAGCCAATGTCCACTGCTTGAAAAAACTACATGTTTGTATGTTTTCTTTGCACTTCAGATTGAAAAGAATGTTTCATCCTTCTATAGGTTAGTGACTTGCTAATACTCAGTCAAAACCCGGAGTTATATTTAGCAGATTCTGAGAAATGTTTAGCACATGATGCCTCCAACTGGCTAACCCCAAGGGATATTTTCAAAGCTGGGAAGTTTTGATAGTGGCATCATGGCAGGCAGGTTGAAAAATCTTTCCTGAGTTGAAGATTAAGAAATCCTTGTTAGGGGAAGGATCTGAATCCAAAAAATTCTCTTAGTTTGGTTGGGGTTCTAAGAGCTGGCTCTTCCTCTGTGGAAGCAATCTAAGAACATAACAGAAATGAGATCTCCATTCATTTGATTGCAAAGCCTATGAAAAACACTAAAGAGAATATGGAAGAAACACACTGTCTGTCAAAACTGCTCTGTGTGTATTTTCATGTAATGCTTCTGTAAATGCGATGATCCAGAATTTCTCCTGTTACAAAATTTCCTTCCTTCTCTGTGAGAGTCAGAACTCGTGGTCCCTAAGCAGATTATATGACTTTGCAATTATGTATATACCAAGAGTCTCATTTGTGTTCTTGATAGTATTGCAGAGCAGTGGGAGCTGAGACAGGATTTGCAAAGAAGAAATCAAAGATGTATACTGTTTTAGAACCTTCTCTGAGTTGCATTACATGGGATTTTATGGGAAATTTACTGATTTTTACTCTTAAAAAAATCTTATAGATGGAGAGAAACTTTCATATGGGGACAGACTAGAGACAAATGATCCGTTTCTGCATCATTTTGCCATGCATACGGTGATTTCACGAATACCAGCCGCACTGAGTATAAGCCGCATCTCTGGGTGTTGGCAAATATTTCATTTTTTGTCCATACATAAGCCACACCTGAATATAAGCCGCTCTGTCGTTTGCAGCGAGGATCCGCGTGCAACAAAGTTGCCAAATACTAACAGAACCGCGGCATGGCAGGGGGTTTACAGGCTCAACTAAGGCTGTGCAGGCTCGGCCCGGTAGGGGCTGCTGACGGGGCCAGGTGGCCCAGCTCGGTGGGGCCGCTCAGGGCTGGCCGCCACCTCTGGGGTTGCTCGCCCCAGCCTGCTCCCACCGCGGTGGCGGCGGGCGAGCACGGAGCTTGCCTCGCTCCTGCCACGGTGGCGGTGGGCGAGCGTGGGGCGCGGCCTGCTCCCGCCACAGTGGCGGAGAGCGGCGGCGGAGAGCGGAGGCGGAGCCCCCCGCCTCCTCCCTGAGCCGTGGGGATGTCAGCACAGCCTCTCCCCAGCCTGAAGTAGGGAGCTCCCCTGCCTCCCTCCCTCCCCCCACGTTGCCGGCACTGTGCTGGCCCCACCCACTGCGCAACACAGTATCCAATTTGTAACAATCGCGAAATCCTGGGTTTTAGTGACCGGCACTCAGCTCGGCACCCTGGCTGGCACTTCTGGGGTTGTAAATGTCAGAAAATTATTCACATACTAGCCGCTCCTGGCCGCATTTCCGGTTTGAGAGCAAAATCTAAGTCAAAATGGTGCGGCTTGTATTCGTGAAATTACTGTAACTTCATTCCATATCAAAGAAGTGGCATGCCCTGCAAAACAGGATTTTGGCCCAATATTTGTAGTGTTAGGAAAATATAAAGAGAAGATACAAGAATGACATACTGAAGGGCAGCAATGGTTGAACACCTGTGCCCCACCAAACTGCAGACTGTTGGAAGAGATTTGGTACACCCTGCCACGTGATGTGCAGATGTACAAGCTGTCCTTCACAGTGCTCCTGGCACAGAGGTGAGAGGCTAAAAACTCCTGTTACCCCTTGTCCCATGCTGAGAACATGGGGTGCTCTATGGAGGATTTAATGTTCTTTGGCCTTTCCAGCAGTGCTTATCCAATCAGAGGCTGTAGATGGTCTTCAGGTGGATTGGGCTGTTCTAACTTCTGCATTTCTAAAACTGGAGACCATGTCTTGCTCAGCAGGTTGGTTTTCTGACTGATCTGCTTCATTGTGTGACTCCTCATGACACACCAGTGTGGTGTGAATAGCAGGGAAAGGTAGGTGAGGTCAAAGATGAAGAGGAAGAAATAAGAGGTTCACTTCTGTAAAACACTGTCTGGTCCCTTGCAATGGGTCTAACCAACACAACTGCTGTGAACCTGACTGGGTTTGCTCTTTGTGCCTTCAAAAATATTGGGAAGTTGCTTAGGCTTCTTCTGCCAGTGAGCTGATGTGTTTGTTCCAGTAAAAGCTTTTATAAAAAAGGTGTAATTGGAATACATAAAGCATTGATATGTGTTGTTCGCAAAGGAATGAGTTTAAAGACTGTTACTGTGTCAGAGCCAAATGCTTTGGTTGAAGCTGTATACTCAGTTCTTCAAAGAGAACCACTCTGAGGACAGCTTTGTTTGCAGGAAGGTTGGTGTTCTGCCATGTTCTTGGGTACAGAGAGGCTCAGTCATGAGATTTACCTCTTCTTACAATCCTTCTTCCTTGTTTAACTGCTGAGGTCATTGCAGATGCATAACTCTGTCCCTCCACTGGAAGAAATGCTTCTGAGACAGGTTACCAAAAAATAGATAAAAGGTGAAAATAATAGGAAATAAAAGTATTTATAGGGAATAACATGATACAACTTTTTATCCATGTTTAATTTCCCACCAACATTAAATCAGGTTTTTTTTGTGCTTTCTACCATATTTATGTCTTGAAGCAGGCAAAATGTTTAGAATAATCAAAATAAAGAATGTTGGGAAGCTCAAAACTGGAAAACAAGCTGGTTTTGACTTGTTTTTCCCCCATGGACTTCGGAGTTGCAAATACTAAGGGTGTTTGTTTCTCTCTTGATGTGATTAATGGCCCATTCTTTCAGTGTGCTCCATGACCTGGTCAAGAATTGGCAAGTGATAAAATGTTATTTGGTGGCTTATCAGAGCCACTGCCAAAACATATGATTGGCAGCCCTTGAGGTAAATAACTAAGTGGCTGTCCCAGCAGCTTGGGGAGGACTTGGGCATTCCTTCCTCATCAGCTTTGACTTTTCAGAATAAGCTGTCGGCATGGCTCTCACTGAGTTCTCTCTCAGACTAGAACTCTGTAGAATGATCTCTGCCTCTTTCCAGACTCTTTATTGGAATTATCTGAGACAAGAAAACTGCCTGAGTACTGGCTGTCACTGCTACTGCCCCTTCTGGCTTTGCTAGATGCTGATTTGTACCATGGCAACAGTAATGTTGTCTCTATTGCTTTTAACCTTTTCATATTCTTGCTGGGCTTTCTTTTGATTTTCTGACACATGCTGTCACTTAGTAATAATAAAGCTGTCAATGGTAGCAACAGCTGATCTTTTCAGATGGGATCAAGAAAACTGACAAGACCAAAGGAAATGCCAGATTTCTCATGGCAGGTTAATTTATTCAAAGTACTCTGAAAATTATTTCTGTTCCTGTTATACACAGGTGATGCCCAGCAAGACCGAAACCTGCAAGATGGGATGCAGGCTTCAGTGTGTAGGAATTCTGTCAAGTAAATGACTGAACTACAAGCCAAGTGGATAACTAAAAGCTGTTTGCTAAATGTCCTGAGGCAGAGCCTGTAGGAATAAGCTGGAATTGCTATTTATTTGAATAGGCTATGAATTAAATTTTCAGCTCTCCATCCATATTACCAGGTGGTCTCATCAAATAGATAAGCTGTTTCAGAAGAGCCCAGCACAGCAGCAGGCTTTTCTGGGAAGAATAATTTCCAGAGGATGTTGGGTGCTGCTTTGTGCTGAAGCACATGACACTGCTTGTTTTAAGGATTTTTCAGATCTCCTAAAAGCAGAACTATAGTAAGTGACATCCAGGAAACACTGCAGAGAAATAATTTGCTTCAGTACATTAGAATTATAGTGGTAAATTTAGTTGGGTGGTTTATTTTTGAATTTTATTTTTATTTTAAAGGTGATTTTAAGTGTGTCTTTTGTGTTCAGCCAGCACCTAGTTTATAGAGGGGAGAGGTCATTGCTTTCTGAAAAGGAAGCAACTTCAGATATCTCCAAAACAAGGCATTAATTGAGTCCATTTAAACCAACTCTTAAAATATCTGGAAGAGCATGCTTATGGGATGCCTTTTGGAAACATTTTATATATATAATTTGAAGATAAACAGGGAATTTTTTTCTGATACTGGATTGCAGTCATAAGAAAGATAAAGTAGGTATCTGTAATTTGCAGAGAAAGACTTGAGTAGCCCTCGTTGATATTTTAGCATCCCTTTGCTGAATTTTCTTTGTCACCAAGGAGGGCAAACATGACAGACAGCAATGGTTTTGAACTGAAGTGAAAGGCAAAACATGAATTACTTTTTGAAATAGAATGAATTTTGATTATTTATTTAAATATTTTTAGAGCCAAGAGGGAACAAGAGACCAAGAATAATATGGAAAATTAGGCCATCCACAAGCAAACAGAATGAGTAAAAAAAAGCTTGCAATATTTATGCTTCGATGCATAGGCCAGTGACAGGGCACAAGAAGACTGTTTCATCATTCTGTTTTCTATGAAGCATCAAGTAATTAATTAAATTGGACTGATTTATTCCACTGTGTCAGTCTCCATGTTCATGTGACAGATAAAGACCATGCACAGCAAATCATGCATTTCAAAATCAACTTCGCAATTTAATATAGATTATTTTCACTTTTTAGTGTCTTCTACTCTCTTGTGACTCTCCTAACACAGGCCTTCTTAACAATGTCAAGATTTTCCCCTTGACCGAGTCCCTCCGAGAGGCGTTCCAGTGTTTTGGCTCAGGGATGTGCCGTGTCTCAGGAGCACAGCTGGAGATCAGGTGCTGCGGCTGCACTGGTGTGCCCGGCTCCAGCTCTGCTCATCCTGACCTTTCTCTGTGCTGTGCCTTGCCAAGCACCATGACTGCTTGGCTGCTTCCTTCTGGTCCCTCCAGGTGCCCTGTGGCATTCAGAGGGCACGGGCGGGGCGTGCAGCAGCAGAACTCAGGCTGTGCTGTCTGACCCTGTACATTTCTCCGTTCGCTTTTCCCATCTCCCCAGCAGACTGTTCCACATGTCCTAGCTCTTTTCCTTCCAAATCCCAGCTGACATTGGTTTGCATGCCTGCTGGCACAGACATGGTTATTTTTGCTCTGTTTGCAGCAATGAACAATTCTGCCTTTGGTTACATTATTTTTTGAGGATATTCAAACTTTTAACTTTTCACTCTGGGCTGAAAGCTGAGTTAAAACATCAGTAATAGGAGAAGATGCAGATACATGTTCTTGTCTCCTTTTCTGCCAGGGGAAATACTCCAGCTGGTAACACACCTTCTCCCAGCAACCTGCTACCAGTTTACTTCCCTGAGCATACTTATTAGAGGGCCAGCATTCCTCCTGGTGTGACAAAACTTTTTTTTTTCATAAATCCTGTAACTTCTGACTGATCACAACAGGATATTGCAAGCTTCTTCTCTGCACCCTTTCTGCTTCCATTGTCAAAAAACTCACCATGTGGAATCCACAGGTCTATATGTTACAGAGTTAAAAGTACTCCAAACCTTATCCACAAAAGCTCCGATTTTCCAAGGTGGTCAAGGCTATGTGTTACATTTGACTGATACTTTTGAAAATTATGTTCATTACAACTATAAGGGAACATGGCTCAATGGGTGTTTTGCAATGAGAAATATTTTTTGGTTTGTGCTTAGCTTTTTTTTCCTGTTGTTTAAGAACTGGCAGATGGCAGTACCTCAGGAAGAACAAGTCCTTTGAACAAACATGATGATCACAGAAGTCCCGTAGTCAAAGAATCATAGAAGGCAATAATATTGGTCAGTTAAATAAAGTGTTGAATGGTTTTAACTGGTAGATATTTCGAGGTTTACACCACTACTTGTGTTGTTTAAATGATACATATTAAAATCTACTCAATTCAGCAATAATTGCCAAGGCCATAACGTGGCAGGCAGGAGTTTTTAATGAAGTTTTGGTGACCTGTATGGTTTCTCCTGATGATATGCAGAGGCTACGATAGAAAAAAGTCTTTCAGAAGAGTAGCATACGGGTGGGGTTCAGGGAACTGGTATTTAATTTGTTTCTTCAAGATAAGACTTTCATGCTGCATATGAGCAAAGTGCTATTAAAAAGAGTGATCTGTAATTACAGTAACTTATTAAACTTTAGTGGAAAGTTATGCTTTATTTACTGCTCATATGAAGTTTATACTGCATTCATCCAAGGTATTTTTCCTGCCATCTCTGTGATCCAGTAAAAGATCTCCCCAAAATAGGAGGATCGTTAATTTGAAAAACAAGTGATCAAAGCATTCCTTTTATTGCTTTAAATGGGTATGAGAAATCATTGATGTCCACTCATCCTCTATCTTAATTCTTTTCATGTGTCATTTTAAGACCTTTTGCACACTGTTTTCCAGCTGGTATGAGCCTGCAAATCCAGTTCAGAATTACAAGAACAGCTGGCAATCGTGAGGAGAATAGACCTCTGTATTGGATAGATCCTGTTGGGCACATCTTTGCCATCATCCAGCTATCGAAAAGGTGTGACGAGGTTTAATCAAGTTATCAAGGCTTCCTTGTTCCCTGTTTTGGAGAGAGGTAGGGTCCCCCAAGGCATGAATCATCCCATTTTGAGGCAGGTCTGTGATTTTACCTGTCTCATTTTTCCTTTAGTTTTCTGCAAAAGGTAATGGCACTTCAGCAGTTCTGTCAGGTCGGTTGTCTCAGAAAAGCTCGTACCTCAAAATACAGGAAACTGTCTTAGGGTCATGGACCCTGGTTTTGTGGGATCCTAAACCAGAGTCTGCCTTTGGGGCAAGACAGATGAACTGTGGCAAGTTTAAATTGGTATCTAGCTTGGAACAGAACTGAAATCCAGCCATCCTTGGGGGTTGTTTTTAGTTCAACACACTGAGAAAATCTGAAGGAAATTTTCCCACCTAGCTTCAAAGTCATGAATAGATGGGAATTTGGGTGATTTGGATTGAGCTCCCAGTTTTTTGGCTGTGTGACTGGATGAGTAACATTGCATCTGTGTTTTGTTGTTTCTTCAGTTCTTTATCTGTTCTCCTTCTCTCTGGTGATGTCCTTTACTGTACCTGCATGAGGTACCATCACAATAAAACCAGTAATATTATCCATTTAATAAGCCAGTCTGCTTCTACATTGTGTAATTTTTTATGCAGGCTGATAAACACATCTCCATTTCACACTTAACAAAGTATTCATTTCAAATAAACTTCCATGTAATTCAACACATTATTTCTTCATTAAAGGAAATCTGTCCTTTTTGTCTGATCAGCACTGATGATGTCTGAATACCTAATCTGGTCTTGCTTTTCCTGCAGTAAATGTGCATTTGCATGAGCACCATTTGCAATACCTAGAGATGATTATGGGGCTTGAACTAGGTGATGTACAGGTGTCCCTTCTATCCTCAGCTATTCTGTGTATTTTTATTCTGTGGTTCTTCTTATTCTCATGCACTATTAATACAGCAGAAAAATGGTGTACAAGCATCATTCCATTGTTATGTTCACCTTGGGAGATTTTACCTAAGCCTAGGCATAAAAATACTAAAGTATCTGCCCACACTGTTTTTAGTACAGTAACAGAATACTTACAGAAGATTTTATTTTGAGGTTTTTCTCCAGGCTAAGGCTGGCTGACAGCCTAAAATGGACAGGCAGAAGAAATGAAATCTAATATTTATTTGTAGTTACTATTCCCTGCTGCCATTAAGTCTGTGAAGCAAATAAAAACCCACTTAATGATGGAATTCCCCTACTACAGGAGAAGCCATGAAACACAACCTCTAGCTGTAAAGAACAGACGTCAGTGTTAGCACAGTGCCTTGGAGATAATAATTGCTATTAATTCTTTTCCTCATCTTTCACTTGTCTGGTACATGATTACTTCACTAGAACAGGCTAATTCTGTCTTCTCACAGTGGGTCTCACTGCTTTCCCCACTGCTTCATCCTGGAATAATTCCACTGCTAATAAGGATTCATAAAGACAAAAGGAAAGATAGCACCCCCCCCCCCCCCACCCTCCGACTTCTGAACATCAGGCAATACTCATGAAACTGTTCTTCCCTTCAGCTTTTTAAGAGGTATTTAATTTCTCTTCAGAAGTCAAAAACCTGTGCTTTGTTTCAGTGCAGCTCTCATTGCAATGATGGGGCTTTCAGTCACATATAATTCAGCTCAAGGTGTGTTCTGCCACCAGGAGATAACACGTCTTTTCCTTTTCACAGTAACATGCCACCTGCTGCAAGTTGAAATGCTTCTGAGAATATTTTTAAATGAAGCAAGGATATATTTATAATTCATTTTAGCACTGGTCTTAGCATTTCTTATATCCCATCTGGGGTTCAAATAAACTTAAAGAATGAATAGATTTTGCATAACTTTGGACACATGGGTAGATTTAATGTGGTCTGTCTTTCAAATCAGCTTTGTTCCTGTATGATTCCTTTATTCAAGCAGAAGGCATTTCTCTCCATGCTTTTTTGAGACTCCTCAGTTAATATCATTACCTGCTTCATAAGTGAGGATGTGCCCTTTTGACATTGACTTTGTTCATGCTCCCTTAATGTTCTGTTTATGCAAAAATGTATGTATTTATCTTCATATACATTTTATAACTTCAAATTTGCAAGCCAGTCCCATAGTTCTGTCACAAAATAAAGATAAAACTGACATTCATAGAATCATAGGATGGTTTGGGTCGGAAGGGACCTTAAAGATCATCCAGTTCCAGCCCCCAGCCATGGGCAGAGACAGCTCTCACTAGATCAGTTTGCTCAGGGCCCCATCCAACCTTGAACATCCCGGGGATGGGGCATCCACAGCCTCCCTGGGCAGTCTCTTCTAGTAATTGCTAGTAATTTCTGCTGTCTGATCCAACATATTTCTCTGTGAAAGTGCCTCTGCCCTCTGAGAGAGCCCAGTGAACAGCAGGGACTCTGTGCCCATCCATGAAGCTGTCTGATGAATCCACCACACCTTTGCTTGCTGGCACTAATGGCAATGCAGCAGTCAGAGCAGATAGATCCTTGGTTGCTTAATTTTGCCTCTGAAACCAGAACCAAAATTCATGTAAATACAGATTATTTTTCCCTTATCTGTGTTTCCACCTGGGAATCCACACAGACTGGGCAGGTTTATCCAGGCACATGTTCTGATATCAATAATATATACATATATATATATATATATATATATATATATATATAAAGGCCAGATGGGGCCATCCTTTAGTCCAATCTTTTCACACCACAAGTCACAGGATTTTGCTGACTTCATATATGTCTGATCTCGAGCAACACTTTTGAATTTTCAAATATACACAGAGCAGGACTCCATTGTGACCCCCAGGAAGCCTTTCCTATGGGTAATTGCTCACTCATTTAACTTCAGTTTCCACCTAGTGGATCCGTATTAGTTTTGGGTTTTCAGCATAATGAAAAAAAATTGAAGTAACTGTCAAAAAAGCCCCATTATGACATTATCTGAGATATAAAAGAGTGATGATCAAATCTCTCTAAAACATCCTTCTTGGAAAATTGAGATATTTTATCAGTTTGGCAGCTTTTAGTCCACATTATACATGCCATGTTGATATTGTGTGGTGATATTTTGTTTAAAATGTCATGCAGTCTTAAGCCAACTTGCTTACTTAAGTCTGCTGTTATTATATCAACATTAGTCATTTTATCATCCAAACATATAAAGCCATGAAAAAATTCATTCAGCTGCTTCACCAAATCTGTTTTCTATAAATCCAAAGATATTCAAAGATTGCATTAACTTCTGTCGTTCTGTGTTAACTGAGTGTATGTCACATGCATCCTTAACATTCCTGGGGATCAATGCCAGGCTAACAAGCGTGTAAGTGCACAGGTCACAGTAGCCAAACACTATTCCTCTTAATGCCAAGACATTTTTAAAGGCCCTGGGTGTTTTAAGATCCACATTCTTTAAGGACTAAATGAATAAGATAAGCACGAATATGGCAGAAGAGTCCTGGGCTGGCTCCTTCAAACTCTCATGTGCTGATTAGACAGACATGCTTAAATAAATGTTTAACTTTATTTACTTATTACATAATTAATTAACTAATTAAAACGAATTAAAATAAACTAATTAAAAGAAATTAATAATTATTTTATTCACTTGTTAAATAAATTAGCAACCTATTGTTTGGTTATTAACTTCATTTATTAATTATAATGACTGATTCACACTGTCACTTGTTGCTCTGTTGATATAAAAGTATTTTGACATCAATTTGATAGCAATATATTTTTTTTAACCAAGGAAGAATCATGTTTCTTGAACACTTCTACCTACTCTTCATAATTGCCCAAGACTAAGGTTTAAATACAACACAGGAATTCAATTGTTATTAAAGTTGGTATTATACCTGCTTAAAACCCAGCATGTAATTCATAAGTCATAGAAGTGCATTTGTTGCTTTAATTTTCCTTTTCATTTTTCTTAAATTTCTGGTGGTTGATGTGAGTATGCTTATTTGCATAACCATTACCCCTGAGTTACTTTCTCTTTTCTTTCTTTTTCTGTTTCTCCAGCTGATTTGTTAATTAACCCTGTTTTTCATTAGGATGTTGGCCATTTGGGCACCTTGGGAAGTGTTCTAAACTTCTCTCAATGATCATTTACATCTTTTTACTTCATTGTCACAACTGATTTAGTTAATAACAATCTTTGGCTTTGCACCACATTTAGTGGTCAAGATATTTGCTACATGACTTGTAATCAATGCACAAGCACTTCTTCTGGAGTGCAATTGAAGCAACACCTTCTATAATCACCTATATTTTCTGTGTCAAGATTAAGCATAATATAGACCTTTTTTTCCAAAAGTTAGGAAAGTGAGAGACATACTTTAAAAAATTTGAGGTATCACTTAGTACTGATAGCATAAAAAAACTGAGTGCATGTCACTCAAATCAAAGGGTCTATCAGAATACTTTTAATTCCTGCTATATGAATGATAATTATTTTTAAGGAGCTGCTATTGTATCAAGATATCAGCTATTCTTGACAGTAATAGTTGAATCCTCAGCCCCTACCCTCATTTCTGGGAAATGGACTGTTTTTAACTAGAATTAATTTACTAGCTCTATCTGAGATTCCTGTGCAGACAAGTCAATTTACACTTTTTCTTTGTTAGCCAAGTTGAGACAAAGAGTTTGCCTCTTCTAATTGTGCTCCATGGTAAAGGTAATTACTTCATTAGGCAGGATCCCTGTGTGCAGCTTAGCTGGTTTGCAGAGCAGAGCGGGATGTGGGATGTGTCTACTTTCTCCACTAAAAATAGTGACAAGGAGATGTCACTACCATCAGGAAAAAAAACCCTGCTTTGGCTATGAGGAGTCAGTATGATGCCTTGGAGTGGCTACCTAAAACAGAGAGAGAATGGATACCTGAAACTTTCATTAAGAGAATAAAAGTGGGTATTTATTGAAGGTCTTCAATGGATAGACCTTGGGCAGTACAAAGTTTCTGAAGAGCCACACCCAAGATGTTCAATGGTCATGAGTTTTTCATACAGCTATAAGTTTGGTCCATTTACATATCAGAGGTTAATCCTCCAATTACAGTTTCAGGTAATGAAGTAATTTACTCCAAGTTTGGGCCCCCATCATCCATAGTTGTTTGCATCTCTCAAGACAGCATGGTGTCCTTGATTTTCAGGCCTAGAGAGGAATTGTTTTGTCTGAATAAAATGGAAGAACAGTAGCTAACACTCTATATGGAGTTTAGACTTATACACTAAAGAATTGAGGATTACAAATATATGAAAAATATAAAAGCTAAAATTCTAAGGCATTAAGTAAAACAGAGGATCCTTTCATTTGATGAGCATTGCAGAGTTTGAAAGACCCCCAGAATCTGTATATTGATTTCCCATTATTGAGAGGTTTTGAGTGATTTCCTGTTCTCTGTATCTGAGTAACTCTACTAAATCCAGAGACACACAGTACATTTACACAATGTTCCATTTGGTATGGTTAAAATCTGTGCTTGTTTTCATACCCATTGCTTTCCTTCCTTCTCAATTGGCTATCCAATGGTACAAGGCTGTGATTTTGCTTCCTGAGTAACTACTGAGCCTTTCCTTTGCTCAAAGGGCATTTTCTTTTTCCAAATTCTTTTGTGTATTGTTCTTTTCAATGCACTGTGTTGCTATCTTGCAACTCAGTTCTCTTGCTTCAAAGCACAGAAGCCATACAAGTGAAAAAGCCCTGCTGTTAATTGTTAAAAACCAAAGTTAATATTTCAGCTTCTCATATTAGTTTTTACCAGACAATAAAATCCCTCTTGTTCCTTTCACCTACTCTGACAAAGCAGGCTTTCACGTAACACCCAGAGCAGTAAGTGGGTTACACTTGCCTTCCAAAATCCAGAGCCCTGTAGGTGGGTTCTTTCTAAAGACTTTGATCTTTGTGGAACATCACTATGAGATGGTACAGTTGGTTCCTTACAGATTATTAGACACAATAAATAACTCAAGGAGAGCTCAGGGCCTAGAGCTAGCCCAACTTTTTATATCCCACTGAAATTAGTGGGACTGCTGTCTGGGCAAAAGTTTGCTCCCTTTGGCCAGCCACAGTGACTTTAAAGTGATGAAACATCGCTTCCTCTAGAATAAATGTCTGCCCTGCCATGTTCCTAGTCTCCATTTCTAGCTGGCTTCTTCTGATCCAAATCCCTGTAGTATGTTCTTCATGCCCTGTGCTGTAATTGCCGCCTTATTTATTTTTCCTGCATTTCCTCTGTGCCCCACAATTTGAATTTTCCTGCTGGAGCCCTTACTGTGATGGTCAGACAGGTATCTGCCTCTCCTTGCCCTCAAGGAGCCAGACCTGAAATGGAGCTGGGAGAGCCACACTGCGTGACTGGGATGCAAAGACAGGGCCAAAGGGGATATGAAGCACTGAAGACAAATGACACATCTAAGATGTGAGCATGTAACTCTTAAAATTGCACCTGGCAGGTAAATGTTTCACTGAGCACCTGTGTACGCTCTGACGTGTGACACTGTGCACTGCAGGAGGAGCCAGAGAGGGCAAAACCTGCATCTCTCATCTCTCGCCTACTAAGTTGTGCTGGTGGGAATAAGAGAGCTTGATGTGCAGGAATCAGTCATTGGGGTGTTCCTGGGAACAGCTTTACAAGGCCAATTCAGCCTATTTTTTTGATAGAAAGAAAAATTATTTTTTGCCTGCTTTCATGGTCCGCTTGGCAGCACCTGCTAGTATTGTCTCAAGAAACACATGGACATTGAATCACAATCTGCTGTGGATGAGTAATAGCTTACTAATTCTAGTTCTTACATAATTTTGTTTCTTATTGGGTTGAAAGTGTTTTACAGAAAGGGTCACTTAAATCCATTTACAGAGAAGAGGTCCATGATACAGGGGAGTGACTTTTTGAATCCACAAGCTGTCCCAGAGGAAAGCCACATCTTCAGGCTCTCAGCTTGGCATCCTGCTTATGTTTTCCTCTCCCCTGCAGCTCATCTTTATTTCTGTGGCAATCTTAGCAGACATTTTTATGTTTTCCTGTACATTACCATAAATGCTGGGTTTTTTTCATGCCTTTTCTTTATTTCTGCCCATGGAATCCAATTAAAACAGAGCTGAAAGCAACTTCTTGTGGCTTTCTGGATCATTGTAATCACTGCCCTGCATTCCCAAACGGGGAACTGGAGGAAATGGCTTTAGATGTCCTATTCTTAGCAGCTATTGAAAAATGTCAGGAGCACCACTGAGCTGTCTATGGTAACAGGCTTCTTACACCAGCCCACATACCGGGAAATTTTCAGTGCTGTGATTTCTCTAAGAGTATAGCTGTTTAAAGCAAATATCTCAGCTGGCATGAAACTAGCCTGGCCAGTGCAAAATGACATTTTACAAATGTACCAGCTGCAGAGATAACTGGTTTCAGATTTCATCTGAAAGCCTTATTTTTTCTAGAACTCAAGATTTATACTGTTGGAGAGATAAAATAAAAACCTTCCCTCATATAAACAGGGAATCTGTTCTTAATGTAGGTGCATTTGTATTTTACCAGCACTTGGATTTTAAAAAATGGTCAGTACATCATTAGTAGAGTATTAAAACTAATGCCACTGCCCCTGACATAGGCAAGGCATAGTAAGAAAAGCATTTTATTTCCTTAATTAAGTCACTTTTCAGGTAGAACTCTCCTGTTGTAACTAGTGAATCACAGTTTTAGATAAGAAGTGAAAATAAGGAGATTGTAGGTATATGTAGGGAGGGTCTGAGCTGGATAATTTCTCTGATCTGAGTGGAAATTGGCCAGACTAACTTGCCTTGCCTTCTTTGCTAGGCTATGCAATTCTGTGATATGCTGTGCTGTGCTTATTTCTCAACATCACAGAACCTTCTGGTGGTGAATTCTTTAATGTGACTAATATGGAGCATGCTTTTTCTGTTCCTTTCCATTGAAGATTTTCCAGGTAGTTGTTCCATTTTGAATGCCTGAAGAGGATGTATCAGTATGCACAGGTGTGGCTCATTTTAGAGGAGACAGGGTCACAGAAATGTGCTCTGTTATGGGAGGAGCAGGTAGGGAGGCTGTGGAGTGTCTCTGGTTTCAGTGCAATGCACCTCAATGTTCAATGCTGTGTTCTGAGAAAGTCTGGGAGCTTTTCTCCCCTGCACAGAGAAGTTTTTATTCTTGCCTTAGTGAGTTTTATGGTGCTGAAGACATGAATTGTCAGCTGAGGACTTCATGTAGAAGTAGGTGCAGGCTGCAGTGTGCCTTAGAGACCTGTGGGGATCTTGATTCATCATTTAGTGCTTGGGAACCTTGGGAGAGGTACTGTGTGAGAATGAAAGTAATTTGGATTTGTTTCTTAGAGCTAGTGTGGCTGAGGATATCTTGGATGTGTAGATTGTGTGCCAGCTGGAATCTTCCAAGTCCTGAAAGAGCCACATCAAGTGCATTATTTATTTAACATGCTCATTAATCATATTGCTGACATTATTTTTATTGTCTCACTGTGCAACAAGGAGATGACAAAGCTGTGGAAGCCAATGGCCAGACCACAGATTTGAGGGAATGGATTCTTCTAACCATCCACAGAAAATGAAGTGATCTGGGGCCTTGGACAATTTCTTGTTTTCAGAAAGTCAGTTTTTCATTTCTTGAAGTATAATGTGATCATATTGAGTGCCTGGAAAATTGAGAGCGGACTGTATTTTAACTTTGGCTAGGAATATACTATGGATATCACATGGTTTTCACCATAGAAACTGGAAAAATGAACTGGATGGAGCAAAATTGTGAATGATCATCCTTAAAATTTAATTATAAAAATAGTTTATGCATATCAAATAACTTTGCTACGTGGATGGAGGTAAACAACTGCTTAAAGAAGTGTTAGAAACCAAAAATCCAGAAAAGCAGTCATGCTGTTCTTACTGGTACAAGTGCTACATTTCCAGTACATGGGAGGATGGGACAATTTGGAACACACTGTGTCTGTGAAAGAACATATATGGAAACATGCCTCGGAGAGTAAAGTTTCAAGGAGTGAAATTAGCTTACTTTAAAAATTTCACATTTCCAATTACTACAGTGAGTTCAAACCTCAGAGCTGAAAATACTCCACTTGCAGCACTCAGAATCATTTCCTCTGAAAGATGAAAGGCAACGTTCAGGTTTGAGAAAGTTCTTGGATTAGGAAGTATTTTTGGAAGCTGAAATGATTTTTGAAAAATGAAAGCTGAAACTCCAAAAGGCTCTGCAGCAGTTAGATCAAACTCAGTCTTCTTGATAAAACTCAGCATCTACTGTTTACTGGCAGGGACAGATAGCAAAGATGGAAATGTTTTGCAGGGATGGATTAAGCTATCAGGTTGTCTTATTGTCCATAGCAGAGCTTTCTAAGTGTTTTTGTCCATCTGTGTATTCAGTGCTGGAAGAGAATGATCTTCCATGAACTCCTCTGACATGCTGTTCCAGTGTAATAACTTTTTAATTAGTTAATAGCTGCTAATATTCAGGCTCCATTTTTCTTTCAAATTCCATTTGAAGATAGTCCTAACTTTATGGCCTGCAGCCCAAACTTAATCAGAATTTCAAGGCTATTAATAGAGCAGGTCAAAATGCAGAATTACCTCCCATGGGAATTTTTCTCACTGTAGTATTTGTTTTTGTTCTCAGCTTGGAACTGCAGAAATTTTGAACATCCCTTATTATCCAGAACATAATATGTTAAAATAATTCTGCATGGTTTTGAAACATCTCTAGTTTTTCTGTAAATCACATGATTTTCTTTTCATGTATTTTATTAATGTATTTTATTATGTATTTTATGGTGTTAAATGAATGTGATTGCCAACAAATTTTGTTGCTTCAAAACATTTTTTTTTCTGGGAGAAGCCTTTTTCTGGGAGAAGGCTTTGATCAGAACTTCTCACGGTGAGAATCAGAATTCAGATCTCTCCACTAACCTGGGAGGCCAAAGAACCATTATCCATGTTTCTTCACCAGAAATTGTGAATTTGAAGACACTTCAGAAGTACATATTTTACTGCACATATTTTTCTGTCTGTAGCTCTGAATCTGTCGGTAGTCACAGCAGAAAATTGAAACTAGTTCTGATTCCTCCCTGACTTATGCTGCTGCAATGACTAATAATTTAAATTGGTACAGTTATAACCAGAAGTGATGGGTGAAGTGAAGTCTGGGTTCTGAAAGCCAGAAGCCAATTTAAGGACACATAGGTCTGATAGCTACATCTGTGAAAGACTGCTGAGGATGATGGAAGTGTGAGAGTCAATGTCAGCTGAATGGAAAACTGTTACATTGAAAGTCTGTATTTATATATTCTAGTGTGTATATAAATATATGCTATCTTTTTTTCCTTAGGTATCTTCTGATATGTTTTCACTAAATTCCAGTAGGTTAAATATCTGCTAAAATTGTCTCTAGAGTGTCTGATTGCAGTAAAAGCCTGATTGGTCCAAATGGATGACCAAAGGGAGAATCATTTCCAGTTCAGCATCTAACATATTAGTCACCATTTTAAAATCCAGGAAGAAATATGGCATAAGCAGAATGAATGCCACCTATCTCACACCTTTGCTTTTCTGCTGTCTGAGAGCTACCCACTGATAATCAGTGTAGCAGCTCAGAAGCTGTATAATCTGTTTATGAAGTGAAACAGTGTCAGTGTACACTGTCTGTAAAGACTTCAAAAATCTCAAAGAGAACTATCAGTATCTAGTAATAACCTCACTGGCGTAATAATATTTTTGTAGTTATGCTCATATTGAAGAGGAAAGGGAATACTTTCAGGGAATACACAGTCATTCCTTTGAGGAAAGAACCAAGTCTGTCTCCCACTGCATTCAGTGACATTTTCACAATGGATGTTAGTAAGACCAGGATTGACACCCATAGTCATTTGTATGGAAAACATCTACCTGTGAGGCCAGGGTGACGTGGTGTGTAATAAATTCTCCAAGTCCCCTTTTAATTAATGGATCCAACATTCATGTGGAGGTAATTGCATGTAACACATTGTTTGTGTTCCATCAAATTAGATGGAGCCATTTCCATCTGAGAGCGGGTTCCAAACATCTGCTTCCAGAGAACATTATTATTGTTTGTTTGTACAGGACTTACCGTGTGCCAGCTGCTTTACCAGCAGAGAGGAGCCAAGTCCTGGCTTCAAAAAGTTTGCAAACTGAATAGACTGCTTGAGCACTAAGGGGGAGGAAAGGGAATGAAAGACAGCAGTGCTGTTGAGACAAAGAGTTTCCCTTGATCCCATCCGAGTTCTGACTTTTGCAGTGCTACTAAAAGACCTCATTCATTGAATGTACACTACCCCTACACAGGTTGAAGAATTCTCATCCTCATCCAAATTTACTCACTTGAAGGAGAACCAAGTATGTTTGGTGTCCTCTAATTACTGGAGAGAGACAGGCACTTGCAAGGGATGATCCATCCTGTCCTGAAGAAGGGCTGGAAGGGTAAGTTCAGGTTCCTTTAGTGGTCTTCTCTCCCCATTAGCATAGCAGGATCCTAACATCTTAAATGAAGCTCCTAACTTTCATATGACTGACACTGGATGAAACAAGCCCTACCCTGAAACCTCATCCTATGAGCAGCCCTTTTGCTCAGTCCAGTTGCTGCTGTGTGTATTTAAATGACTCTGACTCAAAGGCTAGAAGTGATCCTGTTGGAATGGCCAGCAGATCACATCCCAGCACACACCACTTGTACTGTTGATTCTCTGTTCACTGTCTGCACACATGCACACACGGTGCTCCTATGCTCAGCCTGGCCAGAGAGGGGCTCCATTTGCACTGTGCTTCCAGCAGTATGATGGATCTCTGGCACCTCCTGTGTTGCTGTGGGCAGCTCCCTCTGACACTTCTGGTGTGTGAGCTTCTCCTGGGGCATGAATGTTTAATGGAAGTGTGCCTCTGGCACCCACTGGCACCCCCAGAGGAGGCACAGCTCATGCTGCACAGCAGCACAGCGTGGAAAACATCACATGGAGAGCACATCAGAATAAACACATCTGGGACAAAACAGATGTGAAATCAACATATCGGAGTGCAGCCATACTTCAGTGGGAAAGAGGATTTTGGATGGAACAGAATAGGCTCCTGTTACTAGCCCATCAGCACATGTCCTGCATTGACTGTGGCTGCCCTTTAGCATCACTTCTGCAGATTGTCCTTAGACATGCTGCCCAGGGTGATGCTCTCATGTGGTTGATTCCCTGCATCATACACCTTTTTATCAGGGCATGTTTCTGCCAAGAGGCCAATTTGCCTCCTATATGCTCAGCATCTATATCCATGTCTGTGGGAAGCTTGAGGAAGGAGATATAACCTTTAAGGGTCCTTGCTGTGCAAGGAATATACACAGTCATTTTCTAAAGCATGAAAAGCCAAGAGAGTTTGCATTTTATTTCCAGGAACAGATCAATAATAATTTGCTGCACGTATTCAAATACAAAAGACCATTTTCCTCACATCTTGGCTGACATATACCTTGGCAGTTTTCTTGAGTCTGTTACTACAGTACATGGAAAATACCAAACAGGTATTTGCAGGACAGGAGCAGGGAAAGACCAGCACACTGTGGACTGAATTCTACTTTTTTGCCAAGGACTGATGATGCTTTTGTCTGAAGTCAAACCATGGGCTTAGTTGCAGAAGTATCCATACATTAGTGACAAAAGGCATTTTTGAATTGGAGTTTAAAACCATTTTGTAGGTCAGTGTAACATCCAGAGAGCACCTGCAGATTTGGCTGAGAAAGAGCTTTAGTTCCTGGGTCTTTTATTCTCTAGGCAATACTGGGAGGTGGGCATTTTCCTGGCTCATGTGAAAAGGGCTCAGCAGCTGCACATTGCCACCATGTCAGACAGCAGAACACATAAGCCAGGCCAGGTACTGCTAATGGAGGAAGGGAAAGTTACATAGTCTACAGAGAAGAAATGTAGTTCTTTTCAAATTCTTTATTCTTAAAACTTAACATGTAATGGAAATCAGTGCTGCTGCTTTGGTATGAAGAGATGTAAACCCAGCTTGTTATGAAGAGTAGCTGTGACAACTGAGTCATGAGTTAGGGTGATGGCAAGTAAAGGTAATTCTTGTATGAGACTGTCCAATCACTTTTTTTGGTTACCCTTTCTCCATCAATTGTATTTTTTTTATACTAATAGATTCTAATATCCTTGTCTCTTTGCTTTGTTTTGTTTTCCATGGAGCCCAGCCGAGCACATTTTGCTCCAGTGTCCTAAACTGGTGATTACTATTTATGCTGCTGTAACTCAGGATAATAATAATCTGGATCTGTACACATTTTAGGGCAAGAGGAAATAGCCTCAAGTTTCATCGAGGAGGGTTTAGAATGGATATTAGGAAAAATTTCTTCACTGAAAAGTAATTATAACAGGCTGCTCAGGGAAGTGGTGGAATCACTGTCCCTGGAAGTATTAAAAGATGTGTGGATGTGGTTCTTAGGGACATGGTTTAGTGGTGGACATGGAAGTGTTAGGTTAATGGTTGAACTTGATGGTCTTAGAGGTCTCTTCCAACATTAATGATTCTATGATGCTATGCTTTGACTTCATTATTGCTTTTCAGTATTAAACACAGTGCAGCTTATGTAGCATTGAACACCTTGTACTTAGAACCTACTCTTAGCTCACTGATACATTTCAGAAAAGACACAAATACTGAAATGTATCAAAACTCACATGGAAGAAAAATCTCGCAGTGGCATGTTTGCCTTTGTCTAAACCAAACCTGCAGCCATTTTTCTGTTGAAAGATCTCACGGGAATGGACATCTTTCAGTGAAATGCCTCACTTCCAGGTGCTGCTTTCAGAAGAACACAATCTAAAACCAATCAAAAATGTTTTGAGCAGGTTCTCATGAAATATTAGAGGACCCTGCTGACATGTACAGTGGAACCTGGGTTAAGAACCCAGGTGCTAGCCACCATTGAAAAGGTCTGGTCTTATGGAGAACTGAAATGAGAGACCAAATACACTGTCCTAACAGGGATAGGTTTGTCTGATTCCATGATGGGAAATGGCCTTCCAAGTCAGGCAGTGAAATGGAGCCAACATGCTGTGCACAGTGACAAACGATGGCTTGACAAACAAAAGTACCTCTATGGACTGACTGAAATTAAGTGAGATTTCAGATTTTAAGAGATTGCAGTCTATAGTTAAATAAAATATAAGGCATCTAGTGAAATAAAGAGTGCTGGAGAAATTGAACTGGACTCCAACTTGAAGGTAAAATGCATTTGCCAGCTCAGGCTGGGGCTGAGATTTTCTCCCTGTGACACAGCTTGGCACAGAAGTCCAGGTGCATTATGAGGTGTGTTTTTCTGCCTCCTGATGCCAGGAGCAGGCAGCTGAACCAGATGAGCCCCTGGTCTTTTTTGGAACAGCAATTTGCATGTAAGCATGTGATTTGAAAAACAATGTGTTGTAAGGCTCCCTAGTAAATGAAATAATTTGCTGTTCATGATGTATTTCTGTATTTTGTGGGAAGGGTGTTTTTTTGCCAAATTATAAGTGTACAAATGCTAGAAATCCTGTCTTTTTAAGTGTCTCTGCTATAATAGATCCCTGATTAAGAAGTTGTTAAATTATTTTAACGTTTATTTGTGCTTTCTATCAATCATCTCTGGTCTGTATTTCCAGTCCATTCTTTCTTATGTTCAAAATAAACATAGATGACATAATTTGCACACACAACTTCAATTATTATCTCTTTTTTTTGGTGACTCACAATATCCTTTCAATGGCCACATAAACTGAATTCTGTACACTCATAAATAATTGTTCCCAGTGGATGTTGTTTGTTGAAATTCTGAATCAGTAGGGACTATAAATTTATTTCTGACCTTAAAATCAATGAAGCACCTCCCGTGTAGCTGGCATTTCACCAGCTATTGCTGACCTTCTGTACTCTATGTAGGCTCTTGTAGTTGTGGTTTGCCTGAGCTGTTCTGGATTTCTGCTGCCTCTCAAATGTAGGCTTAAAAATAGAATGACTGTGGCTCCCTCTCAGTACTCTTCACTGCCTCTGATGGGAGGCAAATCAGCCAAAGCTTTCAAGTGAATTTGAGGAGACATTTCCATAAGGTAAGCACTTCATGAAAACCAGCCAGGACTTACCAACTGAAAAGAGTGACTGATACCCCTTAGGCAGATTTCCTTTAATTTTTTTACTTAGGCTTCCCCCCCCCCGCCCAGTGTTTCGTCAAAGGGTAGTGCTAACAACACCAAGGTTGTGTGTTTTACCCCAGTAGGGGCCATTCACTTAAGAGTTGGACTCAATGACCCCTGTGGGTCCCTTCCAACTCAGAGTATTGTCTGATTCTGTAACTCTGTAATTTGACCAGGTGCTAAAAGTCTGGGCCTGTCCTTCTCCTCACCTTCCACCTGCAGCTGAGCTCCAGCCAAGCTATCCACAGCTGCTCTGTTCTTTACCTGGGGAAAATGCATGAGGACTCTGATTACTTGCTCACTGACATGAAGGTTTTCAGGGCACTACTGTGTCAAGTGCAATAAAATGCTATGACGTTGCAATAAAAAATTGCAATGATTTAATAATAGTGAATTTAAATTCAGCAACCTGTCCTACCTATTACTTTAGGTTCATTTACATTCTTGGGGCCAGTTACAGATCTTTCAAAATAGCTGGAGCTTTTGATGGAAAGTAGGTTACAGCTTAAGTGTTGGCGTTCCAAAAGACATTAAGAAGGTGCTAATTGTCAATCTTTTCTTGTCTGAGTGGAGCAGAAAAAACATATCACTATCTTTGTCAGGTCTGCTATTTTTTGTAGATCCTTGAATATGTTTCTACACCACCACTATGAAGCCTACCAGCACTTACTAAAAACTTGCATGATGAGAGGTAGAAATATATTTTGTATTTTTTTCTTTCCTTAGTAATTTTGGAACAAAACCCTTCATCTTCCCTTCTGCTGAACTTCTAGATGCTGTAAAATTTATTATAAAGCCAACTGATGCTGACATCTTTTTCATTCAGCTTTTACAAGCAGAAAAGTTATATTTGCATGAAAGTACATTTGCATTTTCTTATTTACAGAACAAATATAACTATATATGAAGCAGAAATAGAAATGCCTGGTTGGTTATTAACCTCTTCTACAGGCGATATTTGAGGCTTTACGAAACATTCTGTTGCTTTTAATATGACTCGTAGAATTAAAGCTCTGTGTAATGCTTCAAAACCACAAAGGTAGAATGCAGAAACATGGGTGGAAGCATACCTAATAGCAGAGTAAGGGTAAGGGTAAGAGTAAGAGTAAGAAAACACTTATTTTTTATGTTTTGTAAAGCATTATTTAACTTTCTGTCTGCAGGGTTGTGGATTGACCCTTGAATCTCAGCAGTGGAGCCCTAGCATAGAATTTAGTTGATTGTATTTGTCTGCCTATTGCTGATTTAGGTGCTGTGAGGTATTCAAGAGAGTTTCATGGGCCTGGTATATATTATACAGGACCTGTGAAAGACACTTCTCTGCTGGGATTACTGCTGGAGATGGGATAATTGAGAGAAGCTCAAGATGCTTTTCTGTGGAGTCACACCCTGGCAAAGCAGTCAGTGCAGCCCAGATAGCCACACGTGTCCCTCCCTGTTTTATGGTGAATTGAATATCTCTCTGGGTTCTGTGAGCGACTTGATTGTATCTCCACTGACAACAAAGGGAGCAGAGATACCGAGTGCGCATGTGCACTTCTAAATTTAGCCATGCTGGTCTTGGAGCTCAATCTCACCTGAAGAGCTCAAAACATAGCTGTGCCAGAGCTGGAATTTCTGTTGTCAGTTTTCATCAGCCAGCACTGGAGTGTCTTTCTTTGCTGTACGGTTTTATCCAGAGCAGCAGGTGAAAAACATACCGTGGGTGTCTACTAACTGCTGTCAATTCCTCATTTGTTCTCAGCGGGGATACGGCTGCTGCTGTTTGCTCTTTATTCTGGGAATCCACAGATAATAGTTTTTCTTCTTTTTCTCCCTCTTCCCCCTGCCCCCATCTCCAAACACAGAATCACAGAATCATAAAAACACATTGGTTAGAAAAGACCTTTTAGATCATCAAGTCCAGCATTACCCCAGCAGTGCCAAGTCCACCACTGAACCACGACCCTGAGTGCCACACCTCAGCATATCTCATCCCAGGAGATATTTAAAAGACACCTTGAGGGTCTTTTAAGTATCTCCTGGGATAGTGACTCCACCACCTCCCTGGACAACCTGTTCCAGTGCTTGTCAACCCTTTTGGTATAGAAAATTTCCCTAGTATCTAATCTAGACTTCCCCTGGTGCAACTTGAGGCTGTTTCCTCTTGTCCCTGTCACTTCTTACCTGGGAGAATAGACCAATCCCTCACCTGGCCACCCCCTCCCATCAGGCAGCTGTAGAGTGATGAGGTCCCCCCTGAGCCTCCTTTTCTCCAGGCTGAACACTCCCAGCTCCCTCAGCTGCTCCTCACAGCACTTGCGCCCCAGACCCTTCCCCAGCTCCGTTGCCTTCTCTGGACACGCTCCAGCCCCTCAATGTCTTTCTTGCAGTGAGGGGCCCAGAACTGAGCACAGGATTGGAGCTGTGGCCTCAGCAGTGCCCAGCACAGGGGGAGGTCACTGCCCTGCTCCTGCTGGCCACACCACTGCTGATCCAGGCCGGGATGCCATTGGCCTTCTTGGTCACCTGGACACACCCTGGATCATGTTCAGCTGCTGTTTGCCAGCACCCCCAGGTCCTTCCTGGACCCTCTGCCCCCAGCCTGTGGCGCTGCCTGGGGTTGTTGTCACCCAAGGGCAGGACCTGGCACTTGGCCTTGTTGAATCTCACACAACTGGCCTCTGCCCTTTGATCCAACCTGTTCAGATCCTTCTGCAGAAGTTCAACACTCCCCCTCAGCTTGGTGTCACCTGCAAACTGACTGAGGGGGCTCTTGATCCCCTTGTCCAGATCATTGGTGGACAAAAGCAGAAACTCCTCTATTCAGCAGCTTGTTTCATGGGGCTTTTTGTTTGCAAGGTCTAAAGATGCTCTTGACATCCTGGGAAGCGTTTAATGATATTAAACAGAACTGGTTCCAGTATTGAGTCTGGGGAAGACCATATGTGATACAGCCTTCTTGTCTTTGACTCTGTTATACCCTCTTTATAACATACATGGATAGTATTTTTTAAAGATTACAATATATGTTAATAATTATCAAGTGCTCTTATTGATGTGGACTGTTGTTTAGCACCCCAAGCAGAGTGGAATACAGCGTCTTCAAATACCATTGGGCTGCCAGGGAAAGATGCTTGCTGAAAAAGACCAGGTTTACTAAAGAAAAGTGAACTGCAACATCTGACAGAGATCAGTGGGATTGTTACTACAAATCCATTTTGCTATATGACTCTTATTTAAAAATATGCAGTGTTCAGGGGAACACTAGGACAGATGGAGAAGAAAGGTTAGAAAAACCTTGGCTGTATATTGTAGTGCTGTAGACAGAGCCTCCTACCTGGTAATATTGCTCTTGCTCTAAATGTGTATTTCAGCTTAGTGGCTCTTTTATTTAGCTGCTCATTCCATGGAGCTCTTGTTCTGAAAGTCTAAGGATGCTGTTGATGTCCTGGGCAGCATTCTCTCTGCTTTTAATGTAAAAGGTGTGTACAGGCCATTCAAGAGATTATAACAGCTGTTGTGCTGGCTCAGACAGGCACAGCACTGTCTCTTTAATAGTCCTGAAAACTGCTTAATTGGTAAAAGCAAACAAACTCAAATGTGTTAGATCTCCCTGCATTATCACTCCAGAACACTCTGGCATCAAAAAGTTGATTGCAACATGTGAAAATAGGATAAAGTACTACATCTTACGCATCTATTCTCTGATAGGTTTTTTTTGCCCTTGTGCAAAATAATTTCCCTTGAATGTCATCTAGGCACATAAATATTGTGGATTTCATGCAGATTAATGGAGGTTTGATTCATTTCTGTATAATTCAATTTCTTCCCAGCTGCCAACAGGAGGAGGGGGAACTGTGTGTGCACAGACTCTGCTTAGCATATGGTCCATAGCTAGCAGAAGATCACATCACCCAGCTGTTGTATCCTCCAGGAGTGCTCCAATAGATTCTTTGGATTCTTCAATTTTCCATAAAGCTCACCCGCAAAGGGATGAAAAACCTGTCATTTGCAAGGGACCAAGCAGTAGGTAGCAAGATTAAAATAAATAAAATCTTTGTAATATTAAATACAAGTAGTTGCATGTCAGTACCCTCTATTTACCCTGGTGTGAATGTGGAGAAACTCTGTTGATTTAGTATCTGTTTTTACCTTTCTCCTGATTATTGATGACAGGAATAATTGTGTGTTCGTTGCTGGATTTGAGAGTTGAAAAACAGGCTCCTTAGTCCACTGTGAGCAGCAGGAATAGATTATTTTATTCTTCCCCTCTTTGTCCAGTATAATCCAGTTTTAACCCCTGTGAGAGGTGAGAACACAGATCAGTTTTCCAGTGTCATCCCTTTTCCCAGTTCACGGTAACAGCTCCACTAACCAGGATGGCTGTTTCTCTTCTGCATGCCTGCAGCAGCTGAAAAACAAAGTGAAGACTGCAACTCCTGTGACTGCCTGGGCATTGCATCATGACCAGGCAGTAACACAAGCTGCAGTTGCTACAGATCAGATTCAAAGTGGTGATGTTAATTCATATTTTCTTTCCCATTGTCTTCCTTCCATGTCATTTATAAGTCCAGCAAAACAAGTTTGCCCTTCTTATTTACAGAACTTTAAGTGGTCACTAGGGGTTGGCTAAATCTTCTGGCATCCCATGTTCTGCAGCTGCCTATTATGACTAACACAAGTTTGGTATGGCTCTTGCTGGCTTCCTTTGTGCATTACTTTGTTTAAATTGGAGAGTTATGTTACTTCTTATTGGCATATGTTTACATCTTCAGAACACCATACGCTGTCTGAGACTAATCCAATTTATTCCTTGTTGACAGGAATATAGGAGGGACTGTCACTTGCTAGGCTCAGTATGAAATGTGATTTCATGCTGACTCTCCCCTGAAAATGAAAAGCCAACCAAGTGTTACAGAATGGAGATATTTTAAAGATCATGACAGCCGGGAAAGTTTTGCATTTCACTCAGCCTTTTCCAGATTTCGATGGTTTTGTTGTCTTTACAGTCTTAGTAGAGCCTTGTTGGCTTGTGAACCTTGTTGGATTTAACTTTCTAAGATCTAACGTTTGCAAGCTTGGAAAGCCCATATGCTTCAGTAATTGTTTTAATTGAAGGAGATTCAGCATGCTGTGACAATGAAGTAGAGTTTTTTGTGGATCAAAAGTTAGGTCAGTATGTAAGTGTAAATTTAACTTGAAATCTTCCCTCTTGTAACCATATTATGTTTTTCTACCTGCTAGACACAGTGACACTTTCCCTAAGAAGGAGAATTTCTAGATGAACATCTCTTGCATGGTCCTTGCTTCCTTCTGAAGTTCAAAACTGTTCTGTGGGACAAACCTGCATGGAGAGGCTGAAAGCTGAGCTGGGAGCTGCCTATGCAGGAATTTATTTGAGTAGTGAGGTCTCAGATTGTTGTCAGTACAGGTGAAGTTCATCTGTGCAGACACCTCCAGCGTGGGCACCTCTATCAGAGCTGGTCATTCTCTGCTCTCAGGATAATCACTGTAGACGCACAGGCTTTTCTGAGGACTTCCTAAGGGAGGGAGCTGCTCTGGAGATCTGATGGGAATAAGGCCCCTGCCTTGCATCTGATTTGTAGAGGAGCTTTGGTGGGAGGTAGATGCTCTCACAGCACATGCCAGGAAGCTGTACTTGAGCACAGAGGGTGTGCTGCTCTACAAAACAGAAAATTAAATCCCTCCAGGAACCTTATAAATTTATTTATTCCTAATTTCTTTGCAGTCTAAGGTGCAGAGATCACTGTGATGGGCTTTGTTGGACCGTGTCCTATGTTTTATATGGATTTAAATTATGGTACATGTACATCATCAGCAGACTTACTTTGTGGTTTTGTGCAGAGCTTTGCTCTTCTATTTGTCCAAAAACATGTTGAGCTGTGCCTGAGAATGTTGCCTGGAGTGATGGATTTGTACTCTCTAAGAGGAAATCAACATACAGGTGAATCGTGGGGTGGCTGAGCCTGGAAGGCACCTTAGGAGATTGCCTAGTCCAGTCTGTTGCTGAAAGCAAATTCCCAGGACTGTGTCCAATCCAGAGACTAAATAAACTCCTTGGGAAACCTATGCTTTCCCATCTTCATGATAAAAAAAAAGCTTTCTTAAGTGCAGTGTCCTGTATTTCAGTTTGGGCCCATTGCCTCCTGTCCTCTCACGGGGCACTGCTGAGAAAACACTGCCTCCATCTTCATTACATCCTCTCATTTCTTTTCCTTTCCTGGGTGTTGTTGGAATAGATACAAGAAAGATGAAATGTTTTCTCCGGTGGCATATTACCAAGACAGCTGAAGTTCTGTGTAAGGAGTTTTAGTAGAGAATTAGAACAGATTTTTTTCCCCCTCTATTTTCAGTCCAAGAGCAGGAATTACAAGAAAGCTAATGAAAAAAGCAGTTTGGTGGGGTTTCTGTGACAACACTGAGAATTAATAAAACCAGGGGTGTTTAGGAGAGAATCTGTAGCTTTTGAAGATTTTTTTTTTTCTCGTATCTGAACTCAGCCTGTTTTTTTCCTAATACCTAAGTAAAGGCAAGAGATTATTTTCCACCAGGAGTTCCAAGTTAGGATAGAAAAAGATGTAATGGTTCCTTTTATTTTCTAGCATCTTACAGGACTGTAAAATCACATCTAAATTGAGAAAATAGCTCTCAAAAAGGAAACTGATGCTACTGCCAATTTTTAATCCACCAGTGCGACAAGCCAACAAAAGCTTTGCATAAAAATTCTTTTCATATTTACATTTATTGAATTGAGTATATCCAACCACTGACATACCAGATCCTTTCCTAGAAGCCTTTATAAAAGGAAATCAATTTAATTGTATTAGAACAAGGCTGGATTTATTTGCAATCTGAAGAGTTTGGGTAACTGGAGACTAATTTTTCTTGAAACAGTTAATTTCACAATAATTTCTGATATTCCATTTTGCACATGATTGGAGAGAGTGTGAAAGAGTGCTTTGGACCTTAGAGAGCAACAGCTTTCGACATACAACAGAATGAAAAGTGGACCCATTGGAATATAAAATCATTCTTTGTGTGGAAGCATACTTGGCCCATAATTTCTGGAAATACCAGTATGTTACTGTGTGTTATGTGAGGTTATATTACCCCCACCATTTAAGGAATATTTCTTGCAGTCAAAGTACAAATATGAATTACAGAGCTTTGAAACAATGGTTGTACTAGTCTTGACAGTGGCCCAACAAAGGCACAGAGACAAAAAGTCAGAGTCCCTTGACCTTTATAAACATTTCAGATTGTGACACAGCCAGTGTGGTTTGTTTTGTTTCAGGAGAACATAGTTCACCAGCTCCCCTCTGACTGTGGATACACTATGTGTACAAGGAAAATGTGGCTTTCCAGTGTTATCAGGCTAAAGCCAGTCCTGCATATTCCTGTAGAATGATCAAAACTGTTTTGTACATGAAAAGTCTCAGAATTACAATTCTGTGAAGTGCATGATCTACTTTCATTCACTGATAATTATTTCCTGAGTTATTGCCAAAAGGTCACATAAAAATGGACCAAATCCCAATATGTACCCTCAATCTGAAGTCACCCCATAGCAGATTCTACTTCAGTGAATTTAGACATTTTGTTTCCTGTAACAGAGTTTGAAAATCAGGTGGGAATTTGACCAACATCATGAAATACAGTGCATTCTATCATGCAAAGGGTTTATGGTTTAAATCAGAACTATATTTCAAAGAAATGATGAAGTTAAGATTTAAATAGTTTGATCCACTAAAAAGGGAAGATTTTATAATAAAACACTTGGAAAAACCAATGGAATAGGACTAAGCTGAACATACTGTTTTTATAAGTCCTGGACTTTTCCTGGTGTATGCTTGGAATTGACAGAGTAAAAGAGTGATGCAAAAATTCTAAGTAGCTCAAGATCTGACATGTGGATTTGCAGAAACATGAGGCTGGATAAACACACATTATAAAGAAATTTACAGCATTGGGTACAGTAGGGACAGACATGAGGTGTCCAAAACTTGTCTCTTCTGAAGCCCTGGAATCAAGTTTGTCTGGGAATTGTCCCAGTTTGTGCTGCCAGAGGACCTTGTCCCTGTGGTAGTCATTGTTGGAAGTCAGCAGGATTTTTAAACAATGTTTTTAGTAAGGAGACATCAAATATCATTCAGCAGACATTTACAGATTGCACATAGGACACTGAGAGAATTTAATCTGCTGCAGCCAGCTGCTTGCACAGCCACTGTAATGCTGGTAGTGGCTCGGGTTATCTCCGTTCACTCTTGGCTTCCACGCACATCCCAGCCAGCAGGAATGTGAAACAGCCTCCTTGTGCCACAAGCCCCTAGCCCAGGAGGTAAAAGGGCAGTGCCATTGCCTGATGGATGGAGAGAGCCTGTGACACAAAGCTGAGCAGCCCTGGCCTCATCCTGTGGGCAGTGATGGCACCAGATCCCTGCAAGACAGGCCAGACCATTGCAAGGCAGCTTACCTTTCCTGGGAGGAGCTCAGAGAGGGAAGGTGGCTCTCATTGCTCTGCTTCAGGCTGCAGGGCCACGCTGTGAAAGGGAATGAATTAATGAGCAGGTGGTCTGAAAGGGTGTCCCTCAGCTATTCGCCTTCTCTGGAGGCTTCAGGGGTTGGATTTGAGAAAGCATTGCTTAATTAGCTCATCAGACTAATTGAACCTGGAAGCAATTGGGTTTTAATTCACTTTTCATAATATACTTTGTTTTTATGAACCTTGTGTGGAGCATTCACTATGTAAATAAATTGTATTTTCACTTTTTCCTCTTCTCTCCGCACTGGGCTCATTTAATACTCACTTGGCTTGTATCTTAGAAGAAAACAATCACAAACCGGAAACACCAGAGTTCTTTAATTTAAACAAATCCATTATCCTGGAGCTGAAAATTTAGTTTAGTCTCAGCAAAATAACAAGCATATGCAGTCTTTGGTGTCATTTTTATTTATATATTTAAAAGCTGATTTAGCTGTTACTGCCTGGCTGCCTTAGTGTCTGAAGGCTGCAGAAAGATTTAAGGTTAACTCAATAACAAAGCAGTCAGGAATCTGTAGTTGGACTGAAGTGGAATTCAAGGTACATCTCCAGGGATCAGCAAAATACTGCGCAGAGCTGTCTCAGCTAATGATGATTGAGATGGTTTAGTTCTTGAAGGCAAGGCAGAAACAAAGGCATGGCCATTTCATTATATGATGGAGCTCTCTAGTAGCAGTAGTATTTGACAGGTCCTGGTGAACCACTGTGCCCAGCAGGGAACCTTGTGATGCTGAAGTGCTTTTACCAAACCATCTGTCACTATCAGCACAACTCTCCCATAGTTTAAGTCACTGCCCCTCTGAGATTTACATTTGCATCTAAAGTTAGGTGCTTCATACTCTCTACCCTGCTGTTTTGCTGGTGTTCCTAGCCCCTGGAAATGGCACCTGCTCCCTGTGTCTGTGGCACGACAGCTCACATGTAGCCCAACCCCTTCCAGACCAGCAGGCTGAGCTGAGGACAGTGATGTCCCAGCTATGAACACAAGCTGTGCCTTCCCTCCTTACTGTGAGCAGCAATGTCCTGGTGACTGTGGAGAGTGTTGTGCCTTCAGCCAGTAAGGACCCATGTCCAGAAGTCAAAAGGCTTCTCTGCAGCATCCTAGAACCTTTGGGTTCTAGGGCCTGCCTCGTGGGACAGGTATCCAATATTCTGTTTTGTTTTGGCTCTGCCTGTAGCCTTTGCATCTCATTCACCCTGGTGTTATTTCAGTTTTATGGGATATGAGTCCATCCAGCCCTTTACTGACAGGAAGAGGGATTTGGAGCCTTTAGACGGCCTTACCCAGCTCTGTAGGGGATGCCCAGACAAATGCTGCTAAATTCTCTGCAGGAGCAGGTTCAGCTAAGGCAGGTCTTGTAAGGACATCCAGCCTCCTGTACAAACCACTCAGGAGATCCTGCTCATTAGCCTTTAGCTACACTTCAGCTTTTGCACACTGCAAGATCCTTTGCTGCCCCTTTTGGAACTAGAGTTTCAACCAACGATTCCAGCATTTCAAAAAGTATTTCAGTGCCTCAGCTACTGTAGAAAGCTATGCTATCCTGAGAGTTTAGTCAATATTGTACTAGACTATTAAATATCCACTGTGTGAGAGTGTCTCATGTTCAGAGTAGTCACTTGGCTAATCCAACAAATTGACTGTTTTGTACACAAAGTGGAAGACTTGCAAGAGTAGAAGGAGAAAATATCCTTGCAGAGTTTCTCAAGGTCCCCAGGGGAAGTGGTAGGCAGTAAGTCAGACTCAGCTCAGAACACAGCAGTAGGGATGAGGTTTGGTTTGAGGCTAATGCTACACCCTGGCCCCTCTGTCTCCTCACAGCCTGCTGGGTCTGTGCCTCTACATTCATTAAAAATTAAATTACCCCAAAAAATTACCCAAAGTAAACCAAAGAAATATATTTCAGGTGGAACAAAATGCATAATTCAAATCAAATGCATTTGTAGTTTTTTTCCCTAATGGCATCTGAGTGGAAAAGTGTCTGGCACAGTTTACCAGTGACTGAAGCCATCTGCCTTAAAGGCTGGAGGTAGAAATGTGCTGTTGACCTTCCTGCAGGAGGAGCCTGATCCTGGAAGGAGCCCCAGGTGTCACCCCAGGTTTGACACCAGGACCCCAGTGTGGGGAGCTGGTTGCCCAAGCTGTACTCCAGCTGTGGTAGAAAGGGAGTGTTTCATTCCCTGTTTTTGGGTGCTGCCATGGCAGACTGGCCTGTGCTGGGTGCTGGGGTGAACAGAGGTCCTGCTCTGGCAGCATCATTTATAGTTACAGCAGATCTGGAGTTCTGGGGAGTTTAGCTGTTCAATTCTGCCAGAGTGGGTGGTGTTTTTCAGAGGCCGCTGACTCCATCAGCTGTGGGAGTTTGTTTTAGTCACAGCACAGGGTAACCATCTTTCCAAACATCAGGGGTATAGTGCAGCACAGGACACTGCTAAAGCTGCAACATGAAACATTTTAGTATGGGAGGGGAGGGCAGCTCCCTTGCCTCTTTTTGAACATCATGTTTTGGCTGGTAGTTTCCAATAAAAATCAACCAAGCATAGAAAGATTCGAGGGTGAAAAAAAGTTGTACAGTTGGACAAAATCATCAGCAACTGAAAATAAGACCTTGAAACAGCAAATCTCAGGGTATTTTTGACTGCATCTGTCACTGTCTGCTCTGCCTGTCAAAACAAGAGCCTGTTTCATACCCCCTTGTGTTTCTGACAAGTTCTGTGCGAGGTGTTCTTGGACCAGCTTTGCAGTCTGAGGGAAATGCAGCTGCCTCTGAGATGGTTGCAGCATGGGGGACCAACAGATCAGGGAAGGAAGATGGATACATTCATCAAGTCTGTCTTTAGAGTAAATATTAAGTAGACAGAAGTCAAATATTTAACTGGAATGTAGCCAGGATTCCAGCCTCCTATGTAAAACAAATACAATCAACTTTAAAAGGTAAAAGAGACTTGTATTTATCTTTGCATATTTTGTACAAAATTATTTGAAAATATTAGAGAAAATAATTAAAACTTGTAAAAATCTTTTTAGTAAGAAAGGGAAATCTCACAGCAGTTGTAGCTGAGACAATACTTTTGACTTATCACTTTTCTGAGATAATTAAGCTAAATAATCAGACTGTATATATGCCTCCAGGCAAATAATTAGTCATCTACTTTGATTGTTGTTTCTGTAAGGGTAGTTCTTTATGGTAATTTGCCAGTGATGAGTGGAAAGCAATGCTTCTAATGTTCATCTTCCTTCAGTGCTCTGCTGAGCATGCTGAACTGCAGATAGCACACTGTGCTGTATTAATCGTGTGAAGGGATTTATGGTCACTGTTCCCATTGGAGCTCGTGGAGATAATGTGCATTCATAAATCCTGCAAGCTTCCAGATGCCAGCATGCTTGCTAACTAGCAGACCTGGCCAAAAATATTGAGAGATGTACATTTTTTCCCCTAATTTGCTTCAGGATCGAGGTTCCCTGGAGAAATTTTTCCGAGCTGAAAATGCTTTGGTGAGTAAAACCAAATTATAAAATATGGATGGCAGGCGGTTTACAGATTTCCTTCTCCAAAGAAAAGCTAAAATCCCAACCTGACACCTCATCCTAAATGTATTCTTTGTGAGACAGTTGTAGGAAGAGCAGTGGGGACAGTCAGATCTCCAGGGCAGCCGAGCCAGGAACTGCCAGGAGGTTGCAGCAGACCCTTGCCATCAGTTTACCCACTTGTAAACTCATGCAGACCTTTCCTGTGCTGCCAGAGACACTCTCTGGAGGTGAGGGTGAGTGCTGGTCCCAGGAGTGATTTGAGTGGTGGCCCTTGCAAGCCAAAGAGGCTCAGAACAGGGGTGAAGAGAGCCCCAGGTGTGAGCAGAGCACTGATACCCTGCAGCCTTGAGCCTGAGCCCCCAGGCTGAAAGATCTACCAGGACCACACAGGCTGTGCAGTTTTTTTCACAAGTTCATAGACATACAGGTGGGAAGGGACCCCAGGACGTTTCCACTCCAAGCCTTCCACTCAAAGGGGTGCTATCAACAGCACTAGATCAGCTTGCCTATGGCTTTGTCTAGCAAAGTCTGGCATAACTCCAAAGATGGGAATTCACTGTCTCCCCTTATCTGTTCCAGTTTTGCACTACCATCAAGGTGGATGAATTTTTCCTAATGCGCAGCCTGACCTTGCTGAACTGCAGTCTGGGCCCTTATCTCATTTAGACATTTGCCACTACCAAAAATTGTTTGTTCTTTGCATCTGCCTTTTCAAAGGGGGCTCTTAGACCCCTCTTAGCCTCCCCTTTACCAGACAAAGCAAACCCAAAGTCCTCAACTTTCTCTTTATCTCATAAATTCTGGCTCCTTAATCATCTTGGTAGCCGTTTTGCAATATCCTTCTTTAAGTGGGGCCTCAAAATTGGTCCAAAAGTGCAACAAGTCTAATCCACTGATTTTATTGTAGATGATTTATTGACACCCAGGATTCTGGTATGAGTCCTTAGACATCACAAACAGCACAAAATTTTGAGGCATTTGTGATGTAAAAGTATTCTGTGCATGTTCATATTGATGGTGCATCAGGCAGATGCTGCTTAGGGTCTTGTAGGTCAGTGTGGTGCTGAAGCACTGTCTCAGCAGATGCCTCTAGAACATCCCGGAGAATGAGAATGGAGCCCTATTTTAAAAAATGCATTGGCTATAGATTGCGGCTGACATACATGAACTGGATGCATGACTGTGAACCCCACTGATGAGCAAAAGTTTTAAGATTGCCTTTTCTTCAAAAAGACAGGCAGACCAACAGATTTCTTTCATTCAAGCACTAAACAATATTTTTAAAGCAATCCTTTCAGAAGTCTGTACGTTTTGTACTACTAAGCCTAATTAGCTTTTTAAATGTATAGTTTCTTTATTCTGTATGTTATGATAAAAAAATTGTGATCCAGAGCTGTCTTTGGAAAGGATATAATTCTGCTGCAATTTCAAAGAGAACTGAAAATAATTGTTTAAAATGTATGTGTTAATTAGCATTTTTATATCACTCATCCTTGAACATTGGAACCTTGGGAGGCCCGAAATGATTTACTAGAACTTGGACATGTGGTAAGAAGAAGAAGGTATTTCCATCATTTGGTCCCAAGGCCAAGTTCTTCAGTGTTGCTAAAACTGCAGTTTTCTTGGCACAAATAAAGACATTTTCTTTAAACAAAATTAGGGTTTTCTGGCATACTCTAACTGGCAGCTCTGAGAAACTTTACAACATCTGAGGAAAAAAACTGAAATGGGAAAGGAAAACTGAGGCATCTGACACCATGTCTGGCCTTTGCTTATGGGTTTATTTGGAGGATGCTGACTTCTCCCTCAGCTCTGTTGTACACTCCATGTGCTATTTGTTCCAATTCCTGTGGTTATGGCCAGATGTGACCAGGGGCAGCTCTGTACTATTCCAGCAGCCCACCTGCATACATCCATCTCTCCACCTGCCAAGACACTACAGTGGGAAACAAAACCCCAGTCCTGCACTACAACATGTGATTCGTGGGGTCTGAGTAGTTTTGTCATCTCTGTGGCATAAGATTCTTTCCTCGTGATGCAAGCTGTGCCAGTGGGTATGTGAGCACTGCAGATAACTTCTGGGTGGAATCCATTTCAAGTAAAGCTGGAAGTCTGAGAGCTGGCTGGATCTAAAGTTGATTATGTGAGTTCCCTCTCACAGTCATGGGACAGAAATGGGCACCTCTGGAGGGGGAATCACCCTCCCTGTTTTGTCTGTTGCTCCTGACTGACACACGAGGAGCTCTCTAGCTCCCTAAGGCTGACAGCTGAGCAATATGGCTCAAGTTATTCTCTTAAAATTTTGTCCAGGTAAAAAGTCATGGCTGTTTCTTTGTAAAACTTTTCACTAAGTGGTCTGGCTTATTCCTTTATTCTTCCCACATCCAGGCACAGCCTTAGTTTTGACAGGTTAGAGACTGGAGCCAAACAATTGTGTGTAACAATCAATAGAGATCCTTGTTGAGGTCACAATCGTAAAACTGTATCACTAGGAAATAAAAGCAGATGATGTTGACATTAAAATAAATGTCTGTGAAATATGTGCCAAAAATTAATTTATTAGGCAAGTAACGCTGGTTCCGTTTTACTGATAATTTGTTTATATTATGCAGCATTCCTTCACTTATAGTTGTGACATATCACTTATTTCTTTAGGACTATTCCAGCAAGTAGAAGACCATATTAAGTCCTAACTGGACCTCTGGGACACAAAAAAGTTTCTGAATACTTTGAATTAATTTGCCTTTAAAAGCATAAAATAAATCATGGGCTAATCAGACTCTTCATTGAATTTTGCCTGCAAACCATACATATATTTTGAGTTCAGTTTCTTTATCATAGCAACCTTTTCCAGCAGTTCTTTTCTAATTGTACAGAGGCAGCAACAAATCAAGCACCGTAACTGTGGTTCTAAAATGCAGTAAAAAAATATCCTTACAATGTTAAAGATGTAAGCATGCGTCATCACACCACTTTTAATACCTGTGTATATTTGCAGTAGGAAAAGTCACAGCTAGAGAATATTAATAAGAGAAGAAAAAAGTCCTCACTATCATTCACACATATGGAGAAACAATCTTTCTTTCGACCGATGATGTCACCTTCCTAGAACAAAGTGCTGAGGAGGGCCAAGGAATAATGGAATAATTCATCTTGTAGTCTTGCTAAGTTTTCAGTGTCTGGTTTGTAAGATAAGTAATTGTTTTTACTGTATGTGCACCTGAAACAGACACAAAAGCTCGTTTTAGGAAAGAGAACCATCAAAAATGGTCAGAATTTCACAGGTTTCAGATTGAGGTATTCAAGCAATGCCTGTCTCAGTTTTCTGTGCAGCAACGCTCCCAGGTAGTGTGTTGCTCTGCACAAGCCCCCCAGTGAGTCGAGGAGTTGGACTGAGGATGTGGAGGTGTAACACACTGGTCAGTGAGGATTTAGCACAACAATATAAAAGGTGTGGGGCCTCAAGAAAGTAACGTGATTATTAAAAAAACAAATGGCCAGCCCATCCTGCATGTGGTCTGTACTCCTAAACCTACTAGCAAAAACATAAGAAAGTCATGCAATGAAAACTGTGTGTGGCCCAACAGAATCAGAAAGGGAAAAGACTGGAGGAGATTACCCAAAAGAGGGAACAGAGCACCCATAAAACATGGCAGCTCAAATGTAAACAGAAAAATAAGAGAGCTACAGAAGAAATAAGTGTGCCTGGGAAAGAGGGAAAACAAAAAGCTGAAAAGCAAGAATACAGTCAGGAAACTAGTAGGAGTACTCTGTGACCAACATGCCAAAAGGGCATTTACAGATCATGAAGCCAGAGCAGCAAAGATCAGTGAATTTTTTACATCAGTCTTAACGCAGAAGACCATGAGCAGATTCTTAGCAAATAGGGGAGCAGAGCTAGATCAGGTTGAGATGGAGACAGGGTATAGCAGTCTAAACAGAAAACCACATCCTGTCAAGTAGTGAGATTGGGATAACACTGATTTGGGAGTGCTGAAGAGCTCCTATGCACAACTAGGGGGCTGTGCGCCAAGGTGTGTGAGTTCTCATTACAAACAGCTTGTTAGAGAACTAGTGGATTTTCAGTGGAACTTGTAGCCACAAAAGGCTCCAAAAAGGCACCAGCAGTTCAGTGCCTCTGACTTCCAGCCCTGTAAGGTGACAAACTCTGATGCAGAACAGGATCGTTTGACCACATGGGCTAGCATTACTTTTTGGGAAAACTCAACAGAGCCTCTGTGAAGAGTGATGCCTTGGGTTTTAGCTTTCATATTTTTCAGATTCTCTGCTGCTTAGTGTATAACCCTGAAACTTCATTTTTGCACTGCCCACAGTGAATCCTTTCAATAAATGCCTATTTTATTCCTTTTGTTCTGTCTAGTCTCTGTTCCAGGTCAGCCTTTCCAGGCATCACCCAGTGATGCTCTGGGAAGGTGGTAAAGGGAGCATGCTGATAAAGGGAGCGTTCTTATTTGGATATAACAAGTGTAAAAAGTGTAGATTTGCAAAAAGCTTATGATAAAATTCCACACTGAAGGTTGTGAAAGAAGTTATGTTGCTATGGGACTGAAAATAGGTTCTTTTTGGACTGGAAGTTGGTTGAAGGATTGGAAACAAACCATAATTCCTAATGGTAACTTTCCAAATTCTAAATATCAGGGTTTTTCAAAACAGAAAGCATTTCTTTACAAGGTAGGAAAAAGTTTTTCATGGAAAGGGTTGTCAAGCCCAGGAAAAGGCTGCCCAGGGAAGTGGTGGAGTCACCATCCCTGGAGTTACGTAAAAGATGTGTAAGTGTGGCACTTGGGATGTGGGGATATGGTTTAGTGGCAGTGCTGTGTTAATGGCCAGATGCAACGATCTTGAATGTCTCATCCAACTTAAATCATTTAGTGATTCTAAGTGAGTAGTCATATTTTTATTACTTAGTTCTCTCAGGAGGTTGCAGAGCTGGGTAACCAGAGCAGATTAAAATAGAAATGAAACAGATTTATAGACAACAGGTTCAAACAAGAACTAAGGGGGAAAGACAGGTATTTATCCTTCAACATCCATCATGTAGATTAGGAATTGATAGCAGATTATGGGGAAGTAGGATGGGAAAGGACCACAGAAAGTGGCCAGGTGTCAGTTCTCTTGATAGTAGCTTTTTCCTAGGAAAAGTCAGAATTCTGAAAAATAATATACCTTGTTAAAAGTACCTGTGTTTCTAATCTCACCCAAGAATTGAGGGCTATGAGGAGGGAAGTTTATGTTTTTAATGAAAGGAGGCATGCCAATCACATATAAATGAACACAAGCAAAAATAGGGGAAATCTGGGGTCAATCTAACTACTCCTCAGGTGCAAGTCTGGCACCTGAAGCCCTCAATAAAAATGGCAATGTAGACCCCATGCTGGCATCATAAAACATCAGCTGGGATTACAGAGGGCACACAGTCAACAGAGTAAAATACCCTTCAGTCTTTTGTGTTGAACAAAACTTTTCTCTACCAGAACTTTGTCTTGACAAGAAAAGGAAATCCAGCTGAAGAGTCTATTTGGCTTTATCCCACTATGTCCCTTCCTTCCCTGTCTTGCCTTCATCTGTGCTGTGTCCTGTGAAGCCTGTGCTCTACTCCATCCTGGTACTCCCCTATCCCAGGAACCCCCTGGGGCAGATTGCTTCCAGGCAGCTTGTGGACATCAGGCTTGTGAGTGGAAACTGTATTGTCCATGTGCAGCACAGAGAAATTGCTTTCACCACCTGGAATTCTGCTGCTGGTTGTGAGCCAGCAGCTCCTGCTTATCAACCTGTTTGTCTCCCTCTCCCTCCTTCCATCCATTCCACCTCAATGGGTACTCTTCAAGGCATCATTTGTCTCCAGCTGTACAAATCCCAAAGCTGGCCTGGCAATCACCTCCCACAAACTTACCTGCTGAATGTTTTAAGTTTCATGGTTGGTAATTGCTCCTCTCATTAGGTACATTTGAAAATCTTGCCTTAAAACACTTTTTGAAGTTAAAGCTGTTTTTCCCGATTTGTTGTTCCCAAAGGATTTCTCCCTTTCCAGGTGTTCTCTGATTTCTACTGGAAGAGGGATTAACACCTGGACTAACAGCTGGGTGATGCCCCTTGATGTAGCAGTGGTGAGAACCAGATGTCATTTGCACTTTCACTGCTGTACATGCAGTACTAATATATGAAAGTTGTTCGCAGAGACACTTCCCAGTCTTCCCAACTCAGCATGGATTGTGTCATTCAGCTCTGCTGGAAACCTCTAACTGGAGGCATTAAATGATTTTCCTCTACAGAAAAATGCAGGCACTAGTGGCTTGATCTAAGTTCTTCCACTGTGTTTCTGTGTCTGTTTCTGAGTGTGAATTGTTGCACATTTATATTTGCTGGGCAGTGTAGGGTCAGATGGATTTATAGCAGATAAACATGTGCCTTTGAATATGCTACATTTATTTGTATGTTATATTCTTTTTTCTTTTCATATCTTGATCTGAGGATTATTAAATCGATATTAGAAAACACTACATTGCTAATGTTGTCTTTATGGCTCTTTGTCCAGGATGCCTCAATGATTGAGAAGAGGAAAGAAAATGGAATGAGGGCATTCTGTCAAAATGAGGGGTTTAGTTGCTATAAATCTCCATATACTGCTGGGAGACCTGGTAAAAATTCTTGGAAAACCAGTAGGAACTCAGAAAATGTTGGAATGTGTTTAGAAGACACTCTTCTTGTCCAGAAGACTCCTAAAATCTTGACAGAAAACTGTTTGACAGCTCTTATTTTGGAAGTGACGGAGGTGGTTTGCTGGATTAGAACGTGCAGCACCAGCATTAATGCAGAGCCTGGCTTATCTTCACAGCAGCAGAGGTCATTTGTAAAATCACACTATCAGCACTAGCATAGACAACTTAGAAGAGCTTCAAATATTCTGTGAAAAAATCCTCACAATTAGTTCATAGTCAAAAGGAGTATCTCCACTGCTGATATGAAGAATGGAGTCTATCTTGGGGATGGAAATTGTTGTGAAGAACCTTTTGGGACCATGTCTTCGTCTTCACAAAGGTTTTATGGGAACCTGCTGATTCTTATAGATGCTCCAGAAATACTAACTGAAGAAGATCACTGCATCCTGGTTTTTAATGTATAATTATGGAGCAACTCAGAGGACCATGACAAGTTCCTGATGGTTCAAAGTCTCTTCTTAGATGTCTGGAGGCAGACTCTGACTTTGGGTTGCTGAGATGAGTGTGTAGAGCTGATCTTGCCAGGCACTGAAAATTCTGGAGGGAGTCAGAAACGAGTGGTTGTGGTTACTCCACCAATGTGGAGTAAGCACAGAACTGGTTCCTTTGGCAAAATTACTCAACTGTTTAAACCTACGATCAGAGCCCTTTCTGGACCAAGACTGTGTACCCTACTTTAGGCATCCCCCACCCCAAAGATCTTACAAGAAGGAACTTATAAGTGACCTAAAATAACTGTGCTTTTGCTGGTGCAGCATATATGGAGGGAGATTTTGTAAGAGATGGGGGGCAGGACCTGGAAAATCAGAACAGTGAGAGGAAAGGGATGTGAATTCTATGTCCTCCTAAGCTTATGGGAAAGTGAATTGAGACCTCTTCTCAAGAGAGATCAGATTGCTGGGCAGTAATCACCTTTGTGGGCCATCCTCCACAGCCAGGGGCCCATGAGAAATTATTTTGTCATCAGGGCACTTGGCAGAGGGGCAGCTCCCAGGGACATGGGCCAGATTTTTCTGATCACTCTTTACAGACTTGAGGAGAAGTGCTTTCCTGAATCTCATCCTTTATCCTCCTGCATGTCCAGGATGAGCAAGATGAATATTCTGAATAGCTTTCACCTCATCCTTTACTGAGACTGTCAGGAGCAGCAATTCTCATGGTACACACTTTATCATCAAAGTGATAACTCCAGCTGGGAATCACCTCTCTGAGAGCAGCACATCCAGGTACATGCCAAGCCACAGGAGGACCAGCATCCACCAGCTTCCCTTACATCTTCCAGTGGTAGAAGTGCTGCCCCAGTGGGCCTTTCCCAGCCCTTCCTCCCCTCCCTTGCCAAGGAGGGGAGTTCCACATCCCCTCCCAGTGTTGTGTCAACCCCCCTCAAGCTGCCTCACACCTCACTTGAACCCTTTCCATCTGCTGCCCTGGAGGTTTAATAAAGGTAATGACACTTGTCTGCCCCAGGCCATCCCTCTAAGTCAGCAAAGAGTGCTCTGATCTTGTAAATCACACTGTAAATTGCCTACATATCTCTCAGATTTTGTTAGTTTATTTGTTTCAGTTCTTCTCTGCAGCTCTCAGCTGGTGCTGGACAAGGGAGACCGGATCAGACCAGCCCAACCGTGGATTTCAGCCAGCATGGCAAATCTGGAATAATTTATCTTCTTTCTTTTTTCTTTTTTTTTTTTTTTTTTCCCAAGTAGAGCAGCAGCAAGTTTGCTTTTGAGCCAGCACCTCACAGTCCCTTGTGACTATCACAGATACAAAAATCATGTGAGGTTGCTTGGTAACACTCAAATGTAAGTACTGTACATGTCCCAAGGACTGTGCTGCATTTAATCAAAAGTTACAAATACTATACAAACACACCAAATTCGGGGGAATCTGCTAATAATTCAACAGAGCAAGGGTAATAATGCTGCTCATAAATTTAAAACTCTTTACATATTAAACAGGAACTGCTGACAACATAGCACTTACCATAAAATCTGTAAAAATGGGAAAAAATATGATTCTCTGGTGATTGATAAATCAAAGACATGAAACCTATGGAGTAAACCCAAGAAACAGTGAAGGAAGTCTGCCAAAATCAAAGAAAACAGCATCCAAATTAACCCAAGCAAGATCCAGACTCAAGCTATAGCCACAGATCAAAACATTCCTTTGTATATAAACATCCTGCCATGGGGGCTGATCAACATCTCACACTAGTAATACTATATTCCCCTAGAAGGGCTTTCAAGGCGCACATCAGCACAAAAGATGTGAAGTTCAAAGCCAACAATAAGAAAACAATTAGAAACAGAAATCTCCCGCTCAAGGACTCCACCAAGAATGGCAAGCTATTTTATTAGCACAATAATCCTTGCAGTGGCAAAGAAGAACACTCAGAGAAGTCAGAGAAGAGACAAAATAGTCTGCAAAAATTAGAATAACGATATGCTAGTGTACAGTATTTTATATGTTCAAAGAGGGAAACAAACTTCTGCTTCAGGAGCTCTTTTTCTCTATCCATGTTTCCTAGATTTCTGCTGCAGCTGTTAGAGAAAATATCTCGTTGTAACTGTCATGGTGCTAATCAAAAATTGTTAAAATAACATTGTCTTTAAAATAAAACAATCCAGAGGCTGTGCTGCTGGATCACGTTCATCCCTTTTTCTGTTTTCTGACAACTGCTCCAAATAAAGGGCTTTACCTGCCCCCTCCAAGGTTTGCCACCATTACTGCTGTTGCTCCAGTTACTTCAGGCAATGTTGGAATTAGTTTGTCTTTTCCAATATTTACTCTTCCTGTGATTTTATTTGTTTCCTTGGCAAATGTAATTTCAGTGAATTGACACTGAAGAACCACCAAAGACAGATGTTTGCTCAGAGGTTTCCTGTGCAGTAATACAGTCCAGGGAGAGCTGTGAGGCCACTGAGAACAGCTTAACCACAGGTGAGACTTCCCTCCCAGGGAGGTACCCAGAGACTGGCTGGAGTGGAACACGTATAGCTCATCTAAGCATTGGCCTTGAGACCCCATCTCCTCATGCTTTTGTTGAAATGCAGCATCCACAGCGCTTCATTTAGGCAATTAAATGGGAAGGCTTATTTGGGGATGATCAATCATCCCCAAATATTCCATGTCTTTCCTACCAGCACTTTGATGTGCTGGATCATATGAATGTTGGAGAACTTTGGCTAAGATACAAGGGCAGATTTTTACTGTTCAGAACTGTTTCTTCAGAAACATTGAACAAGAGGAAACCGAGTAGTGGAGGAGGTGTCTGTGCCAGAGGAGTGAGTCGCCAGGGTGATTTCCATGGGTGAACTCTGTCCCATCACTGATGACCACTGCTCCTGTCACTCCTCTCCTGTGTTCAACAGCCTAAAAGGGAAGGAAAGAATGGGTGTTGGAGGACCATGCTGCCCTTCATTTCACACCATAAGCGTTTCCTAATTTAGTTTGAGAAAACATAAATCTCCCTGGAGTGGGCTGTCAGTGAGCTTCTTTGGGGAGGGGGTTAGAGAGAGACTGCCTTGGGCTAAAATAAACTTCCCCCTTCCTATTTGCTCAAACCTTTGGCAGCCCCTAGGAGCATAAACCAAGCAACTTTGTAACTGTGCCTTATTAAAAACAAGTTATATAGAACAAAAAGGACAAGTTTAAAAAGTGATAGGAGTGGTGATGTGTTCCAGACCTGGTCCCGAGCGGCAGGAGCCGTGCTCGGAAAGGTGTCCCAGGTATGGTCCCTGCAGCCATATCTGCTAGCAATAATTTCTCCAGCAGTTCTCTGAGGTTGTGAAATAAATATAGACTCCAATAAAATAGATGGTGCTTGTATTTAATTATTACTGTGCTCAGAAAGAGCTTGCACAGTGTCAAGAGGGCCATAAGGTGAACAAAGAAAGTGAAATGTAAGCTGAAGAATATCATGCAGCCATGAATTTTGATTGATTAAATGGATGAGAGGGGAAAAAAATCAATGCAGGTCTTTCACTCTGGGATATGACTGTGAATACTTTACTCTTAAATCCTCCAAAGACACATGCCAAACAAATTCTCACATGGGCATTTTCAATTTTCACTGACTGCCCTCAAAACAAAGCCCATTCAATGAACTCCATCACAATGCAAGACTTTTCCAGGGGACCTAGATCCCAAAAAATCAGCCTGCTATAATTTCCGAGTGCAAAGCACAGATATCAGCTCTGGTTGCAGGTTCTGGGTTTGCTTCCAGGGTGATGATGGAAGGTGTGGGTTTCTGCATCCAAACTGGGTGCTTCACCCAGTCATCTGTGAAATAATGGCCAATGAAAGGAACAGCGAATTTGGGCAGCTATGAATGAAGTGTGTTTAGATAATAGTGCTAAGCAACATGATACCCCTATGTCACAAATGTTTAGACAAACTCTGATCTGTCAAAGGTTATTTCTGCTGAGAGGACAAAATTATCCCACCAAGAGGTTTTACTGTTGAATCATTCTGTTTACTTATTGAGACAAATGGAGCTCTGTTTCTTGAACAGAAAGAAATCAAATAGCAATTAGCCATTAGTTTCATTTGCTCTTAGTTTCAAGTGTCTGTCAGTCATCTCTCAGCCCCTCATCTTTAGAGGTCTCCCTTTCAGCTTGTTCTGGGATCTATAACCTTCCACCTTTTTTCATATTGATACAATTTTGGGCAAAATGGCCAGTGACACTTGTTCATTAACATGTCATTTTAGTTTAGAGAGTTGTGCCACAGAAGCCACAGTTACTTCAGCTATTTGAGTTCACAATAGAGCATTGACAGTTTTGTGTGTGGATCTCAGCAGTTTGTAGCCCATCCATAACACTAATTCACTAGAAATGGCTGAGTAACTATAATGAATTAGCCATAAACTTTGTCATCAGCCAAGGTGGCTGTGCAAGGACATTAACCCAGAAGAAGAATGGTAGCAATCACAGAAGTAAAAAACTGCATCACAAATGACTGCATTGCTTGAGTAGAGTAAAACCACTGAAATATTTGGAAGGTCTCCTCAAGATGAGCCCAATTCCAAGCCCCACTACCCACAGGCTTGTGAACCATAGGGTTCAAATGAGATGAATAGTTGAGTATTACAGATGGTATTCATTCTTTTTCATAGCCTTGTATAAATTAAATTTTTAAAAATGGGACAATGCTGATTGTGTTGGTTTATACCTTAGAACTTTGTCTAAATATAGTAATTTTTAAGGTTATTTTCATGATTCTGTAATCATTTTGCCACTGACATTTACTTCTTTTCTAATCTATGTAGGCATTATGGTAGGCAATAAAATTAAAATGTCGGTTTTCTTTTTCACTGTGCCCTGTCTTTTTTATTAAAGAGAAATTAAACCCTATAAGGAAACACATATTCTTTTAACAATCATATTTAGATACTGTGTCTTGTTTAGTGTTTTTGGTTGGAATAACAAATCATTTAGAAAGGGCCCAGTCTGTTTGGGCCTTGTGGGGTTTTAATTGAACACCTTGAATGAACTGCTGTGAATCACAGTGCCTCTGCGAGGTCTTGCAGCCAGGAGGGTACATAGAGACATACTGCCTGGGCCTGGTGACATACTCTGTGGCACACACTGCAGACTGCCTGGGGCTCCAGCACTTTGTCTGGAGCAGATGAAACGTAAAACGCCCTTTTGCGAGGCAGCCCTTAAAACTCAGGTCTGGTTTATCCATTTGATGTAAGCTGCTGTGAAGGGCAGTGCCTCACTGCTCTGTGGAGCAGAGGAGGTCAGTGTGAAGGTCGTGCCTGGTTTGCAAGGCTGTGTGATGGGTTCACTGGGACCCGCTGGGGACAGAGGCTCCCGGATGTGTCACTGGAGCATCGGTGGGATGTGCACCAAGGGCATGGGCTCTGTGGGCCAGCCGTGTTCACATACAGCTGGGAATTTAAAAACAGATCATGCCCATGGGTAAGGTTCATCCCTGCAAGAGAAGAACATCAGAAAGAGCTTTGAATTTTCAATAAACAAAGATGAAACTGTTGACCAGAAAAGTTAGTAATGTGCAGGCCTTCTCTAAACCTTCAGAGCTTGCACCTTTTCCACATTCCCACCAATCTTCTCATAAATAATGGCAGCTGTGCCCATGTGTATGCCTGTGCAGCAGGCAGGAGAACATGCTAGAGACTATGCTTATAGCAATGCCAATAAATATTAGTGAAGAAATGCTAATTTAGAGGATAGGAGAGCCCTGGTAAATGGAGACAGGAGAACGCCACTTGGAAGACAATGTTCAATGGAAAACAGGGTCATTCATGTGAAGGTAAAATAGTTTGGAGACAAAAGCATGAAGATGAGAGTTAGTTGGAGGATGTGTTAGTTGGAATGCAAGTCTGCTATGGGAAATAATTGGGCACTGAGGAAGGGCAAGCCTGGCTGTACCACTCCTAGGAAATGAAATGGGCCAGGGAACATCCCTGAGCACAGAAATTTGCCTGTCTGTATTAGCACTAGCTATTTTTCAAGACGAGTTTAGGTTGCTCTGGGTCAGCTGGCCTTTCATTCATTGTCCAGTACAGAGACAAGCCTTTTGTGTATGTTTTTCAGATGAAGATGTCCTGAGTGTGGCTGAAGAGTTTCCCTGCTTCATTAGAGAGGCAATTTGGAGTCTAGTCACACTGCTCACATGGTGTGGGTTGGGTTATCCTTGTAACATGAAGCCAGGTCTCAGGAAGCAGGGAACAAAGCTCCAGTCAGAGCACACAAAGCAATTTTGGTCCTTGGTGCCTTTGCAGAGTGTTGCTTGGTGTGTGTGTGTGCAATAAATGTTTCAAGAAATTATACCACAGTGGCTCAGGATTTGTCCAAATAATTCCTGCTCCAAAGGACTTAGATTCTTCTGTTTAGATGAGGTTGAAGAAGTCAAGTTGGAAAACAGAGGGATAAAGGCTGCAGGAGGATCAATGAGATAATCGAAGTCCAACATAAAGGTTTGTTCAGAGTGATGAGAGGAGCTGCAGAAGAGCCCAGAGCCATCAAAGCATACACACAGGAAACATCAAATGTGCTGAAGGCTCACCAAGGTGAGAGGAAAAATATGAACCTCACTGGAGATCCTGGAGCATCCAGCCTCAACCATGCCATGCCGGCAAACATAGTAGTCTAGGGTATCAGGAAAGACCTGGAAGAGGCATGGGAGGACAGGTCTGTAGGATTTTAAAGATTCAAGGAAGGGAGAGAGAAGGGTGCTCTCTGCATGTGCTATGTGAAAGGTCATCAGAAGGAATTTGAGAAAGAATGGGAAGATGCAAGAGAACATTTGCTTGATGATGTTAAAGAGGGAGGGCTTTCTCTGTAACTGCACTTACCTGAAATAGCTAGCTCGCTCCTTCCTTCCTTCCTTCCTTCCTTCCTTCCTTCCTTCCTTCCTTCCTTCCTTCCTTCCTTCCTGCCTTCCTGCCTTCCTGCCTTCCTGCCTTCCATCCATCCATCCATCCATGCTGGAACACGACAGGTTTAAGGCAAGCAGATGGTCTTCAGGCAGAAAGAGGTGCTGAAGCTGCCTGGCCCAGAGGCATCACCACACATTTATTCAGACTAGGGTCTATTTTGGGCCTGGCCCCCTTCTTGGCACAGACCTGAGCTTCTCCAGTGACTCTGCCAAACTGTGAGCTGAGTCTCTTTTTTTTTGACAGAACTGGCACATGTTGTTCTTCATTCACAATCTGTTTTTTTAGAGTCATTTTTACAGCAAATAGCCAAAGGAAACAACATTTTATTGCATAACAAGACAGCTCAGAAATAGTGAAATGGAAGTGAGAAATACGTTATCAGGAATTAAATTAATCATTAAAAAAGAGGTATGAGAGCAGATTAGTTCATGCCTTTGTGCTATTTTTATGACTCCTACTATTGCATTGTCAAGTCCTGGCATAGCACTGTGTCTGGAGCTTCAGCCTGTGGTGCTGACTGCAAAATAAGCGCTCACTTTGGAATGCTCTTCTCATTTTGTAAATCATCTTTCCCGAAAGAAAATCAATGAACAAGTGACCCAGACAGTCAGGTTCACTCACTCCAACTGTGCTGCAAAGCCTGGCATGCCAAGGGCTGGTTGTGCCTGGTGCTTGCTGTTCCCACTATGCATTTGGACACTGATTAAATGGAGCAGGAACAAACCCACCGTCCCCAAGCTCCAAGCAAGGTGTGCAGGTGCAGGCTCCTCTCTTGGAAAGTCACTTGTTGTCCTGCCAGGTCTGAACAAGCCACAGCCTCTCAGCTGCTGAGGCCTGCATTTCCAGCATTGAATTCTCCAGCAGCCTGGCCTGAAACACAAGTATTGCTCCAATGTTCCTCTTCTTTAACATGTGCCATCAGCATTCCCCAAAGTGGTTCCATATCTCCTGTCACTGCACTGCTCCCAAACCTCCAGATACTGCTCTGGTGCCTCCTCGCTGTGGCAGCTTCTCCTACATGAGTGGTCATGGAGCAGACAGGCTGTGCTCTGAGCCCAGGACTGTGTCTGTTCTGCGCATGGGGCAAGCCCAGTGCTGGCTCTGAGCTATGTCCAGCAGCTGGTTGGGATGGGTTAGCTGTTCTGCTCCAAAATGTGCTAACGACTTAGAAGGGTGGGCATGTTCCCAGGCACTCAGACACAAACCAGGCTGTCTAACCAAGTGAAAGTTTTGCAATGTCCTCCCTGGGTAATGGGATAACTGGTCCCTCTGAATTTCTGTAGGTCTCAGGCTCCATGTCTCTCAGAGCACACAGGTCCCAGGTTTCCTAGTCTTGGCCATCCTGGAGTTTCATCCATCAAGAAACTGAAGGGCTACTCAATGAAAGTAGGAACAGGCAGAAGGAGAGAGAACTTTGACACCCTGCAGGTCATTTCTACCTACAGACTGTTTTGCAAAAGGAAAAGTGCTGGCATGCTAAAGGGAATCCATTTTCGGGAGGTTGTGTGAGTGGATGGGTGGATGGATGGATGGATGGATGGATGGATGGATGGATGGATGGATGGATGGATGGATGGTTCAATGAAGAGATGATGAGCAGGACAAAGACAAACTGAAGAACATTTACACAATATCTAAAGGCTGTGAATATAAACATGAAAGAAAAGTAAGGATAAGAAAAACACTTTCTTTCTAGAACCATCTTTTAATTTATCCACACCTTGTGCTAAATAGGGATCCTATTTAACAACCCTCTTCTAACCACAGACCCAAGGGAATTTCCATCTATGAACACGTAAACCAGGATTAGACACAAGGCCTTTAAAGTCATGGGAGACATTTCACATATAACAGCAATTCTTTTTATCCTGAAACTTATGTTTCCCACCCTTATATGCTCTTAAATCCTGTTCTTCATGCAGATGCAGACAAGTACTTTTGTAAACCAACCATTATAAACATACATCAAGAGAACCAAAATTAAGGGCACACTTTAACCTTCCCATGTTTTGTTGCAAAGACTAATATAAAATGTAGTGAGTATTTAGTAATGTGCACTGCACAGGTTGAACATAACATGCTTTTTTACAAACTGACCTTGGCTAGACTGCAACTTTTTTAGAAGGTTTCAAACCTCAGTGAACTGAAGAACTGCAAAGAACAGCTGGAACAATTTTAGCATCTAATCTCTCCTAGAAGTTTCTTTGGTAGAAATTCAAAGTTCACGTTTTTGCCCATTGGCAGGCTGATGTACGTGAGAATTCGCACGACATATGCTCTAGTTCATTAAGAAAGTAATAAAATTTAAATCTTTCTGCAGTCATACAAGTATTTCTCACCTGAATCTCCCCTACAGAAGTTTGTGAATGTACAAATTCTGAATGTTATTAAATCAAAATAATTTTCACCCACATTTGACATGCGCACACCAAAACATCAGCCTTACTACATCACAAATTTCATCCATTTATTTCCTTTACTTCTCTTTCTTCTCTTTTTATTTCTATTATTATTAATAAATCTCACAGAATCTAAGGAGGTAGAAACAAATGTTTCAATTTCTTAGGACATTGCTTGTTTACCTCCAGTTTTCCACAGCAGAAGGGATACACATTCCTTGTCTTCTGTCTCCTGGCTCTCAGCTTTGAATGACCAGGTTTGGTTTACTTAGCTGGTGCAAGGAATCATGTCCCAGCCTTCTCTCTTTTCTAGTGCTTATGCAAATATTTAATAGGAGACATCAAGACTCTTCCAAGACAAAACTATTCCAAGACTCTTCCAAAACTTCCCTATTTGATAGAGAAGGAAGCATCATCCATGCTGGCAGTGGGGCTGGATGCAATAGAGGCAGTCAGCTGCTGCTCCTGTGCCAGATGTGGTTCTTTGCATAGCAGTTACACGTCAGGGCAGAAGTTTGACCAGATCCCCACAGGTCAAGCTCAGCACATATGCTTTTTTTAATATCAAACTCTGGATGTTTTTTCTCCTTGCTCTAGCATGCAGGACCACATCCACATCTTCCAGTGCACGCAAGCACGCTGCACTCCCACCCTGTATATTGCTCTACAGAAATATCAGGACTTCTGTCCCTGCCTTGGTCCTGAAGCAGTAAAGGCTTAGCTGGTGCTTTCAGGATCGGTCAGGTCCTCTTTTAAACCCCAGGAGGGGGTTGCTATTCTCATGCCTCTGCATCCTCTAACGAATTTCTTTGTTTTTATGAACAAGCTTCACCAGTGCCATCATGCTGGGTCACAGCCTGTGTCTGGTCATGCAGTGTAGCAGCCACAGTGAGGCTGAACAAGCAGTTTGGCAGTGGATCCTTAGGACTGTGTGCAACAGGCATCCCTGAAAGAATGGGAATGATCCTCATACCGAGGGAGTGGGAAAGTATTTAACTGGTGGGAAACCAGCTGAATTTCACTAATGAAAATTGTTTCTTCATTTGGATAGCATAGGCTGCCAGCTTTTCTCAGTGCTGTCAGCTTTTCTCAATACTGCCTGGCAATCAAGTCCTGCACCCATATCTGGCAGGCCAAGTGTTTCCCAATTTCTTGACTTTCACCCCAGCTTTTAACTGTGCTCATCAGAGCCATCACTGGTTTATCTGGCTTCTGCCTGGTGTTGACCTTTGACTTGAGAGCTGGAGGTTATTTCCAAACTGCTGCCACAGATGGTTGATGAAAGTTGAGCCTCTCTCAGACAAGCATCACTAACAGCTTCCATTTCTCACAGGTGCTGCAGTGGGAGGTCCTTACCTCTTGCACCAACTGCAGAATCTTCTCTCCAGTTGTCTTAAATGTCTCAGCACTCCTGAACTATGCTCAAGCTAAAAATTTGCACTGAAAAAGTTCATGCAGATTGATGCTTTTGGACAATATGTCAAAAGCATAAACCCATGTTTTTTCCTACATCTTTTCCATGCATTTTCCTTCAGTGTAGTGCTTCAACTAACTCATCATACAATCTGCTGTAGATTAACATTGGAATGGAAACTTGTGTAACATCTTTTCTAACACAGAAAAAAGCAACTTGCTTACATTGGTACTTGACATATCAATGTGCATATCATCCATAGAAAATGTCAATAGTTGGCATAAGCAATTTCATCAGAGGGAATGAAATTAAAGTGAAAAAATGTAATTGTAGCTAACTTCCATTCTCTAGAAGAACATGTTATTGAAAGTTGTTATAAATTAAAAGATATCTTAAACTACAAACACTAGCAGGTAGCGGATCATTTGGTATGAATGTGTGAGCAAGAGACTGTCCAAAAATGAACTTTTGAGTGCTGAAGAAGAAACAACCTGCCTGTGGGAGGGACACGTAGGCCTGGAGGGAAGAAGGAAATGACTGCAGGATATAATGACAGAAGGCAAGAGCTTGGAATTGGGCTCTTAAATAAACCCCAGTACCCAGATCCACCACGTGTTGTTATTTACTATGTCTCACTTCTGACAAAGTTGTAATTAAACCTTGAGCAGAGCAGAGAGGACTCCATCAATGAGTAATGCAAGGAGGTTTTGTTTAAACAGGCATCTGTGGAACAGAAAGGGAAGAATATATGACTGGACATCTTCTTTTATAAATAAATTTTGGGTTTTGGATTTTTTGGAAATGGGAAACAGTTGGCTTAACAGCTGCCAGTTATCTGACTGCACAAGATTTGCAATGATGATATGATGAGCGTATTTGGAATAAGTTTTTGCTACACTATTAAAAACACACTGGCAGGGGAAGAGGCACTTAAAGTGTACAGATTTTGTTTTCTGTATCTGAAAGCATTCTTATCCCAAAAGATTTCTATCAGATTCTGAAGCAAATGGTATAGCAGGAAAATGAAGGCAAGGTAAAACCTGATAATCAAACAAAATGTAGGTGTGTAAAATGCAGTTTCCTTCTGACAGGTGAGAGAAAGCAAACTGCTCCCACAAAAGGAAAACTCCTCTTTTTTTCTGATCATCTTTGCAGTCAAAGTTTCTATAGTTTGAAAGAGATTATTACTTATTTTTTCATGAAGGGGACTTGTGAAGACTTTACAAGAAGATATGTAAGCCATATAAGAAGCTATTCCATGTCTTGGAAAACTCAGAAATATGGAAAGAGACATGACTGTGGTAACTAATCACAGCAAGAAGGAAGGATACTGTCAATGACACAGTCATACCTGGCATGATAAATGGCACTTGAATTTCCCAGGTAAGCACATTTCTTAACTAAACACTTCAGAATATCATTCCCAAGGTGGATTGATAGAGCTGTACATATATTAAAACAAAGGTGCTGGGGAAAAGACCTGAACACCCACAGAGGGTACACCCAGGACCCACCCTGTCATGGTACTAACCTGTTACACTACAGCTGTCCCCAACAATGTTTGATGGCTTCTGAGAAGTAAGTGCCTGGTATGTGCTTATCCAGCACTCCTTGAAATGTCAGCTAGGAAATATCAGACTGAAGAGATGGAGGGTTGTACATGCAAGCACAAGACCATCAACCCACCCAGCTCACACTGGCTATTCCACCTGGAGCTAGCAGGAGCCACTGGGAAAGGTTTCAACATAGTTCATGATAAGTAAACATGGAGTTCTCCGAGGTTCTGCCAATGTTTGCGTTGTGCTGGATTACAGAATCTGTTTGCACAAACTCCTGTCACCTCAGCAGCAGTGAGCTCAGCATCATGAATTTTGGGAGGTGTCTGCAGAGGGATGCTGTTATGCCCTGCTGTGCCATGCCACTGATCTCTGCCTTTGGTCTCTGAGGGACTTAGAGGGGCAAATGAGCAGGGGGGCTTGTACAGCCTGGATCAAATCTGGGCAATGCACAACTACTTACAGCTTCTGGTCCAAGCCCTCCCTTTTCTGTAGTTGACAAGACAGATAGTGAAATAGCTCCTTTCAAGTTATTATCACCCTGTTAAACCATCCACTTGATGGCTTTTCTTTCCAGTCTTTTATTCAGAAGCTTTGTGCTTAGAAGCATTTTTGTTGTTGATCACAGAGTTTAAAAAGAAGGGTTACCCAAAATAATGATCTTGTTGCTGGGTTTATGTGTGATTTAGTCTTATCATTCCTGATTTTCAGTTTATGAGGTTCATCCATTCTTCACATGCTGGAAGCCCTGAGATACTCCTGGAAAACTTCAGAGTGATGAGCTTAGGAATTTTTCCATTTCAGTTGATACTATCTCTTCTCTCCTCCTCCGTCATTTCTCATGGCAAGGCTTATGTCAGACACAAACAGCACTGCTTCTCAAATAACTCAGCCTCATAGAAGGAGGTGAGCTGTCATTTATTTTTCAATCTTGCCTAAATAACTCATAGAATCTGAATGACTAATTTACCCTGTGCTTGAAGAAGGACAGGAAATATCAGGGGAGTGCAAATAAGCAGACAGATTTTGCAAAGTCAACCTTCATGTAGGCTAGATTTCACCACTTAAATTAATGTCCCAGACCTCCTTCTCTCACTCCCTACACACAGTGTTCCCAGCCTCAAATGGTTTTGGCACAGCTGTGTGCCAGAACAAGCCCTGTGTGTTGTGCTTCACCTTAAAACACTGCTTATATGCTACCAGGATGGTGCTCAGGCTCTGTACCAGCCCTCTGGTTTCCCCCGTGCAGGGGAACCCTGGCACTGCTGCCAAACTCTCAGGGACTTGGGAAATGCACATTGCTCACATGGGGGAGATCCAGCAAATCTGCTGCTACTCAGAGATGCTTTAATAAGCTGGATAAATGGCTGATTAAAGCCTTGCCCAGCCCTGCTGGAGGCTGAGCTTGTTGCTTTGCTTAGACGGTGTCTTGGCTGAAACAAAGCACCTCCTGCAGCTCTGCGGGAAACCCCAGCGTGATCCGTCCTGTGAAGGTGTCACGTCCCAAAATGTCAGCAGGGAAATAAGCAATGATTTTTCTGGCTCTACAAAGATGGTTCTGCATGTACTGCCTCGTATCACAGCAGGACTGGGCAGATGATAGACAGGGCTGGTGGGAAAAGCTATTTTCTCCTGAAGCTCACAAGGCCAGAGAATGCTCATGTTGCTCCAGCCAGCTTGGTTGTGCCAACTCCTCAGATAAAAATCAGCTTCTTGACTGTGGGCTTTGAACAGCCCTTAAAAGGCATCACAAGATGCAAGAAGATTAAGGTGCTTCACAGTTTTCACTTGCTTGGAAAGCTTTTGGAGCAGAGAAATTCCCCTCTGCTTTAAGTTGTCCAGCATCTACTGTGGTATAAATCTTTCTAGCAAGCAAATACATGGAGTATCCTTCCTGGCAGGGCTGCTCAATCCCTTCATCTCCCATCCATTCTGTATGATACCAGGGGTTGTCCTGACCCAGATGCAGCACTTGGAACTTGGCCTTGTTAAATCTCATGAGGTTCGTATGGACCTACTTCTTGAGCCCATCCAAGTCCCTCTGGATGGCATCCCATTCTCCAGGTGTGTCAGCTGTGCCACTCAGCTTGGTGTTGTCTGAAAACTTGCTTGATCCCACTGTCAGTGTCATTGATGAAGACATCAAGCAATCTGGTTCCAATATGGACTCCTGAGGGACACTGCTTGTCTCTGATTTTCATCTGGAAATTGAGCTGTTGACCACTACTATCTGGATGTGACCACAGAACCAACTTATAAAGTGGTAACAAAGGGAGGATTTTCTGGAGGCTGTCCCCATACCCCATGGCCAATGTCTTGGGGTCAGCCAAGAAGTGGACACGCTCTGCACTGTCTCTGAGGACTGGTGGGTGAGGGGTGATGGACAGGGCACCTGTTACAGATCCAGGTGTTCATACTTTATGGAGACACTCTGGCTGTGGGAGATACTTGCACATGAATGTTTTAATTGCAGCTGGTAATGCCTCCTGCTGACAAGTCACAGTGTTTGTGTCCAGCACATTGGGGACAATCACAGTTCTAACACTTCAGAGCAGTTTCTACCAGGATCTAGTTCTGCTTTAATACCCTAAAGGGTAAATTTTGGGGTTTTTTTAATAGTGAAACAGAATATGTCTCATGTTTGCACAGGCAGGTGCAGTTCTCTCAAGGTTCTAAACTGCGAGAGAAAGTTGGCTCCTGAAGTGACAGCTATGTCAGTGTGAAAACTGTGACTACAAACATTGCTGGAGGTGGACTGAGAGTCTGAGCATAGTCTAGCTGCTCCTTAAGAAAAGCAGTGGAAGCTCCTTCCCAGAAAGAGAGCAAGTAAATTCATGACAGCTGATTTTTCCCCTATGACAGTTCTTCCCTTGGCAAAGCAAGATAAATTAGAAACAAAATCCCAACACAACATCAACTCTGCCCTTGTGGTGTGCAGCTGAAAGTATTGTAGCAGATGTCTCTGATGCCCTCTAAGAGCACAAGGACATGGTTATTTCAGCAGAGCTGAGTCCTTAGTCAGAAAAAGAGAGCACAACACAGTGGCTATGGGCTTCATGAGATGGACAGAGCCAGAAACAGACTGGAAAAAGGCAGGCATCACTCTCACCTTCAGGAAGGACAGGGAGAAGGCACCAGGCTGGTCAGCCTTGCTTCAGCTCCTGGGAAGATACCAGAGCAAATCCTCCTGAAAGCCATAATTATCATGTGAAGGAAAAGAAGGTGATGGGGATCCAGCCCCACTGGACTTACCAAGAGCAAATTGTGTCTGGCCAAACTGACTGCTTTCTATGGTGAAAACTCTGTGGTCAGGAGGGAGTTGCTGGAGATTTCAGTCAGATCTCAACAGCCTGGAGATGTGGAGAGACAGAGCCCTCATAAAATTCAGTAAAGACAAATGGAAAATAGCTGGAAGGGAATTACCCCTCTATCACAGGGCAGGCTGGGAGTGCACGGGCTGGGAGGCAGCTTTGCAGAGGAGGACCTGAGGATCCTGGGGTCAAAAAATTGGACATGTGCCAGCACTGTGTCTTTGCACCAAATAATTTCAACAGCATCCTGGGTTGAATTAGGCAAAGTGTTGCTATCAGATCAAGAGAGGGGATCCTTCACCTCTACTCAGTGCTGGTGGGACTCATCTGGAGTGCTGGATCCATTTCTGGGCTCCTCAGTGTCAGTGAGACATGGACACATATGAGTGAGCCCAGAAGGGGCCGTGAGGAGAGGCTGAGGGCGCTGGGCTTGTTCAGCCCCTGGAAGAGAAGCTCAAGGGGGACCAAGCTGCATTGTTGGCTACCTGGTGCAAGACACAGCAAAGATGGAGCTGGACTTTTCTTGAAGGTGAACAGAGAAAGGCAAGAGACAATGGAGACAAGTAGCAAAACAGGTAATTTCTCCTGCACAAGGAGAAAATCATCTGAATTCGGATAAGGATTGGAACAGAGGCTGAGAGAGGCAGTGAGAGCTCCATCCTTGGGAGGGTTCAAAACTCATCCAGGTAACCTACTGCAACTTTGCTTTGCGGGGGTGGTGGTGAAGCAAGAGTTCTTCCAGCGAAGAGGAAAAGAGAGTTTCAAGATTTTAACTGGAAGATACCATACAAAATGATTCCTGTAGTTCATTAGATGGAGTGCTGATGATTTCACTGGTAATATTGCCTGTCTCCATCTTCTCAGCAGGGCAGAAATTGTTAAGGGTTTGCTGGGCTTCCCTGGGCAAATGCTGACACCAGAAAGCAGAGTATAAATACTGTGACTATGCTACACTGAGCTGTCAATCTTGGCTTGTTTTTAAGGCAATCCCCATTTCTTGAAAACACCCTTTATTTGCTTTTCTCTCCCCACCTGGGTAGGGTTACACAGGCTCCTATGGAGTTTTACATGCTGTTTGTTGTCACTAATGGGCAAAAAAGAAGTAGCACAATAGAAAGGACTATTTCTGCTTTGAATTTGGCTCAGTCTCTTCTTTCCTCAGCAGCTGGGATAACGAACTTGTGATGGAAAGATACACGCGCTCAGCCCATTGGCTTCACACATGCCTGACACAACCAGATCACCAGATTTGCCCTTGAACTCAGAGAGCGACTTTGAAAACAGACTTTGGAAATATGGATCTAGCTCTGGTACAGCTTGAAAAATCCCATGTCTCAGGGACATTTCATACTGGTGTCAAGTCTGCTTGACATCAGCACGAGAGTGTGACTGCAACCCCAAAGGCTGTTCTCACACCAGGGGTGTGTACTGGGAACGTGCCTGAGAGCTGGGGAGCAGCCATCCTTCCCTGCAGTCCTCCTTCCCTGCAGCCCTCCATCTCTGCATCCCTCCTTCCCTGCAGCCCTCCATCTCTGCATCCCTCCTTCCCTGCAGCCCTCCTGCTCTGCAGCCCTCCTTCTCTGCATCCTCCCTCTCTGCTGCTGCAGCAACACTCCTGCAGCAACACTCCTGCAACAACACTGCTGGGGCCCGTGCCAGTGTGCTCTCAGCTGTCACCACCCTGCCTCCTGCCCTCGGCTCCAAAATTAAATTGACAAATCACCCAAACTAAACATATGCAGTCTGACTTGCAAAATGGAAATAATTGTCTGGATGGAGGAGTGCATTAACTCTGTGATGTTCAGGGGTGTCTAAGAATCTGTCTGCTGCAGGTGTGAATGTTCTGGGGACCTTTGTGCTGAGTGCCATGGTGCAAGGCTCTAATCCATCAGGCTGAACAGCACCTTGAGCACAGCTGGACTCTGTACCACCAGGTGACCCAATGCATCCTTTTATTTGAGCAACAGCTGAACACAATCTCAGTTTCTTATTGCACCCTGGCCAAAGCAGAAGGGACAATCAGCTTTCAAAAAAGGGAGAATTTCCCAAAGATGAAAATATTTATGAGAATAATTGACTGTAAGGAAAAGTGACACAGATAAATGTGAGCAATATTTGGAAGTTAAACCACTTTACCATGTGGTAAAAAAACCCCATGTTACCATGGGGTCCTAAAACCATTATGGCACAAACACATTAGGAACCTATAGATGTGGGTTTAAAAAGCCATGTGGTGTAGAAAGCAGGAGAAAGGGAACAAACACAAAAGGATGGAAGTTGATCTACCCAATTTAGACACCTGGTTGTTGGAAAATAACAGCAAAGCATCCCTTGAATCAGCCTATTTCTCACTGCTGACTGGGGGAGATATACAGACATCTTCTTCAGGAGGGTTTATCTATTCACTGCAAATTAGGAGCTCCAGCTGGGCACCCAGCAGGCTCTCTCAACTGGAAAAACATTCAGTGGTCAAACAGAGAGGTTATAGAAATGAAGATATAAGTAGCAAGGGAATCAACAAGAGAAGCAGAAGAGACCAGTGAGAAACTGGTGTCCAGTGAGGATAACAAGGACGATGCCCTCTCTTCCCACCTGAGTGGTCCTGTCATCCATCTCAAACTTGAAATGAGGGAACACCTCAGTGCAGTGCTGGACATCTGGAATATAAGGTCAGTAACAACTCAGACAGGATGCACATGGTTAATAAACTCTGCTGGGCTGCATTTAAATGATATTTAGCACCATGTAGTGATAAGGAGTTATTTTCTGTCCAGCATTAACTGAAAGGGATGTTAAACAGTAACTGCTAACAGATTAAAAACCTGGTCAGTATAGCTTATATCCAAAAGATCGATGTGCACTGATACTAAAGCAGATGTTACTCTTGACTAAATCTTTGACAATAAGGCAGGTTCCATCATAAAGCCCTAAGGATGAGGCTGGAGCAGTTTTCAGAAGGGGGAGATAAATAGCCAGACAGCTTTGCTAACACCACATGCCTCTTGTACAAAATGATGGAATGCCCACCTCCTCCCTGCAAGGACACAGTAAGGAACACAGAAATACCAGGGAAAATCACACAGGCAAAACAGTGTCCCAAATTATCATGCCTATTAACCACCTAGGAGCCATCCCCTTACCTAGCAAAACAAGGGTATAAGAAATCATTACAGTTTTCAGGATTTGTGAAGGATCCAAGGGGATTCATAGCTGTTTCAGTCCTCTTGATTTCACTTGTGTTTGTTAACATGCACCAGGCTATGCTCGTATGCTTGTATGCTTGCCACATTAGCTAAAGTGGCCTAAGTTCTGTATTTTGGAGGGCGTGTTTTCCTGGATGACCCTCATACTAGCTTCTTTCCAAACATTTGTTACATCATCCATTGTTTCTTGACTGCTTTTGTGTACGTGTGCATTTTCCACATTTGTATATTTGGATTCTGTTTTTGTTCTTTGCATCCATTTTCAGAAAGTAAATATAATGATTAATCCAAACATTTCCATATTCTCAACAGAGACATTTTAATAGTGATTTGAACAATTTTCTCAAGAGAAAGAACAGAGTTGAGGCTGTTTTATGTTAAAACTTCCAAACACACTTGTTTATCTTTTTTTAAGTGTCAGAAATTTATTCTTTAAATAAAGGAGAGCTACGAAACCCTAATGGGAACTAGAAAAGTACTTAAGTGTACTGTTTAAATGTCACCTGTTTCCATTACACATGTTGTAAGGAATCTGTGCAGGCTCTGCTGTAGCTGTGGTTTATGTCCTGTGGTGCCACGTCCTGCTGTGACACAGGGACAGAGGCTCCAGAGGGCACAGGAGTTACCACAATGCTCTCTAGAGGCAAGGACTTGTCTTCTAAATGACATGTACCTCAAGACCACAACTTCAGATATCCTCAGCTGGCAGCCTGATAGCAAGCTGCTAGCAAAATAAGAAGCAGAAGGTGCCTTTAAAGAACATGTACTCCAGTTTGGAATGGCCCTCAGGTTTTGCTTCATGAACTGGAACAGGTAGGAAACAGCTTATACTGGGGACAGAGTACAACACTACTTAGCCTCGTGGCTGGGATCAGTTCAGTCCTAAAAGTTGTGAGACACAGGTGTGCTGCAGGGAGGAAGAGATACAGGATACACCTTCCTGAAAATCTGAAAAAGGTGTTCATGGATCTGCTGGGACATCCCCAGGAATGATTCCCCCTCTGGCTGCCCACGAACATCAAAGATGGGTAGGGGAGTCTAAAGTGATTAAACACCATTTCAGGTGTCCCAACCAAGTGCTTAAATGTAGGTGAGATGGCTCTGGGCAAGAGTAATCTTAGTGCAAAACACAGGCAGTTATCTGAATTTTCCCAGTGGATACAAGGAATATTTTGATAATAAACCCCATAAGCAACAGGAAGCAGCACTTTCCTGTACCTCTGCAGCTGTGAGCAGAGCACTGAGCTGAGCTGTCTATAGGTCTGTGCTGCTCAGGGCTCCCACCTCCAGATTGGTAGGCCCTTTTACCATCGTGATGACTTCCAGCTCATTTTTCATTAATGAGAACTTAACTCATTACAGTAATTTCACAATTACAAGCCGCATGGACTATAAGCCGCATCTCTGGGTGTTGGCAAACATTTCGTTCTTTGTCCATACACAAGCCGCGCCCAATTATAAGCCACTCTGTCATTTGCAGCGAGGACCCGCGTGCAACAAAGTTGCCAAATGACTTGGCTTGGGCAGTGAGAGCTCGGGGCTGCCAACGGGGCCAGGTGGCCCAGCCCGGCACTGCCGCTCGGCAGGGCCGCTCGGGGCCGGCCGCCACTGCCACTGGGCTCACTCGCCCTGGTCCGACGCTGCACCGCGGTGGCAGGTGGGGACAGAGCCCACTGGCACCCATGGCGGTGGTGGGAGGTGGGGATGGAGCCCCCCCGCTCCCGTGGCGGTGGCGGCAGGAGGGGATGAAACCCACTGGCACCCACAGCAGCGGTGGCGGGAGGGGACGGGAACCCCCTGCCTTCCCCCGAGCCGCGAGGCCAGCAGGAGAGAGCCCCCTGCCTCTCCCCTGGGCTCCGCTGCCTGAAGGAGGGAGCTCCCCCGCCTTTCTCCCCCCCCGCGTTGCCTGCACCGAGCCTGGCTCCACCCGCGGTGCAATAGAGTAACCAATGTGTAACAATCGCGTAAATGCCGGGTTTTACTGGCAGGTTGCTTGACTCGGCACCTCGGTTTGCACTTCCGGGGTTGGAATTGTCAGAAAATTATTCACACATTTGCCGCTCCTGAGTGTAAGCCGCATTTCCGGTGTGGGAGCAAAATTTTAGTCAAAACGGTGAGGCTTGTAATCGTGAAATTACTGTAACTTAGGAGCAGATTCTCGTGCTTTTATTCTTGATGAGACATGCCACTCTTCACACACAGTCCCATGAAGTTCAAAAATCATTTTTATTGACATCAGCCTCAGTAAGCATATTATTTCTGCATGTGGAAACTGCAATGAAATAAGAGGATGTTTATATCTCCCGACTCTGAGACAGGCACTAGCCTTAGAAGCTCCATGTACCATTTGATTTTTGCATTTCCTTGTTATCTGCATCTCTTCTTTGGTTAGGGTAAAAGGTGCCAATCCTGATTCCTGCATCTTCCATGCTTCTGCTTGGACCTGTGAGCTGGAGGCACACAGGTCCCAGAGAAGGGACTGCTGGCTGTGTGTTCTCCACACCATCGTCTGCTTGATGATACAGATCAAAGCTTCTTGACTTCTGTAGCATTTTACAAACTCATTCTCTCAAAGTCCTGCCCATTGAGATATCAAGAATGGCAGGTCAGTGACAGACCCAGGTTTTTTTTCTTCCTTGGCTTCCTTCTCAGGGAAAATCTTCTCTCCATTCACCCTGCAAGTTTTAATGGGCGAAGCGACGACGCCTATGTGAAAAATAGCTGGGATCAGAGCGGGATGAGCACAGCTGGGTGCAGTGAGTCACTTCTCACACCTGTGTGACACTACTGACTTTCAGGGAGAGCACTCAGACTTACAGCCTTGCTGGTGTAACAGAGCTATATGTCTATTTCTTCCCTAGCCACTGAAGTCTGTGCAGCAAATCCTCTGGCTGAGAGAAGCTGTAGCTTGGTGCTGGCAACGACCAGCAGTACCAGTTGATGCAACTTTTCCTATGGAAACTGATTGTACCTCCTCAATTCACCAACCTGTTTCAAAAATAATCAAGAAAATATAAAACCTAGCCTGTCTGAATGGCAAATAAAGCTACAAGCACACTTCCCCCCCAAAAAATAAGAAATACCCAGGATCTTTGGCACACCCACAGTTGAGTGCGCCACTGAAAGAGCAGGCTTTAAACCAAACACCTTAGGCAAAACTCACACAAAACTGACCTAAGCAAGTGGCATAAAGCCCTAAGGAACCTGCTCAAAAGAAACAAAAGTTCCAGCTCTAATAACTACATAAACTTTACCTAAGCTGTTCTGAAAATCTTCCCTTTCCTTGTCTCATGAACACAGTTGGTTAAAAAACTCACTGACACAATAATTACTGACAGATAGCCTATCATATTTTTGTCTAATACAAAATGACACACAAAAACACACTGGAGGTGATGAAGTCACCCACAGTTGAGTGACTGTCCTGTCCTCTATGTTGAGCAAAGAACAACTTGGGGATCCAGCAAAATCCTCCACCCAGAGTCCACAGGGATGGGTGGTTGCCAAAATGCCAAAAAGCAAAGAACCAGTTCCCCCTGTTCTACAACATGACCAGGAGCTCAAAGGAGCAGAGATACTGGCCCAGACCACACAGCTTTTGTGTCCTGGGTAAGCATAAGCTGCTTTGAGTGAAAACAAATACCAAGGTAGGTGTGTTCTCACCAGAAAAAAGCCAAGGAAGAAGCCAAGAAATGGTCCCATTTTGGTTATGATTTTGAGGTTTATCAAATCAAACAGGGTCCTACTTGCTTTGTTCTCACAGTGCCCTCATCATGCGCATGTCATCAAAACTTACTAAGCAAAAATAGAGGCTGATGGAGAGGAGCCTTTATAGAATGTGTTTCATGTAACCATATCCCTGGAAATGTCTTTCTGTTCAGATCAAAGTCCTGCCTTGACCTGCAGGGGTGAATAATGGGGACAGGGGAGTATTTTTAACTCAGCAGCTGGAGCTGTGGGTGCATCCCAGAGGGATGCCCAGAGGCACCAGTCTATAAAAGGGATGGGAGAAGCAGCCTGGCCTTGAGCTCATGAGGCTGGGCGCAGTGACCTGGGTCTGCAAGATCTCCTCAGCCCACTCCCCAGACAGTGACACCACTGCAGGAATGGGAAGGGAACATTAATTTTTGGACAGACCAGACTGAGAGGGCTCCGGGGAGGTGACATACATTGTGCATCCTGACAAGTGATACACATCTGTGTGTGACACACACTTGGAGTGGTGAACTGGGGTCCCAGCACCTTTGCCAGTTTGGAATCAACCACCCATGCAGCTGGTAACTAGCAGTGACACACTCCTGACAGGTACCTAAATCCAAACTTCCAATTTCATATTTAAACATCCAAGTATGTGACCCAGAAAAGCTCTTTTTGAGCTGCCTGTTACCAAGCATCCCAGAAAGCCAATGTAAATATTGTTGGTATGAATTGTGGAATTAAATGTGAATTTAAGGGTCTAATTTTTGGCTACTAAGTTACAAAAATCTAAGTTTCTTGGTCTAATTCATAAGGGAAAATCCTTAATTTCAGCCTTTGTGAGATTTCTTTCCTGATGTGGCTATATCTGAGCAGTGTCATGTAATTTTAATCTGTGAGACAATTTGTGACAGGGGGCTAAGTGTTACTTCCTATTAACAGGAAACTGAAATGCTAGGAGCATTCTTAAAAATAAATGTTACGAATAGCAGAGGAGAAAACAGGGAATAGAGGAGAGAGTGGAGACAAGGCATTTTGAACAAAAAAAAAATGGAGGCAATACAGTATGTATTGTACTGTATTTATTATTAATGGGACAAATCAAATGAAATGCAGATCTGCTTTCCAAGGAGCCCACTGTGTGAGTGTAGGAGTGCTTACAAGTGCACACATTTCTCATCCCCTGACATCCTGGAGGTTTGGGGATTGGTTGATTTATGGCCACTGACTCAAGCTGCAATTCTCTTTCATGGGTTTTATTTCAGTGATACGGGTAGCACTAAAGTCAGTGTGGTCATAAATCACGTGCTGGTAATTCAGTGACAAGTGGCGATGCTTTGTCAGCCCTCATCAGGGCTGGCATGGTCCCCACACACGCTGCACCTCCAGCCCTGCCTGCACTCTCCACCCTTGCTCAGAGGGTAAAGCAAGCTCCTGGGAGGGAGGGACCCTGTGGCCTCCTGGAGCAGGGAGGGCACAGCTGTGCTCACAACAGAGCTGATTTTTCACGAAGAAATGCTTGATTACAATATTCTTCTCACTTAGCATGAGAAGTGGAGATGTGAGAGAGATTTTGAGCATGGTTCCCCAAATGGCCCCAGTAAAGCAGGAGACAGCAATTTTATTCTAAGGGATCTGACTGCAGTATTCATTTTAAAAGGAGTTTAAGTAAATTAAGTCTTCCTGCCCTTAGGAAAAAGCTGCAACACCTTCCTTAACATGCAAACATACTCATCTACCCTGTGCCAAATTATTCCAGTGCCCTGTCAGAAAAATCCCTCTCTAGAATAATGACAGAGCAAATGACTATGGCCAAAAAGAGGGATCCCATCCAGAAAACATATCCTGGAGATATGTCAAGGACTCCATGAGATCTGCTCACCTTTTGTGTTCATTTTACATGACAGACACTCAGCTGTGGCAGCAGTGGGAGACAGGTCCCCTACATAACCCACCCACATGAAGCAAAGAGGAGTTTGCTCTTTGGAAATGCCTCATTATCTTGGAAATTATTCTTAAATTAATTATCTTAACACCAATTAATTAATTACAGTAATTTCACGAATACAAGCCGCACCAATTTGACTAAGATTTTGCTCCTAAACCGGAAATGCGGCTAATAATCAGGAGCGGCTAATACAACCTCAGAAGTGCCTGCCAGAGTGCTGAGCCGAGCAGCTGCAAAGTCGGCATTTTGCGATTGTTACAAATCGCTACTTTGTTGCACCGCGGGTGGAGCCTGGCTCCGTGTAGGCAGAACGGGGGGCGGGGAGAGAGGCAGGAGAGCTCCCTTTCCTCCTCTGCCACAGCCCAGGGGAGAGACGGGGGGGGGGGGGCCCGGCGCCGCCATTGCCGCGGCCCGGGGAGGAGAGGGGAGACCCGGGCCGGCCCTACCGCGGCCGGGGGAGGGGGGGGGGGACCCGGGCCGCCATTGCTGCGGCCCGGGGAGGGGGGGGGAAGCGCGCGCCGCCATTGCTGTGGCCCGGGGAGCCGACGGGAGCCCCGCGCAGCCATTGCCGCGGCTCGGGGAGCCGACGGGGTGCTTTGTCCCCGCCCGCCGCCGCCGCGGCAGGAGCGGGGAAACTCCGTCCCTGCCCGCCGCCGGCGCCACGGGCGCGGGAAAGCTCCCTCCCCGCCCGCCGCCGCTGCCGTAGGAGCGGGGGAAGCTCCGTCCCTGCCTGCCACCGCGGGGCAGCGCCGACCCGGGGTGACCGAGCCCAGAGGCAGCGGCGGCCGGCCCCGAGCGGCAGCACCGGGCTGGACCACCTGGCCCCGTCAGCGGCCCCTAGCGGGCCGAGCCTGCACAGCCTTAGCTCAGCCAGTAAACCCCGCCCTCCCGCGGTTCTGTTAGTAATTGCACGCGGGTCCTCGCTGCGAACGACAGAGCGGCTTGTATTCGTGTGCGGCTTATCTATGGACAAAAACCAAAATATTTGCCAACACCCAGAGATGCGGCTTATAGTCAGTGCGGCTTGTATTCGTGAATTTACTGTAATTGTCTTTAAGTTGCCTTTACTATAGAGGAAGCTAACTTTCATCAGTTCATATTAGATGAGAGAAATGTCCCTTGATGTGTTTAGCTCAGATAAAAATACTGCAAGCCCAAAAGAGTTAATATTTACAGTAAGCTGAAAATGAGAGGCTCTGAGAAAACAATCACTGCAAAACTTTTAAGCATGGTCACACAAAGGTACTGAGCCATAAACAGTGCATCAGACTTTCCCACTTGAGGTTGATTTGGGTTAGGAAGTTTTTAAGAGATAATCTTTCTTTTTGTCTTTGGAAAAAATAAAAAGAAAAACCAACACACAACAAATTTCTTCTCTTTGATGAGATGTGAGATTACATTCCTTTTAACTTCACATTTAATGATACGCTGTCACAGCAAAGGGGTGATGAATATCCTGCGTACAAACTATTTCCAGCTGTTGATAAAACCACCATGACCAGTGGCTTGCCCTGGCCAAATGCTGCAGCAGCCTCTGCAGCCAGATTTAGAGGAAAGGAGCTGCTGTCTTAGTCCAACTCAGGAGGCCAGTGAGTTTTACTGATGGGCTTTGCTGGGGCATATGGAGAACCGACTGAATTTAACCTAATCCACCAGTTTTCTGGAGCTGGGATTCACCTAATTTTTAAGTCCAGACAGTTCATATATTTCTTGAAACACTCTTCCTTCATGTCTTTCTTTGAAAGCATAAGCACACCCAAAATTATGCCCTACGCCACCCTCTCCTGATGGATGCTCGTTCCTAAGCTCACACAAGAGACAGGTTTTGCAGCAGAAGGAGGAGCAGGATGACTTTTCATTGCTCTCCCCTGTTGCACAGAGCTGTGTGAAGGAGCTGTGGTGGGCAAGACAGAGCAGTGACACCACTGTGCACAACAGGCTGTGTTGACTGGCTGGTTTTCCAGGGACTGGAGTGGAGAGGAACAGCATATTGCTGACACCCTACCAAAACATGCACCTCTGCTCATTCTCAGTGCTGGGAAATGCCATGATGGTTTTGGTCCAAAGAAGCTTCTCAGGTTGGAAGAGCATCCACACCCACAGGGGCAGGACAAGAAATCCTGATACTTTGAAAGGCACTGGGGGCACTCTGGGCCCCAGATGCAGGGACAGGCACTGAGCAGAGGAGCAGGCTGCCCGGAGAGTGGCTTGTACATTGCTGGAAGTATTGAACTAAACAGATCAGAGGAATATGTTGGGAGCAGTGGTTGCTCTCCTAGGGCAAGGGGGATGAACTAGCAGGAGGCAGAGCCTACAGATATCCAGAAAATATATCTCTATAAAATACCTCGTGGGATCCAGAAAACAATGTTTCTAAGATCACTAATATATCTTTATTCTCTACTGGTGCCATTGCAGCTGTGGGTAATAAATATGTCTACTTAAGTAAATAAGTATGTTTGATTTTATTAAGGATTGCAGAACTGGAAACCTGATATGAGTTGTAAAGTGCTGTAGTGTCTTCAGTTTAACTCTTCCCTTAAATTGTACCAGATCCCATTTATGCTGTTAACAGGGAAAAAGAACCCCAACAAACAAAAAAAGCCAAATTATTTATTGTTCTTTGAGTCTCTCTGCCAACAGTGACACCATGTTTCTTTTCCACACTTTTGGAATGATACTCTCCTTGTTCTGAAGTTGTACCAATCACAGCTGTTTTTCCAGGCTGTGCAGGATTCACAGATGTCTACATGCAGGTCATATGCATTTCAGTGATTCAAGGCTCATCTCCAAAGGAGTAACTGCTGGCTGAAGACATTTAGTTTAAAGTAATAGAAGTCTGAAATTCTGCAAAATATATCAGGAGCTTGAGGAAGACTAACACATAGCACAGCCATAAGACAATTCCTCCCATCACTTGGAAACTAAAGCAGGCTGCATGCTGAAATTTCTATGCTAATTCTGTAAGTATTTTGAACAGCAATCATATTTGCAGGTTTTTTCCTTGCAGTTCACTAACGTGTGCATGCGTGTTGGTTGTGTCCTGACCACCCTCTGGTGAGCTTGACATCTCCACTGCTGGGTGATGGAGATCTTTCACTCCTCTGTTTTGATAAATTATTTCTGACAGGGAAAATCTGAAGTCATTGTATCACAAATGCATTCCCCTGGGCCTCTTCTAAAGAGCAGTGGCAGAGTGGAGAGTCTGAAGTACATCTAAGTGATTGCTGCCTGCTGAAATTTATTCCGAGTTCTCTGGTCTGGAGAAGAGGTTCAATATGTCACGAGAACAAGATGTTCAGCTCTTACCAAGCTTTTGGCCAGGTCAGTAATAATTTAAAAACTCTGTCATACTGTATATAACCTTATCTAGTCAACCTGCCAAGGCATGTGCTGTGCTTATTACACCCTAGTATTAGACTGCTCTGGCTGAGAAAATAATTACCAGGAAAGCCTAAGAGTGCAGGGCAGGATATATTGGAAGAGACAATATCTTTGATTAGACCTATAGATAGAAATTTTGAAATGTGGACAGGCCACCCCTCCTTTGGAGCTGAAATGGGGCTGGGGTCTTCCCTTCTTTTCTCTGGTGACACCTTCTCCTCTCCCAGATACCTTTTTCTAGCTGTCTGACAGATCAGCACAGTCAGACTGCACCCAGAACTGTTGCTCCGGACCTGTGTTGGATTCTTTTGCTGTGCCAGTCCTAACGAAAGCACTGGTTTCTTCCAGGCTTGTCTTCTCCAACTATGTCCATCCATGGAGAGATGGTATTAGCATTGCCTTGATTTGCCTCAGAAGGGGAAGATCCTTCAGGCCAGAGATCAGAGCAGGGCATAGAGAGGAACAGGAAATTAAAGTCACAATATGCAGCAATATGCTGTTCACAGGCTTGACCTGTTACACTGTGATTTTGCACCATGCTTCTACTTGCAGAGCTCTTGACCTTGTAGATAACAGCAGGCTGCTCTTTACAGCTGGCAGAGGGCAACCTCACCAGCCAGGAAGCTCAGGATTTGTGGACCACTTGGTGCAGCTCTTGCAGGGTCTCACTGGGTCTGGCAGCCCATGATGCAGAACTGCTTCCAGAGTGTCCCATGAGTGAGGGGTCAGACCCTGCCATGCACCCACATGTTCCTGGATGGGGAGCAGCCCAGTGTGGGCTTTGGGATGGCCACTCCATCCTGCCTGTCCCTGAGGAAGCTGTCTCATGTTGCAGGCAGCAGTGACAGCTACGTGCCTCCATGAGCCATCCCACCAAGCACCCACATCCATGGGAGCTTATTTCAGTAACCAGGTTGTGCAAACAATGCCTTTAAGAATTCCTCTTCTACTTGTCAGTTCTCAGGGTGTTAAATTTTTCTCTCTCAGCTTTTCCTTAGACTTTATCTGCACAGTTTTTCTTACTGATTCATGATGTCATCCTCACATGAAGGCTAGGACGAGCAATTAGAAGAACAGCAGAAGCTGTAATCTGGGTACAGCTGTATTCATGCAAATGTAATAGTAAAAAACACCATTATAGTGCAGTGTGGTGTAGTGCACTTACACCACCATGCCAAGCAGATGCCATTAAATAGCAGATGCCACCTTCAGCCACAGCTTGTCCCCGCCAGCACAGTTATGTAGGAAAGTCTTGCCCAAAACTGATGCAGCTGAAATTGTAATGAAAATTTGTACACTGCCTATGCAGGCAGGGTGTGCTTTGACAAGGATAAATTTTTATATCTGGGCAGAACAGACAGCTAAGACAGGACAGAGTCTAGACCCATCTGCTAAAAGTCCAGCATGTATACTGCTAGCAGTGCACTAGCAGGGTGCTCTTTACACTGTCCTGGCCAAAGAGTGATCCCCCTTGGAATGAATCTGCTTGGAGCACTACAAAGGTACAGTTCTTTCAGAAATACTGCGTCTGGAGCCATGCCTGTGGGACTGTGCTAGCACCCCTTGCCTGGCAAGCAGCATTCATCCCACTGTTTAGGAACCTCCAGCACAGCACAGACTCCTCTGTGAACAGCAGAAATTACTGGAAGGACTTTGTTTCCTTTGTAAATGCCCCTGAAATTTCATACATGTCTGTGCATCCGATGGCAATACTTTTATTTACCGCGGTGGGTATTGCATGCCTTGCTGGTTCCTGTTACTATTCCCTTAGAGGTGTAAATTCTGTCCATCAGTGTTTTAGGCCAATAAAAATGACTTTGGTTTCCTATTTCTTTATGCAGCTTGTCTCTTTCTTTGAGCATCTGTTTCCCAAATGTACCCCCTTTGTTCTGCACTGGAAACTGGTTAAAAACGAGGTAGGAGGTTGGATAGTTAGATTACACCCAGGGCTCTAATTTCAGGGGAAAAAATGAATAAAGGCTTGAAGGTGTGGGCTGCTTCTAACCAGAACAGCGTTTAGGGGACATATGCCCCAAATCTGATGATGCCTGTATCTGGGAGAGGAAAGATGGTTCTAGTGAAGTTGTGGGAGTTGTGCAAGATGGATTGCCTCTTGCACATGGGTTTTGTAAACTTAGCAGGACGCTTTACCTCACTTTCCCATCTTTACATCAGACCTTGCTGGGTAGGACTTTGCATCAAACATGCATTGCCCAGATACTGCAGGACTTTGCTCATCACTGTTGGCAAAGCACTTGGAGGAGCAAGTGTTCCAGGCATGCATAGATGTATCTTGATGTCAGATGATGTTTTTGGCAGAAAACATGAACTGCACCACTCTTGGTACAACCCCTTGTGCACATTAAGTCCTGCTTCCCCTTCCACATCGCTGCAGCCAGGCATGCCAAGACTCGGTGCAATTCTTTATGGACTGCCAAAGAAACAAATTATTATGCACTACAAAAATGAAACTGGCATTTTAAATCTAAAACACATGACATCATCATTACACGTGGAACCAGTACCATCAAATCACATGCCACCTCATAAATATTCAGGCTGGTGGGGCAAAACAAATGAGTGGTGGATTGCTGGACAGCAATGCTCCCCAGGGTCTACTACTTCATAAAAGGCTTTTAAGCAATATGGGGAGTGTACATACAGTTCATTCTGGATAACCCATGAGGAGCCGACTCTGCAGGGCTTTCAGATTAGCTTGGGAGGCTGCAAGAGGGATCTTTTTTGTACCAGAGCACTGGGATGGCTGTGTGCATCCAGCACAAGGCCCACAGGAGGGGACAAAGGCCAAGTAGCCATTAGCAGAAGTCATTTGGCTCAAAATCCCACAGGAGTGCATTGCTGCTCAGCATCTCTCTGCTGCCTGATAGTACATGTGGAAGTGTGTGAAAGCCCTGTCTGCTACCCCTCCCCTAAAGCTTCCTTCAGAACATGGAGGAATTGTTCCAAAAAGTACCACTTGTGGTACTTGCTGGAAGAGAATGTGGCTTCATGTCTGGCTTGCCAAGATCCCAGAAAACTGATGTACAAGATGGAAATTGTGGTTTGGTTGAATCAGCCCCTAATACAACCTCCTTCCAAAGCAGCTTCTAGATATTTTAAAACTAACCTGAATAAACTTTGCATTTGATTAAAATACGATTCACCAGTTTTTATTGGGGTTCTTTTTGGTAGCATTGGAAAAAAAATAATTTTCAGAGAAAGAACTCATCCAGAATTCTAAATAGCTTGGTACATAAGAAATGTAATCCTCCCATTATCTCCCTGCACAACCTTTGTGAGAAACTCTATTTAAATCCCATTTACATATTTCTAAGAATAGACTGTTCTGCTCTTAGTATCCATCCATCCTGAATTTATTATGGGTTCAACAAATATTTGCCTCTTTTTTTTTTTCTGAATGTAAAAATGATTTGAATTCAGAAAAATCTTATAGCATAACTGGAAGCTAAGCTTACAGAGGATTTGGAAAGCACTTATTATAAGACACTTCAAAATTGCTCCTAAGGGCCATGACAGGGCTCTTCCAGCATTTTTGATATAACCTGCATGCTGGAAGCAATAACTGCATGCTGCAGTAATAACTGTTCCCTGGTTTTTATACTTTACTTGTGGAGGACTGTTACCCCAAACTCAGAGAAGACAAAAACAGCAGAGTGCTTGGGGGAAGAGAGGATGAATTAGGGTTTTCTTTGCTCCTGAAGGATCTCCATTGATCTTCTACTCAGGCTGTGGAAGGGAATGGCTCCCCTAGCTGTTCCAAAGAGAGATATGGAGAAGATGTGTATGACCTCTGTCGGAAGCAGGGTGCTCCAGCTGGGAACCTCACTGCAGAGACCTGGCAGAGCTGCCACAGCCATGGCACTCCCATGTTGGCTTTGTCTCCAAAGGGGAAGGCAGAAAAGCTTTCCAAGGAACTAAATTGCAGTCTCTGCAGCCCAACATCCTCACACCAGGTGGGTGGTGTGTTTCCAGCAGCTTGGATGTCGGATGGAGGTGGAGACAGGAGACGTTTGGGCTAAAATTTAATGGCTGAAAAAATGTTTGACTTCATCATGAATGATCCTGCTGTAATTTTGCAGACACTTTTGCTGTCTCTCTGTGTTGTTACAGGACAAGGAGTGGTGGTAGCTGACTCTGCAGTGGTGAGCAGGAGGGTCCTGCATGAAGCCTGACTGTGCTTAGACAGGACCTTTATGTGGTTCTGAGGGACATGCTTATCTGTGCAGTTAAATAAATAGGGCACCCAGCTGTACTGTGGGGCTGCAGGGGAAGCTGTGGTGGGGTCAATCCACCCAGCATTGCCCACTAAACAAGTTCCCCAGGGCTAATTGCCAGAAAAGGCTGTAGCACACAGCAAAAGATCCCTCAGCCTGAAACACTGGGAGCATGAAAGGTGGCTGTGGTGGCCCTGGGCTGGGATGTGCCATCTCCTACACAACCATGGCCAGCAGGATGGCGACTTTCATCTCACTTCTTACAAACAGCAGATTTCCAAGTCCAACAGTTATCTGGAAAATGTGACCTGCAGAGGGTCAAACATCAGAAGGTAGGAACAAGAACCGGCTATTCATAAGTTTTATGGCACTTAGAGCCAGCAGGGCTGGGCAGCAGATCCATGCTGTTTGGACAGCAGGAGTTGGGAGCAGGGCACAGGGCAGCCTGCACCACTCTTGGCCCTGTGGATACTTCTGCCCTCTTCCTTTCTAGAAACGCAGGTTCAGGAGCAGTTAACAAAATAAGGGATTAAGGTGCACAGCAACAAACAACAAGCAATGAACTCACTACTAGAAATTGCTGCAAGACAAAAAATGAAGTTCTTTTCATTTGTTTTAGCTTTGGTTTTATATTCAGTTGGCTTACAAGTGCAGGAAGGGTCTCTGTCTTCTTCCCAAGTCCTGATATCTTTTTTTTTTTAAATGAAAATCTTTTCTCCTCTTCTGCAGCTGTACAACCAACCTCTGAAGATGGAGAAAGATTGCAGATACAAAGAGGCAATAGATTGCTGCAAAGTGATAAAGAGGGCTGGGTGAATGCACAAATTGGGGTGAGGCAAGCAAAATAAAAGAGACTTTTACCTCTTCTTTGCTTTCATTTATATTCAGCTACAGCTTTATTTGTGGCAAGGGACAGTAAGTACTTTACGGGCAGAGATGCAGTAATTTTTAAATTGACAGTGCCCTTGTGAGTACTCACTTGTGTTTCTAATAAATCTATTTAGGACAAGTCAAGATAAAGGAGGTGACTTTTTAATAAATGTGGCTTTTTGCTATTCTCCCAGACATGTGGGTTCTAGCCTTTTCCTTGCAAAGCAAAGGGCAGAATGGCTGTCTTTTCCCCTCTCTGCTGGTAGAATAGACAGAAACTGAAACTGAAGTGGTATGTAAAGTAAAATATTAAATAGAACAGAATAATACATGTTAAATTGCCATCACCTTTAACAAGCACAGGGAGGATTACAGAGGTTAATAAGGACATATTTTAAGAGTGTCTGCTTATCCTGAGTTCTACTCACTGTCAGTGCAAATGTTGATTAAGTCAAGTGGGAGGAGTACAGCCTTTTTTGATTGCACATGATGAGAAGAAGCAACCAGAGAAATATAAGAAACAGTTAAGATATATTCTATGCCACAGTGGATCTGTTCACCTGCTTTTCTGTTACTCTCTCTCATGAGCACTTTCCAGGATTTGTTTCTTAAGCCACATCTTGCTTAGGAATATAATGCCATAGAAGTAAACTTGCTTGCCTGCAGTTTAGACCTCAACTTTCTCCTCTTCCCTGCCATGGGCACAGTTCAGGTAGGCTCAGTGTATGATTTTTGGGGGCTTCCCAAGCTGTCACCTCCTTTTGAGGTACCAGAGCTGATGAGCCACAGCTGCACCAGGGTTAAGCTGCTGTAACCAAGCCCTGAGCACATCTCAGCCCGTCTCTGCTCAGGGGAATGGAGGTGAGAGGACTTGTGCCCCAGAAGTCTCGCTCCTGTGTGACAGCTTTGGGTGAAGCCTCCTTCAGCATCTTACTGAGACATGTGGCTTGTTGGGGCAGGGGAACACGCACATGACTGTGGTGACATCCACAAGTATCACAATGCTGATGAGCCTCTTGGCAGCTCACACCAGGACCTGGCTAACCCTGCCCTCAGCCGGCCCAAGCGTGGGGTGACGGATGAGGGGCAGGGTGACCTGGAAAAAAAACTCCCACTTTCAACAAGGGTAGTGAAGCTTGCACAGGGCTTGGGAAATATCTGAACATGGCTGCTGGTGCTAAGTGAGCACCCACTGAAGGGTGGTGTCTGCACACTGTCACTGGGGCAGTTGGCAATTCCTTATCCTGGGTATAAACACCACTGCTGTGCGAAGGGACACCATCAGTCTGCCCCTGTGCAGACACACACATGTACACAGTCTCTGCTCGCCAGGCTCTGTGTTTCCAGAGAAACAGAGGTGTCTCTGTGAAAATCAAGGTACAGGTGAGGCTGTGGCTTCATGCTCTGGCTGAGTCAGTGCAAGCTGTGACAAGAGGGACAGTCTGGCCCCCTGGCCCTGTCACAGTCTGTTCCTTGCTGTGAGAGAGGGGAACGCGGAGGAACAGAGGAGGAAGGACTGCTGGGCTATTAACAGGTTTTATACTTCAGCATACGCACAGCTTGGTAACACAGCATGATGGGTACTAGTAGAAATAAAGTCCCTTTCTGTCTGTGGCAAAATTTACTGCAATACTTGTAATATTTCCATTTGGCAGTGACGACATCACACGTACTTAGTATGGAAAATGTGTTTTTTCCCCCCTAGTTATTCCATTACATACTGGTCCATGGACTGCCTGACCAATTAATGCCAGTGGGAAAAGGCTGCAAGTTTCACTTATGAACTCCTTATTTTTTTAAGCTGCTACTAGGTTCTAAAAAAAATACACAAGTCTCTAGAACTATGTGTGATGTTTAATTGTCACTGCTTGAAGAGACCCACCTACCACTATCAAAGATTTAAATTATTCACTGCTTAAAGATATGTTTTTAATCACAGAATAATTTCGATTATTTTAAGGCCAGCTAGTTCCAATCCACTTGCAATGAGCAGGAATATCTTCAGGCTGATCAGGTCCTTCAGAGCCCAAACCAACCTCATCGTCAAAATTTCCAGGGATAGGGTATCTACAACTTCTCTGGTCTGTTTGTGACACAAGGTTTTCTCACAGAGGATGGCACAAGCATGCAGTAAGCCCTTCTTTGGACTTCCCTGACTCAAATACAGGGAAACAGCCTTTCTATTTTCCAATGGAAAATTTAAAAACGTGCTAGTTTGAGGTAAGAGATCCTAATGAAATCTTGATCATGTCTGTTAGCCAGCAAGAGAAACTTACTTCTCCTGTTCCTGGAGATTAATATACTAACAGGCACAATTCTTCTGAATTACAGAATATTTATTAGCTGGTTTTGCTTGTTTTCTTTTAATAAAAAGGGGGTTAAAAGTAAAAGATATTGGTCTAGTGGTGCATTGCCGCTGAATCCAGTGGGTAAAAGAGTGTACCTGGGTTTTAATAGCTTTATCAGGTGTTTTCCAGATGTAATGTCTTCTCAAATGTGATGATGCCAACTAACAACTTACAAGATTTCCATTCTCTCGTCATCAAGGGATATATCTGCTTGTCACCTCCATGTCTCAGGGCACCAGACTAATTTTTCGTGGTAGAACTGGATGTTTCACACTGGGATGCGTACAAGACAAACCTCAAAATGAACTCTAGCAATGCATGATTCATCCCAAAACATCTCATCAGTGAAATGAATGATGAGGAACTCCTGGTACAGAAGAGTTCTCTTAGTGATGGCATGTTGCCTAGAAAGAGCAGTTTCCAAAACAGTTGTGAACTTAAAACTCCAGAGTATGAATGTTCCTTACAGATGCTAAATTAATTACAAATAATATAGTCCTCGCTTTCTCCCTTGATTTAGCTTCAACTTTGACCTTCATTTAAGAATAGGGGACTGGCTGTACAAAGGGGTGAATATTTTAATTCAGAATGAACTCTTCAAGGAAGAACCATGATTTTGAAATTCTGTCATTTGGTTAATGGTGCAGAATATTATGAATTAATATCCTAAGTTAAAGACAAATTTATCTCCAAGAAAAATTAATCAAAAGGAGTTTAAGCTATTATGCTAATTTTCAAATCTCAGTTGGCTTGTGCTATTCCAAAATCAGTATGTTGCTTAGCTCCAGAGCTGGGTGAAGACTCTTGGGGAATGGCATGAGCTTGTTTGGAGCTGGCTTTTATAACATCCAGATTCAACTATCTGTGTTTTTGCTAGCCAGAGGCAGTCACACTTCAAATTGTGATTATTTGTCTGAATCAGAAAGCTTTTTTATTATACTGGTTTTGGTCACTAGGTATCTGGGACTGCTGCAGAAGGTGTTATGGTCCATTTTTATCCGCAGGGGCTTGCAATCCCTTAGCTTAACTTGTCAGCTGGCCCATGGCAATGGGCTGAGTACTCAGAGCTGAGTGGTCTCTGCTCAGGACAATGGTTTCTTACCCACCCATGGTCAGAGGTCAGCTGGGTAGGATCATTTTTATTATGCTCTATGACACAGATGACATCTTCTGATGTCCTGGGTCTCTTACTCCTTTTGCTTCTGCATAGGGCTGCTTAGCAGACCACTCAGTCTGCATTTCTCTCTGAATTTGCCTCTAAAGGGTGTACAGGCAAGTAGCCTGCTGTCAGAAAAGACAAATCACTGCAAAGTTGATGAATAAGAAATGTTAGTCAAACCAATTGAATTGATTTATCCTGCTTATCACAGTGGCTGCTACTTTGGGACTGACTTTAGACATGACTCATGTTGGACTTGCAAAATACCTGCCTTGAAAATACTTTGATAGGGTATCTCAAGTACTTGGCAGCATTTCTGTTAATGCTAAATGCTATGAGTGCCAGCTAACCTTTACAAACACAGTTCAGGGCAGGTAGAGAGGAAAAGGAGAACTTGGACTAATTTTGCCAAAGCTGAAGTACATGACAGGAGTTGACACAAACCCACTGATCTGCCTGACCAGCTCCTTGTCGTGCTTCTCCTTGCCAGGACATCTTGTGCTAGAGAAACACAGCCTTGCATGAGATGGGGGGCATTTTGACAGTTAACAAATGGCTGATTAAATGAACTACCAACCTAATTAATCATGAGCCTCAAATTAAATGACTGAGGGACTGATTCAGGTCAGGAGCTGTGAAACTAAATGAAGGTTATTGGGGTTATGGGCACTGATTTGCAGTGGAAACTGTTCATCACCGGAGGCTGGAAATCAGCCTGGTGTTTGAGATCCAAGCACATCACTTTGCCAGTTAGAACAGTTTTTCCAGGCAAACAAATAAAATTTAAGAATGTGATGATGAGGATGGTCTGCAAACAGTTATCACTGGTGTCCAGTGAACTGAGCTGCTATGTCTGTGTTCCTGGAGCAACGCTGGCGGGTGTTCCATCAAGATCTGATGCCCTGACCTTCAGTAATTTCATTATCCTATTTTACAGTCTCAACTGGTGTTCTGCAGCTCCTTGAGCCTCATGAGACAACTGTGAGCTGTGAGGGGCTGACTGCAGGCAGCACACCTGAGGGGCACTGTGCCATGGCAGCACAGTGCAGGGCATGGCCAGCTAGCCCAGCCCTCGTACTCTTCCCAGGCAGGTTCTTCTTTTGCTGGTGTCTGAATTTCATAAGGGAAAACAGGAAAATAAAATGTCTGGTCTGATATTTGGTAATCTGTTGGCCATGCAGAAAATGATGAGGAGTTGAAAACATGTCAATATGCAGATCTTACCACAATGTGACTGTATGGCTGGAAAACTGTTTCTGTTTTCCATAATCATTTCCCTCAAGTGTCCACAGCCTTCCAACATCTCAGTTGTTTAGGAATCATAACATGAGAGTTGCTTGGGTAACCAAAATCTGCCTGAACCCCTATATCCAGCTGACTGGCAGACTCCATGTTTCAGAACATGGGTCAGTCCTGGAAAGAAACATTGGCCAAGTGTGACATGGCTTTTCTGCAAAGGGCTCCAACAAGGTGCTCACAGTAAACTGAGACTCATGTACACAGACCACCTCCATGTGAGGAAATGGACTTGAACCATTGCAGTACACACTGATTGTAGGGTTTGATGCCTTGACAATATTTGGCATCATTCCACTGTTTAAGATGCCATGGGTCTCTGCTACAGGCATTAGGAAACATGTCCTTGGGGGACTGAATGAGGTACATCAGTAAGGTGTGCACTGTGGAAGGAATTGTGCTCTGGAAAGGAGCAGGAGACAAGCTAGCAGCATTCCTACCATGAGATCACTGCTCTTTCCCTCTGTTTCGTTACAGCTCAGAACCTGCAGGAAAAGACCCACTCTGTGGTACTGCCCAGTCCCTCTGCTTGCAGTGATTTCAATGCATGTGGGATTTTGTGCATCCTCTTTGAGAGCTCTTCCAGAGTTAGCCTGGACCTAGAGTTCTTTGTCATGCTGCCTCTGTGTGCCTGATTCCCTGCCATCCTCCACATACTTGTCTATTCTGGTGAGGAAGCACTGGCCTCATTTGAGAAATGGGGGCACAGGTCCTGTATCATCACAAGACAGGTTCAAAACTAGTTGCACAAGTCCTTTCCCCATGAACTATGGGCTATCTTACCAAGACAATAAGGTACAATGAATAGAACACTTAATCTTGGGAACAGAGGGCATGAGCAGCTCCCCTACTGCTGGACTGGACCCCCATGGTTTTCAGGACATCTCTCCTGGTTGTTCTTTTACGCAGATTTTTAGCTCTAAATTCTGATTTGGTGACTGTATACTGGAAAATTTCAGCATGTCCCCTGAAGATACTTCACCAGAACTCTTCTCCTCTCTCTGATTTTCAGAATTGATGTCATTCTGCTCCTACTTAATTAATGTGACCTGTTGTGCTGTGCTACTGCTTTTGCTGTTAGGGCTTTAACATCTATTAGAAGTGTGATGAATCATTTATGTTTTCCTGGAAATGTACTTGAATCTTCCACAGAATTGTCTTCAGTCTGTCTTCTCCCTTCCTGTCCAAAAACCTGCATATGTTTCTGCTGTGCTCTTTGGCTGGAAAGTGTTACTGAGTTCAGGACTGACTTGGTCTGAGCAGTTCTAACTGCTTATGATGCTCAGAGTTGTTATAACACAATGTTCTTTTGAAAAATAATTGTTTTCCCTGCTTTGTCTAAGAAGACATGCAGTGATACCAGGAGAAGTGTGAGCTCCTCACTCAGGGTGTTTGTCCTACCGGAGCACTCCAGCCAGGCGGGCTGAGGGCCCGTGGCAGCAGGTTTTGTATGAGCATGGCACAGATGGTCCCAATCCAAAGTGCTTACAAGCTAATTGCCATGTCTCTGTACTCATTAGCTGCGGGCACTTTTCCCAGCCCGTGGTGCGGGGCTGTACGTGCGCCTGGCCAGCTGATCCACACAATCACAGCGCTGCTTCCCTGCTTCCTCAGTGCAGCCGCCCGCAATGCTGGACCGGAGCCACCAACCTCCAGAGCCATGTTCAGGGCTCCTCCATTGTGCCAGGGTCTTCTCCTGTGTGTGAGGCTGCCACTCAGAGCTTCTCCATGCCTGACTCCTGCCAGCCTCTCCTCCTGGCACCGGTGACTCAGGCAGCCACAAGGATGGACTCTGCAGCACTTGTTTGACCCTGTTGTCAACAGCAAGAGACACCTGAGGACTTATGTGACAGCATGCAGATTAACCAGGGAAGTGTTCTCTGCTGGTACTGCCCCAAAAACATTCTTGTTTCTTCAACTGGTGGTAGCATCACATAATAAGTGAACATGTACTTACCTAAAAAGTCACTTCTTTGCCCATTTGAGAAGAATTGTTTCCCAAGATTTGCTTGCCCTCCTTTTGTGGCTTCCTCTTTCTGAGATGGCTGTCCTGTTTATCTCTTGTTTTTCACACTTCCAATTTGCTTTCTCTGAAAAATATCTGCAAGTAGTTAAATGGTGCTAATATATATCCACCAAGGGATGCTGTAAAATTTTTAATTGGTGATTGGGTGTTTGGCAGGCAGAAGGTGAATTGCTCTGTCTTTCCATGATCTCACACATCGCATAAGGGTGAACAAGGAATTTTCTGAACTGCAAAGTCCCAGTGCTGCTGTCATTCAGCAAATGTTTGAGCCACACATTGAACAGCTCCTATTTTTACTGGAAATATTTCACTGCAGCAAAAGGGAGTTGAAAACCAGAATACCATCCTGTTTCTCAGTCCCAGAGGTGGAATTCTCCGGGTCAGAGTCGAGCAACTCTGGAGGATTCTATGGCTGGGGAAGTTTGCATTGCTGTGCTGGGTGGGTGAAACTCACCGCTAAATACAGGATTTTATTAGGATACAGTTGTCACCAAGGTCATATGTCTTCCCTTCTTACTGACCTGTTCCATCCTACAGGAACAAAAGCTATGATTCTTCAGTGCCTTCATTCTGAAAAACCACATAAATAATATGTAGAAATAAACAGCCTCTGTGTGTGTGTTAGACCGGAAAAATACTGCCACACAGACTGTCCTGCCCTTGCTCTCACCTGTGCTACTGGCTATCATAAGTTCTTAGCCTCCCCAGGACCAATAAACAGGAAAAAGCGATACATGGCTAATTTTCCCAGTCTTTCCAGTTTTAGCTGCTTCTGTGCAGTGATTTATCTTCCCTTTTTAATGTGCTCTGAAATACATGAGCAAGGAGTGAGGACAGAATGGCTGTATTTCAGTGGTTGTGTCTGGAACAGCTTTATGTTGATGCTGAGCACATGTTCATGCTAATAATAATGACACATACGTCTCATTCCTACAGAGAACCACATCCAAATTAATCCCATGCATACAAAACCAAGGGAATTACTCATCATGCATAGGCCACCAAGATGATGAGAGACATGGAGCACCTTTCCTATAAGGGAGAGCTGAGAAAATTGGGGTTGTTCAGCCTGGAATAGAGAGGGTTCTGGAGAGACCTCATTGCAGCCTTTCAGTACCTAAAGGGGGCCTACAAGAAAGATGGAGAGAGGCTATTTACATGAGCATGTAGTGACAGGAAAAGAGGAAATGGCTTCACATTGAAAGAGAGTAGGTTTAGGTTAGATATTAGGAAGAAATTCACTACTGCCAGAGTGGTGAGGCACAGGTTGCCCAGATAAGCTGTGGATGCCCCAACTCTGGAAGTATTCAAGGCTGGGTTGGATGGGGCTCTGAGCAACCTGGCCTAGTGTAAGGTGTCCCTATCCATGGAACTAGACAATCTTCAAGGTCCCTTCCAGCCCAAACCATTCTATGACTCTTTGAGAGGACTATGTGTGCAGAAGCAGGACTGTGGCTGGCAGACAGCAGGGCATGTTGCAGCAGCATGATGTGGGGTGATGCCAAACCCCTGTGAGCCACCCTCTGGCCCTGTCAGAGCTCCTCAGGTGTGGTTTTGCTGCACAAAAAGCAAAAGGTTGTTTGAGAACAGTCTGCCCCAAGAGCCTCCGTACAGGGTTTGCATCCAGCACCGCAGGAGTGACAGCCCAGCCCAGCTGATCTCCCACTGGAGATGGCTGCATCCCAGAGAGTGCAGTCTCCCCACCACCAAAGGAGAGTTTTCACCTGCTTCCAAAAAAGCCCTGTTCTGGGCCAATCTGCCACACCTTTATTGTCTTTGTGGAGCTACACCTGCTTCAGCAGTTTCTGGAGCTGTACAGGGCAGCAGCCAGGACTGGGGAAGCTTTCTGAGAAACCTTTGCTTGCTGCAGTGGGGAAGGGGGCACAACAGATCACAGGTTAATTCCTGAGGCTTGCCTGAAAGTGATTCCTCAGAAGGAAGGAGAAAAAACACGTGCTTTGTCCCCTCCTCTTTTTTTTTTTTTTTTTTTTTTTTTATGCAATCTGGTACATAGCAGCCTGAGTTACCAGCATCTCATATTTTGGGTTGCTTCATCTACTCTAAATATCACTTCTTTCCACAATCTGTCCTGACATATTTCTCTCAGATTATCTCATTTTGCTGTGTACAAATGCATCTGTGGCTTTACCTAAAATTGAAAAGGAAATATGATAAAAATGAGTTATTCATGCCAAAGCAACCAGAAAGAAAAGCTTCTCTTTAGTGTCTAAGCACAACATTCCCCGTAAGTATCTTTGGGCAAAACCAGTTTATTCGAGTTAAATCTTGAATGTGGGTCACAATTCATCAAAAGACATTCTTAGCTTCCAGTCCATGACTGTCTCTATAGATGTCTAGTGAAAAACATCAGGATGTGCTGAAACCCTTCTGAAAACGTGCATAATTTGGGAATAAGTGCCTTTTGTGCCCTTGCTGCTTGAGTCTAAAAACCCGGAAACATGGATCACAGTTTTTAGCTTTGGAAATCAGTTTCTGCATAGATGTCTTTAGCAGGCAGGGTATAGAAAGCCAGGAAGGACTGGGTGCACAGCTGCAGTGCCCAGCAGCTATAGTAGTCCCACACTACACAATCTGTAGTATCACCGACATGCTCTGCCAAACCCCACGCTGCACTGTTTCCAAGGAGACATGAGACCATGTTAGTGGCTTGTAGGAGTTTGAAACCTGCTCCATCTGACAATTATTTAGTATTTCCATTAATAGAGCTTGGTGAAACTACCAATTTCTGGTCAAGCTTCTCTCAGGTCAGAGGCCAACAGCTACTCTTGCATATAAATGGGAGTTTTGGTGTTCACATGTGAAAATAGTGGGAGAAAACAGAAAAGAGAACTTGGAAATTCTTTGAGGTTAGAGAAGGAACTTGCAGTGAAATTCCTGAGCCAAATCCTTGGTTTGCAAGGGGCATAAATGATAGCAGAGACTGTTAGAAAACTCAGGGAAACAAATGGAAAAATGGAAGCATTTTCTGTTTTGTAACACCCTAGTCATCATGCGTTCAGGAGGAAAATGCATTAAAAGCTGAGTTTTGCTACTTAAAATTCACATTTTTTTCTTTCTCTACAGGGACATCACATCGAATAGTCATGAGTACAGAATATAAAAGGGACATGCCCAGGGCAGACTAGAAAAGCACACTCCTCTCCTGGGCTCATGGGGAGAGATGAGCGGAGCAGCACTGCTCACCTTCATGCTCTGAGATGCTCATTTGTTTTCCCATCTATTCTTATCCTCCAGAAAATGTGACTGTGTCAATAACAGTTTCACTAGTAAGGCAGTCATGAAATACTTACTTTGGCCTGGATTTTGACCCTGAACCCCTATAAGATACCAATGAGCTCTCAGAACTCCTCTTATCCATTGTTGCATTACCTCCCTGGGGATGAGACTGGCACACAAGTGGTAGTCAGCTAAATTTTGCAGCCAGAGACATTTAATTTTACAACTTTCTAATTAGAAGGATAATTAAATTTTTTTTTAAGACAAGGTCAGAGAAACATGCGTCAGGGACAGTCTGGATGTCTTGCAGCCTGTCTCAGCGCGGGGTTTGGACTGTGATGTCCCAAGGCGCTTTGCAGCCCTGTGCTTTCACACCTTCTGGTTGGAACGGCTGCAACCGGCTCAGCTCCGGACACAGCGCTCTGCCTCGCCAGCTGTGCTGTGCGAGCTTGTGCTGACAGGGAACACGGGAGCCTCTCCAGGTGGGAGAGCCTTAAAAGCAAATATAATCTTGCATTTTAAGTGGCAGAGCTGAATGCCTTCCCGTCCTTGCCAGAACCACTCACGTGTCACCTCACTGACATTAATTTTACTCTCACTTCATGCTGGAGAGCCGGACTGGGCTATGGATGATTGCTGAAGAATCCAAACGCTTTAGTAAAGCATTTGGGCTGCATGCTTCTGTTTTCCAGCCTTGTGAGAGGCTCTCGTGTGAAATACTGTTGCTCCCCAAGGAGGGATATGGGTCAGACCTGATGAATTTGCTTACTGGATTAGTGGACAAGGGGGAAACAGTAGGCACAGTTCATCCAGCTGTCAGGGGTGCATTTAATACTGCATTGCACAACAGATTGATTTGCAAGGTCAGAAAGCATGGCATAGAATAGGCAAGAAGATGCTGAAAGGGATTAAAAAATGGCTTAAGGGCAGAGAAAAGGCAAAGTCATTAATGAGGAAAATTTTAAGCAGTTATCTTTGTTATGGTACGCCTCTTTTTATTTTGGTGCCATTTCTCTTGAGGAAGATACTTGTAAAACAGCGAAGGGGGAGGATGCTCTGGCCTGGGAGGATGGCAAAGGAAGCAAATGCAGAGCATTCTCCTTTCTGTCCTCAGGAACTGGGTACCAGTTTACATCAGATTCAGATTGAACCCAAAAAACAGAAGTTGATGAGCAGAGGAGTCAGTCTGCTTCTGTGGGAACCCGGGCTCCTGCTTGCACACACAGCAGGACTGAGTTTTCCCCCTTTGCTTTCACATCTTCTCCCCAAGGTCCCCTATTGTTTGAAAAAAAGAGATATTTAAGTCCTGGGTTTCAATTCACCAAACAGATAAATCTTTCTCCCAGTGATGCTCAAGAGCTTGTCTTAGGTACTTGCATGGCCAGGCCAGGCTGTGCTGAAGTGCTGGAACATGGGGAGTTCCTGCAGAATGACCCTACACAGCTCCAGATCCTCTGCTTTGTAAGAGTCATTGAAAAAGTGGCTATAAGGTCACTTCAAACATACCTGAGCTGTAGCCCTCTTTGAGAAATTACGAGACCTTCTTGGCTTGAGGCAAAAAGGTGAAAGTGTAGGTTCTTGACACCACTTTCAGATTAATTTCTGCCTGAAATTATTAGGAAACATGGTTGCGGTGCCATTGCTTTTGGAAACCTAGAGCTTTTTATTTCTGCTTCTTTCTGGTTTTCAAATTTAACACATTTTCTTTTTTCAGCTATATGCTAATTAACATCAAACTGTAATGAGATAGAATAATTTAAAAAATAACTTAAACGAGCCAAGAGTTATAAAAATAACAAATCCTGTGGGTAGCATCCAAAAGACTTTCTATCATGCTGACTGATTAGAAGACTCACTTAATTGTCTGTATGGAAATTTTGTGTCACCAATTCCTGGCATTCAAAAATTTTGAAATTTTAAAATTAATAGGCTCACATCACTTCTATTTGCTTTTTGATTGATTTAGTAACCTCTATACTGCAGGTTCCTTTGTTTCGATATGAGGATTTTTTTCTGAAAACACAAGGAAAAGGAGCTTTTTTAATTCTTAAAGGCAAACTGGGATTCTCCGATGTTCACTGGGTTTCAGGAGCAATGGTCTTAAAATATTGAAGATGTTGGGCATGTCACAAAGGCCAAAAGGAACTGTAGGAGTAATTTATTTTCAATACAAAGAAAATACACAGATTTCAGTTTAAAAAAAAAAATTCAGTGTTATGATATTTCCATCAGACTAACTGTGTGCTGCTGGGCTTTCACGAGGCTGGTGGTACAAGGTGGACAGCCTGGTTGGAAAAGCAGGCCACACAACATGATTTTTTAAGGGTTGCATCCTGGAGGATTTAAATTCTTCATTCCTAAAATTACTGGAAAGGGTCTGACTCAAGTATGCCCATCACTGCTTGTCAAACACACTGGGATGGTGCCCATTTCTTTGGGTACAAGGGGTGTTTCCACCTCCATCTCACTCCACATCTGGGTTGAACCCTTCCTGCAAGCCAGGGCTGGACTCTCCCAGCAGCTATCCAGGTGGGCCAGGAGATGGATCCCTGGGCAGAGGACAGAAGCTCTGCATGGTGATGCCTTTGGGGAAGGGGATGTCAGGAGCACTGATGCTGCAGGATACATTTCAGGAGAGCAGGTCTGCTCAAAGTCCTGCTAACTGCAACCAGCACCTTGGCTACTAAGCAGAACTGGGAGACAACCAGTTTATCTCCCAGCTTCTTCTCTTTAGCTGGAGACACTTCACCCATGGTGAAGAGTGCTTTCCAGAAGCAGTCCCAGTAGCAGTGGAACTGGCCACAGCCAAGCTTTCGTCAGAAGTTCATCATCCCTGTTTCAGAGGGCTTACTGAAGGCAAGGTCTGACTTGAGCAGACAGGCAGTGCCTGAGAGCTCAGGAGACCAGGGGAAGTGACACAGGAGGGACAGAGCTGCATCATCATTCCTGGTATCAAGCATGGCTGTGGCCATAGCTGAGCTTTCTGTATAATGGTGTTGTTTGAAAACTGTGCTCAGGCCAGGCTCTCCTTGGCTAAGAGCAGCCAGATGGACACCATAAATCAGCTGGAAAACTCTGGGCCAAACTCCATGCTCCCACTGATTCAAACAGCCCCATTTAATGTCACAAATGGGATTTGTGCAAATGGAGCCCAGAGCAGAATTTGGCCTTGCATGTTTGTTTAGATTAAGAAATTTGGACGGTAAAAAAGCCCACTTATATTCTGGCTAGCAGAGTGGGTATCAGAGCACTCGAACAGTGGGAAGCCCAGACAGATGGTTACATGAATCACAGTGAGGCAGGTCTGATTATCCTGATATTTTCCGTGAGATAAAGCGGGGGGATGTGGTGCCATATGGTGGAATATGGCTGAGGGACTCTCAGCAGCTGGGCAGGATGTGAGCACTTTCCAAGGCAAGAGGAAGAGTTCTCAGAGGGTCGGACAAGGAAAAGGTGGCTTTCTGGGACAGCCAGGGATGCTGAGCCACTGGAGCAGCAGTGTCCTGAGAGAAGAATGAGAGAATAAAACCAGACAGGTTGGTCAGTGCAAAAGAACCACAGCATGGAGGGAAACAGAGAGGAGAAAGGTAAATGTGTGAGGATGAAGAAAGAAGAAGGAAAGAAGTTTTGCCTGGAGGAGGAGGGAAGCCAGTGGCATCTTTGGGGCTGAGTATCTACAGAAAGGGCAAAGGGAACAGAAGAGCAATGCTGACGACGGTTTCTGTCTCCAGAGGCTGCTGTTGTTTTGCTGAAACTCACAGTTTTTTCTTACAGGCTACCCTAGAATAGAAACAGCCTATGGTTTGCCAGTCCATCTTATCCTGAGGACTACAGCAAAAAGGAAATTGCATAGGAGTGGATTTCCACAGACATTTAAAAAAAGTGACCTTGTACACAGTCATTTAGACTCACTTCACTTCCATGAGCTGTTGGCTGGGCTTGGTGCTCCAAGGCTTTCTGTTTTGCTTGTAGCACATCTATTTGCAAAATACTAAATTTTAAAACAATATGCTACCTAAAAGCAAAGAAATTATTCTTCTGAGGTAATCAAAGGATTCAGTGGGTTTATTTTTTTGAGCCAAACCAACAAGAACTCTGTGGTACAGTGCCTAGGGGCCTGCAGGTGCACCAGGACAATGGATGCCATTCAAACAGACAGCACCAAGAAGATGCCACAGTGCCACAGGACCTACCAAAAATAGCTCTCCACCTCATAAGTAAATCTAGAGTATGGTGTTAAAAAACACACTCAAGAGGTCAAAAAGATTTTAGCTGCAACTCATTGGATAACCAAGAGTGCAAGGGGGTGATCCAAAATCTGGATACTCAAGAGTGGAAGCAGGTGCATGAGATGCAGAGACATGTGCAGTGCTGCATCTCATCTTGACCACTGTTTTCCAGAAAGAATGCTTTGGGTTTTTTTTTTTTTTTTTCTAGTGGCTGGCAGGCAAATCTCACATGTTCAGATTGGGGAAGTGTTATAGATGTTGTTTGGGTCTGGTCAGGAAAAAGAGGAATGAGTTTTCTTTTGTTTGGGTTCCGTGGTTTGCTTGAAGCTGGCTGCATGTTTAGCAAACATCAGAAATAAGGTTAGATACGTCAGTGAGCAAGTGGAAAAGTACTGGGGAGGAAGTGTGCAAGGGCTGTCTGGAAGATACCACATGGGCTGGCTGGAGCACAGGCTGGGCAAACCAAAGCTCATGCCCCGCAGTGCTGGGTCTGGCTGCGGTCACAAACCCCAGGGATACACTGTGAGCCCTGGTGGTGCTGCATCACAGGCCCTCCAGCACCAGGAGCCGGCCCAGCCTGGCAGAACTAACTGGAAAGGCAGCACTGGACATCACTTTAAGGGGCAAAGTATCAATTACTTGAGTTGCAAGGAAACAGCAGACTGGATGACTCACTGGAAGTTAAATGGGACAAAGAGTTTCAAACCAAGTGCCTAACTTTACTCATCCAGCTTGCAGCTAGTCGCCCTAATTTACTAACATTAGCTGATTAGATGTCCAGCACTAGAATTCCAGAGGGAAGCCATAATTCCCACCTTTTCTATAACTGTAGGCATCTCAAAAAGCTACTGGGAATACACATACAGGTAGTGCTGGGACAATTTTTCAGACTGAATTGCATGCTACTGTTTTATTCTAAGAATAGGAAAGGGACTGTACATTATTTCTGTCATGTCATTACCCCATAGAAGGGCTGACTGTCTCTTGCATGCTGAGGAAATAGCAAATGTCCCTTTTTAATCTGTCAGAAGATCAAATAGACAGATTGCACAACAGAGGAACTGGACCCTTGCATGGAGAAGTAGCTGTGTGGAGTAAATGACAGCCTTTTGTGGCAGCAGACAGCTTCATCGAGAAATACAAGGTATATTTGCAAGGGATGTAAAAGTGCCAGAGTGTGGGCAGCCTCTTACCAGGCCCAAGGGAATGGAAGTGGTGAGGGGTAACCTTGTTATACTCCCAAGGAGGGGGCTCACGTCATGACACACGATGTGAAAAGTAGGAATGATTAACTGTGGATGTAAAAAAAGCAGGATTTCGAGTGAGAAAAGAGAATTGATTTCAGATTTAGTGTCTGAGGCACTTCACAGAATGGCTCTGGCAATTTGTTAGCCAGATCAACATATGATTTCTTACTTCGGAAATGTTCATCTCTGCTTGACACACCAACACAGGGGTGGATGTCAGTGGAGGCAAGAAAAAGGACCTGTTGGCCTTATCTGGCCTCTTTTACAAATGTCTTCACTTTCAGAAGTTTATAGCTTCCATCTTGTCCACATAATTCAGAAACATCTCCAGACAATTCCTGACTTCAGAGGCCAAGCCACAAAATCCCTTGCCAGTAGTGACCCGGTATGCAGCGGAGTTGTGAACCGGCGGCCAGTCCTCTGCTGTTGCCACCGCCAGCAAGGGTGCAGTGAGAGGCAGAGCTCTCCTCCCAGGTGTCCTCTGAGCTCAGGGACAGGCATTTGAGAGATATGGGCACACTCCCAGGCGATGGGGTCTTCATACAAACAGCTGCCTGTATGTGCTGTGCAAAGCCAAACTCTGGGCAGCAGTACTGAAATGATTACTTGGAAAGCGATGCGGACTTGCTACTTCCCTGGAGCTGCTAAGACTGCAGTACAACACCATGTGTGCTCTGATCAAATGGCAATTACCCAGTTCCAAAGCAGAGGTCATGGCCATAAATGCCAGGGATCCTTTCTGGCCACAGACAATGCAGTAAATAACAACACTCATCCAGCCCACGAGTCCAGCACAGAAAGCACAGTCCCAGGTTTGACTTTCAGGGTGCTCACCCTTACCTGGGGACTGTAGCAGCTCTTTTCTCATCTTCTCTCTTGCTTGTACCAACACATGTGCTGGACTCATCTGTCCTGTGGACATAAAGTTGTGTGGGTTTATGAAGATCATACAGACTGGATTTTATGACTGCAGACACCTCCTGCCTCTCCAGCTGCAGCTCTCTTCCCAGCTGGAAGCAGAGACCACCTGTTTGGCTCCTGTTGCAGCTGCCTGTGGACAGCTGAGCAGGAGGAACATGCAAGGGCTTGCTGGAGAAGGTGGAGCAAGGGTTTGCACACTGGGACGATGCTGCCCCACAGGCGGCCAGAGCCCTTGGCTGAAAACTACAGGACAAAACCAGAGCAGGCAGGAAAATGATGGACAGGAAAATTATTAATCCATCTAGGTGCCTGTGCACATGAATATGTGTACATGTGAGGGGCTGAGGAAAGTGCAGAAATATAAACCTTCCAGGACAAGCAGGACAGATTATAGTGCCTCTCTTTGATTTACCCTAAAGGAGACCTTCCCACTATGTCATGGGGGAAGAAATACATTATTACTGTTTCATGGTGATCAAGGCAAAAATTTGTTGATCTGCCACTCTTTTGATCCAGAAAGCCTGAGCTGGTATAGTGTGATACTGAGTTTTGACAGATGAAGAGAGGGAAAATGAGCAATGCATGAGCACTGTGCTAATGAACAGTCATACCTGGAAAGGACAAGGGAAGCATTTCCATCTTTTCTGATGGTGGGAAGTGGGAAGCTCACTATAGACAGGCACAGACAGAGATGCCATTTGCAATCACCTAGCCCATGGATGGCAACAATCATAAATAACTGGAAAATATGTATTTCATTAGGCTTACACACAATTACTGTCTACTTTCCACACAATTTCTACCTATTTTCTTTTCTACATTTTCATATTCATTCCAAATCCTTTCATACACAATTTAACAGATAGAAAAGAAACTCTCCCTCTTTGTTTTTACATAAGAAGCTAAACTGTCAATAATAATCACCTTCTCCAAAGGCAGCTAACCAGTTCACCTTTTCTGTTATTTGTTTGAGTCACAGTCTTATTTAATAAAAAATTTCTAGAGTATCAGTTTTCTAGAAGTATGTTTTGATTGTTACCTGGTGAGATTATTTCCCCCAACAGCCATCACTAAGGTGCAAAGGGGTAGACTCACAGCATCCCTAGCTTGGGCTGTTCCTGCACATCTCCCAGGATGGCAACCACAGTGTTCCTGGGAAAGCGCAAAGGACAGTTAAGACTCCCATCTACTGCAGTGCTTGTGAGATTTGCCAGAATACTGGATGAATTGACTCTTTCTGAATACTAGCCAAGACAATGCATCAGAAGGTGCACGGATTTTTACAGCTTCCACTCATGCAGCTGTATTTTATGAATTAGGCTGCATTTAATAAGTTTTTTTGACTAAAATGATGTTCAGAATCTGAAACATTTTAAACCTTGGCTTGTTTGAGATGTGTTTTTACATTTTTAATAATGAATTTAATGAGATATATTTCCCTCAAACTTGAGCCTGATTATCCCAAATAACTTCTCCTCCCCCGGACGTTGCCCCTCCTGGGCACCACTGTTTCCCATTTGGCTGCTTCTGAGGGTACAATGTGAGCTGAACTGATTTATCCAAGCACTATGATTTTAGAACAGAAAATAGCATTGAGTTAACTTAGAGGCTGATGCAGCAGTTTTCTAGAGGATAACTTAATTTACACAGGATCTGAATTCTCCATCCCCGAGGTATTGAGAAGTCGCGTCTCTCTCACAGGTGACTCACAGCACATCTCAGCCAAGCCCAAAGTCTGCCTATCCTGGCATGTGGCACGGTGATCAGTGTCACATCTGGCTTCTGTGAAAGCACATCAGACTCAGTCAAAAATATTTCTGGGACAAACTTACAAAAATGCTGAATTGCAGATAGTTGCTAACCTTGCCCTCAGGACAACTGATGTAAAATACTTGTTTAGGACTTGTCTGTGACAAAAATCCCACAATGAGGAAAAGAAACAAACTGTTTCTGTCCTGACATTTGGCATGATTATTGCTGTGATGCTCTACAACTTGGCTCTCACCTTTCCTTATCAAGTGGATGCCATAAACTCTAAATCAAGCAACATTATCTCTGACATTTTGGCTATTATAGCACCAGACCAAAAGACTTATGTTTTGCTCAACATAAAAGTAGTTACAGCTTGTCTCTCCTGAGGAGAAAGTCACAAGTGGAATTTAGTGTCATTAAAACAATTTCTTTCTCCTTAAATCAAACCCTGTTCATTTGACCTATCTCTTGTCCTTACCACTGGCTGCTCAGTGATGCCTATTCAGCTTTTGGCTAGCAAAATAAACCCTGCTAGCAACATCCCACCAGTGTCCTCATGCTATCAAGACAAAAATAGGGACTCTGTATGAAGAAATTCAACTTCAGACATATCAGAAATTTGAACCACCCCCTTCCAAACAACCAGTTCATTTTTACATTATATACTGAACATACATCTTTAATTTTCTCAAGGAAACATACCTGTAAGATTTCCAAAGGCAAAAAACATATGCATATATACACGCTCAGGCTCACAGATACCTGAAACTACAATGTATTAACTTGTCTTTGTCAGTTCTCTATAATGTGTATATGAGCTAATTTTGAAGCCTGCTCTCCTTGCAGTTAGTAATTAACCTATGCAGAAGTAGCTGAGTACACCCACAGTAATCAAAAAATCTGCCAAGAGAAAATTCTTCAGTAGAGATAATATATTTAAACCTTAGGAACCTCCATGCTTAGGTACTCTACATTTTCAGAGATGTATATATATCTAAGAAAAGTCAGAAATGTATACAGTTAAGGTTGAAAACAGAGTTATCAGATTTGGACTAGTCTTTTCCAATGTGTCAATCTCCAAATGTTTCCTGTTTGTCACCCTTTTTTTCCTTCTTGTAGGGAATATGTGATAATAACCTAAAGAATGGAAGTAAATAGGAACACTGAGAGAAACCAGCGCATCAAATCTCTCTGAAATCTCTCACACATCCCATGCATTGTGCTTTCAAATTGGCCAAGATTTGGTTTACTAATTAAAAGCTAGGGCTCTCTACTAAATTGTGATGAGCCATGGTGTGATGGTAAACCAGCTCTGTGTGTAGAAAGTTCTTGAAACCATTACTGTGTTGGCATCATTCATGCATTTTACAAGTATTAGGTCTGCAATGCAAGTTATGAGAGAAATCTTTTTTGGTTTGGAAAGTAATAAACATCTGGGGGAAAGGATGACCTTCTCACTGAGAGCTAATGACAAAATAAACAAACAGCCTAAACCACATGGAAAAATAACACAGCTCCCTTGCATATGTGCTCTACATTATAGGAAGTGTAAATGCATACAAAATGATTGGTCAGGTATGAAACAAATGTGTGTGTGTCCCTCCCTTCTCTCACATTAATACAACACTAAGATTGAAAATATGAACATGAAAGATCAAGATGGCAGTGGAATAATGTGCAATAAGCCACATGTGTTTCTAAATTAAAGACCTTGCCAAACAGTCTTGATTACATTTTATGACAGAGTTTTTACTATTACTGGACAAAAGCAATGACATAAAGGAAATATTCTGGGATTTTAGGGGAAGCAAATGATAGGGTATCTCACAGCAAAGAATAATAATCAAATCTGGCCTGGAAATGAACATTGTCACATGGATTAAAAACTGGCTGGAAAGCTACAAACACAGAGCTGTGAAGCATAACAAGACATTTAGCAGAGAAGCTTCATGATCGGCTAGCCTTCAATTCATTTTGCAATAAAGCAGGGTCTAACAGCCAGGATCAGTGGTAGCCAACCTGCAGGTCAGGGCAACGTACAGCCCAGAACAAAGTCTCTGGCCTACAGCCAGCTAGCCTCAAAGTGCTCCAGACACAGGCAGCATGTGAGCACCACTGAGAACAAATGACTAATGCTAGCAGTTATTCAGAAAGATGAACAAACAACAAATAGGGGTGAAACAAGGGAAAACAATTTGTTTTATGCCTGGGAAAATACTTCTTGCCATAAGTAACTGTACAAAGCAAAGGGGAGAAGTGATATTGTGGCAAGAAATTTTAACTTTGAGATCAGGTAAATGAAGAGTTCTTGCAGGTTTTTGGACACCACCATCCTTGTCATCCCTCATGCAGGGCAGCTAAAACAACAGGGACTTTGTATCCACCACAATTGCACTTCTGAGCTGCACTTCAGTTGTCATTTTACATTTATTGCCATCCTGTGAAATTTTCTATAGTATTGTGGGAGTATTTTGCTCCAGTAACTCTATGGTCCCACTCATAAGTGAACATTACAACTTTACTGGTAAGCACCATATGAAAATGCTCACCACAGCTGATAAAATGCTCCACTTTACAGGGACTGTGTAAAATTACAGTGCTTTTTGCAGAGATTTGAGTAGCTTGTGAGCCAAGAAAGCTCCTTATTCAGATTAAGTCTCACTTGAGAACAGCAACAACTAGTAGACAAAATGATACTCGTTCCACATTGATCAATATATAGGCCAGAAAGAAAAAAAGTTTTATACTGAAAATCCTTCCATAATATCATTTAGATATTAATTTAGCAGCAGGATATTATTATTCCCTAACATGGTATTTATTTTTCTGACAGATTTTATAGTATTCAAAGCCCTGAGTAAAAGAAGGAGCTCTCAGTGATGATTGTTAACTTTCTGGTGTGACTCTCTGGAAGAGCAAATCATTTGTTGTCCCCATTGCCATGCTCATAGCTCATTACCTAACACTCTCATGACAATTACACTTCAATCCATATACACCCACTGGGCATTAAAGTAACCAAACCACAGTCAAGCCCACCTTATTTCCTGCAGTCTTTAAGACACGGAGCTTGAAGAAATTATTTTTTGACATGGGGTAGGCAGCAGCTGGAGGTAGAGGTGAAAACACTCATCCTCTTTGCTGAGTGCCATTCAGTCTACAGCGAGAAACCCAGGGTAGCCATCCCAGAGTAGAGGGGATGGATCAAGGGGAGACAAGGATGGAGCATGCTGGTGTTGTGGGATGGCCAGGGCTGCCTGGTGGGGTGAAATACCACCAGTACTCTGTTTCCAGAGAGTTTGAAAGAGGAAGAGACAGGCAGCTGCAACATTCTGGAATATCTCTGTTGTTTAGCAGGTTAATGAGTCTGCAAATGACATCAACCTGCTGGGCAGTGTGAGGGGCAGTGGATCAAGAGAATGGTTTTTATGTCACAACTCAAAGACCTGACATTATACCTTCAGGTCCAGACTTAATGCCCTGTGTGCCACCCCACGACTTAGCCAAGCACCCACCACATTTCTTGCAGGGCTGTAACACAGCTTTGCATTTGAGTGCCAGCCTCCTCCTGCTGGCCCAGCTCGAGGAAGGGGTATTAAATGAAAGGCATCTTCCAGGGGGAGTGTGGAGCCTTTCACACTGCTGGGTGGTCTGGAGGGGCTGGCAGCAGATGGGAAGCAGCAGGGCTGTGGTGCTTTGGGACCCACGTGGTGGAGCAGCCAGGGCTCCGGAATTTGCAGTGTAAACCGTGCATGAGGTGTGATGTGGGATTTTTTTTTTCGTCTGCCAATGGAAACTTCTAAAATAAAGAGGAAGGGAGAGATCTTGCATTGATGTACAGTAATTTCACGATTACAAGCCGCACCTGATTATAAGCTGCACTTCCGGGTGTCGGCAAGGTTTTGTTCTTTGTCCATATATAACTCACACTGGATTGTAAGCCGCACTTTTGTTCGCAGCGAGGATCCGTGTGCAACTTTCACAAAGTTGCCAATTGGTAACAGAATTGTGGGATTGTGGGGTTTACTGGCTCGGCTCGGGGCCGGGCAGGCTCCAGCTCGGCTCAGGGCTGCTGTGGGCTCGCACTTCTGGGTTGGCAAAATTCATAATTTCATCCATATATTGGCCACTCCTGAGTGTAAGCCACACTTCTGGGTTGGGACTAAAATTTTAGTCAAAAGAGTGCGGCTTATAATCGTGAAATTCTAAGGGTTTCCACTGATAGCACTGATGATTTGCAACCATATATCAACCTCCTTTCTGGCATCAGCTCCTTGTCAGACACAGTGTTACCCCAGAGGTTTCATTAACATCAGATTATAAACGCCTGTTAAAGAAATATGATTTACGAGCATCTTGAGTGTGAATGCAGAGGTGGAGGTTTCCTGGACTGTTTTCAAAGGGTTTGCATTCAGGTGCAGGAGAAGGAAAGGTAAGCTAGGACAGGTCCGGACTGGTGATGAATTTGTGAGTGAAATAACCATCCTCTAGAAGCTTTTTACTTTCCTCATCGATCCAGTGAGGTAACTGTAAAATTAGGGCATCCCAAGAAAATTGCAAAACATTAAATAAAGCACAAAGCCAAAATATATTGTAGAATAAGTGGATCAGTCTCAGCACAACCTTTTGAGAACCAGCAAAACTGTCCTAGGGACATAAAAATACGTGTCTTTATGTCATACTGCAAAACAATGGAAATCCTGGAATACCTAGAGTGTACATTTCTACACATTTGAATTTCATTTCAATCGAAACAGATTTTTTGCCGCCTTGGTTACTGAAATTGGCCTGAAAAGCACAAGACTTTGCCAAACCCCATAATTCACTCATTTTTCTTGACAGACCTCTCAGGATCAACAGTTTCCACTGACCTGTATGTCTTCAAGCCAAGAGCAAATCTATTCATTGCAGAAATTAATCTGTGAACCTTGAACAGAATCAAAATGATAGTCCTGTGATAACTACTTCAGATTTCTTTTTAATAAATGCCAGTACTCTCCTTGACAATAATTTTAAGCTGTTTTTTAAAGTTATTTTTTATTTTCATGACCAAGTACACATCCTCACAGGCAGCTATGTTCTGACAACTGCAAATACATAAGATGTGAAGCTGGTAGGCTTGCCATGTTTCCCATGTTCCATGAAGATGGTCCAGGAGCATCTAACAGTGATTATCTATGCTACATGCCTTATTTCTCAGGAAGGATGTTAGCTTGTATCCCAGTTACATTAAAATAATTATAAGGTGTTTCTGTGTTGAAGTTGTGAGCAAAATGTTGTAATGTGTGGCACTGCTGTATTGCTGATGCTGCCCAGCCCCATGTCAGAGAGCTCCCTCGAGAGAAAAACACCAATGAGAACCAGATCATCTAAGTGCAACATTGAAAAAAAAAAAAAAAAGTAATGGGGAAAAAAAGTCATGCTCCTTTAAGAAAAATCATGGCTTTCAGTGCTGTAATTTGAAAACACAATGTCCTTGATGCCTCCGTATCCCCTCTCACTGCATGTGGCATTTCTTGACTCAGTAGCTCCATGGCTGCCAGTTCTGAGCCTCCTCTTCCTCCCCATCTCCTTCAGGTCCTCTCTGCTCTTACTCTGGCCCAAATCTTCTGCATTCATGGCAATGAACATTTTCACTCTTCCAGCTACGTGAAGGAATCTTTCTCCAAAAGGTCTCAACCATTTTTTCATATTTTGGTTTTGCTACTTTGTGATCTAAAAATTTTAACTTTCAACAAAGTTTATTAAACAGTATTTTGTTTTGAACGATCTGGCATTTATGGCAGGGACATTGAACTGAATGACCTTTAGGGTCTCTCCCAACCCAAACCATTCTGTGGTTCTATGATTACAGTAACAACTCTTTTTTTCTTCCTCAAGCTTGAATCCTAAAATAATTCAAGCCCACTACTGTCCTGCAGCTTAGCTTTCCACTCAAATGTGTGCACTGCAGCAGCAATAACCTTTATGTTAATTTAAAAGCAATAGCCATTTAGCTTTGCTTGATAACCAGGGTCCATATCCTGCTGATTCAGGAGAAATGCTGGGTCACAGCTTTCATAAGTAATAAGTGTGATAGGAATACCTGCTGGAATCTCATCTAAACTTAAACCACCCAAATATTTCAATAGCTTTGTGTATATTTTCTGAGTTCAACAGTTAAAATGTCACCTAACATATGTAAAGTGAATGTGTTTTACTTTGTTAAATGGCTTTCCATATCATGGAGAATAAAAAAAAAATTTTGTAAAATATTAATGATGGACCGCCAACCTTCCTGTACCTCTCCCCACAGCTACACCTGTCTTCAGTTAATAAAAGAGCAGGGAAACATTTAGGTTGGAAGTGGGGTGTGAAAGGAAGAGAAACACGTGCACATCATTGTTACAAACAAAATATATCCTGCTTTGGAAATGATGATTTAGAAAGGAAATGTACCAAAATGGAAAGAATTCAGAAAACGAGATGGATTGGAGGATCAGGAATCATGGACTGCAAGGAAAGCTGAAGGATTTGGTATTGTTTAGTCTAGAAATAAGGGTTGTGGGGACATAGTGTCCAAATATGTAGAAGGTAGCTCTAAGAAGGAAAGAATAAACTCTGTTCATATCCCCTGGGGTTAGGACATGTTGTCATAGGCTTAACTGAGGAGGAGATGGTTTCATCAGGAAAAATAGTTCCCAGCTGAGGTGACAACAAAGAGACAGGCTCACAAGGGAGGCTACACGTTCCCATCACCCTTCATTTTCAAGAATTAGTAATTGAGGAAAGACTGAGAGAAAGCTGCCTGATGATGAGGTTAAGTGATCTTCTTAAGTCCTTCCGAAGTCTGCTTCTTACAACTACCATGTAATCAGGAACAGCTTGGATACACTCCAAAACCATTGTTTTTTTCCTTAAAACATTAGGATGCTCTAAGTAGCAGTTGTGAGGCAGACTGACTATGGTAGGAGCCTGGCAGAGACTTTGAGCACTCCTCTGCCTTGCTCCTGCTGGCCTCCCCTTTCTAGAAATTATACCCTCCTACATTGCAGTAAAAGTCAAACTCCATTTGGAGGCTGACAGTCCTCATTGTTCATATCAGACAGAAGATCCAGGATTTTCAGCCCTCACTTTATTTGGGTTGTGTGGCAAGGTTTTGGTAGTGTGTGTGTGGAGACTACAGGGGTGGCCTCCGTGAGAAGCTGCCAGAATCTTCCCCCATTTCCAACAGATCCAATGCCAGCCAGCTCCAAGACAGACTCATCACTGGCCAAGGATGAGCCCATCAGCGACAGAGAAGAGTGATGGCACAGCTTTGTAAGCACTTAGCATCCGACCAAGGTCCACCCACCACACTCGTGTAACAGACCATTAAATCTCTAAAATGCTGGGGGTGCTGTTATGGCCCAGACAGGCAGGAGAGCCAAGACCCTGCTCAATGGAATGCAGCGAAGCCTGGGCTCCCACCTTGGCTTACAGAGGCTGAAGATATGTACATCAGGTCATATGGAGTAATTCAACACTCTTTAAGAAAAATAGAGCTGTTTCCTTTTGGATCCCAAGTGAGTGGGAGGATGTCTAGTTCATTTTTTATTCATCTGAATCACTTTTGAAATCATCCTAGTCTTGCAGTGAAAAATTTTGCAATGTGTTATGAAAGGACAACTAAAAATCTTGTTCATCTTTTTTATTTTTAATGTCTGTCATTCACAGCCTGACAGTCCCACAAGCTATTAGGAAAAGGGAGTCCTCTATGGTGAATGGAAAATGGCAAATCCATGGTGGGATCAGAAGTACAATACAATCCATCAGCACGTTAAAAACACAAACTGACAAAAAATACGGCCCTCAGGGTTCTTAAACACACTCACAGTAAAAACTGTCTGGGCTGTGAATTAGAGAGACAGAGAAAGTGATGCCTGAAATGGATACAGAGCAAGGAAGATAACGTGACAACTTTTATGGATGAGTGTATGTTACACTCGAAAGGGTCCCCTATTCATGGGAGCTTCCTTCATGTTTCCTAAAAAGCCAATGTCAACAGTCCACTTTCTGCTTGCAATAAATTTAAGTCCCATCAGCCATAAAACAAAGATGCCCTATTCTTAGTGTAACCTCAATAACTTCCCATTCTAGTTACTATAAATATTTCTGTTATGAATATATAATTCTCACCAGTCCCTTGTATGCCAGCCTGACTCATGTTACCTAATTTATCACTCTGTGCCTCAAACCACTGAAGTGAGGATTTGGCTGTCTACGTGGCCAGTGCTTTGTGGAGCTCCTGGGAGTCTGTTGGCAACACCTGGCTGCAACACAAAAAATAGTGTAGGTAATTTATGATCTGTATGCTGATAACCATGTTTCTCAACTGCAATTTTGGGACAAGCATCTGAAAACACCCTCCCCCACCAAAGTTTAGGTGATAGAATGTCTTTTCTCAGGAATATGATGAATATGAATAGATACAAACCTGATGCTGAATATCACCGTGAGTGCTGAGGACCGTGGGTTTTGCAGGACTCAGGTAGTGTGATGGGTACACTGAGATCCAATAAGGTTCAAACTCATACTGAAGAGATGTGTGCTCTGCCCATATTTGAACACTTAGTAGATGTTTCCTAAGGTCACCCTCCTTTTTGTCTTAATGGCACCCACCTTTTGTACTCAGGATTAAGCTGCAGTTTCAGCTCTGTGTGTTCCCACCACTACCCACCTACCTGAGAGCAAAGTTAAATGGCTCCAGGCACAAGTGCTCAGATTAAGTTTGGAAATGTTGCACACAAAGGGAAGAGATTAGGCCTTATCTTAAATGAAATGCTATCCTTTCATGTCTAATACTTAGCTCCTCTGTGAGGTCCTTGTGGATGAATATCCCGTTACTGACTTTCAACTTTGTCTCGCAATTTGCAATTGAAAGACTGAACGCTGGACAAGGACAGAAAGAAAATCCTCAGTGCAGAGAAACCAAAAATAAACAATCTTATGAGCATATTAGTGTGAACAAAAGAAATGAGGCATAAAAATGAGAAGGGAGATATAGGAAAATCAGGGAAAATGTGCACAGTAGAAAAATTCAAATACCACTTGCTTCTGGGAGGTGTTAATACTGGGTCATAGACACTGAAATACACATTAAGATACTTATGCCAGCCATATTTGCTCACAAGCATAGTACTGGTTTAACTACACTGATTAAAAAATCAAACTTAATTAAATCAGAGCAATGTTTGCATGCAGGAAGCATGCAGCCCTTCAAAGGCAAGCTTCCCTTTGATGTGCTGGACTGAATTTCACAGAGCATATGTAATAAGACTGAAGGGGATATTAAGAATTGGTAGAAACATTGGTTGGTTCATCCATGAGGCTGGGACATAAAAGTCTTCCCTTGTATCTGGGCAGCAGGTGTAGCCATGGGAGGATGGCTCTAGAAGGCCACAGGGGTGATCCCATGTGGAGCACCCAGTGCTCAGACTCTCCCTGCTCTGCACTGTGCCTGTTGCTACAGCTGAGCTGTCAGCTGGGCTCCCCATTCAGTGTGCACACTGGTCCCTGCTGCTGGAAACACTCCACGTGCTGCAAACTTGGATTCCACACTCACATGGAACCACCTGTGTTTCTGGGGTAGAGAGACAGAGGACAGGTCTCTGTTTATTTGACAAGCTTTGACAGAACAGCCCACGTGAGGTGTTTCCCAGCCCTTAAGGAGCCAGAACATCTGGCACAAAAGGCCCTGCAGACTTTATTGCTGGGGAAGGGACAGAAGGGGATGCTTCCTGTTAATGTGGTACTATCTGCACAAAACATTAATAACTGCTGTGGCCTGAATCCCAGGATGTTAACGAATTCTATTTAGCAGCTACTCACATAGCATTTAGCAGTTTTATTAGCAGTTTGCTATCAAAGAGAAGGGTAGGACTTGGTACCCGGGCCACCTTCTACCCAAACCCTTTGAGACTAGAGCACAGAGGATGTTTTCAGTTTATCACAATCTTTTGGGAAAGAAGCAGCAGTAAACATCATGGAGATGTGCAATGAAGAATTCACACTGTAGGGTAAATACTTGCCTCTAAAAGCTCCTGTGCTGAGTTCCAGCATCGATTCCATTAATCCTGTTTCTTTCTCCAAGCCTTCATTTCAGCTCAGCTTTTCTCTGTCTGAGTAGCTCCAATCTGTCCAGGATATGGTCCTATTTTTAGCTGTTCACATGCACGAGCAGCACAAGATTCTAGGTACTGGGATATTAAACCAGAAAGTCATTGCATCAGATCTCATTGAAATACAACTGTCCCTGGAGTTTCCAATTCAGATCAACTTCATGTCCTTAATTGCATGGGGCACTTGTGAGAGTCATAAAATTAGTGCTCAGGCAACTGTGTCCTTTTGGGGTAGATTTGATAGAACCATGGGCTTTTAGTGCAGGTTAAGTACTGTTCATTCATTTATAGCCTCACATAGTTCCTCAGATACCATAGTTTTCTTGGAAGGGAATGTCTGCTAGTGCTAATGTGCTTGGAAAGCTCATAAACCCCAGAGGTAGCAGCAGCCTCTGTATCTTGCATTTGCTAACAATTCACTCTGGGTTTCTCTGATGTGGCAGATTTACAGGGGTCATGTTTCCACCTGGATGGGTTTGCCCATGAATAATTCTCCCGCCTTATGTACAAACGTGATTTTTCTACAACTCCCATATATTTCTCTGTCCCAGTTCTCCCCCTGTCTCTCTGGTATTTTTCTTCACACCACACCGTGGTCAAGGCAACAGAAAGAAAATCTTTCTATGAACATGCATGTTATTTTCTGAGTCTTCTATGTCTTTTCTGAGAGGGTTTGGGCTCAAGCAGGATTTTTGCTGGTAGTGATAACAGTGCAGTTTAAGGATGATCTGGTGCAATTACACACCTTGTCTTTTCATTGTTCAGATCAACACAGGCCAGAAATACCCAGACTGCAGTTAAAACCCTGGCAGCATGAGAAGTAGCATGTAGTAGGTGCCCCACAGCGTGGGCAATGTCACAGTGTGCCTGCTTTGTGCTGTGGGGTGGCAGGGACTGGGATGGCTCAGGCAGCAACAGCCCTGTCCTCATGCCTGGCCTCGCACCAGCCTTTGTGGGATTTTCTTCATCCTTGGACAAACACTGAGGCAGAGCTGGTGATTTTCCCACTGGGAATCTCCGCATAGAGGCAGGTTAACCATCAGGCAGAGGCAGAGGCAGTTCTGGGAATTCTGCACAGGTTGCAATCGCACCCTGTCCCCAGCCTTGATCACACCCTCAATTTTCAAGATTCTCTCAAAACCCAAATGAAAACCAACAAACAAAGTCCTGATCTGCCAGAAAGAAACTGTTTAACCAAGAGTTAAACGGACTGAACAGCCTTTTGGGAAAGCTTGTTTTTCCTGTTTCCCATTTTTGGCTGTTCTTAGCGAGTTCATTTATTTTTACCCTTTCAGATTAATCATGGTAAGGCATGAGACCCCCTTGCTGCTAATGTCACACCAAGCAAGGTGCTCCAGGCTGCTCGTAGATTGCTACTGTCCTCTGCATGCTTCCTCCTGGTCATTTGTGCTACAGCAAGGAGAAGGGAGGCTTCTAAAACCCTGCTCCCTCCCAGTCACTCCTCCCAGTTCACACCTCCTGCACTAACCTTCCTGTCCACTTTTCTGGCAGAGGAGGTTAAGGAAAGGTATGGAAACGTTGACTCCAGAGAAGAACTGAAGCTGACAAAACATGTTGGGTGTACGTTTGCATATGTAAACATATTTGTGCTTCAAAGAGAAGAAAGCTTCTCCATCTTGGTCACAAAACAGCAAGATTCTGATCTATTTGCCCCTGTGCATAGGTGAGTCAGTATTCAATGAAGAGTGTAGGAAATGCACTCATGGTAGTAGATAAAAGAATACCCCTAAGCATGTGCAAGCATTTCGGAAAACTTATGTAACATTTCCTTTTCAAATAAACATATACGTACAGCCCCGTTTCCAAAATGTCACCAAGAATATCACTTGCAAATGTTTTTGGAAAGGAGGTTGCCAAATTGCTAAATATATTCTGCGCTTTGAATAGGCATTTTGTACTGTTTCCTTTCTACCCTGATAAATCTTTTCTTAGCCCTCCCACAGAAACTCAGAGACCTGCCTGAGGATGGCAACCCCTGGGTTGGGTGCTTCTCCCCATGTTACAGAGCTGGATGCTGTGCCGGGGGAAGCCTATGGCTCTGCTTGTTCCCCCCTTGCTGCCAAGCCCTTGCAGGACTGGCATGGTGGAAGAGGATGAAGGAGCAGAATCAGGGACATGACCAAAGGGATGGGAGTGGAAGGACGGGAGAAGCTGTGAGAGCACCAGCACAAGTGTGTGCAGGGTCGGGTGCTCACAGCTGACCTGATGCCTGGCCTGCACCACAACCCAGAGGTGCAGAAATTAGCTGACATCATGGTTGTCAGAGACTCATGCTTTAAAAATTCAGAGGGCTTTTTAATATACTATTTTGCCTCAGTGATGAATGGCCTGTAAATTAGTACAGATACCAAGAATGCATCATTTCAAGGTTTTTACACTTCAGCTGAAAGACCTTACACACACAATGAAATGGTGCAACTCATGCACCACTGCATAAAAAACCTCTGCCCTGACCATCCACTGCTTTCCCAAAGATGTCAGGGACAGCCTCCTGGGCCTTTTGAAATCAGACACAGTGTCATGCAAGAGCTATTTCTGGGTGGTCACAGATATCTGTGATTTTTTTTCTTTATTGGTCAGTCATACACTGGGGAGAAAAAGGTCAGATCCACAAAACCCCACTGGTTCTGAGGAGGCAGAACTCGTACTGCATTCCAGACTTAAATATTTAATCTTTCCTTACTTACATGATTCCACTGACTTGCAGAAATGAGGGTGCAAGGAGAGGGCAGATGCCCACATCAATCTCAACAAAGAGATCACTGAAGCATTATTACATGGACATGCTGAGCCTAAATAATGCATCCAGAGTAGCTATATAACACAGAACCAAATTCATAATTTACTACTATTTCAGTCATATATGGCAAGAGCCACTGCCCTATGTGCAGAAGCAGCACATCCATTTGTGCTTCCAGGAGGAGAACCAGCTTGGGTTCTCCAGATGAAAAGTAACCTTATTAAAGCTGAATCTATTCCCAATCCAATACACCACAGGGATGTAAAAACTCTTCTTGCAGAAGGAAAGTTGCGGTTTTGAGAAGCGGCACGAGATGCTAGGATCTTTCTCGTTTTCTGCTTTTTCTTTTGTGATCAACGTGAGAGAAAATGCATGTAGAGTCTGTAACAGCTAGAAAGGCTGGAGATAAAAATAGTGTAGGAAGGGTTACAAAAAACCTCCTGGGTGATGAGGAGTAGCCCCTCACTGTTGAAGACACCACGTTTAATGAGGGTATACAATAATGCACCAACACGACAGCTGTATCAAACCAGCACCAGAGAGCTACACCTTCTGCTCCTGGCTGGCAGGGATCCTCCACAACCTCCTCCTCTGAGGATCAGCACGATCAGTACGCTTTCTTCCCTTCTCCAGCTGAGATTTATTTATAGCCTACTTACAACCATTTGTTCTCGAGCCAACACCATCCATTAAGGGAACTAGTGGTTCCTCCTTATTGCTCACGGCTTTCTGGAGCACGACGGCATCCCCTTGGCCCCTGGTGCCATGGTCGGGTCGCTTCTCCTCTGCACCAGGGACCCCCACCCCAGCACCCAGAGGGCTCTGGGGACAGCCGTGCCTCGTGCTGCAGGGACACACCGGGCACCGCAGTTCTGGCACAGCGCAACACGCGCCCCGCTCCCGGCACCCAGAGCAGCTCCCGGTGCCCTGCCCCTGCAGCGCCGACCGCAGCGCTCTGGCCCTGCCCTTCTGCGACCCTGCACCACGCACCCCGGCACGGGGACCCCCAGCCCGCCCTGTCACACCCGCCCCATTCCCGGGACCCCGCAGCGCTCTGTCCCTGTCACACCCGCCCCACTCCCGGGACCCCGCAGCGCTCTGTCCCTGTCACACCCGCCCCATTCCCGGGACCCCGCTCTCCCGGTTCCGCGCCGCCCCCGCGCGCGCCCCCCGGCCCCGCAGCGCGCGCAGGCGCGGGGCGCGAGCGCGCGCACCGCCACCCACCGCCGGCCCCGGGCCCCCGCGCCCCCGCAGCCCGCGCATGCGCGCCACCGCCCTGCCGTTGCCGGACCCCCTCCCGCGCAGAGCGGGGCCCGGCGCGGCCGAGGGGGCGTGGCCTCTGAGGGCGTGGTCATTGGGGGGCGTGTCCCGCGCCCGGGGGGCGTGGCGCGGCGCGGCGCGCCCTGTCCATGGTGCGGGCGGTGGCGCGGGTGTTCCCGCGGCGGGAGCGCGGCGGCGCGGGGCTGTATGGACGTGATGTCCCCGCAACAGGAGCACCTCGGCCCGGGCCGCTCGTCCTCGGTGAGCGGCGAGAGCAGGGGCTTCGCCGCCGCCGACAGCAAGAAGGTGAGGCCGCCCCCGGAGACCGCACGGTAGAACGCCCCCCGGCCGTCGCCCCTGTCCCGGAGCTTCCCGCGGCGGGCACCGCAGGTCAGCGCGGTCGCGCCATCTGCCTGAGTCCTGCCCGCCGCTGTGGGAACCGGGTTCGGGGAGCCGCTGGCGGAGCCGGGGCTGTCGGCGGGAAGGGTTCGTGCACCCCGCGGAGCCGGGAGCGCTGCGGTGCCCGGTGTGGCCGAGGGGCTCCTGACGGGTGGATAACTCGGGGGGTGGCTGCACGCATCCCCTGTCCCGGGAGCACAGGGAAGCTGCTGCCCGGCTGTCCGGGGTAGGTAAGGAGCGCCGCTGCACAGCTGTCCCGGAGAGCTCGGGAGGGGTATGCTGGGTGCTGTTCGGTGCAGTCACAGCGCTTTGCTGCATGGATTTCCCGGTGGTCTGGCGCGGAGGGTGCTGCTGCATGGATGTGCTGGAGCGATAAGGGGGTTTGCTACATGGATTTCGTGGGGAGTCCTAAAAGACGTTTTACTGGATGGATTTCTGGAGGTTTTGCTCCGTGGGTATCAGAGAGAGGTGGAGAAAGGTTTGCAGGGTGCTTATCCAAGGGATCGAAGAGGGGTCTGCTGCATGTGTGCCTGGAGAGCGCGAGGGAGGGTTTGGTAGAGATGAGGGTGTTTGGTGGCTGCTCTCGCACGTGCTTTTGTGCAAGAGAAATATAAGAAGCCTCCTGAAGAAGCACCTTGTACAAAGTGTATGCAACTGATAGCAGAAGAGCCTCATCCCACCTTCAGAACTGGTTGTAAAATCTGTCTGTTGTCTCAAATTGCTTTTCAGCATCTAACACAATCAAATGCAAAATGCTTTCTTCTGCCTACAGCCAAGCACTTGTTTCTGCCTTCTACTTAGCTGTAACAAGCAAGCTGTGATAACCGGATTCTTCCTGCCATATAAAACAGGAATTATTTTTTTTCTCTTGGGTTTAGCAAGTGCTGTAGTGTTTTTCTATCCAAAGTAGAGCTGGTATCTTGCTGCCTTGCTGATTTTGCTTCACAATGACATTTAAATCTATTCACTGCCTTGTCTTTAGAGGTGCACTTCAGACGACTGCCAAATAGACTGGCAGGATTAGAATGGCTGGCCAGGTTTCAGTGTCCCTTAGTAAATCTGTCTACCTGGTGACAATTTGGGATGGTAGTAAAGTCTGAGCTTGTGTCTGATCCTGTGGCTAAGCAGTCACTGGGACTTCGCTGGCCGTGGCCATGGCACAGAGAGAAGTTGTGCTGATGTGTCTCTTCAGGCTGGGAGGTGATGCTGTGTGTTTCCATGGGTTGTGTCCATATGTGCTGTGTCCCACCAAGCCCCATAGTGCTCCAGCCTGACTGCAGCCCTGGGGACTTCTTATGACAGCTGTTGTCAATGGTGGAAGGGTTGCCTGGAGAGAGTTTGGCCAAGATTTCTACTACGCTTTGCTGCAGTTAATACCTGATGGGTTTCTGCACTGGGCATGTGATACACCTATTCAAGGTGGTGGAGTACCTTCTGCTGCCCAGCTGGGCAAAATGATGGAGCAGATACTCACTCTCTCCAAGTACTGTGATCTAATTTGAGATGGCTACATGTGCAGCTTTGATTTTTATCAAACATGTATTTCATTTTTGCTGAAGATAGAATACTATGTACCTTCCAGCCTGGCAGAGCCCTGATGCTAGGCACCCACCTGAAACGAGAAGTTATGTTCAAGTACTGCGAAGATGAACATTTCTATCGTGCAAGTTCCACTTCATTATTCAGCATTCTGAGGACAAATATTAATTGTAGCACTTGTGTTTCCTATTCCTGCTCCAAAGAGCCCACAGTCAAAGGAATGCAGACCTTGTTTTTGCCAATGCTGACAAGAGAGCAGGGATATTACTTTTTACGGATCTTGGCAGCCCTTTTGGAATTCCTCAGCGTGGAGGCACATGCAGTGGGGGTACAGATGGAGATCCTCCTGTGGAGAAGCAGCTTGAGACCCTGGCTGTGCCCTGCAGCATATGGCAGCTTTGTACACCATGCACAGCCAACACAGGCAGCCACCAACATCCAGCCAACAGCTCAGCTGCTTGTCCACAGTTGTGGTGCTTCCTTGAGACTACTAGCTTGCCACCTCTTTATGCCTCTCTGGGGAAGAAGATTCCTGCCTTTATCCATGTATAGGGAAGGAGTATTCCTGATTTTGCCTGAAGCTGGATCTCAGTGACAGTTCAAATATTTCTTTTACTATTTGGGTCCTTTGGATTCTATATATATGTGTGTATATATATATATATCTACACACACCTCTGTGTTGTCTTTCACTCAGTGCCAAAGCATCATTTCTTTTACAGTACAGAAAGTCTTTTTTGGTACCAGGGAGCTTACCTTGTTTGTATGGGTTACATACAGTGAAATGGAAGAATGTGTTGGCAAGAAATCAGTTTTGGTACCGGTGACACAGCATGTCAAGTTAAACAATTTTGTTGCAAATATGTATTTAACATCAACTGTTTTACTTTCTGGCAAAAGCTTCCCCTGAATATGTGATGCTAGGCGACCACTGAACCTTTCTCCCTTTTTATTATCGTGACTATATTTTCTCAAATTAGCTGAGATTTGCTGCATTGTTCTGTGGTTGTCTGAACTCCTACTTCATCTTCCGCCTGGCTGTCAAAACGAAGCTGAAGGATCACGTGCTTGATCACACCACAAAACCAGAACAGGGACAGAAAATGTCTAGGGCATTTTTAATGTATTTTATGTGACCATTTAAACTAATATCTTGGAAACGTTTCTTTGCCTATTCTTGGCATGCAAAATAATTTGCTAACCTACCTCACAGTCTGTGGGAGGTTCTCTCTGTTAAATGCTTACAAGGCACTCAAGACACTCTGCTAACAGGTGACATTGAAATGCAGTGTTTTAGCTAATGCTTTTGGAAAATTCTGGGCTAGTTTCCCTCCTTTACTGGACTTACTGGAGTCACTGTATGTGATTGATCTACAGAGAAGTTTTGTATTGACTGTTTAGCTTAGTGACCAATACAAGTAAATTGATGCAACCCTTAAGTGGATTGAAGTAGCATGAGTAAATGTGATTATAGTAATAGAGCTTATTTCTACAAATTTGTCAAAACAAACTCTGCAGCAGAGACGTCTTTTATGCCCATGTCACTGTGTCAGCAGTAGCAGCTGGGTGATTTAACCATATTTATAAGTTCCTGGTGTTTCACTTCTCTCTTTTCAGAGGGGCTAGATTCCAACAAACCCTGAATATTTTACACAAAAGAGTATCTGATAGCACAAGGAGTCACTCCTAGGATTTTGATTTCAAGTAACTGCTTAAAATGTTTTGGAGGCTCAGCAATTTTTAATATTTGCACGTACAAATTGTGCAAAAAATTAACCATTTTGAGTACTAATCAAAGTAGGCTTTATGGTTTGAGACTTGGCATCTGGCAATTCCGTCACCATAAATATGTGTTTCTTTGTGATTCTGATCATAAATGCAACATCAGTTTACTGGCAGGGAAAAGGGAGTTACAGTGTTCCTGAACGGTGTATTAAATGGATAAATTCAAGCTAATTAATGGCATTGGAAGAATAATCATACATAATCTTCATCCCTTGTTTTACTCTGAAAAGATGAATCAAGTATGCATTTGCCATTATATTTTATGATACCTTGATCTCGTGCCAATGTATGTATGTTTTTTAACATAAATCTCCTTAAGCAGAGATTTCTTCTTCCTGCAAGACTCTGTCCTGTTTTCTGTGGTCCTGGCTGAGGATCTGATGGGTTGTTTCTAGAATCACACCTGGTAGTGCTGGAAATTTTAGCCATTAAGGAACACTTGTGGCACTATTTAGTGCAGTGATGAACAATTCCTATCATCCTGCAGACATACCCTGTAGCTCTTTTGTCTCTGATGAGGACTGAAAAAGCCCCTACTTTAATGAAATCACCCGTGAAGTGGGTTGTTAGGCTAAAATCACCTTGGTAGGCTGTGCTGGCTCATGGTAACTTACTGCTGTGGTGTGCCTCCTGATGCTGCTGTAATTATGAACTAGTGTTAGCAATCCTTCATTTCTCTGTCTACGAGAGAAACTGAAAACTATGCAGAACACGATGTGTTCTAGTTCTTGAGTTTCCTGTTCCTGGGATTTTTGTTTGCCCCTCCTGGTGGCAGTAGGAAAGAGGAGGGGCACGATAGGTAATGTGAGATCTAATACCCAAAACCCGCAAATAACAAATTATTGCGTCCTTATTTAATGTTGCTTGAAGTATGGATGTGGAATGGGGGGGAATCCCCTCTCTTTGTCATCTGTAAACTGCTCCTGAGAAAGTCTTTATGTACAGAAACTGGGGCAGAATTTTATCCATGTATTAACCTTACTGCTTTGTGGCAGGCTTAGAAGGAAACTTAGGGCTTCAACAAGACCACCACAAAGAAACTCACTGGTCTGGGCAGTGCCCTGACTCACCACAGGACCCACAAGCAAAATACTCAATGTTCTCCTCCTCTATGATGTTTTTACTAATCTTTCTCATCTTCATCTTTTGATGTAGATGGGTGGAATCTTTTGAAGACATCCATATCAGTGCTTCCAAAGATTTGTATCCTTTGGGAAGTAGTTGGTGGAACATGTTTTGGTCTTAGCTTCTTTTATCCATTTTTCTTTCTACTTTGAGATGGCCTTTGATGTGCTCTCTAGCAGCTGCTGTTCCATGATGATGTGCTTTTGGTTCCTCTGTGTTGACAGCTTTGCTCTCATGTGCCCCTGCAATTGCTTTCTCCACAATTATCCATCCAAAAATGGTTTTCTTTCTAGGAAGGCCCTTATAAGTAAAACTATTCTGCCAGCATAAACAAAAGCACATAGTTTTGTCACCTGCTCTGCCTTTATGGTAAATGGTCTCTCTGTGGGACCTACATCTCTCTTTGCTGCTTGAGCCAGCAGTTCAAATGCAGTCATCTTCACACCCTGTTTATGAGGGCTTGAGAATGTTATAGGTCAGAATAGGTCCATTTCTTGCTTTAACAAAGTACAAGAGATTCTTGTTATTTTTGGTACTTTTTGACAGCCCTAGTCTGTAAATCTAACAAATGCTGGATTGTAGAATGTAGGAATATATGATCTATTGCCTCTTGTAAGTGGCCCAGTGATATAGGGGTAAGAGTGAGGCCCAGTTGTCCTGAAAAATTAATTGCTGTATACTGAGGGTTGTTGAGATTTTTTGATTGTCAGGCAGTTAGCTGAACTTTGCCTCTCAGTTTTGGTAAGGATTTGTTGTCTGTGTATTGGTTCGTATCTAGCTAAACCCAGAGTGTGTGCCACAGATATGTTTTGCTGCTCAGACAACAAGAGCAGAGTTTGCATGGGTGAAATCCCTCACAGTTATTAACTTAAATACATTTAGAGAGTAGGATTTGTTAAAATCAGACTTCCTTTCATTAGCAAAATAAAGCAGTGAAAGGGAGAGCTTAGCCACTTGAAAGCAATCCTCAGCTCGAGGCATTGGCACATCTGAGGGTTGTCCCTGTCACCCAGTTAAATGACCCAGGCAGATGTCCCAGCCTTGACCCATTTCTGGAGTGAGCCTGTAAATCAGGAGCCTGAAATCCTTCAGTGTCTGAGGAGGCTTTAACAAGGTTATCTGCACATTGCTGAGGAGGCATTTCTTCTGTGTTTACCTGTCACTCAGGAACTAAATAAAATTTTCAATTGTTTTGTAAGAGTCTCTTAAACAAGCATCAAATAACATTATTTTCTCATCCTAAGCTCAAACCACTGCAAGAAGACAGTCTTTTCCTGTGTTACTGAGCACATACATTTCTCTTTGCTTGGATAGCAAGGAGAGGATTGATGATGATTAACTCTGTTTTCTTGGTCACCTACTTTTCTTTTACAGTCAGTGGAGGAAAACTACTTCAGACAAGATGGGCTGTGCCCCAAATTGTCCTTTTCTCTCTGACAGCTATAAAATGAGCACAGGGCAAACAGCTCAGGTGTGTGAGTCAGAGGCTGGGGGAGAGGAGTCTTCTTGCATGTGTCTGGCCATGGGTCAGGCAGCACAACCTGGCAATGTGAGCAGTGTGCTCCGGGGAATCACCACACACAGTCCCTGTCTTAGCCCGCCTGCTCTGACCTCCGGCACAGTAGCTTCAGCAGGGTATCCACTTACTGCACAGATTTTTAACTTCTCTAGATGCTTGAAAATATTATAAACACTCTGTGTGCATCACTTAAGTTACTTGTCATCACAGAGTAAATAGTAAGTGTCATTCATTTTTTTCATGCCTTCTTTATTTGATTCACGGTCTGCCATTCTCTTTAGAAGCATGATACAGTAAAGTGATACGCATAAAGTGCAGGAACAATTCCAGTTTTTTTGATCTTATGTTACCTTTTCCACAGTGGAAATAAATATTGTAACTTGGCAATATATTAATTTATATTAATTTCATGTAGTACCATCATCCACTTCAACTACAAGGCAGAATTAGTTGAATTCTGGAATCCAAGAATATATTTTTCTTCCCGCTGATGACTTGTGAGATACTTGTGCAAGCTTTACTGTAATCCATAGGAGTTCCTGAGCAGATTCAGCATATTTTCAGTGACGGTTTGCAAGCTTTCTGTCCTCACCATGGTGGGCTGATCTGCTCATAAACCGCCTACCATCGCAGTTTACAAAACAGTGTGTCAGGTTGTAGGTCTGATCGATATCTGGTGTAAATTCATTCTTTTCCAGTCTACAGGCCTATGACTTTTTTATACCAGATGAGGAACTGCCTAAGTACTATCACCAGTCCAACGACTGAAAATGCAAAACCTTTTTGTTTCTGTTAAAAAGTCAAGACAACCACAACCAGAAATGCGGAAAGTATGAAGTTAAACCTGAATCAGAGGGGAGGGGGCAGGCACTCAAGCTTTTGTATGTGAGGAAGACAGAAATAACTCTAGTTTGTCCTGACTGACACAAGATTATCATCTTTGCATCTGGTACACTGTAAACATTCATTATAGATACTGGATTTATGATACATTTCACATGGGTGTTACTCAACCAGCAAGTATGAGAATTTCTGTCTGTGTTGACCTTTCTAATATTTACATGAAAAAATAGGAGGTAATGATGTGGGACACATGTTGAGAAATGCTTCTCTGTGTCCCATGCTTAGATAATTGGTCAGTGCATCTCCTTTTCCTCCCAAACATCTGCTCTCACTACAGCTGTTCAGGATATATCTCCTCCACATTGCCATCCTTGCACATTATAAAAGCAATAAAAACGTGGATAGCGGGCAACTGGATCCAACTTAACAAAAAGTGAATTTATCCTCTCCCTTCTCAAAGTGAATCAATTCAAGTTGTCATGATGGTCACTTATTTTCTCTTCCCAAACTCTTTACATAGCAAAATAAAATAAATCACCCCTTTCTGTCTGTAATCAATGTCTCTGTGTAATGTGTTTATTTGCATACAGCTGACCTGACTCACTTGAGTGCTGTGAAAATTTTCCTTTTCTCATCAGTGATCTTTTTATGTTTTGAGGCTATTTTTTTTTCTGGTAAGATTTACTTGGTAGCTGTGTTAAGAGTTTGCCCAGAGAGGCTCGGAGGTAACACAGACCTGCACTGGAGGTGACCAGAGTGGCCTGCTTGAATGGGATCTCCTCTGACCAGGATTATCTCTGCCAGTTATTTGAGCTCTTACTAAACTTGCTGTAGTCTAGACTTTACTTTGAGGTACAGACGTTTGAGTCAAGACTAGAGTCTTGCTGGCACAGGCAGGTGCTATTCAGCACTGCTAACCCAAGCATGAAAAACAAAACGTTGGAATTGCCATAGATTTTAAAATACTGAAATTTTTTTCCCCAGTGCCTTTCTATTCCTAGTCCCTTCTATTCAGACCTGAAGGTCTCTTTGAAAATGTAACCAAACTTCCACTGCATTTGTAGGAACTGAGAGCAGTTTTTACTGCCCCTCAAAGCCACCTGCCCAGTAATGAGTAAACTGCAGTAAATTTCCCACTGGGAGTTGATGGTTTATGTAATAAACTCCTGAAATCTGCCTGTTGTGGGACATATGTAGCTGGTCTTCTGTAACACGTTACAATGCATTGTACACAGATCTCTTTTTCTCTTCATATTTGTAGGTCTGCTACTTTTAAAACCCTTAACAGCTTTTCAGATTTGCTAGCTAGATTTAATTCACTAGAACAATTCATCTTATTTATTTATTTTTAAAATAACTATTAAAAATTAGTAATCTTTTATTATCCTGTTATAGTCCAATTGGAGACAGCTAAATGTTCCCAGATCTAATTTATCAGTCTTGAGAAGGTTTTTTTTTTGATAAACTAGAGAGGAGGGAATAATTTTTAAAGGTGAATTGAAATTACACAGTTGAATTTATAACAATTGGCTGCACAATAGCTGTAATTGAGTGACAAAACAAACAAGGTTGCTCCACATCAATAAAGAGGGAACCAAAAAAATGACACAATAACAGATGGACTGCAGTGAAGAAAAGAAATGCACTTGTCACGAGCAAGTGAAATATGTAGAGTTCAGTTTCTCTGAAGGGAGCACACTGTGCACCTGCCCAAACAAACTGTGTGCCACATCCAGCACAGGCATTGGCAGAAGAATCAGTTGTTCTGAGTGCTGTGACATATTTGTCCTGGTAGTCAGTGGTTATTTTTGGTAGGAAGGAGGAGAGTCCCGCTTTGTGATTAGCTGAGAGCAGAGACTTCATGGCTGTCACAGGTTCACCTGTTTGTGAGCTCTCAGTGGTGACCAGGGCGGTGTAAGGTGCCACTGCATCATTGGATATTCTCCTGTCAGGGTCTTGGGAGCAGCTTGACCCTGGTTCTTTTGTCCACCAGTTTATTCTGAAAAGTATTTGAGCTAAATTAGGTAACAGTCACCCTTCTGGTGGAGGGTCAGTGCAAGGAGAGGTCATGCACCTTGGAAGCAGGCTGCGCAACTGGTTCAAGACAACCCTCCAGGGTTAGGGCCAGGACTACTCAGTCCAGCTTCTGGCTGCAGGAGGGAGACTGAATGCATCCTGGTGAATACATTTGTGTTCAGGGAAATGAGTGTTTTTGTCTCCTGTGGGTGCTTTTGAAAATTTCTACCTCTGGGGAAAACAGTGGCATTTATTTGCTCAGTATTTTTATTGTAGTGTTCGACTTCACTGACTGCAAATCCATGCTCCCTTGTTAGCTACTGACATTTTCATCTCTTCCTTGTGCGTTTTCTTTTTTATTCCCTGCGGTGTTCTCTGAGTGTCTCCTTTTTCTCATTCTCTTTCTAGTTCTGTGCTAAAAACTGTCTTGCCTCTCCCTATTTTATTTTTCTCATACATAATCAGGAATGAAAAAAATGTCATTGTTTACTACTGAGGAGCAAGATATAATGCTCCAGATAGATTACTAGGGAAGGAAAATTCTGTCTTCTTTAAAGATTTGTTAAAAACGGGTAGCCTAATGTAGCATGTAAGGTCAGGTAGGTAGAAACCAAACCTTAATTTATGGTAGATGTCAGATCTGACACAAAAATGTATGAAGCATTTGAAATTTGAACCACTGCCTGGATATTTGATAAATTTAAAGTACAATAAATTACTAAGGGACGAAAAAGTGGTTGAGGACCAGCTCTAGGTGTTTATTTCATGTATGCAGGGTACCTCAAGTATCTGCATATAGACACTAATTTTCAGCTTTTCTTTACACTGGCTTTCTGGTAATGCTCCTGTGATGTTTTCCCCCTCCAGGGTTGCTGAGAGTCTGGTTGTGCCCAGTCTGTATGCGTGCAGTTACTGTTCTGAGTCTCACCTGTGATTTCATTTTGTTTCTCTTTCCAATCAGAAAATGAAGAGTTTGGCCCAAAGACGCCAGTCTGCACCATCTTTGATCTTTGTTAAAGCACTCAGCAGATCTAGATCAGCTTCAAGGTGAGTCAGTGAGTTTTGCTGGCTGTACTGTTTTGCAGTTTCTCAGCCCAGAACTTGAAATGTTTTTGAACTGTTGTCCACAGCAGGTTGTTGAACACAATTCAGGCTCCTCGGTAGCTGCACAACTTTAAAGCCTGCTGAAAGATGTGACAGAACCAGCCCAGGCACCGAGCTGATCTCCTAGATGGGGTTTCCCCAGTGCTGCCACACTGAGCTGTTTGCACCTGGCTGGGTGGGCAGGGCTGCTCTGCAATTTGTAACTGGGGATGTGACATTTGGGCTGCTCATCTGTGAGCAGTTTGTGACTGGTTGTGATTGCCTGCTGTGGGCAGAAGAAGCCGAATGCTTACTGCCTTGGACACTCCACAGTGTCACGCATAACTCAGGATTGTTCCCTGTAGAGTTGCACAATTTAATTTGAGCTAAGTTTCTTCTCTTGCTGCCCGCTGCATGGTACAGGCTCTCCAGGGCTCTGGAAGCACCTGCTGATTCAGGACAATGCTGTGGACCAGGAATCTGGAGATCACAGCCTTCTCCTGTCCAGTATTAGCACTTGCGGGGCTGAATATGTGGGTGTTAAGCATTCAGCATTTTTGGCCTTGTCTTCTGCCAGAATTGGCCATCCTTTCTCCCCTCCCTTCCTCCCTCCCTCCTCCAGTGTATAGCTGCCATAGAAATGGAAGTTTCTATGGAGCTAGTCCCCTGTCCAGCCCCAGCCCTGACCTGCCATTTGAACCACTCTGCATACATAACTTTTTTCTCCCTGCACTACAGTTCATTAGACTTTAAACTTACAAAACGTGTTTATCGAGAAGCGAACCATCTGGTAGGCTGTTAATGCTTCCAGCTGTGTATTGCTCTTTATGAAGAAATGTTATTGAGGGAAATAAAAGTATGACTTTGTAAGGAATATTTTTTCCTACTCTGTGGTGTGTTAAATAATCAGTACGTGAGCTTTGGAAAGTTTTTTGTCTTTGATCTAATTAATACCTGGTTTGACATCATGCAGAATTCCACAGTATTTCAGAAACCTGTGAAAGTATTCTGTGAAAAAATCAGAGTTCCAAAATAGGGAAAGGCAAAATTCATTTACCTGTTGAAATACAGACATTAATATTTTTCTTCAATTCTACTTTTTAAATTTACTTTTTTACCTGCTCCATAAGTTCAGAAATAAGAAATAGCTGTAGAGACACTGAGTGTAGAGTAATTTCAGTATATAAGCCGCACCATTTTGACTAAAATTTTGGTCCAAACCCGAAGTGCGGCTTATAATCAGGTGCGGCTTATATACGGACAAAGAACAAAAGGTTGCTGTTTTAATTTGGAGGACAGGTGTGTCTACTGAGAAAGGCAGGAACTTCTCTTTGAAATGGAGAATGTAAACCCCCTCCCTCCAAATTAGTCGAATTTTGAAATCAAGGGGCTTTCAGGCAAAGATACGGGAATTAGGAATAACAGTTCTTTTCTAGGGAAATTAAAATAGAAATACAGTACTACAAAGAAACAAACTCCAAACCCTGACAAAGTCAGAGTACAACCTGACACCCTGTCAGGCAGGGTGTTGGTAGCAGTCCCATTAAATGGTGGCTGCATCCTCCTGCAGTGACAGATGTGATTCAGTTGAAGCAGTGCTCCTGCAGAGTATCTGTTGTTGAGATAAGGATCACTGCCCCCACCCTCAACAGATGGTGATAGAATAGATACCTTTTATCACACTCTGTATTATAATGTGCGGCTTATAATCAGGTGCGGCTTATGTATGGACAGAGAATGAAAAATTGCCGACAGCCGGAAGTGCGGCTTATACTCAGTGCGGCTTATAATCGTGAAATTACTGTAATACACACTACATTTTCACCTAAGAATTTAATGCTTTCTTAAGTGTCTTGCTTGTATATCCCAGATCAGAATTATTTCCTAATCTAGTGTGTGAAAGGATTCTTTCATAAGACCAGTTGGCAGAAGCTGTGTGGTGGAGACGACCGAAGAGGGGAATGCCTCTCCTTGTTCTGCAGTAAGCAATGCTTGTCCTACACAACAACAGATGGATGCTCCCTCAGTCATGTCTGTCCTGTGCCTGTGGCATGCAACAATTCAGCTGCTTCTGTTGTTTTGAACTGAAGTCTGTGGCCTTTGTAAGAGGTACTAGGTGATGACTGAGGATGCTGAAGTCAGAGCAGGTGATTTTGTAGCTTTGGAGTGTTTCAGTTTAGAGGGTGACACTTTGCATGGTGTTTATTATTGTTCACAGGAGCAGCAGTTCTCACCTGTGCCTGACTTCCTTGTTTGGCTGTGCAAAGCACATTCCCTTTCATCACCAAAACTGATGGATGAGTTTGATCTTTCCACTCCATTTCTTGTGTAAATGCTTAACTCTGGTGAAGTGCTTTCTCTGAAGAAGAGCTCAAGAGCAACAAAATGACTTCTCATGTTTTCTAATCTCCTCCAAATGTTTTACCTCAGACCTGTCTCTACTCTTAGTTGCTATAGACACAGCCAGTCTGAAAAATCTATTATGCTTCTCTGGCAGTGAACCTTAATACTGGGACTCCATAACACTTACTTGTTAATGGTTGATTAATGACTTGTAGGTAATAAAGCTCCTATCTGAAGTTCACAAACATCTGTGAGGGATTTATTTGAATACTCTCACCTCAGCAGCTGGCTAACCTCAATATTTGTTGAAATTAATGAACAAGTGCAAAGTTTAAAAGGGCAGGAAATACTTAGAAGCCGAGTCAGTTTGTATTTTTATACCACTTTATATGTCAGGTGTCCCTGGTTTATATGCAGGGCACTTTCATAAAATGTAGTGGCACTTTGGACAGACTTACTCTGGGGCATTTTAAAGTTTATTAATGCTATTTATTCGAAGAAACCACTGTGACATCTGGAGATGGCTATTTAGTATTCAGAGGACGAAGGTTTTTGATGGTAGTGTTACTGTAGCTGTGATGACCCAAGGATGTGTGTAAGACAAGATGATCTGACAGGAAAAACCAGATACTTGTTTGGGCCATTGTCCTCTTACCCAGTCCTGAAAGAAGAGCAAGTCTGAAAGTCTTGTGTGCTTAAGAACTTGTTGTCTTTTTCTCCAGATATATAATTTGGTTTAATGAACATTCAGCTTTCATTACAAGTCTTACCTTGCCTTGTCAATCATATAGAAGAAGTTACATGATATTCAGCCTAAAGAAGATTTCTGGGATGGCTGCACAGCATGGTGGCATACAGAAAGGAAACCTTGCTGTAATCCATGCCTCACTTGACTGGTACCTGCAGGCAGAAGAGAAACATAGTAAATACTGCAGATACTACAGTGGGATTTGGGCCCTTACATCTAGGAGATGAAGATATGCAGACCACCATTGCCACATGTTCATTTCTCTTTTTTTCCAGTACAGCTTCTTTTGCATCACAAAATTGTGATGAATAGCCATGTAAAGACTCTTTACATGATCAAATCTACTCTTCAGAAGCACTTTGAGAAAGGTTATTGTAGAAATACTTTGGAAAAGTAAGCTTTTGGTACTTTTCTTGGCTCATATTCAGGTGCTGAAAAAATAAATTTAATTGTTAATTCCATTAATGCATATGAAATTGGCTATGGATTTGGGTTAGTTATATTTATCCCCAGACTTGTTCTGCAGTTGTAATTTTCCTCTTACTTTTTCTTGGTGTCTTTTAGTGAAGCCTGCACAGCTTAATGATACAGTTCATTGCAATATAAATTACATGCTTGAAATAGAAATGTCTGAGGCCTGGATTTAAAGCATCAGGTATTGTCATCTCAAATAATTGATACAGATTATTAAAGACTTGTTTCAAGTCAAATGTTCAGCTTTTGTTCTGCTGTCCCTCAAAACAATTTTCACACGTGACAAAACACAAGTTTTTGCTCTGCATTGGTGGTCTTCTGCTTGCATCTCTAATATTTCACAGGGACAGCCAAACTCTGTGCTGCAGTCGCCAGCAACTTCCCCTTTTCTACTGCACACCTCAACAGATCTTTGAAAGTGATATTTTTACATGTTGAAACTAAGTAATACAATTTCACAGTTTCTGAATCTGGAAGACCATTTATAGATCTGTGTCTCTACACATAAAAGGTGTTAAAATACTGAAAATGTAACAACTCTTTTTTACAGTATGAAGTGTGTTTATGATGTTATTTTGGTGTAAGCTGGAAGCATAGGCTGTTTAAAAAAAACCCCAAAGGATATTTTTTAGAAAGTTTTATTAATAAATCCCCTGAATAAAGAACCTGAAAAAGAAGTTCCTAAAATGTTATGTAATTTTGTTATGTGGCTTTTATGGTTGAAGAAGTGGAAGGTAAAAACTGAAGATTTCACAAGTTTCCAAGGTGTTTTCTCCCCTTGTTTACATAGAAGTAATGTTATGCCATTCACAGAGAGATTGTTCTTCCTTCTTCCAGTGCACAGTAAGTGATTCTGGCATGTCATCTTTTAGGGGTCCTGTGCCAAAGGCTAAATATCCCAGATAACGAAGATCATATGTGTAATCTAGTAATACATTCCACTTGGCGCGAGTCAAATACAGAGTGTTCCCAGAGTCTCGGACATTGTGTTTTCAGGGTCTTAGTCAGAAGATATCTGGATGATCCAAGCTATGTGACTAGAAGAAGACAAAAATAGAGACTTTTAATAAATGTAAATTGCCAGAAGGCCTTAACTGTCTCTTTTTCACGGGGAAGATGAATAGTTGGTGTTTCAGGCAAAACCCATAGCAGGGACGAAGGGGATAAAAGTCCATTGGCAGTGACCAACTTGTTATATAGATATTTCAGCTGGGATAATTTTGCTGGTTCTCCAGTCGTTTCCATGCTGATTTTGCCTCGCAGTGAGGTCTGTGTGAGGTGTGCTTGGCTGGCGAGGCGATGAGAGGCAGCCAGGCCTGGGCCGCGCGCCGCGGCCGTTTTTACCTGCTGGCGCAGGACCAGGCCCCGATGCAGAGGCTGCCCTGCCTGCTCTCCTGTTTGCCCATGTGGAGGTGGGTGTTGCTCTCACACAGCCCCCAGGCACCATGGCAGCATTTGCTGGAGCGTGGGCCGTGGGTGGCACGTCCCTGGCAGAGGCAGAGGAGTGGCACGCTGGGCCAGGGCCACTGTGGCCTGGGCGGCCGATGGTGCCACTGCGGGTGGGGACATGGCTGAGGGCCAGCCCTGGGGTGGCGTGGGACGAGCAGTGCCTCGCCCAGGAGTTTGCAGGGCTGTGAGGGGCAAAGGCCGTGCTGTGTGTGTGTGCCAGTTTCCTGGCTTGCCTTCCACATGTGGGAATTTGCCTCTGGAGCAGCTACCAGCAGGGAGAGCGGGGCTGAGAACCAGAGCGGGAGTTGGCACAGACAGGCACCAACCATCCCGGCTGGCTCCAACCAGTGTCAAAAAGGAGGGAAATCACCAAAGCAAATGAAGGTTTCTTTGCTTCTTAGTCTAATTCTTAGATTTAATTCAGCCTCAAAACACTTGATCAGGATTTTTTTTGAGTTTTTTTTTATTTTGTGGAAAGTTCTGACGTTTTAACATTTTACGCTTAATCAAATTGGGCAGAAATCTCTGTACGAGAACTGCCCTGGATATTTCTCCCCTCAATATATTGTATTTCCCTATGTAAGGTAAGCATATATAAATTTGTAGAAAAATAGTAATTTTTTTAAAAATTGCTATTTTTTATTTAATACTCTTTCTTTTTAATGGAATTACATATAATTAAAACAATTTGTGATGATATTCTGGAAGTTGTCAGTTTCTAGTATATCTAATTCATGCCTGATTAAAGCTAATTATAATGCTGGACTATTGCTTCCTTAAACCATGTGTTTGAACACAGAAGTTACTTTTACATAATAATAACTGAGGACAAAATTTTATTAACTGTTAACAAGGTGATCTTTCTGAGGCTTCAGATGGCCTTTTAACTCAGAGGTTGGCAATCCTGCCCCTCTGCTGTGTTTTTTCTGTTTTGTTTTGTATGAGTGTATGTGTGCATATGTTTGTTTTTGATAAAACCCCTCAGTTCTTAATTTTTGACCTACAAACTGGCTTTTAGTGATGTTTGTACATCTGGAGATGGAAATGAGCTGTGGCTTTCAGAGATATGCTGCTTTTTTATTAAAAGGAAAGGACTAGAGGCAAGAAGAAAGGTTTGGAAGCGGGGTTTTGGAGGGATTGGAGTTTAAATAAGGGATTAATTTTACAGTAAATTACTGATAGTTTAACACCAGTGCCTAAAGCTGATTCCTTTGTGGAGAAAGTTATGGCACTATGAAGACAGTGGGGGCAGTACTCATCAGGATGAGTACAGGGCTCTGCTTGTCCAGATGTCTCAGTGTCCACATGTGCTTTTGGCTGCAGCCCATTTAAAGGACTTTTTGGATTGAGGTCTGGCAGAACGCAGCTGTTGTCCAACCATTGTGTATCACTGATTTTAGACAATAAAATCTCTGCCAGGTGACAGTCTGGCCAAGCAGTTTGGGCAACAGCATACCTGAGGAAATCACAGACCAACTTGCTCAGTCTGCTTTGAGATCATTTTATCTTGTGTAAACAAGCAGAAAGGCTCTAATGATGTGCAGGCTGATGTGCAGCCTCTGGTGCTCTCACCTCTGACAGGGGCCAGTGTTAAATACCTGTTGGACTCTCCTCTGGGCTGATAATGGAGCTGCTTCTCCTGGTCCAGCTGCGTCCTCATGGTGCACAAAGCTGCTGGTGTGGGGTTTTAATCACATCATGGGAGTACTAGTCTGTATTTAGGTATTTTCTGTGCCCATTCTTTAGTGTTTGAGTACTGGGAGCTAGATGTAATGAAGGATAATAAACCTCAAGGGCAAGACTCTAAATTCATGACAGAAAGACGTCTTCTCAGAGGCTTCCTGACCTCTCAAGTGCCTCTGTTCTTTAGACACTGCCCTGCTGACCGGAGAGCTTACCAAACGCCTGGAGTTCTGCTTTTGCACATCCCAGTACAGCATAACTTGGCAGCACTGAGCAGGTAATTATCATCATAAGGCATAGAGATGTAGGCAGTCCTCTAACACTTTTCTTCCCCAGCTCAGATCACTAGCTGAGTAGGAACCTCTGACTAACCTACCTGAGTAGCTGCATGAAAAACTTGTTGAGCAAATAGGTGGGCAGTTATGGGAGAGCAAACAGGTGCATGTGGCTCCATGCATGTTCACAAGGAATCTGGGTCACTACACTTGCTATTGCTGGCAGCAGCAGGCATATCAAGTAATCTCTTCACTGTAATAGGATAATTCCTGTGCTGTAGTACAAGTATCAAAATATATTCAAAGCCCTGGAGGCATAGCAAAGCCAGATTTGTTCCTGTAACAACTGGACAGGTGAAGTGACAGTCCTGTTGGCACCCATACTGGTCATCCCTCTTAGAGAAGTGGTGCTTACAAACCAAAGCTAATACAGGGGCTGAGGATCTCCTCTCTTCATGTCTGTGGTGGGGCTTTGTGGAGTTCACCCCATTGTGTCCCAGAGTTCATAGAATCCTAGGATGACTTGTGTTGGATGAGACCTTGAAGATCATCTAGTTTTAAGCTCTCTGCCATGGACAGGGATACTGTCCACTAGACCAGATTGCTCAGGGCCCCATCCAACCTGACCTTTAACACTTCCAGGAATGGGGTGTCTGCAACTTCTCTGAACCACCTGTGCCAATGCCTAACCACAATCACAGTATAGAATTCTTCCTAAGATCTAATCTCAACCTACCTATCTGAATTGCTTCTTCAATAACGGGAAAATCAGAGCCTAAACAGGGAGGACTGTTGAGCAGTGAAACATTGAGACACCACAAGCAGCCCCACTGGTATTACTTAGTAATTGAGTGGGGTGACTGACAGGCAGTAAACCGAAGCAGCAAACTAGAAAATGCCATTTCCCTGTTGAAAGGACATAGTCACACGAGTGCCTTACTCTTGCCTGTCTACAGCCTGTGTGACATATAACTGGAGATGTTAGGGTCAGCAGAAACATGTAGGATCACTGACAGCTATCCATGATGTTCCAGAAAGGATTTCAAAAGATGTCTGCACCAGTCTTTTTACCTCATATGCACACCAGCTTTAAATTACCTGTTTCTGTAGAGATCTGCAGAATGTCCTAGATATTTTTGGTAACCCAGAATTCCTGGCTGCTATATGACCTGTGCTGAACTGTTGTAATATACTTTACAAGAAGATATATGAAAACCCTTTTCAATAAAAGGTCAATTTTATCCATGAGGTAAGTCAAAGTCAGTGGAGTTGAGCTAGGCTTTTAAATGTTCCAGTTTTGATTAAGTGGGATTAATTATCCTAATTGAAATTACTGCTTCTCAAAAAAGTTAAGGTAGGACAAAAACCTTATCCCTTCAGCTGACTAAAATAATACTGGATCTCTAGTGGGACTGAGATGCCAGAGTGCTCCTCTGTATGCCTCCTGAGAATGGGTAGGAGGAAGTTTGGTTGGAAGTAGCAAAAGTAGCCTGTGCAATTTTTGTAGGCCATGAGAAGCTCCAAAAAGCCCAGACAGCCAGAACTGTAGAGGTGGGGTGTTTTGAGGTTTTCTTTCCCCTCAGTTCATCCTACTTTTTTTCCTATTTTTTTTTCTTGATTATCTTTCTTTTTTTACCCCCAAAGGTCACTTTTTTGTTGACTTTTTTTTTTTTTGGTCTGAACAATGAAGTCTTTGGAGTAGACAGTGCCTGGAGTGGCATTTCCCCGGTGCAACTGCGAAGAGAGAGTAACTCAAGGTGGTGCTGCTATGTCAGTCAGTAAAAGTGAGTGGGAACTGCAGTGGTGAACAGAGGATTGATACTCTCAAAGACCAAGAAGCTTTTACTGAATTCAGCATGCAAATGTGACCTCTCCCAAACCTCTCCCTTTCTCAGGGGGCTTTAGACCAAAACCCCTTGAACTTGTTGACTCCTGTATAGCAGGACTGGAGAACACCCACACTGCAAGAGTTTTTCAATAGGATTTAAATAACTTACGCTAAATTATTTTCTGGTGGCAATACGGAAAATACAACCAAAACGTGTGGTGCTAATTTATACCAATAGAGAATTTTACCCTTGTGTTAAATTTTCAGAGTAAACACCTTGCAGCTGTTTGTTAAAGTAAAACAAAGGGCCTGGAAGCAAACCAAACCACAAGTGTGTTTCCTGTCTCCAGCCTCCATGCTGTAGTGCATGCTTGCTCTGCAGAGAATATTGTCCTTTTGGCTATGTAAAAATTACTTAAGTGCAGCTTTGTTTATAGTTAAGCTGCCAAGCTTCCATCCTGAAAAGTGTGAGGATTTTGTTTTAATGATGCATTTCACCCTACAGCTATGTGATATTTTACTGCCAGACTACAGAAAAGTAGCCTGTTATGTGCCTCAGCACCTGAAACATTTCGTACAAACCACCTTATTCTTCATAATAATTTTTATTGTGTTTCATAAGGTTTTGACATCATGCAGAGATAATAAAAGACAATTTTTAGAATCCTATTATAATTGCATTATATATAGATATATATATAGTATTAAAATGTGCACACTGAGTTTTAGAAGCAGAGGAGTGATACCCAATTTCATGAATAAAAGTTTTAGCCTTGATTTCTGCCCTAAAATTTAAATTTGTCTATTTATCTGAGTATAACTTGCTCCCAGTCTCAATTAATATACATCTTCCTTCCATTGTCCAGGCTTGTGCTTGTCCTGCCTGTGCTGGAGAATGGGCTGCAGCACATTTTGGTCTGAAGTCTTTGTGACCATTGGGATTCACTACTTGATCTTGGGTGTGATTTTCTGAGGTCCAGCTGCTTGCCTGGGTAGAGCGAGGACAGCCCTGTGCTTGGAGGCTGTGAACTGAGGCTGGTATGTGCTCCAGGTCAGAGGACTCCCTGTGAGATCCAGAGGCACCGTCCATAAGGGAAAATGCAGGTGTGAGGGGTGACTGCCCCATATTTCTTCAAATACATAACTTGTAAAAAAGAAGTTGCAACCAGTAAAGAACAATTGTAAAGTAGAATCAGACATTGTAAAACTTAGCAACTAATGCTCTTTGAAAAACCAAGTAGAGCTCACTTGTTTCATGGTATAAAAGCTACTGTACCCGCAATGGTGATGGCCTAGGGGACTTTAAAGGAGTGCTGCAGAAAATAGACTTGCTATTTCTGGAATGCTGCACTGTTTTCACAAAGTGCTGCTTCAACTGCATAAGATTTACCAAAGATAACAGCATGCAAACATGCCCAGCATCCTCAGAACGAAGCTCCCTTGGCATAGCAGGGATCAATTGACAGCAGATTTTCAGAAATGGGTTGGCAGCCCATGTGATTAAGGGAGTTTTATGCTTGTTTATTCAAGTCCCTTCTAAAAATAGTCCGTGTCAGTTTACAACTGCATACTAACTTTGTACTGGCCCACATCTTACCTACCACCTTCCTGGAAAACACTCCTACCTCATACTTTTTGAAGATTTCTCTCATACTTTTTGTGCTTTCTTTCGCCCTCCAAGTATAATTATTATGTATTAAAATAAAGTGCTGTACAAGTGTAGATGAGGTGCATATTCAGGATCATGAAGATTTGAAGTGGGCGGATCCTGAGCATGTGGGCGACAAACATGTGGGCGACTTGCCGAGGGCACTGGTTTTGGTTCAGAGGCAGTGGCAGAAAGGAGCAGTTAGCACCTTTAAAAATGTAGAGGATTTTATATATCTCTCTCTATATATATATCTATAGCTATATATATCTGCCTGTCTAAATAGGGCTCTGAGCTGCAGATTGCTCCGTGTGGGTGAGCCTTGTCTGTATTACCTTGTTCACAGCCATGGGAGCTGTGGATGCTGGTCCTTGAGGCCAGCAAGGCTTTGTGTGGTCGTGCTGAACAGGCAGTGGAGATGGAGCAGGCTGGACTGAGCAAGTCATGGGCATTGGGCATGGCTGTTGGCATCCCTGTTTTCCACTCTTTGCTCCATGGATAGTTTGTGCCAAGCCAGAAGCCATCACAAGGGCATCTCCAGATAGATGGTGTTATTGGGGAGTACTGTGTTGTATCTCCCTGTTTCTTCCCTTTTCCATCTACAGCTGGTTTGAGGGAATGATAAAAAACTTACACAGGGCTTTGCTTGTTCCTCAACTGTTTTTCAAAGACAAAGCCCCTTGCTGACAGATTTTGGAGGTAGGTCTGCAAATGGGTGTAGTGCAATTGTGCCTTCTTTCTCTTCATGGTCGTTCTAGCCTGAGGAGTGATTCTTCAAGCCATATGCTTTAATAAGCTGCCAGCAGGCAACTAAATTAATCAGGAGCATGAACAGGACTGTCTCCATTGTCCTATGTTCAGGCCCAAGCATGGGCAGTTGTTTTCAGTGTACGAGAAAAGCTCTTTTATTTACGTTTTCACTCTTCTTTAGTACAGAACACAGCGATCTGGTTTGTGTGATTGCTTTGGCAAAGGCTACGACAATTTTGTCAGGTTGGCTAGGATACAGTTCAAGTCACATCCAGATTACCATCTATGATGAAATTCAATGTGTGTTCAAGTCCTGAAACCTTAACATTACCCTTTGGTGCACTGTAAGGAGTGCTGCAAGGTGAGTCAATACTCACTGCTGAGTTAAAGATTTGGTTGGGGTTTTTTTTCCACCTTATCTCACCTTATTTGGCAGCTCTTCCACACCAAATTCAGCCTATTTGCTTTTGGTTAGTTAAAGAATTGTTCTCACTACATTATTAAGCTAATTGCCTTGAATGCAAAACACCCTCTAGCCACAGTAAGGGTGATATGTCTGAGTGTTAATGGATTTCCAGCAATAAACCATCTTGGCTTACAAACGCCAGTTAACAGGCCCTGCCTCATTAGCAAAAAAACGAGGAAGCCATCTATTAAGGTCCTATTGAAGCTCCTTCTCACAGTACTCTTTAGGAGCTTAAGGGTTGGAGTAGGAGGTGCAGAAAATTAGTGCAAGTATTGTTACCTGATTTCCAATATACAGTAATTTCACGATTATAAGCCGCACCATTTTGACTAAAATTTTGGTCCAAACCCAAAGTGCGGCTTATAATCAGGTGCGGCTTATATATGGACAAAGAACAAAAAGTTGCTGTTTTAGTTTGGAGGACAGGTGTCTGCTGAGAAAGGCAGGAACTTCTCTTTGAAATGGAGAATGTAAACCCCCTCCCTACAAATTATTAGAATTTTGAAATCAAGGGGCTTTCAGGCAAAAATATGGAAATTAGGAATAACAGTTCTTTTCTAGGGAAATCAAAATAGAAATACAGCACTACAAAGAAACAAAGTCCAAATCCTGACAGAGTCAGAGTACAACCTGACACCCTGTCAGGCAGGGTGTCGGTAGCAGTCCCATTGAATGGTGGCTACATCCTCCTGCAGTGACAGATGTGATTCAGTTGAGGCAGTGCTCCTGCAGAAGGTGCAGTTTCCCTCTGGAGGTCCAGTGGTGATGTGGAGAAATCCGGTTTTCCACTGGAGTCCAGTGGAGAAAGGGGCTCCCTTAGTGTCCCAAAACCTCTGTTTTTATCTTGGTAGGAAATGTTGGGCTGTTCCCCCTGGCTGGAGCAACTTCCAATGGGACGCAGTAATTTTATCAGTCACACAGTGGGACTCAATGGGCCATTAGCAGAAAATGACTCGCTGGAGGAAGGATGGGTTGTGAAAAGATAAAGAACAATGGCCTGCCTGGTTTCAATGGATGGCCCATTAGCAGATTATCTGCCATTGAGATAAGGATCACTGCCCCCACCCTCAACAGATGTTGATAGAACAGATACCTTTTATCACGCTCTGTATTGTAACATGCGGCTTATAATCAGGTGTGGCTTATATATGGACAAAAAAGCAAAAAGTTGCTGAAACCCAGAAGTGCGGCTTATACTCAGTGCGGCTTATAATTGTGAAATTACTGTAAGCTCTATTAAGAAAGTGGAAGAATTTACCTTCTAGATCTTGCTCACTTTTGGGGGTATCTCTGCTTGTCACAAATGACATGTTTTCCCTGACTGATAATCCATTTTGGCAAAAATCCATAATGTGGGCTGAACTGTAGACATTTCTTATGGTGCAGATAGCTGCTGTTTTCACAGCATACCTCTGAAAAGATGTGAGTAGCTCCTGCTTCTCTCAGTGGGCTGCTCTAGCCCAAAGCTGTGATTCAGCAATGGTAAAGTATTGAGAGATGCTGAAGTTGAAAGTTCCTTTGCTTTATTATTCCTAAAGGAAAAATTCCTTATTCTTTAGAGCCATCCAAAACTGGCCTTTGAGATCTACAGAGTAAGCCTGATGTCTCTAAACACTGTGAGGAAGATTAGCAGGTGCTCTGCTTGGTGGCCTCTCTAGCCTGTAGCCGAAACAAGGTTAGATTTATGCTGCAAGGTCTGCTGTAGGCAGATCCTCTTCACTGTTTTTCATAAATGACTTGGACACAGGACTTGAAGGTACACTTACATCAGTTTGCTGATGACACCAAACTGGGAGGAACTGTTGACTCCCTGGAAGGCAGAGAGGCCCTGCAGAGAGATGTAGGCAAATTAATGAAGTTTAACCAGGGTAAGTGCTGGATTCTGCACCTGGCATGGGGCGACTGTGGATGTACAGACTGACTGGGGAGTGAGATGCTGGAAGACAACCCAGGGGAAATGGATCTGGGGGTCCTGGTCAGTGACAAGTTGAATATGAGTCAGCAGTGCCCTGGCAGCCAGGAGGGCCAAGCATGTCCTGGAGAGCATCAAAAGCAGTGTGGGCAGGAAGGGGAGGAAGGGGATTCCCCTCCTCTACTGACTGGTGACACCTCCACCTGGAGTTCTGTGTCCAGTTCTCACACAGAAAGAAAATGAACCTATTGGAGCCGGGAGAGGAAAGCCATGAAGATTACTAGAAGGATGGAACATCTCTCTGAAGAAGAAAGACTGACAGGATTGGAACTGTTCAGCCTATAGAAGAGCTCTGTGGAGACCTAAAGGTGGCCTGTAAGATAGGTTTCTCTGAAGGGTGTTAAGGTATCCCGTACCTGGAAAGATTCAAGGTCAGGTTGGTCAGGACTCTGAGCAAGTTGGTGTAGAGGAAATTGTCCCTGCTCTTTGCAGAGCTGTTGGACTAGATGACCTTTAAAGGTCCCTTCCAACCCAGGCTATTCTGTGACTCTGTGATTGAATGATTCTAATGGGTCCCTTCCACCTCAGGATATTCTATGAATCTATGATTGATTGTATGAAAACCGGAAAGATCCTCTGGTCCTTACTTGAGCATCAGTACCAGTGGAGGTTTGCAGGATTTATACCTACAGTACGTATTTGTGAAATGAGTGCAGGCCAAGTTGTTCACTGTTAGAGGAATTTGGAAAGGTATTATGTATGTGTTTGACAGACCAAGCACAGCCTCACGCATGGCTGGGCTGGGTCAGGTTTCAGCCTTTTGAATAGCTATCATTTCACTACTCTGCTGATGAAAAGGTGTATTTCTCACCTACATCTGAGAAAGACTTCAGAGGTTAAGAAGAGAAATGGCATTTTATTTCAATAGGTATCAATCATGTGGAGAGCACTGGTGCTGCATCATAAGAGGAAATCAACTTCTGTGGCTTTAGAGAGATCATCAGTGGAGAAAAGTTCTGGCAGAGAACAGCAACCAAAACAATGGAATGAGGTTTAGGACGGAGCATGAGCAGTCTGTGAGAGGATGTCATATAGCTGAGATACTTGCAGCAGCTCATTCCAGCTTACCTTGGAACAGGTTGTTCCCTGAGGCATCTTAGAGCTTAATCTAAACCCATGATAGGCTGAAGTCATCATCAACTGAAATCAGGGGAAAGCTTCCTATTGGAATAAATGACATTTGGATCATGGATTTAGTAACCACTTAGCACGGATTGTTGAGCTCTCCTTCAAAAAGTATTTTTTTTTTCATTGTTTTCACTATAAACAGAGAATAAAGCTATCATCTTCATTAACACCAAGAATAAACATTTTGTGGGTCATGCCATTCGGGTATCAGCTTTATTGGAAACCCCAAGGACACTCTTCAGGGGGAAGAAGTATGTTTTGTGTTTCTGTGGTTTCTGGTAAATAAAGGATCGATGAAGTGAGCTCTGATGTTTGCTTTCACACCAAATGCTGCCAAGATGTGTTTTTCAGTATTAGGCTGACTACTGTAGATTTCACCCTCATATGTTTCACCTACAAAATTGAAGTGGTCTTTTAAATCATAGTGTCTTTTGAATAGGCACAAAATTACTACTTTGATTAATTTGAAAAATAAGAGGTATAAGAATTTATGTACTGGAAACACCCAGAGAGAAATCTTCAATTATCTTTCTGCTAGTTTCATCCTGCAAAGTAATTTTAGTGTTTTCCTGAAGAGCTCAAGAATAACTCTGTAGATATCTTCAAATTAAAACATTTTGTCCTTAGTTAAAATCCCACATGGAAATTTCAGACCCCCAAAATAGTAATTTGAGAAAAAAATGTCCACTTCAGATTAGTTTTATAATGGCAGTGCCATCAAAACATAAGTGTCAACCCTGCTTCCTTACAAAATGGAACATTACTGATTGCTGGCTCTACAGGATCCCTATCTAACCCCATCTTTCAAGAATCAGTTCACAGTTCCTTCTTAACATTGTTAAGCCAGATGACAGCTTTTCTTTCTACCAAAATGGAAAGATGTTACTGTGTAGGATTTTTACATGTGCTAATCATAAAGTGGTTTTTAGGGAAACACAGGAGAGGCAGCGAGAGCCCTACATCACTGATTTTCATTTTTTATTTATATCATGTTGACCTGAGTTTTGCCTAATTTTATTGAAATAAATTTTCAAAGAATCAGTATTTACGTACTTAGCACTTTTTCAAATTTAGACCTATCAAATGGTGAGAAAAATCATTGAGCCATTAAAAACTGAGCTGCAAAAATACCTCTCTCGTATAAATCCTTATGCCTGAGGATATTGCTGATCTGCATTTTCTTCAATGTAACAACACTTGGGTTTCATTCATGTCTTGTAACAAAGGAACATTAATTGAGAGGATCAAAAGCCTGCTTTCCAAAAGACATTTCTGTCACTGCTGACATGAATTTCATCCATGTTCCTTGTTCCTGGAGCGTTAGAAGATTCTGGCTAAATTAATAGCTTTGATTTTTTTTTTCCACTTTGAAGAAAATACTGACACTTTTTTTTTTTTTAATAAGGCTTATCAGGTAAGGTCTAATATTAGTATATGTAAGAGTGTTTATTAGAGTTCAGCTGAGAGATGTGCTTGGAAGGCACTGGCTCAAAAGACAGTTCATTTTGCTGGACCCTTCTGGCATTACTAAACCTACCACACCTTCATTTGTGTAGCAGCATAGCAAAGATTTTGCTTAGTTTAATTTGAGAGGCTCCTGGGCTTACGAATCCTGATGTAGAAAATGTACAAATAGGAATAATCAAACAGAATTGCTTATATGGAGACATAAAAGCCAGACCTTAGGATTGTAAGAATGCTCACAGCAGTGTAACATGAAAAGAGTTTTCCTCACAAATGTTATTAATGGGTTCAAGTACAGGTGAGCATATCCCTGATTTAAGCTTTGAGGTAAAGGCCATGCATGGCTTTCACACAGGTGGACTCATCAGCATTCCTGAATTCTGCTTAAGTTTCTATGCCAAGTGCTGCTAGGGAGTTAATGGAGTCCCAGATCTAACACTCACTAATGAACTTGTGAGGTGGCAATTTCTAGTGCCGTGGGAATGGCAGGGTAGGAGAGGTGCTTGTTGTTCCCCTGGCTCCTGTTACTGGGCACACAATGTGTATCCCTGTTATGCTGGACCAAAATTCCTCCCTCTGCTTTAACCTTCAGACTCCTGGACACCCCTTCTGCATAGGAATGATCAAGTAACTTAAGTTTGTATTATTCATTCTGTAAGTCATTCCTCTTCTTTCTCACTTACCTGAAGGGATAGGTAATGAAAGACAAGATTAAGACACAGTTTAAGACAAAGTAAGTTGAGGAATTCTTTTAAAAACTGAAGACTCCCAGCCAGAAAGGGGAAACCAAGGCCAAATCCAAGTGTCTTCCCAGCAGCTAGAGATCCTTACCAGCTCCTTATACATCAGTGAAAGCATGTCCTGATAATGTAGGCCAGTCTTAGAGCTTATCCTTTTTCTCCCAGCTGTTAGGATTTCCTAAATAACTTTCTGCATAATCCAACCACAAGTATCAAGGAGAGGAGGGTCATGAGTCATCCAGGCTCTGAGAGGTACAAGGTTTATGACCTTCTTTGAAGGTTTCCTGTGCTTGCTCTTGTTTTCTTTCATTTCCCACCTGTTTGTTTTTTGACTTTCACCATGTAAGCTCCATTTCTTCTCCCAGAAAAGTCGTTAGGTGTTTGTCATCCATTCCAGTGGGACCAGGAATAAACTGGAATTTCAAAGCTGTTCATTTCAGCTTGCTCTTGCCAAGCTCATGTTGCCAAGTGATAGCTTGATTTTTCTTTAAAAAGAAAAGAAATAGGTGAATACATTTGAATAAAAATTGAACTGCTTCATTTTGCCAGAGGGAAATACTTCATTTGGAGGCTTCTCTTGAGAAAGCCAATAATTGAAAAGTTGAATTTTAAAATCATGAGTAAAGATAGTGATGGTTCCTGGATTTAGTCCAGAAATTCATTATTTAAGGTACAGCAGGGTATAGCAGACCCAGGTTCAATTCTCTCAGCTTTGTATGAGAACTTTAGGCCATGCCTCTGGCTTTCCAAGGGAGAACCTGACCTGCTACAAGCTTCTAGGGAGTACTAGTGAAAGAGTGTCCTCCTGTCAGACCCTCACGTTCATTTGGTTTGGCTCCAAATAAATGGTTGTTTGTTAGAATAAGGCTCAGAAAGTAGGGATATCCTGTCTGGGTGAGTAAGCTGACCATCATGTTGGAGAAAATCTATTTCTGCTTCAAGAACTATTCAGCTGCTTTATGTTAGAACAGTTATATCAGGAGAGTTTGAGAGAATCACATCTCCACCTTGGGCTGCAACTTATTCAATACCTCCGTGGCAAAGATCAGTGTCTTCTAGGAGGGAGCCTGGTATTTTCCCCACAGACTTGGGCTTGGATTACCCAGCAGCATAGCTGGGCTCCAGCCACATAACCCAATCCTGCAGCAGGAGCTTACTTCAATGCTTGTGGGTTGTGTGCTGGGAGAGAGAAAGGCTGAGCAGCCTTCTCATGTTGAATCTATGCGGTGTGTCTCTAGCAAGGTTCAGTAACACCTTACATTTGTTATTGTTTCTGAATAATTTCTGTAAATGGCTTTTAACCCTGAGTATGAGTCCTATTCTGATCAAGGTGGGTGTGCAGTTATCTGTTCATCATGCATCTGTGTCCTCTCTCTTTTTTGGAGAGCCTACATGAGATGAAATATTTTCTCTAATACTTCAATACAAAGGGAAACAAATATAAATAGCAAAAATGGGATGGGCTGTGTCTATATTATTGTCTTTTGCTAAATGCTACTCATGCTAAATGCTACAGCTTTTACAACTTGGGCTGTAGAGGTTCAGTGAGGACAGTCCCTAACAGATTTTGTGTCAGAATCTGACTGCTGAATTATCCTGTGAGTGCCTCTCACCTTTCACTGAATTGTAGTCAAATAATAAATTACCTTTTGGCAGCAGGTATGAGAAGTCACTGCCTGGTTCTCACTCACAGACTGAGTAGCAGCCGATTTGCTTTCCTTTATATTCTGTGTATTTGATGTCGTTTTGCAGGGAAGGCTGCTTGTCCCCCATCAGCCCAGAGGCATGGCCCCTTGTGCAGTCTTTCATCTGCCACAACCGAACATTCATCCTGGATGGCCACGTGCAGCTGAAGACAAGTCTGCAAACCCAAGAGCGACACCTTTTCCTCTTCACTGACCTTCTGGTTGTTGCCAAGTCCAAGTGAGTATGGCCCTCAGGCACTGCTCCTACAGAGTGCACCTTTTCTTCAGTGGAACATACCATGGATTTAGTAGCAAATCTTCCCTGAATTATAAGGAAACGTTTTATTTTGACCTCTCCAGAGACCTTTGAAAACCGCATAGCCATAGAGGAATTTCAGGATGCAGCTTTTTATGGAAGAATATCAGATATTCTTTGATATATTTCTTGTTTTCTGTTGTCTTCTCCATTTTGGGAGTGCAGTGTCATAAAATACTCACTGGCACTCAGCTGTGTCCAATGTGCTGCCTTCAGCTTCTTGTTTTAGACAGGTCATCTTCAGTCCTGTGGGGTTTGGATAACACCAGTGATTGTGTTGTAGAGGGATTGGAGGTTTTAACCCTTACCTGGAAGCTGCTTTGATATACACCAGGGATGAGTAGCTGTATAAAAATAGGGATTGCAGGCAGCACTGCCGTGTCTGTCTCTGTAGGTTGTCCTGTGCCAGAAGGAGCGTGGGGAAGGGGAAGCCATGCTGAGCAGTCTGGGTATGTTCATGTGTAATCAGGCTTGCTGTTGAGCTCTGATTATTCACTCTACCATTCACAATTAAATCACATTTACAAGCTGTGTCTAACATGCCAGTTTCATGCGGCATTTGTGGTTTAAGGCAATTTTAGAGGGTGCTTTCACTTCTTGTTATGGGTTGTGGAGAAATAATAATAAAAAATCCTGATGTAGCTTCACTCTCTGTTAGGCACTGTGTTGTGGTTTCACAGGGTGGGCAATCTCAGTGTGAATCCTGGGCTTTTGCAATGTGTCGTTTTGCTTAAGCAGTTGTTTCAGGGGCTTCTGGGAAAAGCCAGAAGAAATCTGCGTTTTCTGTAGAAATGCGAGCTGTGTCTGTTTGAATCACACATAGTAAACATAGTCCCCCCAGCTGAACTCCCTCGTTTGATGTGGTGTGACAACACAGAGGATATTTTACACAAAACATGTCCCACTATGGGTGGGTGGAGAACATAAGGATATTTGGGGGAAATCTTGGTATTCTACCAGCACTAGCAGTAACAGCATTGTTACTGTATTAACTTTTGTTTGTTGCTGGTTTAGGGTGGAATTCACCTCACCTCATTTCAGCTGTAAAGTGAAATACTGACAACTTACATAGGTTTCTGGGTTCCTCTTACAGGCACTGAGACAAAACCAGCTCCTTACTGTGGCTAACTCATGTGTGCTGAGAGAGCATCGATAGTGGATGAGGGGAGTCATGCTCTTGGGGGTGTCTCTCTCTGTCCACTGGCGATTCAGTGGGCATGGTCCATCAGCTTAGCTCCTAAATTGTGAATGAGTACAATCAGGAGGGATTAAGCCCCTTCTCCCTGGTCAGCCTGCTGGGCACAGGCTGTGTTACAGCCCCAGGCTGAGCTGCACGATGCTGCCGGTTTGGCTGGGTCCCAGTGGGACTATTTGCATAGGAAGGCACTACTTGGTGTAACCGCACAAAAATCTGGTCTCCAAGGAGTAATAACAGCTCCTACAGCATGGGATTTAATGTGGTGAAGAGATACAATGTTTAAAAAAGGTGGAAGAGAACGATTTGTGCTTTTGCATGTGAAAAAGTGGGGGGAGCAAGTCTTGGTAAAAATAGTATTTTGAGTGATTTTACTTCATGTATTTTGAAGAACTAATTGGGATGTTCTCTCTACAGCTGCCCTGTCAGCAATTAAAGCATCAGAGCTGTCACTAATGAATACTACTTAAAAATCAGCATTTTTAAAGCTGTCTCACACTAAAATGCCGATGCTGATTCCTAGAAGGAAAACACAAGTGTGTGTATTGCTATGTGGCCTTGACTGTTGGTGGCTATTGACGTTTTTAATAACAGGTACAGAGTTTCAAAGCTATCAATAAATGACACAGTCGAATCTGACTTCACTTCATAATTATTCCTTGTGAATAATTCTGTCCTAAGTAGTTTTTCAGCTTGGGGGCATGGGAACCCCTAAGGTATCGTCGGTCCAGGTGGGCCCCGTGCGGGTGTGAGCTCAGCTGCAGGTGACCAGTCCCTGTACAAATGGAGCTCAGTACAATCAGGCTTTGTATCACCAGAAAATGGGTACAGGTTTTTCCTAAAGGGAACAAGTATCTTGTGTCCTCTGAGCTTGCCGAGTGAACTGCTTGAGCAACACTGAGCTCCTGCTTAAAGGCAACAAATTGGCATTGTTCCCATTGGAATTTGTGAGGGATAAGTCCTCTCTGTAACTGGTCCTTCTATGACTTTGGACAAGGGACCTGTGCATTCATTTTTTTCCTACTTTCTAATAATTTCTGAAATAAAAACTCCTACGGTTTCCTAGGATGCATTACACCAGTTTATAAAAAATAAGAATGATACTCACATGCTGTGCTCCTCTGCTACCATGTCCTTCACTACCTTTATGGGATAATTAAGTCATAAATTAATTTATTGAAGGAGTTTTTCCAATTAAACCAAAGTTAAGTATGTAAAATATTATACTCTTATTTATATATTGATTAGATTTCTTACAGAATGTATGTTTTTATTTGGCAAAGTAAATATTTCAAGGATCTGTCAGTTCAGTGATGAAGGTGTCTCACATACATTTTTGTGTGGGAGACACAGAGAAATGGTTTCATTTTTCTCCTTTGCGATGTACACCTCCATTCATACACATGCCTTTTAAGGGTATTTTCCTGAAGAGGCTGGGCATAGAAATTAATGGCTGAGCTCATACATAGAATTACAGTTCTCACAGTAGATCCATAAATGCTTTTGTCAGGGAGTTCAGTTAAGGAGATTAGCAAATCTAGAGAGAAATTAATCTTCCATCTGTTATTGGCTGCAAGGTATCCAATTGTTAGCACAAGAAACTGTGTGTACTCTACAGAGGTAGCATAACTTGGTTGTGTCAGTATCTATTGGTCTTCATTATTTTTCTCTTGATTTCAGTCAATTTGGGATCTGCCTGATATTCACAGTAACATTTGCTAGGGGACTTCCTTAAAAAATATACAATACTCCTTAGATTGTTACTGTACCCACTTTTAAATGTTCTATCATGCTGCTTCCTTAGTCAGCAATGTATTCATTTCTAAAGGTGATGCTTTGGCATTTAAATAGAAGATTCATGTTTCACAAATGCTGAGAAGCCATGGATTGCATAAAGGGCATGGCAGATAGGGATAAAATTGTGCTTCAGGCTCTCTAGATGTTAATGGAGGCTACTGTTTCAGCATCTCTGGAAACCAGGTCACTTGAATATTGATAATAGCTGAAAGCTGTGACTAGGCATGGCAAACAGGGTAGGAATATACATCAAGCATGACTGGAGACCATCCTTGTCTTACTGCCAACACCCTGCTGACACCCGCTACTGACACTGTAGGAATCTGGCTTTATGGACTGTAAATATTAAAAAATGAAACAGCATGTAGAGTGTTCAATGTACTGGGTAATGGCAAAAAGAAGTTGAGGAGAAAGGGAGGGTCAACGGATTGATTTGGTGGAGTCAGACCAGACATCCACTTATTAACATCTACATTAGAATTCAGAGCAGTATTTTTTTGTAAATCTCCATTTTCACAATTCATTCCATGGTCAGTCAGAATACAGTTATTTTTGTATTCTTGACAGACCTGACTTGTTGCATCATAAATTGATTTGCTAACAAGCATGTTGAAATATGCTCCTGTACTTTAGTTTTCTCTTTGATTGAGTAGCAAAATGTAATAAAGAGAGATGAAATGTTCAGCTTATCAGGAGACACCATAGCCTTAGGTTTGATATATACTGATGGTTCTTTCTTGACCTTCCTCTGAATGAGCTGCACTGTCCCACCACACATGTTGGCACAATTTCAGCTGGACAACTCAGACAAACCAGGTTCATCTCTGTCCTCTTTAAATCCACAAAGGTTCAAGTGCTTTCATGTTTCAGACTGTATTAGTTCAGTCTGTCCTGAATCAAATACCTTGTAAACGAGGCTAATCTCAGAAAGGTAGTCCATGTGTACCAAAGCCCTAAGAAACTGCTTACCTGGAGTATTTATTTATAGACCACTAATCCCCATGGTGCCCAGCACTGTCCCCATCCACATTTGCAGCACAGTAGTGAGCTGACATGCTCTTGGTTTCAGGGAGGGGTTGCTTTTCCTCCAGCCTTTCCCTTCTGGCCCAGGAGAACCATAGCTCAGTAATTCTGCAAGACTTGAAGCAAGAGGCTGTAGCAGAGCTGGGTTGACTTGGGGAGTTTTTACTTGTTTCTCACATAGCACTAATCCTGCAAAGGAGAGACACTTCTAAAGAGAAGTCTATTGGAAGAAAAGAGTTGAAGTTAAAATGTGAAATTCTGTAGATTTGACCTTTACTCAATTGTTTAGTAGCATAAAAGATAGGAAGGGCCAAATTTGTAAAAATTGGGACAATTATGTATCTTCCTTGTAGTTGAGTAAATATTTTGAGAATGTAAAAGGTCTTGACTCACTCTCCAAGTGATGTGGTCCTAAACCTACCATGTAGAAAGTTTGTGAAGGCTATATGGTGACCTGTACTGTAGTTAACACAAATGGCAATTTTTGCTTGTTCTTTCTTCAGGTTTGCTTCATTTGCCCTGGCCTAGTTGTCACTACTTAAACTCATAATATTTTTGACCCAGGAACTAAGCAATAGAACTGTGTTGTGAACTCCTCAGTGGCATTAAAGTCTCTGAAAGGAGACGCAAATTCAAGTGGCAATCTTTGCCTCATAGCAAGATTTGGAGGGCTACTGTGGACATGGACCAATTTCCCCTGAGAAGGGGGATATCCAGGGATGTCAGAAGCAATCTATTTAAGAAATTTGTTGATCCTATTTAAATTAAAAAATAGTATGCTTTTATATACAATCCAGTAAAACATTTTCTTTAACTGAAGCAGAAGTGCTTTTTCTCTCAGGTCCAGTGCAAGCCTCACATGTGCCTGAAAGAAGAAAAACTCTAGTTTGTTTAATCTGCTGTCTGTGTTTTCATGTGTGTGACACATCTGTGAATTTCCACCTGCAGGTCACACTCTCATTTCAAACTGAAGTGCCAAGCACGTCTCTGTGAGATGTGGACAGCATTTTGTACAGAAGAAGTGTGTGAAGGCAGCACAGATCCAGACCGCTCCTTTGTTTTGGGCTGGCCCACCACAAACTGTGTGGCGAATTTCAGGTAAGAATTGAGATATATTTTATTTAACAAGTCACATAAATGTTTCTAGGCTGGCAGGTCATGAGACTATCACAGATTCATTTCAGCACCAGTTAATGTGGGGAGCAGGAACTTGCTGATTCTTAAACCAGTTCCTTCTGCTCTGAGCAAGTTGCCCTCCATACCTCATTTTCCATCTTGCCTATCATTTTAAAAATTGATAAAATATGTGATTTGACAAAGCACTTTCTATGCTGCAAACTTGCTCAGTGGAAATTACCTTTTTTGGTATAACTCGACAAATACCTTGGCTAATTAATAAGATGAACTACAAATATTAAATAGCCGAGCTAATGAAAGGATCAAAGACCCTCTCATAAGACAATTTTAAACAGAAGGCCATGTATTGGAAATAGCAAGAAACTTACAGTGAAATACTGACCTTGTCCTATTTCTCTTTTTGATTTAATTTTGCCAGAGAAAGTGTCAAAATTCTTCTTAAAGCGGAATCTCTGAATTTTAATAAAGCAAAAAAAAAATTGGTCTGTCTTTGCAGCATTGACTGTAAGGCACATAAGGGCTATAGAGGTAATTTCAGTGATTAGGATAATTTTAGTCTCAGCAGGAGGGCTCTTTCGTCACTTCAAATGAGGGAGGGCACCATCCCCCTGAAATCCCAGCTGCTTAGCCACATTAATTTGCCTGAGTCTTGGAAAATGCATTTTCTTCTTTATCAACACAGAGCAAAAGCTGAAGTATCTGGCTTAATTTCTATGTCCCATTGTCCATACCTAAGGACAATGTTGTCTACAAACTGCACTCTCTTGAGCTGGCTGTGCTGTTTATGTTTTTTACACTTAATAGACCTGGAACAGAGATGAAATTTTCTGTTGATTTTCAATTGAAGTCTTGCCAATAAACAAGAGCTTTGAGCTAAAGACAGTATGTGATCCTTTACAGATAACTGAGATTAGTTGAATAGGAAAGCAATAGCTTCAGTCAAAAAGACCCAGAGATTTTACAGAAGTGAAATTATTTGATATCTGGAGGTACACAGACAAATCTAAAGTGCCATGCATGATTGCAGAGATGTCTGTCCAGTAGAACTGAAACAACCAAATCAGAATCATACTTGTAACATTTATAAAGTGCATTTCCCTTTCAGCACCATTGAGTAGGTTTGTAGTTCCCTAAATGCCTGCTGTGGAAATTTGAAAAACTTGATTTGCAGAAGCAGCAGTGGGAATAGCAGCTACATCTGGGACAGGATTTAAGTCAAGAAAGTTGAAACAAAATTAGGTTAGATTCCTTGAACTGTCATATTATTAGCCGTGTTTTACTGGACAGCTTTGTATCCTTCCAAGTATACACATGAGATAAAAATAAATGAGATAAGCCTCAAAATGTCCAAAGTTAAACCCTACTAAGTACAATGGGCTTATATGTACTTTGTGATGTACTGATAAAAGAGGTAATAAGTAAGAAGATAATTAGAATAGTGAAAGTGGAAATAAATCTGTGTACCTGAGGAAATACCTTTAAACTTTTGAATTAAGCTCTTTTTCTTAAAATGCCCACCTCTTCTGTTTGGACATTACTTTAAGAACTCAACACATTTCCTACCGAATGCTGCTGTGGCAAAAATTGGTAACTGGGGCTTTTGATCTCCCTGGCAGGCTTTTCAGTTGACTTTGCAGGGAAGCAGACTTTTCATTCAAATCTGGATAAACCTTTTAGTTTTTGTAGGTATGTATGAAATTGCAGCCAAGAAATGGTGGCTTGTAGAAGGACTATTTTGATATTAGAATGATGGCTGATTTGTCCTGTTTTTTTCTTTAATTCTTTCAGGTCTGCAGAACAAAAGGAAACATGGCTATCTTTTTTGCAAAGGTACTTTATTATATGGTCTTTAAAGACATTGGAAAGAGTCCTGGTCTAGACCAGTAATTCCCAAGCTGTGGTGCCTATGCCATCATGATAGATAAGCTCTTTCAGAGTGATACTAAGAAAAAAATAAATCTCATGTCTTCTCCCTCAGAAGATGTTGTGTGCTTTCGTGCAACAATCCCTGTGCAAGGAGGGAATTGCTTCTCTGTGCTCAGCAGAAATCTGGCGCAATTCCTATCACACACTGTTCCTTCCCAGCACAGCAGCAGGAGCCTCTGCCACCATGGCTTGAGTTGAGCCTGGAGCTCTTTCCATGGTGGTGGCATTCAAGCAAGTCCAGCTCAGAAACCTCTGCTCTAACCTTTCTGCTGCTGAAGGTTGGCTGCATTTTGTTCTGAAAAAACGTGCCCAAAGCTGGAGGGTTATGTGGGAGGGTTTACATAAATAGAACTGTCTTACTTCATTCAGTATTTGGACAGAAAAGTACTTGTGATGGTTCTGTTTTCTGGTCGCCCAGATCTTCTGGTTGATCATCCTTATTGGGATGATTTCCAGTTCACTGTTCTCCTGCTCAGTCCTTTGAACTAGTCTGTACTGATGTAACTGATTCCTGATTTTTGTAGGAGTCTGTAGTGCAGACTGGTGTCACAATAATGGGTAGTTTTAGCCTGATGTTTTCTATGCTCTTTCACTGCTGCTTACTCTGATTTCTGCAATGAACTTCAGTACATGAGGGCATTACTGGGGGCCACAGTCAACATCCCATCCAGATACTGCTGGATGCCTTCTTGTGTTCAGAGATCTTTCTACTGCAGTACATCTGCAAACAATCTCCTTCTTACCAAGTTACTGCTTGATTGCTGTATAAATCTACATCTTGCTATTTATGTGTGCAATATTAAAAATTTACTTGTTTTGTACTTGCTTTGTCAGTCGAATAAGAGAAGAGAAGGAGAAAGACAATCCTAAAAGCATTCCTCTGACGATAATTGCAAAGGACGTGGGAACTTGTGCATACGTAAGTGTTCTTGAGCTAAACAGGGGTCTAAATCCACATCACCTATGAGTGCTATTCATCTGCAAATCCTTTGGATATTGAGAGGTTTCCCTTGGTTTGCAGTCTCCTTTAAGGATGCAGCCCCTTGAAAAGTTTTGGCATAGACTGCCCTGAAATGTTTGTTGCCTGTCTTTAATACATGATATCCATTTTAAAGGGACTGTGCTTGGTAAGAAATACTTGTGCTGGCTCATGAACTAAAGACTATGTGAAGTCCCAAGAAACACCTCTAGCAGAATTTATGCATAAGCATCTCCAGAAATGTCAGTACAATGTTCCTTTATTTTTTTTTTGCCTGTAAAACTTACCTAACCCCACAGCTGCCTTCATTAAATTCTGCAAAGTTGCAGTTGTTTTATTGTTTATAGTGATCTTAAGTCAGTAAAGCAGTATATAAGAGCACCCTGAAATTGCCTTAAGCATGTTAATCATCAAATAATTGATGTTGGTGGATTTATAGGCAAAGAGTACATGGTAAGGGAAGGTCATCCATAGTGTGATTTGTACTCTTTGGACTATATAATTTTAACAAATTTAAGCTAAATTCTTGAATGTAGCCAGGTCCATAGACATACCCTAGCATTCAGTGATAATCAATCCATTCTTTCTCTGCTTTTTGTCTTCTTTTTGACTGTGCTTGTGATATCTGTATTTCAAGCTCAGAATCCTAAGGAGCATGGGCATGGGCATAAGAAATTTTCACAGAAGTTAGATTTCACTGTAAGTCTTTGCCCAACAATGACTCTCCACTTAGAATTCTATATTTGCATAAATGTAAGCATAAAGGAGTCTGCCTTTTTCATGTTTTTTTCTCCAGAAAATCATTATTAAGGTAAACAGTGATAGAAATGCCAGGTTGCTAAGACAAAAGTTAATAAGCAATACTAATAATTGTGAGTTCAAATTCAGGACTGCAGATCAAGGTCTACTCAAGTGTAAAAGTCTGTAAATCATACATGAACTCAGGTGTTACAGTCTTGTACCAGGGTTTGTTGGTGCTTTCTGCAGTGTCTTTTCTCCTGAGCTAAAATTAGCTCTTGTACCATATATACTCTCTTGATACTGGCAGTCCTGGGAATGACACACTGTAGTCTAGATGTTATCAGCAATAAAACAGAGGAGAAACAGATGGAAATTTTGTGATGCACATGGTTCTTATGGTGCTGTGGTTCCTGTACTACAGCAGCTGGAGATGCCCAGTAATTATTTAATTTTTGGACAGTAGGGAAGGCTGAACACAAGGCACAAACTATATTCTAGCCAAGAGCAAAACTTATGCAAATGTGCTGACCTACTCCTGAGAGCCAGATGTCATTGCTTGAGGCAAATGTTAAATTTTTCATGGTATGAGCATTCAGATCTGTCCTGAAGCAAGATACACAGTATTCTCACTACTTTCCTTTCATTGCCATGGCAGCTTGTTACTGTCAGGGTCTTACACTCAGGTACATCTCAGATCTTTTTAAATGCAAAATGTCAGGGTTTGTTTCATCCAAACATCTTATGGCCAGTGTAAAACTGATGTGCTACGCAAAGTGTCAAGGTATTGCAAACTGTCTTGAAACTGGCAGTAAACATCTACATCCCAGCTCTGCTGCCTTCCCTTCTTTGGGCCATCAGGTGGGCCTGGATGGTTTGTTGCAGTGGGCTTTGTTCTGCCAAAGCTTTAGTCTGGCTGTGAACCAGCTGCAATCCCCACGTTATGTAGCTCTGGCAGCAGAGCCAAGCCAGCTTCTAAGAGGGGCTCAATGACCTGTGCTTGGTGTGTGGGAGTTGGCTGGGATGTTGGCCAGCATGGGTGTGGTGCTGCAAGCATTGGAACAACCCATGGGGCTGAGGTACAGAGCGCTGCCCAGCAGTGCAAGGAGCAGCACTGGTGCCAGGCAGCAGTTGCTGAAGTCTTACTCTGGAAGGACTGCCTGTGGAAAGTGGCACTTTGGCTGACACAAAGCTTGGCACTTTGTGCTGGTCACTGTATCTGGTTAGAAAGTGGGGTCTCTGCTGTTGCATGCTTTTCCAAACTGCCTATCAGCAGATTCTGGAGGATGCAGGAAAGGTCATGTTTTAACTGGATGGAACATTACCAAGAGGAAGTGCGTCTGGTACTAAGCCAAATCTAGCTTTGAGAAATCTATATAGAATGTGGGAAAGGTTATGGGGATGAACAGCATGTGTACAGTACTTTCCTACCATGGAGATCTTCAGTTGAAAAGGACAGAAATTAACAATTGATATTTCACTGAAAAAAAACTCTCTGAAATGTTTCATTTTTCAAAGGAAACTTCCATGCTTTTAAATTAATCAAACCATTAGGTTTCCCTTATGCAGTGTCTAAAAGTGCAGTTAGTGGTTCCTTCTTCTTGCATATTTTAATGTGGAAGTCATGTCCCCAGTAATTCTGATACTCTCTCTTTGGATTGAACTGTTGGGGAAGCAGGAAGCGAATACAGAAAGTATGTGACAAAGCAGAGAAACCAAACCTTGGTCTCAGGCAGCTGGACCTTTATCTGTGTAGTATAATTTATTAATCGAGTAAAATTTTAACAGGATATTCTCTTTTTTTAAACAATGAATTATGCAGAGCTGCTGCGCTTCAGATACTCTTTGCAAATCCAAACTTTTAATGTCACTTTCTCCTCCTTTTTTCTGTTCACAGTCAAAAACCCTAAGTGTAACCAATGTTGATACAGCAAATGATGTAATTATGATGGTCCTGCAGCAGCTGGGAATTAATGTAAGTCCTTGCACCAGTTTTAATGAGTGTTTCTTTGTAGTTGCTTTCAAAAATCAGATCTTCCCTTGCACTTCTTACAAGTTTTAGGATATGAACATTAATTAAATTCTTTAACGTAGTAGTTCAGAGTTGTTGAAATGCAGCAAAAGTTCCTTGTTAACCTCCAGAGATTATCAAGTGCCTTAAAAGTTTTGAGTAAGCCTCTCATCCCTGTAAGGGATCAGTCATGTTTCAAGTTGCTTTTGAATCTCTTTTGCTGATGCCTAAGAGGAGATATCTTGACACAAGAAGTGGGAGTTTGATAGAGCTCCTTTTGCATGCTTCAGTGTGAACAAGAAGCCTACCGGTCTGCCTGTTAGTTGGTTTCAAAGTGTGCAAGCATGCATGATCAGCTGTGTCCCCAGATTGCACTGCTCTCAAGTGTCCCAGTCAGGTTCTGTAAATATCCATGGACCTTTGGAGCTATGTGAGATACGAATGTAACTAAGTCATTGCCTGGAATCTGAATGCACCCAATTTAAGCAGTGTCCTGAAACTGTTTTGGAAAAAGGCTTTTACAGAACATATGATAATGCAGGATAATGTACCAGATAGATGCAGTGATCCCTGCTGGATCAAGTACTGCCTCAACTGGCTTCCTTTGCCCTAAACCACACTAGGTAGTGCCTCAGGTATAGGAGAGGAGTGCCAGGGACAAGAATTCTGGCTCTCTCACTGTCGTAGAGTGTGGCACCAACCAATACCAGTGATCATACAGAAGCTCCTGGATGACAGCTTTTTAACTGGTCTATCAGCTTGCTGTATTTTAATACTGTTTTACTTGTGATGCATATGTTGATCTCATTGCATGGAATCTGACAAGTAAGTTTTCCTTACCACAGCTCTGAGTGTGAAGAGTCAAATATGATAAGCAAAATACCACTGTTATGCTTCCCTGGGGCTTCTGGAGCCTCACAGCAAAAGCTGGAGTAACCTCAGAATTTGCCTTCCCCAGCATCCATTATCCCTAATTTATACAGGCTTTTAATGCAGGAGTCTATTCTGCTAGCTTGGCATTTCCCAGGCACAACAATTTGTGTCTACACATCTTGTTATGGCTCAGACATCTAATTTACATCAGGGCTGGGGCTCTGGCTCAGAATCCACCAGTCCATTTAATTAAGGAATCTCTGGAGTTGATAGAGGGATTGCAAGGTGAAAAGGATAAAAGGTGAATTAAAATTAGGATTTTAATTGCGGATTGTCTCCTCTGCTCTGCACCAAAAATCAGGAGACTAAGTGCTATTATAACTGCAAGTCTTTATTGGGATGTTCTTCATTTTTACCTATTTTATGGGTGTCATTTATGCTTCCTCACTTTATGTACAGGAAAAACAGGAAAATGGTAGTATTTAAAGAGAATACTTTAAGATAAGCAGGAGGAGGAGCTGGTTGGGTTTCAGCATTGTGTTCTTTTGTATGTATCACAATCAATCTTTTCCTCCTTTTTACATTTTTATTTCAAGTGGAAAAAAAAGGAAAGCTATCTGAAAGATGTAAAATCTTGCCTGCAGAATTATTTGCCCAACTAATATACTACATTTTTGCACTGCTTCTTTATAGCAGAAAGCCTTTTTTTTTTCATCAGAGGCGTATCATAAGATTAGCAATAAAATCAAACAAGCTAAATAAATTGAGCTGTAGCCTGCATATCAGTCAAACACCCAGCCCCCTGGTAGGATGGTTCTGGCTGCAAGGAAGCTCTGCATCATGCACTGTATCAAGGTTTTTTATTTCTGTCCACAGAGAACCACTTGAAAGGAGCTCCATGACATTTCAATGGCAATTATAAAAACTACATTTCACATATTGTGTGATTAATGGGGCTATTACTTTGGCTGAGTTCACTCTGGTTTAACACATCAGGGTTTTTTCCTCTGTGGTTTCTCTGGTAAAATGACAGCTAGCTCGTGCAAAATGGCATTGATCATATGTTCCAAATTATCAAGTGGGGCAGAAGGAAGGGCTTTGGGTTTCCCAGCTTTGTAAGTACACTTGCTGACTTTTCTGGGACAGTCACATTTATCCTGACAAATGGCCTCATAAAGCCATAAAGGACAGCATTTGCAGTCAGAGATGAACAGCCTGCCTCCTGGAACCACTCTTACTGGCTCTTCCCTTCCCCTGCTTCCCCTTCACAGCAACGAACCCTTTCATATATGTATGTGAAAGGAAAAGCAAACACCCTTTCTTGTGCTCTTCAGCTGTATTTATTTGTTCCTGGCTGCTTGCCCTGAGGCATCAGAGATGTCTCCAAAGCCTATTTATTTTCCTTCTGCCCCCTGCTAGCTGACTTAACAGCAGTGCTAATATGGGCCAGAAAGCTCTGTCAGTCAGAGAGCACACTGCAAAGGCTTTATTGGGTGTATCAGCATTACATCAGGTGCATGCAGCAAGTAGGAGGAATCTCAAAAGCCTTAGGAACACCAAGTGAAGCTCCAAAAAATGCAGGATAGTAGACAAGTCTGTTTAAAAGGAGGTAGGAATTAACTTTGGGTCTAAATAAATGTTGTCATGAGGTATTTATTGCTTTTTATAGCCAGGAAACATTTAGATTTTAACTATCCTGATTTAGTAGCATCACCAAAAAGGTATTTAAGATAAAATAGATCACTTTTAATGCAGTGTACAGTAATTTCACGAATACAAGCCGCACCAATTTGACCAAAATTTTGGTGGAAACCCGGAAGTGCGGCTAATATTCCGGGGCGGCTAATCTATTAACAAAATTCTAAAAGCTGCCAACACGGAAGTGAGAGCCCGCGGCAGCCCCAAGCCAAGCTGGAGCCCGGCCGGCCCCGGCAGAGGTGGGAAAGCCTGGCAGAGGCGGGGCCAGCAGTGTCGGGGGCGGGCGGCAGAGCCTGAGCCAGCAGGGCGGGGGAGCCCGGGAGAACTGGGGCTAGCAGTGCAGGGCAGCATGGCAGAAGCAGGAAGGCCGGCGGGTGGGGCTGCCTGGCAGCGGGGGAAGCCCAGCATAATCGGGGCCAGCAGCGTGGGGGAGCCCGGCGGTGCGGGGGCCTGCAGTGCCGGCCAGGGCGAGGAAACGCGGCGGCGGTGCAGACGGGAGGGGGCGGCCGGCGAGCGTGGTGGCGGCGGCGGCAGCCCTGCCGGCGGGGCGAGCGAAAGCGCCGCCGCTCGCGAAAGCGCCGCCGCGAGCCGCGAACCGCGAGCCGCGAACCGCGAGCCGCGAGCCGCGAGCCGCGAGCCGCGAGCCGCGAGCCGCGAACCGCGAGCCGCGAAAGCGCCGCCGCGAGCCGCGAGCCGCGAAAGCGCCGCCGCGAGCCGCGAACCGCGAAAGCGCCGCCGCGAGCCGCGAGCCGCGAGCCGCGAGCCGCGAGCCGCGAGCCGCGAGCCGCGAGCCGCGAGCCGCGAACCGCGAAAGCGCCGCCGCGAGCCGCGAACCGCGAGCCGCGAAAGCGCCGCCGCGAGCCGCGAGCCGCGAAAGCGCCGCCGCGAGCTGCGAGCCGCGAACCGCGAGCCGCGAAAGCGCCGCCGCGAGCCGCGAACCGCGAGCCGCGAAAGCGCCGCCGCGAGCCGCGAACCGCGAGCCGCGAAAGCGCCGCCGCGAGCCGCGAACCGCGAGCCGCGAAAGCGCCGCCGCGAGCCGCGAGCCGCGAAAGCGCCGCCGCGAGCCGCGAACCGCGAGCCGCGAAAGCGCCGCCGCGAGCCGCGAACCGCGAGCCGCGAAAGCGCCGCCGCGAGCCGCGAACCGCGAGCCGCGAAAGCGCCGCCGCGAGCCGCGAAAGCGCCGCGGGGCGGGCGCGAAAGCGCCGCGGGGCGGGCGCGGCGCTCGCGAGGCGCGGCGCGGGGCGAGCGAAAGCGGCAGCGGGGCGGACGGCGAGCCCGGCGGCGGCAGCCCTGCCAGCCGGGCGAGCGAACGCGGCAGCGGGGCGGTGCTGACGGGAGAGGGGGGCCAGCGAGCCCGGCGGCGGCGGCAGCACCACCCGGCCAGCCCCGCCGAGCCGTGGCGCTGAGCTGGGCCACCCGGCCCCGTCGGCAACCATGAGCGGGCCGAGCCTGCCTGGCCCCGCCCCGAGCCAGTAAAGCCCGCTATGCCGCGATCCTGTTACTAATTGGCCAATTTGTGAAAGCTGCGCACGGATTCTCGCGACGAACGAAAGTGCGGCTAATATTCGGGGTGCGGCTTATCTATTGACAAAGACAGCAACATTGTCGAGGCACCGGGGGTGCGGCTTATAATCCGTGCGGCTTGTATTCGTGAAACTACTGTATTTATTCACTTTCTATTTTCTTTTGTACATTTATGCTAAAGGCAATATTTAGAATTTGCTTTAATTTGGTTTGATTTAAATCACAGCTTTTCCCAAACACGATCACATTCCCCAATCCTTTGAAAATGGTCTCTTTTGATGTAAATTTATCCTCTCTGCTGTAGAATTTAAAGAGGGCTCAGTACTCTTAGAACACCACTCAGCAGTCCTAAGCCCTTCCACACATAAGGACTGCATAAAAAGGCTGGCAGCAGCCCTACAGCAAGATTTTGGGGCAGCATTGAGTGCTAGGAACGTGGGGCTGCCATCCTTGCCTTGTCACCATTAGAGTGGGCTCAGCTCTCAGGTGAAGGTGCTCCTGCCCTGTGCTCCAGTGTCAGTCACAGGATGCTGCTGGCTCACCAGCCTGAGCTCCTCCTGCTGAGAGATGTAGAAAAGCTGGGGACAGGGTGGAGCAGAGTAGTGAAGTGGGCTCTGACATCTATCCCTCTGCTGCCAGGAGTCACTCCAGTCTGAGGGAAAGAACTGGGGGCAAATCTCTCCCCTTCTTCTTCAGAAGTGATGGGCTCCAGCACCTCTCACTGCTCAGAGCTGAACCCAGGTCACATAAACCACATTGCATATGAGACACATTGCAAGAATTTCGCTGGTGGCAGACTTGGGCATTGCAAAAGTAAAGAGGATTCCTTTGACCCTGCTGGCAAGGTGCAGATTATCCTTATATTGTGAGAAACTTTGTGAGAACCTGTCCCTAATGGGTGACAAACTGATTCCTAATTTTGGTTTTAAAGGGATCTGAAAAAGACTACAAGCTGTGGGTGATTTCAGGAAGAGAACATGCTCCTTACCCTCTTATTGGTAAGTTGTTGACATTGTTTTGTTTTTCAGTATTCACTCAGTTACTACTGCTGCAGGAAGCAAGAAATAGAGAGGAGACTGAAATTCAGTTTCCTCTTGTTCTGTTTTTTCTCTTACTTCCTTATCATGTGAGTTTGCCTATCTGGGGAGTTAAAGAAATGCTGATCCTTTGTTTTGAAGAGCAATTGTCTGCTTATATCACTAAGAGGTTAAAGAAGTTCATTTATTTGAGCCCCAGTGTTTCTGCAGGGTTGGCCTCTTCAGTCACCTCCTCTTGTGTAGGTTGTCCAGCTTTCCTATATTTCTTCCTACACCTCCATAACATTGTTTACTCCCCTCCTCAGCAAAATTCAGCTCAGTCTTGAGAAATGTTCTTTTCTTCCACAGCTCAAGTGATTCAAGGGGTCCTTTCCAATCCTTTATTTCTCATTCTGTCTGACAACTCCCCTCTGATTAGTGCTTATTCGCTATCTAAAATGCTTTTCAAAACATTTCAGGACCAGGAGTCAACACAAAATCTCAGAAGTGATTGGATGGAGTGATTTGATTTTGGCCCATGATTCACTAAGAACAAATCCTTTTCCATTAGTAAGAACATTACCCTGTAGAAGCATAGCATTACTTGTGCTGCATGAGTTTGTGGATGATTAGAACAAGAAAAACTTGTGGTTTTTCTGGTTTTTTTCTCCTGCAAATTTTAATCCCAGGAAATCTTAGCATTCCTTCTCAAAGCAGCCTTAGCTACAAATGCTTCACTGGAGTCAGACAACATTAATATTTATAGAATGTCTAACTTGTGCACCTTATAGAGAGTGCAAACTTTCTGCCCTTGAACATACCAGACTTTGGATTTATTCAGATCAATTCACATCCATGGCTTTAAGCACAGAACCAGAGAATTCAGAAATGGGGAAGGCATTTCTAATTGACTGACTCTCTCTGCAAATTCAAGTTGCAGTCCTTGGAAAAGAAGAATCTGACATGAAAGTGATGCTGTTCTTGATACTTACACAAAGGTTTATTACATAAGCCAAATATTTGTCATAGGTGCACATCAGAAGCAGTCTGACTGTGCCATAGCTTCATACTATAATCTCAAATAACATCTCTTCCTTTCTTTTAGTGTTCAAGTCTAACTGCAAGCTAACTAATACATCTTAGCATTGCATCTACATTTAATATATTTAATCCACCAGGTCTTTAGGCAAGTCTGAAAAGCATCTTTCCGGTGGCATGTGTGAAAGCTCCTCCAGAAATGAATTGCCTCTGTGTAGTCCCCAAAGATGCTGGTTAAAGCCAAGCACAGCTCATTTGCATCAGCCCTGTAATTAAGGTTTCCTTCCTGTTGCAGCCTCAGACAGGAACCATAATTGTGTCTTATTTGACTGAGTTGATGGCTGTTGCACTTAACATGTTAAGGGAGGGAAGATCACTTCCACACTGGAATTCTTTGGTTTTGCATGCTTAGCAAAAATTTGACGTGACTGATCCCAAAATCTCATTTCTCTCTAGAATGATATGAGTAAGCAGTACCTAAACTTTCAGTGCCACAATAAAAGCAGTAGAAGGAGTAAACACTGAATTCAGAAATAGGCATTTTTATTATTTTCTGATGGGCTTTTATGTGATACAGCTGTAATAGATCTAATTTTACTTTTATATCTGTTTAACTACACCAAACACAGTAACTCCCTATCTGCCAGTGTATGATTTATGCCCGCACAAATACGGAGAAAAGCAACAATTCTTAGATTACTGACAAAGTGCTGCGGGCCAGCAAGCAAAATCTGCTTTTCCTCCAGGGCAGATGGATTTTTGCAAGTCTCCAGTCAATCCAACGGAGATTATTACGATTTCTCTTTGAACAGGACATGAATACCCCTTTGGAATTAAAATGAGCCACATTCGTGACGCTATGCCCCACGGATCAAAGCACTGTGCCTGCCCCAGGCAGCTTCAGGGCCCTTTCTTGCCGGAGCAGCTGCCCCAGGAGCTGCAGTGCCAGTTTGTGCTGAAGCCCAGCCAGGTGGCCGCGTGCCAGCAGCTGAACGGTACGTTGTCCCCTCAGCCCATATCTCTCCCTCCCCACAGCCTGGCCACCTGGCCTTGCTGCAGAAGGCAAATGTGCCGGGCTGGGGCGCAGCAGGAAGCATGGAGGAGCACACAGGTGTATCTTCCAGCTGCTCAGGGGATTGTGCTGTGTAGCTCTGGCTGATTTGAGTGTGCTGTTGTATATGTGTCATCTTTGTGAGTTACATTTTGACAAGCTGCCTGTCAAGTGATTGTTCTAAAATCAGCAAAAGAAAGAATCTCTCCCCTGCAATTTTTGTCAGTCTATTAGCTGAGCTTCTCTCTGCAGCCCTTGCTGTGCTCTGCAACAAGGCAGGGTTGTTTCACAGTTCAAGAGTCAAGGCTTGACTTTGGCACAGAATTCCCATGCAACATTTGGCAGCATCCTTCATCTCACTCTGGTATTTAGGACTACACATCTACCTCACTGGGACCCTCAAGTGACAAAGTCTAGGCAGATACTTGGCTACCTAGATGAGGTGAGCAAATAGAACTTTCTTTCGGTTCTATTTGAGTAAAATAAAGAAAGTAATATTTTCTTCTGCCTTTGGCCTTGATGCTGCAAAAATATGAGCACCTGCTCTCTCTTTTGCACTCTGTTGTCAATGACACAATGACTGCACTCTGCTCATGATAAAACAAATAAGGAGATAGTGACAGGACTGGAGAATTAGACTTAGGGCAAGGATACATCGTATGGTGTGTTTTTGTTGTTCTTAACACACTAGCATACTCAGCCCAATTTGGAACTCTGCCCTACTCCACCATTAGTAACCATATAATAGAAAAAAATAACATCTACAATATTACCTTGGGCACTCCCCAATACGTAAGATCTCCCACAATATATGAATATGAATAGAATCCATTTGTAATGTTTTTGGAAATTAAATACAGTGAAATTATACCAGAGTCCATTGCAAATTATTCTGGAAATTGATTGCATTTTATATAAATTAATTTCCTTTCCACATGCATTCATCCGCCCCTTTTCCAGTGATTTGTATCATATATTACTTCATGGCATATTTTAAGAGTGAGGCAATCTAGCAAAGGGGTGTAATTAGGTTTACAGGCCCTGCTTTGGCAGCTGATCTTGACTGGCAAAAGAAAATAGAAATGCAAATCAGGCCTGTGGAGTTCTAATGCAGATGTGTTATCATCGGTGCTGTGCAAGCTGCAGGAATGGAGTGAGCCTGGCTTGGGACAGCAGAAGCCTGGGGCAGCCTGCAGATCTTGCCCAGGGACTATGCTAAATGTCAGAAAGACGCTTTTAGTCCATTCACCTTTCCTTCTTTCATCAGAAAAAAACCTGTTAAAGTGATGTATAGCTGTAACTGCTTGCAAAACTGGTTATCTCACATACAGGGGTGTTCTTGTGCTTTTCCTAACTAACTGTTCTTGGTTTGGAAAATGACAAAAATTACCTGCATGCAAGCCAAGGCTATCATCTGGCTTTTGATCTTCGAATCAGCAAGCTAAAATCTGTATTGGGTACCCAGTGGGCACACTGCCACTAACAGGGTGAATTTACAGAGAGCAGTATCTGTAATCCCACACTTCACTGCCACATGCTGTGCTGCCCTGCCATCACTTCCCTGCAGAGGGATACACTGCTGGGCATGCTGTCCCTTCTGGAGGCAGCAAGGAGCAGCTGCCCAGCTCCACCAGTGTGCAACACAGTTAGCAGTGTAGGTGCTGACAGGCAGGCATGACTGACAGCTGGCCCTCATGTCAACTAAGTAGTTGTGTGGACACCAAATGTGGTGGTGTTATTGCATCAACTGCCCTGGCAGGATGGTTAAAAAAGTACTGGAGAATTTTCTATGTGAAGGAAATTTTCTATGCTTTCTGTTGCCTCTGCTGTAGCCTTTCAGCATGTAACAGGAATGGTCGTCTACCAGTTAAACATAGCCATTAAATTATGCTCATGAGCACATTGTTAAATAAAGTTGAAAATTTATTTAGAAGTTTCTGATTAGTTTCAAGGAGAGGAAATGCCATTTCCATGGCTAAGACACTAACTATGAATAGACATTCTCTTCATGTAAAATACGAGCAGAAGAGGTGGCTGCTGTGAGCTCTGACTGAAATTTTCCAAAAAACTGGTATTACTTTTGTCTGATTCTGGCTTAGAATAATCCACCAGAGCAAGGCCATGAGGTTTTTGTATGGAAGTACTTCTGCAGAGCAATAATTGGCATTTGTCTTGGTTGAGAGGAGTCTGGCCTTCTCCTAGTATTATACCTTTACATAGATTCAAGGAAAAAAAGTGTACATCCATTCCATCTCATCTCCTCTTCAGCTTAAGATTTCTCAACACCCTTAAAAAGGGGGTATGAAAAGGATGAGTTTTCCTGTTTTTCAGTGAATATTAATTTGTAAGTGGCAGGGCATTTCATTGCCACACATCAGTTGTTGGTTTCTGCCCTGGTATGCTAAAGAGCCCTGGCTAAGATTTCCTTCCTGTCCCAGGAGAGAGCTGCAGTTAGTTGCAATGCTCCCTTGTTCACATTCTCAATTGGAGAGATGGCTGTTAAGAAGGCAAGAACCACTAAGATTCTGAGAAGAGTTCCTAATTTTAAGACTCTTTTTAAAATTCACTTCTGCTATTCTTTGTTCTCCAAAATAGCATCTTAATTTTTGCTTCCACTAAAATCTACAGGGTTTACAGAAAAAAAAACACCAGTATGTGTTTGCCATTGTGTAACTAGAACGCTGGCAAACCTTAATTTGTGAAGCAAACCTTAATCAGGCACTAATATCCAGCTCATCTGAAGGAAAAAAATGGCAGTTTGAAAGTTGCAGGTCAGTTATATTCTCCCAAAACATGATGTGTCAAGTAAAGCCTTAGACACTGCCAGACTTGTATTTCTTGAAGCTTTGGACTGCTTAAAATGTATACCCTCATTATTTTTTATTAAAAGCATTTTTCTTCAGACTTTCACATTCATACGTTCACATTTTGAGTTAAACTGTAACTTTTCATCCTGTAAGCATCTAATGAAAAGACTTCCACCCATTCCCAAAGGGAGCATGATCTGGAATGGAATGACGTATAATGAAAATCACTCTTCAAGCTAAAAACCCATTTCTAATAAAGTATAGGGGAGAATAAAGTATTGGAAAGAAAAATCTGGTATTATACCACAATCCTTAATTCTGCAAGCTTTGGTTTCTTACCTCCACAACAGCAGAAAGTACAATGTTTGGAAGAACCAGCTAATTAAAATGTGTATGAGGTAGGCAAGCAACTAAATCAATGCTGATTGGCTTTGAAAACACTTCAGAAAGGAAAAATATATCAGAATAAGTTTTTCCCAGTTAGCACTTCTGTCATAAACAGTCCACACGCCTTTTCCATTTAGCAGTAACCCATGCTGTTAAGAAGACTTCACACTGGCTGATGTTGAGAAAGGTCATATAAAAAACCTTTTTTGTGTCCCAATACCACTATTTCTTTCTCTCCAGAATCCAAACAAGAGTTGCAGTTAGTATGCCTCTGTTGATATCTCATGGAATATGTTACAATGACGACGAGCAGAGCCATCAGTGTGCTGGCAGCATGCTGAAATGCCATCTGGAAGGCATTGATTAAAGGGCAGACACCATAGTCAGCAAATGCTTGGAGGACACTGATGATGCTCCTGTGTTGTGCAGAAGAGAGCAAAGGCAGTGGCTTTTCCTGATCTGAAAATGCCTTACACCATTAGTTGATTCTCTGGTGTAACTTGTGGGGAGAGTCTCCCACATTATCAGGAGAGCTGGGATGGCCCTGGACAGCATGCTGAGGTGAGGGCAGTGGATTTGCACCTGTGGGTGGAAAATGAGTTACTTAGCAGAGTGCGGCTCTGTGTGAAGTCAGCAGGCTGAGGTTTGCCATCCTGCACTTGGTGGAGAGTGCTGACACTGCTCCAGCAGTGCAGGGCAGATCCTGCTGATCCTCTTCAGGGCATGAGTAAGGCAACACATTCTATACACACACACATGCAGGTATGTACATGGTGGATTAGGCTTAGCTGGATGTAAGGAGTTGGTTGGGTTCGTGACATTTTTTTCCTTTGAAACCATAGCAACCATCAAAACCCAAATACTGGAACTAGAATTGAAATGCATTTCTTGTAATAAACACCTTTCTCTTTCCCTAGACTTAAGCCAAAAGTCATTTAAAAGGAAAAGATCTATCATAAATTGGGCTTTTTGGCGTGGCCCAGGCGCTCACTTGGACAATGCACCCCTCTCCTCAACATCTGCTGCTCCTGGGAAGCTCTTTGGCCTCTTACTAACAACCATCTGTGAGGATGACAACCTGCCCAAACCCCTCTTGGTGAGTCCCAGGCTCAGGGTTGGGTCTTACAGTGGTGGAATTTCTCTGTGTAGTAAATGAGGATATGCTTGTAAATGGGACATTGAAATTACCCAAGCAAAGAAGCCAGAAAGGTTTCCATAGGGAAACCTCATTTGTGGCTCCCAGCAAGAGCTTTGGTTTTTAACTCATACTGTGGTCAGCCCAGCTTGAGAAATGTATGTAATCAGTCTGCTGCTCTGGGCTATTTCTTCTCTATAGCCCATGCTATAAGGCTGCTTTCCTAATCCTCACTTACACAGTGTAAATAAATGCCACATTCACACATACTTTTTAAACCACTCCCAAGATCTCTGTAAAATCCCCACATCCATAAATGTCTCATCTACTGTCCCATATAGGCAGCCCACGCATGCATAAAAATGCCACCTGCCCATAACTAGGCAATTTCAGAGCCTTTTTTTGAAGTCATTCCAGGGCAGGCAAGCACTCCTGAGTCCTCATTTTTGGTCTGACAGCACCACTGCAAAAAATAGGTGGGAGTGTGGAGGCTACAGTAGCATCTTTTCATCCGGTCTTGAGGGAGCTCTGGTGCTGCGGGTGCTTTCAAAGCTAGACTAGGACCATGAAAAAGGTTGTCCTAGAGCCTATTCCTAAGCATAATTAAGGTATGGATGTGGTATTTTTGGTCATTGGAAGGCCCCATTGTCAGTACAGCAGATTAAGTATTTATGGAGTGGGAATGAGCCGTGCAGGATTGGGCCCTTCATCCTGACTTCTGGCTGGAAGAAATTGCCAGAACCCCACTGAAATCAGTGGGGTCACATCAGTTTGCAGGAAGAGATGTTTTGTCTTCTAAGCTGTGCTTGATGTTGCCTTATCACTGCCTGAATAGTGAATCATACCAGGTTTTTTCAGGTCTTTTAATAGTGTTTTCTTTTTAAGAAGTGTGTGCTTTCATTATTTAGGTTATTTAAATAAGCCTTCCAGAAATGGATTCTGTATGACTATATCACCTGATCCCTCCTTCTCTCTGTTGAAGAGATGAGCCAGTGCTGCATTTCAGAAATTTCTCCAAAACATAAATATTAGTAAATTTTTATTTGAAAAAAATCCCCAGAGTTACTAAGCATAGAATCACAGCTTGGTAGACTTCGTGCTTTGAATTTTAAACATTGTGTTTATGCCACAAAATATAACTTTTTCTAAATTCATGCAGCGTCTCTGAAGAATAGAGTACTGGGGAACTGAATGGGATTTACCTGCAAGAGAAAGAAAATATCAGGGATGAAGGCTGCAGGCAGCTGGATAACTGCTTCAGAGCCTCCAGTTTGCTTTCACAGCTGAAGGGCTCTCTTTTAGCTATTGCCACGCTGAGTTGTCTTGCATCATAGCTTCATTCGTGTAATTTCATCTGGGTTTGTTAGTTTAATAGGGGCTTCCCATTTTTATCTTGTGAATATTTTGTTCAAAATGTATTTTCAAAGGGTTTGTTCATGTGCTAACATCCTGTGCTGTGGGACTCAGTCTGTTTTGATGGGAGAGCTCTAAATTCCTGCATAGAGAATGAAAATGCTGACGTGAGTCCTGCTGCCTCGAAGGCACTCCTCCAAAGCATCTGCACTTACATGAATTCTTGATCTTGGACTTCTGCAAGAGTGAGAAAGAAACATTAAAAAATAAAAGCAAAAGGAATAAGCTTCCATTAGACTTATTTGCACTGCTATGTGGCAGGAAGACCTACCTTAGAGCCCAGACCAGGAAAGTCCCCAAAGTCCATTCCTTATTCATCACTGTTCACTAGTTCAGTTTAATGATGATGGACTAGTGTCCTAGGATCCCTGTGTTCCTTTTCTTCCCATCATTTTTGATAACTGGGCCCTCAAGCCGCTGCATGCATACACATAATCCCAAAGACTGTCTGCACAAGCTTCCCCTTTCAAAGAGATAAACATGACAAATTCTAGACTGCTTGGAGCAGGCCTGCAGGAGTTGACCTGCATGTCTGAGAGATGGCCCACAAGGGACTGCAGAGAACTAAGCATCTGGAAAATATCCTGAATATATTATCTCAGGAGAAGTTTCAGCATTTCCTTTTTTCCTTGTTGTCCTTAACAGAAAAAATCAGTCCCTCCTGTTATTTTAAAAGCTAGTCAGGAATCTGCTTGTTTTCCCTGCTCTGTAATAATCTGCCTACTTGTTTAATCCTGTGCAGCCTCACTGGCTTCAAGGGAGCCACAAGCTGAGCTTTATCCCCCTTGGAGTGACCTCCCAAGCAGGAGCACCTTGCCTCAGAGTTGGTCCTGCTGACAGCCCTGAGCTGCTTGCAGAGTCTGATACCACTGACAAGCAGCAAAGGGAGTAAAAACCTGACTTTGGTCAGCTGTAGAAGTGCAGGTATATATGAACAAACACATCACTTTCTAGTTTAGATAAGAATCTCATTTTTTTTAAGATATCAACAGTGAAACAGAGTTCTATCTGTGGTTGGTGATAATATTAGCTACAATGATGAGCAGAGAGGGTCTCACATCTTACGCAAACTAGTGTCTGATGAGGCCACTGTCAAATGCAAAGCTTTGAATTAGATATATCATTCTCTTTTTCCCATACCACAGTCTTTATATATTTAAATTACTTGGCTGAAACTTGCACGGGTTCTGGAAGGTCATGCAGAAAGTTAGTGCTCAGCAGTGGCAACCTGGTATTTCTGAGGGGATGTTTTCCAAAATGAGAGCCCCACATCACAGCTTTGCCGTGCAGTTTGTCATGGTTTGGAGAGTGAGCCTTGACTTGTGTTTGATTTCTGATATTTTTTAAAACGAAAAGGTTTTCAGCTGTGGCAAAATGGCAAAACTTATGTTTTATAGCACTGGACAGTAAAATATATTTATGAGAAGTTGTCTTTACTTTTTAAATTTTTTTAGGACATGCTTTCCCTCCTTTACCAAGAGGGGCCTTCCACCAAGGGTATTTTCAGACGCTCTGGAAGTGCAAAAACATTCAAAGAGCTAAAGGAGAAGCTTGATGCAGGCACTGAAGTGGACCTGGCCCGTGAATCCATATTTGTGACAGCATCATTGTTTAAGGTATGTAAAGAATGTTCCTGTCCCCTTTTTGGGTGAGAGCAGCACAGATTCTGCGCTCAACCAGGGAGGGCTTTTCTCCAGGGACAGACCCAGAGGGGAACTGGTGGACTGAATTAACAAGATGGTGGACTGGCACATTAACTTTGTGAGGATCTCCAGAGGAGGCTACCACTGAATTAGGTCGGGGAAGAGGAGTAGCCAGCTTGTTTTGCTGACAGATTTCCTGAGGTCTCTGCTACAACCTGATCCTGTTACTCTCTATCTCTGCATATGAAATACTAAAAGGCATGTTGGCAGAGCTGTCTCCTTACACATCAGTACTACCCTACACTGCAGATCCCAGGGAGTTTATAGTGTTGCCATAAATATTTGGATTATTTTTTCCATGCATTATCTTTTGTTACAGTGTTGTATGTCAAAACCAGTCTTCTTTGTGCAAAAAAAGCATCATAGCATCCCTCACTCTTGCTATTTTGGGAAGCTAGGATTTGGCCTTCTTACTAAATTTCCTAAACTAAATTTCCATATCCATGGTTTAGGTGTTAGAAAAGAGGAATAGCAGGACTATCAATGACTAGTTTAAGTACTCCATTGATTAGGAGAAGAAAGGTAGGGATGCCTTGGAGTGCTTATGGTCTGGAGGTATTAGAGCTTGTCAGCTGAGGAGAAAAAACAGGGACTACAGATGAAGTTAAGTGATAAATTAAGGCAGATTTTACTGCATCATGAAAATAACTAGTCTCACAGGAGATTTTCGATTCCTCAATATCAGATGAAGCATTGAAATACCTCTGTTTTGACAGGAAAAGGTAGGGAAAGGCAGGAAAATACTCGCTTTAAGCATAATGTAAAGTGCCTCTATCTCCCAGATGACTTTCTTCTGGTTTTAGTTGTTGTGTGTAACAATATGCTTGCCAATGAGTGCTGTCCTGTGGATATGTCCTCTTGTATCTGTGTATCTTACTCCTACTCCCTCACGTGCCCCAAAGCAGCTGCTCACGTGTTTTGTTCTTCTTTTCTCTTGATAAGGATTTTCTTCGCAACATCCCAGGCAGTATTTTGTCATCCCAGCTGTGTGATAAGTGGATCTCTGTGCTGGATCAAGGAAATAATGAAGAGAAGATAAAAAACATCCAAAGGTAATTATTTATATTCTATACATTCTTTTCCTATAAATGTATATTCCAGGAATTATTTATATTCTGTACATTCTTTTCCTATAAATGTATATTCCAGGATGCAGAATCACAAATACTTAACTAATTTTTTTTTTTTTTTAACAAAAACAAGAACACCTATTTGACACCCTCCCTGGTTTATTTAGTGGTCCATGTTACCCTGTTTTTATTATCTTGACTTGTGTCTATCTGTGGAAAGTAGTCACTAATGTGAAGAATTCTGGTTTTTATATGTTTTCAGGTTAGTAGAGCATCTCCCCAGAGCTAATGTTGTTCTCTTACGTTACATCTTTGGAGTACTGCATGGGATAGAAATGAGATCTGAGGAGAACCAGATGAATGCCTTTAATCTGGCTGTCTGCATTGCACCTAGCCTGCTCTGGCCTCCTGTTTCCTCCACTCCTGATATAGAAAGTGAATTTATTAAAAAGGTAAGAAACACTGCAGCGTAGCAGAAAACCAAGCCAACCTTCATCCCATTCAACCAGGCTGTTGGTTACAAATATGAGAACACTCAGTACCTCTTCAGATCAGGACTTGTCCTCTTATCAGGGCTCCTGCAACATTCATCAATCCATTCTTATAATCTTCCTGGAAGAAGGGGAGAGAGGTCATAAAGCAATGCCCAGTGTGTCAGCGAAATGCTTCTGTCATCAAGAAGATCTCTGGTTGTAGTGACCTTGGAACAGACAGAGTAGAATTGAAAAGATGTTTACAAGGATGTATACCAGGACAGTTTATTGGGCCCTGGGGACTGAGAGAGTAGTTCCTAGCTGCCTTCATGGATGACAGTTTGCTTCTGTTCCTCATCTGTATGTTGAGCTTGTCCTGAGTTGAATAATAGAAGATCTGGCATCTCTCTCTCACTGCTTTCTTGCAGATTTCTAGTCTGGTACAGTTCCTCATTGAGAATTGCTGCAGGATTTTTGGAGATGAAATTACGTCCCTCTTCGGAGAAATACTGATGACATGCAAGAGAGAGAACAGCTCAGGTAACACAGATTGATGTTTTGATCCCATTAAGACAGCTGAATTCAGCCAGGCAGAAGATTGGTATATGCCATGGAAGAATGCTGATCCTTTATGTGGTGTTCCCACATACTGTTCTCTTTCCATTTAATTCCCCAGAGAATTGGTCATAATCACTGATTTAACTTGCCATAGATCTGGACAATATCACAAAAGGCTTTCACAAAGACTTGCTCTCCTATTCCAGTTATCTGAACCACTATGGTTAAAAAAGGAGGAAGGGGAAACAAAGAAAATAAAAAGATCTAGAGAAGGTTTCCTCTCAAATCTAGCCTGTGTTATCCCAAAATATCAGGAGGTCAGTGATCAACAACGATCACAATACAGCTGTCACATCATTACGTTGGGGTTTAAAGTGTCTATTCACTATCAGAAGAGAGAGGTCTCCAGAGTTTCAATGGGACATCCAGATTTTTCTGCTAGCACAGAAAAATCATGGATCTGGTGACTGGAAGTGTTTTGCAGACTAGTTGTCAGAGCTTTCCAGATTATCATTAATACTTTTTTTTCTTGCCAGCCCTCTGTTTTTGACTGGAGTTTTGTGTCTTTCCTTGAAGTATTTCTGAAGCAACATTTTTGTAAAATAAATTTTGTCACCGGTGGCCTGTACTGAAAGTGGTAATGGCACTTGTGTCAGCATGTCTGACTGACTCAGTGTGGCTGTTCCAAACTCCTCATGCTCTACCCTCAGTGAGACTGGGTGAAATTTGGCCTGCCCCCTCCCCAGGAGTGTAGCACATGGGATGTGCTGGCAGTGAGAGCTCAGACCCACGACAGGTTACAGCAGCTGAAGGAGCTTTCAGGCAGGCACTGAGGCATGGTGACTGCCCATGCATGAACCATGTCTGCTGCAAATGTGAGATAAGGCAGCTTAGCCTAACCCAGAGCAAAAAAGATTTAATGTAATTCCAATTACTGCAGATACAGGAGAGGCCCAGGTGTGCACTGCTCAGTGTAAATGAGGTGGCTGTTTAAACTGAGCCTAAAACTTCACCGTGTTGCTCTTAAAAAGACTGTATTTTCTGGAAGAAGTAGAGGTAAGAAGTATGCCCTGTTCTCTTCATTTGTCTGAAAGAAGGAAAAAAAGGTTAAATGTTGCTTTTGATACCCCATAATGAAAAGAAAAATTAAATACACTAGCAATTCAAGCTATGTATGTATGTATGTATGTAAATTACTGTTTACAACTGGATTTGCTACTATCCACTTAAAAAAAGCACAAACCAAAGCAAAACCACAACAAAACACCCTAACACTTATTTGTGCCATTTTCCTGTATTTCTTGACTGAACTTAGTACTTACTTCAGCTTCTCCAGTTCAAAATGAAGATAGTAATTTTTAATGAAATTAATAGTACTTTTGCTTGAAGAATCTTTAAAGAGCAAATGCTCCTGAAAGTAAAGGATACTTGCCAGAAAAAAAAAAAAAAAGAAGCTGCTTGTCAAGAGGGTGGTTCAGTCACTGATGTATTAACGCTTGGTTTGTCCTTGCAGATGTTGCTTCTCTGCATCAGAATGACTCTTCCTATGACAGCCTGGAAAATGAGGCAAATGATGAAGCTGACTCTTCCTCCAGTGACTGGATTAAAACCCATGATCAGGATAACAGAAGCAGGGAGTCTGTCTTCACTCTGAGTGATGGCGATTCGGAGCAGACGGAGGTGGATGAAATCCAAAGCCAAACCAAACTGAAGCAGTTGGCAATCTCCGCTGACGCGCACCTGAAGTTTTCCTTGCAAGAAAGCTCCAATGAGTCTCCCTACTCCAGTGGTTTCCCCTCAGCAGCTACCTCAGGTGCTCCCAAAGCTGTGCGGAGGCAACGGCGCTCCTCGGAACCTGCGGTTGGCCTGCAGAGCTCCAGTTTCGCCCGCGCCGATGCCGGGCGCGAGAAGGCGACACGCAAAGCCAGCTGTGACGTTGTCCTGTCTCATGGAGATCAGGACTGTCTCTGCCAGCGCCGCTCCTTGCAGGTGGGGAGGCAAAAGCTTGGCCATCAGAGCCTGCTCATAGGGACTAACGTTGGTAAAAGTGACAACACAAACCAAAACGTTGAAAGGAAAGACCTGTCCCATTGTCTCCAGCCTCCAACGCCAGAGGGATTAAATATTTGCTCAGGATTTAGCTCTTTTAGCCGGTCTTCTTCTGGGACATCTCCATCTGTGTCATCGATTTGCTCCCTGGACAGTTCTTTCTCAGTGTTTTCAGACCAGGCTGTGTTTACCTTAAGTGAAACCTCCTGCCCTTTTGATAGCATTTTCCAGTCGCTGAAGAAACATGAAGATGCTGCTGCTGCTCTGGCTGATGACTGTTTTCTTCCATCCACCACGGTGCCACCATCTCCACAACCTACTGACATTGGGGCTGAGGGGGGCTTGGTGGGGCCCAGCAGCAGGTCAGTACCCCTGAAACCTACTGATGGAGTTGATGGCTGTTTGATTAAGCCTGACCTTCAGCCATTGCCTCTGAAAGTCACCGGGAGAGACAGACTTCGTGATCAAAGAGGAGGTCTAGAAAAGCATTACAGCAGTCCAAAGTTTGAAGAGACTGACCAAAGCTTTTTGCAGAGGAATCTTAATGCTTAAAATAAACACCATAAAGAAAATGCCTTTGGTGTTGATGTGTGTTCATTTTAAGTTTAACATCTAGATTGTTCAAATTTAATTGAGCAGTCGCCGGACTCACAGGTTTTCTTTTTTTAGGAAACTGAGTAATGTTCGAGTAGAAAGCTTTGCAAGAACATTGTAGGAATAATCAAAATTGCTGAAAAGCAAGCCAACAGAAATCTCCTGAAAATCTAGAAGGGACCCAGGAGGTAACTAAGGCCAGTGTCCTGTTCCCTGACCCTGCCAGGGCAGCGGGCTGCCTGCTGGGCCTCTCTCCTTGTCCACTCGAGTGTTGAGCCTTGCAGATGTGAGTCCCAGTCCTTTGTGCTTTTGATGTAGCGTGCAAAGTCGCATAGCTTCCATAACTGTGGTATTATACTGCTGTTCTGAAACTGATAAATATTACTTTCATTGTCCTTCAAGGAGTGAGTAAGTGTGTTGTTTTCTGTATGTTTATACAGTATGTTCAATAGGTGTAGTTATTTCTTTCGCACTGCAAATGGAAGAAAAAGTAAGCCCAAAAGTATGTAAAGGGAAATGCTGAATCTTGTAACTAACACCTTGCAGCTCTGTGTTTCATTTATTGTGCTTTGTTGACTGTTCTGTTCATGTTTAAGTTGTGAATAGTTTCTTAACATTGCTGTAAATGGCATTATGTATTATTGCAAGCAGAACACGTGTAATTTTATTATGCAACATCTAAAATATAAAACCACAAAATGGAATTGGATTGGAAAGGACCTTAAAGATCATCCAGTTCCAACCCCCTGCAATAGACAGGGACACCTTCCACTAGACCAGGTTGCTCAGAGCCCAGTTCAACCCAATCTTGAATACTTGCAGGGATGGGGCATCCATAACTTCTTGGGATGACTTGTTCTAGTGCTTTACCACTCTCTGAGTTTAAAAGCTTTGCCCTTGTCCCGCCACTATCTGCCCATAAAGAAGTCATCTCCCTTCTTTTTATAAGCCCCCTAAAGGTACTGGAAGGCCTAGCTGAGGTCTTCCTGAAGCCTCTTCTCCAGGCTTAGCAAGCCCAGCTCTCTCAGCATTTCCTCACAGAAGAGGTTTCCCATTCCTCCAATGTTCTTTATGGTCCTCCTCTCTACTCGCTCCAACAGGTCCTCCCTGTGCTGGGCCCCCAGAGCTGGATGCAGCACTGCAGGTGGGGTCTCACAGAGCAGAGGGGCAGAATCCCTCCCTCCCCTGCTGCCCACCATTGGATGCAGCCCAGGACACCTTTGGCTTTCTGAGCTGGGAGTGCACATTGACAGCTCATGTCCATTCTCTCACCTGGCAGCACCCCCAAGCCCTTCTTGGCAGGGCTGCTCTCAAAGAGTTCTCCCAGTCTGTACCTGTACCTGGGCTTGTCCTGACCCAGGGCAAGATGCAGCACCTTGCACTTGGACTTGTTGAAGCTCCTGAGGTTCTCATGGCCCCACTTCTCAAGTTTGTCCAGGTCCCTCTGGGTGGCATCCCGTCCTGTTGTGTCCACTGCACCTCTCAGCATCCTGTCACCTACCAGCCTGCCGAGAGTGCCCTCGATCTCACTGTCTGTGTCATACTTCATATAATATATTAGAGTAATGCATTATCTAAATGCTTTGAGTTTGTATAATATATCCTGTTAAATTTTGCTATTATATATGTTCTGAAAAATAAAATGTGTATTTTTGTACTTGCAAAAAACTGCTGCTAATTTTACAAGTTCTGTTTTGTTGTTATGGCACTGGTATTGATGTGTATGCATTCAATGCTATATATTAAATATTATTTGTTATGTCATAAATTCTGTTTATATTCTGTGGAATTCTTTTATGTGTCAGTTCTACAAGCTATTGCTGAAGCAGAAGTCCCAATGATATCATGGAAAATCCTGTATGGGAAAGGATTGAAGCATTTTTCCTCCAGTTTGGGTGGCATCATTCCCACTGTATGCCATCATCCTGTTGACTTTTGTAAATTCTAGTAATTATCACACAAGAATTCCTACCCTTTTTCTCTTCGTCTAGGAGGATGTTTTCAGCTAATGGGATTCAGTCAACAGTATGGAGGTGAAGAGAGATTTTGTGGGATAATACATATAAGGATTGGGAGCAAGGAAAGGAGAGGAGTAAACCAATGAATGAGAGCAAGACCTATTCTTTAATATTTGCAGGCTCTTCTTTTTCATATTCAGCTATTTTATTGAAAACACTAGTATGCAGAATCTGATCTGTAACACAAGCAAATGTAAAGGTGTTTTACCTTTACAAAGGTAAAATAGTTTGTATGCATTTTGAGACCTGTCATCTAACAGCCCTATATATACACCTCCAAAACAAACAAAAAAAGGACTGAACTAATGCTATTTTGAAATAAAGCAGCTATTCTGTGTTTCCATTTCCTTTCAAAACAGTAAAAAGCATATTGCCATGTTGCCAAGATTATATCAAGGAGCAAATACTGATTCATTGCATCAATAATAAAGCTTTAGGAAATCTCTAGTCTCTGCAATATAAATTTTCTGTCCTGCAAATAGTATCTTCCTACAAGTCATTTATCTCTGCTGTCTGAAGAAAGAGTATATCAAAGTGTGCTTCGATGTGAAGTGAGTTATGTGTCTGCTTTTGAGCTGTAGCTAATGCTAGAGTGCTTTCAGCTTTAAATGTATGGCAGACAAGCTGGATGTAGACCCAGCATAATTTGAAATGCACTCCTGTCTTACAAGACATACATCCTGCTGCTGCACGAGGTGTGTTCTGTGACAATCACAAAAAAGAGCACTAATGGAGAAAATCACTGTCTGCAACACTCTGGGCTGTGAGCGCACAGTGAAGGAGTTAAATGCTGGTAAGATCCAAAATGGATTGTACTGAACCTCTTTAGAGTGTCAGATGCAGCTGAGCACTGCAGTAAGCCTCCTCCTGGCTCTGCTGGGGGTCTCCTCCACCAGCTCCATGTGGAAGTCTGCATCCCCATGGATCTTCATGGGCTGGAGGGGCACAGCTGCCTCCCCATGGGCTGCACCAGGGGCTGCAGGGGAATCTCAGCTCTGACACCTGGAGCACCTCCTGCCCTTCCTTTCTGCACTGACCTTGGTGACTGCAGGACTGTCCCTTTCCATATTGTCACTCCTCTCTCCAACAGCCATTGTGCATTCTTTTGCCTTTCTTAACTCTGTTACTGCAGCTGCTGGGCCCAGCCATGGCCAGCAGTGGGACCATCTTGGAGCAGGCTGGCATTGGCTCTGTTGGACACAGGGAAGCTTCTGACAGCATTACACACACACACACACACACACACACACACACACACACACACACACACACACACACACACACACACACACACTCTCTTCTGTAGCGCCCCCCCTACCAAAACCCTGACATGTAAATCCAACACATTCTGTGAGAAGGTGGTGTGGTAGGGGTGGCCCCAAGTGCTGAGCCCCTTCTTCTGCCCAGGCTCCAGATGAGTGTCCCCCACACATCCTGCTCACTGTGGGTCACTTGTCTCCATAAATTCCATGTAAGTCTGTCTCCATAAGCTAGGGTGGCTGCTTTGGAGGAGATGTTGAAGTTTTTGTGACAAATGGTAGGTGGCATTTTCCCAAATGCTTTCTTCTTTCGTGAAATACCAAAACCTCACAAAAAAACTATAAAATAAAAAGATGAGTGAGTTAGGTAAGAAACAATGGCTGTGGCTATATCTCACTACTTGGACTTACTGTCCCATCGAGGTTCATTGTTAATGAGCATCCTGCTCTGTTTCACAAGTTCTAGCCATCATTGCTTTCAGGTAATTTCAGAGATTACTATAATGTTAATTTAGAGCAATTTGTTCTCAGCCTGCTTTGAAGGTTTTTTCAGGTTTTTTTGGCTTGGTGGTTTTTAGGGCTTTTATTGTGGACTCTTCCATTCTTCTTCATCAATCTCATAAATGCTATTGCTTCATCCCTGCAAGTTTCATCTTTCCAGCACAGCCCAATTCAGGAAGCAGGAAGACATGTATCTTCTAATCCTTGTCTAAACAGGTTTGTAGAGTTCAAGCAAAATAGGTTATAGATCCAGGAAATTAAGCATGACCTTTAAACTGTAGGTGTCTGTATCCAAAACTCCATATCACTGGATTTCCGTTAATAGCTGCTGTTTCACACTCTTTTTTGTTCTGGTCCCAGAACTGAGCACAGGATTGGAGCTGTGGCCTCAGCAGTGCCCAGCACAGGGGGAGGTCACTGCCCTGCTCCTGCTGGCCACACCACTGCTGATCCAGGCCAGGATGCCATTGGCCTTCTTGGCCACCTGGGCACACCCTGGATCATGTTCAGCTGCTGTTTGCCAGCACCCCCAGGTCCTTTTCGGCCAGGCAGCTTTCCAGGCACTGCCCCAGCCTGGAGTGCTGCCTGGGGTTGTTGTGACCCCAATGCAGGACCTGGTTTGGCCTTGTTGAACCTCATGCAATTGGACTTGACCCATCAATCCAGCCTGTCCAGATCCCTCTGCAGTGCCTTCCTGCCCCTCCAGCAAATCAACACTCCCACCCAACTCAGTGTCATCTGTGAACTGACCGAGGGGGCTCTCAATTCCTTCACCTAGATCATTGACAAAGATACTAAACAGAGCTGGCTGCAGAACTGATCCCTGGGGAACATCACTTGTGACCTGTTGGATTTACCTCTATTCCCCTCCACTCTGGGCACACACATCCAGCCAGGAAAGAGTTTTCATTCAGCAAAGAGTTCACCTGTCCAAGCCATGAGCTTGACTGTTTGCTCCAGGAGAATGCTTCAGGAGACAGCATTGAAGGCTTGTGTCAAAGACATGTAGCTCATGTCTGGATGAGGGACAGCGACGCTCACCACAGCTACAGAAATTTAGTTAGAATAACTAAACTATGACAAATAAACATCATGTTTTGGAACAATGATTACAGAATCAAGTATCACAGAATATGCTGAGTTGGAAGGGACCCACAAGAATCAATGAGCCCAACTCTTGGACCCTGCACAGCACCATCCCCAAGAGTCATGCCATGTGCCCAAGAGTATTGATGATGGATGATGTCCTAAATAACCCAGAAAAGGTCCAAGAAAATGCTGTGGTCTTACATCCAATCTTCAGGTTATCCCAATAACTTCTATATTAGGAGCAGAGACTATGATACATTTTCCCTCAGTATCTAGCATCTCCCCATATCCTGGGTTTTAAATACCTGAACCCTAAGGACACAGCCTCAGTCCAGACACCCCTGGGCATCCTAAAGCACTCACATATGGAGGCACCAGCCACACTGGGGGCTTTTCCCTCTCTAGCACTGGATGCAGGAAGAGGCTGAGCAAGGGCTGCATGGAGCCTCATCTTTGGCATTTGTGCAAGGCCACTTCCCCATGGAGGAGTCCTTCGCTCCTGCCAAGTGTAAGAGGCACTGGAGCATGAGATCTGCCAGCTGAGCAGAGCCTCACATCACATCAGGGGAAGGCAGCCAGTTCTCTCTTTCACAGACTGCTTGCATGGTTTCACTTGCTCCCAGGATTAGTTACTGATGTGTCTGCATCAAGGGTGCTGTCAGGATAAACTAATTGACCCACTGGTGTCCAAAGGGTGTTAAAGATGTTGAATATTTCTGTTAGGGCATGGTTGCCTCACAAGGCCTAAAGGTTTTGGACAAAATTTGTGTTTTATAAATATGTACAATGCAGTCTGTAATGGATTTTCCTTGATAGTAGGTTTGCTCCAGGCCCTGTTTTGTTGGGTTTTTTGTGGCTTCACTGTAAATGTCAGCAGTTCCTCGAGGACGAGTACTGGGTAACTGCTGCCAGTTTCATTAAGTTGAATATTTCAGAATTTAGCCGTTCTGTGACCCTGCATGGGAGAAGTGTTTTCAGTGCAGAAATTATTTCTCTGCACTTGATTCTCATGTCACAAACTATTTCTGTCAATGTGCTACAAATCTGCTGTCAGGCTCAGCAATAATTCTGATTTGACCATTGAAGGCAAGGCTCTCCTGCCCCTCCTCCTTCTCCTCCTCTTGGATTCTAAGTTTCCACAGGGTTCCTTTCTGGCCCAGAGGCTGGGATGGGTGGGAGTGTGGGTGGTTTGCCAGCCAGGAAGGGAAGGGACAGGAATGTGCTGCCAGCGTGCACAGCTGAGGCTACACCATCCCAGCTGAGAGTTTAGACAATGAGCCCTGGCAGCAAGGGCTGATAAAGACAGAGAGCCCTGTTCTCTGAAGAGACTGGAGAGTGACCCACTGGTGACTGAAGGCTGGACTCCAGAGGATCCCCACAGGAATCAAAGGGCAGTGCTGGTTGTAGGATCCCAGTCACTCCACCTACACCAAGGGAGCCCCATCCCATTCCCTTGGACTGTCAGAGGAGAGTGCTCAGCTCAGGGCTCCTGGGTGAGCCCCTCCAAGGCATTAGTGGGACCCTGCAGGAACACGAGGTTCATGGGGGCTGTGGGGCAAAAGCGTTTGGGGATGCTGGATGGGAAACCTCAGGATGTGTTCCAGGTGGGCTATAGCACTGTGCCAGGCTCATTATGGGATGGTTAGGGTAAGGATGAAAGGCAGGGATAGGGAGGGATTGAGATGGACAGGGGAGGAACCAGCATGAGAAAACAGAGGGAAAAGGGGATTAAAGTATGGGTGACAGAACACAACCCTCTGTCCGAGCCCTGCACCTCATTGCCACAGCCTGCCCTGGTCCTACTAAATATTCAGAGCTAATGATGTAACTAACTACACATTACTGCTAATAATTACTGTTTCATTCTTTAGCTGACTTTCTGTGTGAGCACTCCCTCTACTCTGAGTCCATGTGAGAGACCAGCACCAACCTTCAAGCCCGACAAATGGGCAGCTGCACCTGAGCCAAGTGCCAGCTGGAATGAGACCATGAACCTCAGAGACTGGAGGGTGCCAGTGCCAGCACCTGGGGGAACTGGGGCCAACCCTGGGGCACACTGAGTAGCCAATGCCAGGTGCTGGAGAGACCCATTTTCCACGTGTGTGTGCACATTTGCCTGGTGGAAGTCAATCCTGATGAGCTGGAAGGAGCAGTACCTGCCACGTGTGCTGTTCTCGTGTGTGCCAGCACTGTGCAAGTGGCTGCCTCACAACAGAAAAAGCAGTTTTTAACAAGAAGGGGGGTTTAAAATGTCAGGTGCTCCATGGACAGCTTGCTCAGACATAGTGTAAAATGCTTTGAAAGAATTTAGTGCAGGAGAGGGAAGGGCTAAATCACCATTTGCTGCAGGGAGCACCTCATGTGCAGCCTGACCTTGAGGTGGCAACAGCAGCTTTGTTAATGCTATGATTTAAATGTTTTCCCTGAAGAGATGGTTTGTACCTGAAACCACTGAAAGCACCATTGGAAGCTCCCCTAGCAGAGCTGGGGGCCTGGTTGGCTGGGGGTGGCAGGAAGGAGGCAGGGCTGAGCTTAATTACAGTAAATTCACGAATACAAGCCGCACGGACTATAAGCTGCATATCCGGTGTGTTGCCAACATTGTTGCCTTTGTTAATAGATAAGCCGCTCCCGGAATATTAGCCGCAATTTAGTTCGCTGCGAACTTTCACAAAGTTGTCATTTAGTAACACAATCGCGGGATCGCCAGGGCTTACTGGCTTACTGCCGACCTCAGAAACATTGTTTCCAAGTGAAAAAAGACACACCCTTTATTTACAAGCCGAAAAAGACAGGAACAATAGTGTGGTCATTTTGCGAGCATTCCCAATAGATCTGCGTTGCCTTTAAACAGCCGCTCAGCCACGCGGGCAGGCAGCTGAGCTCCGAGCGGAGCCACATCTCCGTGCTGGCACAGACACCCCGCTCAGCCCCGCGGGTGAGCGGCCCCCCACAGCCCTGTCCCAGCAGGGCGAGCGGCTGCTCTGCCCCTCTCCCAGCAGGGCGAGCGGTTGCTCTGCCCCTCTCCCTGTGAGCTGAGCGGCCCCCCCCAGCCCTCTCCCAGCAGGGCGAGCGGCTGCTCTACCCCTCTCCCAGCAGGGTGAGCGGCTGCTCTACCCCTCTCCCAGCAGGGCGAGCGGTTGCTCTACCCCTCTCCCAGCACGGCGAGCGGCCGCTCTACCCCTCTCCCAGCACGGCGAGCGGCTGCTCTACCCCTCTCCCAGCACGGCGAGCGGCTGCTCTACCCCTCTCCCAGCACGGTGAGTGACTGCTCTACCCCTCTCCCAGCAGGGCGAGTGGCTGCTCTACCCCTCTCCCAGCAGGGCGAGCGGCTGCTTTACCCCTCTCCCAGCAGGGCGAGCAGCCGCTTCATCCTTCTCCCTGCGAGCCTAGCAGCTCCCTCAGCCCTCTCCCTGCAAGCCCAGCCAGCCCCGCAGCCGCACAAGACTGAAAACACTTTAAAAAGTACAGAGAAATATCACACACTTTTATCGAACTGCCGAGGTAACTCGCCGAGGTAACTCACCCCGATAACAACCCCCACCCCTCAGTAACGCCGCCATCCACAGGCAGGCAATAAGCTATTCTCTGATTGGTTTATCGTCGGAACAACGGGAAACCATGGATTTCAAAGTGTTTCGGCTCGGGACTGGACTGGTATGATACTAGGTAAGGGCAGATATCACATTTTTGTCCATAGATTAGCCGCACCCAAATATTAGCCGCACTTCCGGGTTTCCACCAAAATTTTTGTCTAATTACTGCGGCTTGTATTCGTGAAATTACTGTATTTGATTGGCACAACTGCTTGGGAAAGGGACATCTGACACCAAATCCACAGGTGTTTGTGACTTGAGGAACCTGAGGTGACCAGGCAGACATAGAAGTTCATGGCCCAAAGTTGTCTTTCCAAGCAGGACTTGGTCTCCACAGATGGTTGTCATTGAAAGATGCTCTTCACTGCTCAGTCCCATCTGAATACTTTCATGGCATTGCTATCCCTCTACTGAATTTCCAAATACTTGCAGAAATGTGCAGCATCTCAATGATGTCATGCTTCTCACCCAGAGATAGATGAGGAGTCTGGAAGGTCACCTTCAGCAGAGTTTCTATGTGTAAATAGTCCCAGAGAAGTCCAATAAGATTGCTTATGCATTTAAATTCCTTACTGGGCTGGAGCCATGCCCATTTTCTAAATAAATTAGAAACCATACCAGATGTTCCTGCTTTGTTGAAAAAAAATTATCCCTATGAAGCTTCCATCTACAATTTTAATTTATATTACAGAGGTCTATCTATTATTTGATAAAGTAAATATTCTTTTATTGTGTAAGAAATAATAAAAAATATTCAATACTTATGCATCCTGTCTAGATATATTTTTTAAAAATTGATCAATCAAATGTTTGGCAAAGCCAAAGCCTGATTTTTTTTCCATTTTTTTACCTTGGGATATGAATTTACAGTCGACTTGTCTGAAGCATGCAAATTCAACAACATGGTAATAGGTTGACTACACAGAAACTGGAGGCTGTGACTTTGCCAAGAATTTTTACTGGGTAAATTCTTCGCTTTTCTCACATTCAAAAGCACCATAAAAGCCATAATTCTGAAAACAGGTCTCAGTGAACAAAATCTCAGCCCTGCCTCAGGGTGAGGAGACCCACACGATGAGGTGGGTGCAGAGCAGGTCCCACTGTCAAATGGGTTGTTAGTCCAGGCTCATCAGTCCAAGGTATTTATGGCCTTAATACAGTCCCCATACTTCCCTTTCTGTTAGGAATGCTTAGACTCACATTTCATAAAAATATGAGTGCTCTCAAATCTGATTTTCTTCTGTGGCTGATGCAGAAGCACGCCCTGAAACCTGTTTATTTTATAACAAATTTATTTTGTTTGGGTTTAATGCAATGAATGGGAAAAGGTGAGATTGGCAGCCAAACTCCCAAAAGCAGGGTACAACACTGCTCTGCTCTTCAGATCTGTGTCACCAGCTGGCTGTGAAATACCTTCTGAGGAGGGACAGGGAAAGGACAGTCCTCCAGAGCAGGACAGGGACAGAGGTGGCCAGGAACACTGGGAATCTGGTCCAGAACAAACATTGATCTGCTTCTCTGTCCTTGAAGCATCCCAGGAGACCTCTTGCTGCTTCTTTCCAAGAGAAGTGGTTGAGAAACCTCCTCTGAATTTTTTTTAAGTAAAAAACCCAAAAAGAGGTGCACTGGGCTTGCATGGCCAGGCTTGTTTCCTGACTGCATTTTAGGTGTACAGTCCATGCAGGACATCAGAGGGAACTATCCACTCTACCCCAGGCTGGTAAAGTGGTAACATTGGACAAGCAGAAGGCTGAGGTACTCAACAACTTTTTGCCTCATTCTTCGATGGCAGCCTCTCTTCCCACACCTCCCACATGGGTGGACTGCAAGATGGGGGCTGGGACAGTGAAGAGATTCCCACTGTAAGAAAAGATCAGGTTCATGGCCACCTGAGGAACTGAATATACATGAATCTATGGACCCTTATGAGGTGCACCCCCAAGGGAATTGGCTGATGTAGCTGCCAAGGCACTCTCCACAATATTCAAAAAGTCATAGCAGTCAGGTGAAGTCCCAGGTAACTGGAAAAAGGAAAATATTGTACCCATCTTTAAAAACAGTAGAAAGGAGGACTCTGGGAATTGTTAACCTGTGTGAGAGACTAGATCCATCCTTGAAGAGAAAACCTGTCTCTTGACATGTGGATCATTTAGGAGAGAGAGTCCATCACACCTGCAGTCATCATTTAACACATCCTGATGCTTCTCGTGTGTCCAGTGACAAAGTGGCTCCAACAACACTTGGAGGCTTGTCACCTCCACTTGAAGAACTCATCATCATTCTGTTGTTGCCAGCCCACTGTGCCTCTGTTTCTGCCAATCTCCTGTCCTTTGGTCTCCTGTCCAGGTGACACTGGAACAACTGAACTCCCCAACAGGGAATGTGTCAGACCCAGTAGGTCAGGGATCAGTTCCAGCAGGTGAGTCCTTGGGGAGGAGGACAGTTATTGTACCATGGATTTCCATACATCTGGAAGTCAAAATTAAAACATCCCTCATGAATCAGCTGAAAAGGGAATTTAGGAATGGAGCATATTAGGGAAGCCCATTCCTGGCATGGAGAATCCTTGCTCTTGTCATCCCATGAGCATCACACCCCCACTGAGCCCAGCCCAGGTGTCTGAGTGATTTCCTCACTCAGTGCCTGGAGGGCCTTTGGGTGATCCCCCAACAAACCCAAAATAACCCATCGGGTTTGAGGCAGGAGGCTGGATTACTCTCATTTATTTTCCTCTCTGTAAATGGGATTACAAAATGTCAGCCCAACAATTATGGATTCAGCCTGTTCCCTTGCTGGTTTCAGCTTTTTTTAGGTGGATGTTACTGATTACAAGGAACTGACAAAAACATTCACCTATGTTTTCTCTTTTTTTGGCAGCTTAGCTATTTCCAAAGGGAAAAATTTGCATAGAATGATCTTTTTAAAGAAAAACCCAAACAGTTCCTACAAAGGTGAGCTATTTTTTTAGAAGAAATAGACAAAACAACAAAAAAACAGCAAGCAGACATTTTTATGTTAAAAGCTTGGAAATCATAATTTTCAGACATATATTTATTTACCACAATACTTAACCTAGTGACACTTTGCTCAGGGTTTCAGCTGTTGCTTGGGGAATATCCATGCCCAGCCCAGCTCCTAACATCCACACAGGGAGCTGTCCTGGAGAGGCTCCCCAGTGGCCACCAGGTCTGGGCGGTTCACTGCTCAAGAACACACAGAGGCACACATTAAATACTGAAGTAACCAATGCTCTTGACAAAATTGCTCAGAGCAGCAACTCCATCTGGAGGTGGGAAGATGAGGACAGGGCTGCCTCATGCATCTGCACCAGGATGGGATATCCATGCGGGAAGAGCCTCCCTGCAACGCTGGGGCTGGAGCCAGCACTGGCTCTGCCCCCCTTCTCCCTCCTTGGGGAAAGGCAGTGAGGACATGGGAGAGGACACCACCAGCTGTCCTTGCACCAGCTGTGCCTCCTTGCACAGGTGATGCTTGCATGGCTCCATGCAGGGGAATGCTGCAAAATGCTTTTTGGGTCCACATTGGATTTTGGCATCTCGGACTTGCTGGTAGCAGCGAGTTCAAGGCTGAGCTCTGCCTGCATGAGAAAGGTCTTTTGGGGCTTTGTTTCAAACCTGCCTCCTGCAAAAAAATGCTGGTGAAGGGTTGGCTAAAACCACAACCAAAGTTTCAAATCTTCCCCCTCCCCAGGCCTAGGGCATCCAGAAGACCCTGGGATCCAGAAGTGAACCTGTGTCCTGCAGGACCTTGCAGGACCTCGAGCAGTCAGGTCACACACAGCCTGCTGCTTTCCTGGAGCAATGGGGTTCACACTCTGAGCAATCAGAGCTTTTGACTGCCTGAGGGTGTGGGGGAGAGGTTTTAATTTGCCTGAATATCAGGGAGTGGGTGCATTCTGTATGCAACATTGAGCGTTATACCAAAAATCCCAATCCCTTATTTGCCGGTTTACCATACGAAATGGGTCTTAATTGGAGTCTGGGCACTTCGTGAGCGCCGGAAAATGCATATGAAAAGCTTCATATACATATGCATGTGCGTGTATTCATCTGTGTGGGCAGAGGAGGAACATGCTCAGCATTGCTTATTGCTTCCTTCGCCCTTCAGAGGCTCCTCAGAGCAGGAGCGGGAGCCGTGGCAGGACCTGGATCGTGCCACTGGTCCCACGAATGTCCCGACGCGTGTACGGGCGCTGCCGCAATTAGCCAGCGGCACAGCGAGCCGGGCACTGCGGGGCATTTGCCCAAACTGCTGTAAAGGCGCTGCTGGCTGTGGAGAAGGGAATCAAAGAAAGCGGGCTGGGCTCACAGGCAGCTAAAAACAGGACTGTATTCTTCAGATAATTTATTTGCAATGAATAATTCAGCTAGCTTTAGCTGGGAAGCCGGATTAAATACAGAGCATTAGGCACGCTGAGAGCCCCCAATAAAGGGCGCTATTCACTCCTAGCACAAAGGAATATTATTTACTATCATTAATTAACTTGCACACAAAGCCACAGCCATTTCTTTAGCTTCTGAGAAAGAATACAAGGAGAATACGAGCGCAGAGCTGCTGTGATTTCCCTTTGGTTTCCTCTCTGCAGACAGACGCACACTGGCTGCAGGCTGAGCTTTGCTCTCTACGACATTTTTGGCAGTGCTGTCCTTGTGCTGGAGCGCGGGCAGGTCGCTCCTTGTGGTGGGAATGGACGAGGGAGCCCGGTGCAGGGCAGTTCCGGGGGTGCTGGGGGTGCTGGGGATGCTCGAGGTGCTAGGGATGCTGGGGATGCTGGGAATGCTCGAGGTGCTGGGGATACCGAGGATGCTGGGGATGCTGGAGGTGCTGAGGACGCTGGGGATACTGAGGATGCTGGGGGTGCTGGAGATGCTGAGGATGCTGAGGGTGCTGGGGATGCTGGGGGTGCTGGGGGTGCTGAGGATGCTGGGATGCTGGAGATGCTGAGGATGCTGAGGATGCTGAGGGTGCTGAGGATGCTGGGGATGCTGAGGGTGATGGGGATGCTGGGGATGCTGAGGATGCTGAGGGTGCTGGGGGTGCTGGAGATGCTGAGGATGCTGAGGATGCTGGGGGTGCTGGGGATGCTGAGGATGCTGGGGATGCTGGGGGTGCTGGGGGTGCTGCCCCAGCCCTCGCTGTCCCCCAGGCTGCCCAGAGCCAGTGCAGAAGTGGCAGATGATATGAACTGGCATTCCCTACGCTCCTGCAGCTTAAGAGATTCAGCTAAAAGCCCAAAGAGGCAGGGAGGCTTTGCCTTTGGGAAATGGGTTGAGGGTCTGGATGCTCCATCCACCTAGTGAGACCATATTTTAGATTTAATGAACCTCTGTGCTAATTAGTTCTCTGGAGTGTCTGCTTTGAAATACCAAGCTTTAGGATAAGGAGAAATGCAAATTGTTGGCAATTATTATTGCTGCTGCAGTTGTGACTAGAGAGCAGCTCTTTGCAAGCTAAAAAGGGGGATAGGCAGCTTGTGCGGCGTGGTTACAGAGCTTGTTTTCATCTGCTACATTGTGCTCTTGGCAGGTGATGTTGTAAATCACACAAAAGGCTGGGTGGAGATTCTTGGTCAAAATATTTTTCTGTTGGAAGACAAGGGTTGCAGTTATATTGGAATATTTCATAAATACACACTGATTTTTAAATTATTTTTTCTGTTTAAATAGTGCTGCAGCCCTGTTCTCTTTATCTATGAAAATCCACATTTTCCTCTGACATTTTAGATGAAAAAGGCAAAATTAAATTCCATGTTAGATCTTGCTTCAATGAATGACACACTTTTAGAAACATCAAGAGAAGAAGTCAGAAAATTAATGTCTCAAGTGGAATTAGAGGTTCCATTTGATTCCATGTGATTTCCCTCTACTTTTTTGTTTGCTGAGAAACCTTCAGGGCTTTGCAGCCCAAGCACTCTGCTGGGAGAAGGATGTGGGGTGGCTGAGAGAGGAACAGATCTGTCAGCAATCCCATAGTGCTGCACCAAGCAGCTCAGGCTGAACCTGGAGACAGACCCCTGGCAGAGGGCAGGATGTGGGGTAGGATTAAATGTCTTGACAGTGGCTGGTGTGGGGCTGTGTTCTGGATTTGTGCTGAGCAGTGCTGGTAACACAGAGAAGTTTTTGCTATTGCTGAGCAGGGTTTACCCAGAGCCAAGGCCTTTTCTGCTTTTGTACTGCCACACTGGGGAGGGGGCTGGGGGTGCATCAGAGGCTGGGAGGGGACACAGCCAGGACAGGTGACCCCAAGTGACCAAAGGGACATTCCAGACCATCTGACATCATGCTCTCTGTATAAACTGGGGGGAAGGAGGAAGCAGGGGATGTCTGGAGTGATGGCTTTTGTCTTCCCAAGTAACCACTACACATGGTGGGTCCCTGCATTCCTGAGGATGGCTGAACACCTGCCTGCCCATGGGACGCAGTGAACTAATTCCTTGTTTTGTTTTGCTTGTGTGCATGGCTTTTGCTTTTTCTATTAAACTGTCTTTATCTCAACCCACAAGTTTTTCCATCTTTTGCCCTTGTGATTCTCTCCCTGATCCTGCTGTTGGGGCAGTGAGGGAGTGGCTGCTGGCTGGGGTTGCACCATGACAGAGACATGGCACAGGGGTCGTGCCACACAGGTCTAGGCAGGAGCCTAAGTGGTTCTCTAGGATTTAGGGATCAGGGGGCTGTGTGTGCATGGGCCCTTTGGACCCCTCAAGCTGCCTTTCTCTTGGTCTTGCAGAGGTAAGAGCAAGGTGTGGTAGGGAGAGGGGATTTTCACACGGAGAAACCTGGCACAAAGCAGGAGTCAAGTTTTCTCATATTGGTCCTTTCAGTTCCCATACAAGAGCTCTATTGTCCCACCAAACTTCTGAGACAGAGAACAAGCTGTGATTTTTAAAAGTAATTGCTTGTGGGAGATATTAATTCCATTTTTATCCCTCCCTGTAACAAAAGCTTTTCAATAACGTCCTCACCACTCATCAGCATTACCCACTAAATACATTTACATAACACAGTGTCTGTACTACCCTTTTAACTCCCTGCTTGCCTCTTGATATTTGGCCCAAGAAATAAACACACATTTCTGTTTCCAACACTGTTGTATTTATATGCTTCCAGGACACATTCCAAAGACCATTTCCTAAGACAGAAAGATACTCTCTTGTGAAGGGGACTGTCCTAACCTGGAAAACAAGAAAGCAGCACACACACACAGCTCAGAGATCAATTGAAAATGCACAAGGTAAAAAAGAAGAGCTTATGAGTCAATTTTAGCTTCAAATTCCATTTGCACAACAAAGATTAGGTAGAGAGAATGCATGAAGCCACTTGGTTTCATAGTCCCTGGTAAAACTGGGATTAGTAAGTATTTTGAGCATAGAGCTCCACTAAGATATGAAATGTAGACCCACCCTAAAACACACACAGGCACAGCAAACACCTAGCAAGCAGAAAGATCTGACATGAAGCACTGGGCTAGATGTACGATGAATGTCAACCTTCACCAAAACTCCCCAAACAATTTTAAAAAACAAACCAAAAAGCCTGCCTGCTGAGATTATGGGGAAAGAAATTAACCTCAAAGACTCCTCAGATCACCCTCTGTCCTGTGTCACTGTTAGGGACACACAGAAGTGCCTTGGTGGTCACAGAGCTGAGGGTGCCCTGGCACTGTCCCTGAGCCACAGCTGCCACAAGGCAGGAGAGTGCAGGCAGGGAGTGGGCACACAGCTCTCTTCAAATTAAAACAGTCCCAAGATCCACAAATGGAGAGGTTAAAAGCCAACCCTTCAGCAGGGGGAAATGGACATAAGGGTTTGCACCTTCTGAGGCACAGCATAGAAGTTCCTTGTCTGTGATGAAGATGAATCACAAAAAAAATCCTTGGATGCAGAGCCAGGGGTGATTAAAAATGTCTCTAATCCTCCCACTCTAATTTCCTTAATTTCCCAAGATAAATGATAGCATCTGAGTGTTTACATACTCTGTGCAGACTGACGGGAAAACAAAAAGATCCACCCAAGATCGTAAAGATTTCTCCTCCTTCTGGGTATATCTTGAAAAATGTTGAATAATTATGACCTAGTTGGAAGATCATACTTAAAAATAACTTTTCTTAGACCTATGTTGGGGATTTTTTACCTCTCCAGGTACCTCCAGGTACCTCCCACTCCTTCCAATCTCATCACCAGAAGCACGTTACCTAAGATTAGAAATTATTTGGGTAAAAACCAAGTGACCATTAGTGACCAAACCTAACTGGGAGAACTGATAAAGACCCAGAAGAATCCAGTTACCCACAAGAGATGTGCATTCACAGCACCCCACTTCTGGCTCTCAGCTTCTGATTCTCAAGGAATCCAGCTGCTTTCAAAAGGTAAAAATTCAAAGAGAAATTAATTATTACTTCAGATACTAAAAATTATGGACTCCATGAACTTGGCTGTGTTTCCAGCAGAGCAGTTTCCTAACAATTATAATTTTTCCTTCTCATCCTTATCTCTGAAGAGCTTTCTCTGGATTTAATTTTTTTTTTTTTTTTTTGCTAGGAGAACAGTTTTGCTTTCTAAAGCCACTTGTGGTTACTCAGCTCATGCCAGAGGAGGACACATTGGGTTCATACATGTCACACCAGAAGCTCTACAGCAAGAATAAACTTTGAACTAACTCTTCAACTGAATCTTTCTTCCTGGGATTTATATTTATGAAAAAAAGCAATAAAACTGCTTTTAAAGCCCATTGAGAAAATGTCTTGGGCAATACTCCTGGTATCCTGGAGTAAATTTTTTTACTCCTCCTGGAGTAAAAACAAATTGTTAGGAAAAACCACTTTATAATGCACCATTAATTATTTAACATATTAAACTAAAAAAGTTTGTGAAAACATACCGAATTCAGTAATCAATTTCCTCAAATATCAGGACAAAAAAGCTTATCAGATACATTGGAAATTTTATGCAACAAACTCACCAGATGCACAAAGTTTATGCAGCTGCCTAATCAAGTGCACTGGGGGCTGAAATCAGTGATCTCTGAACATTCCTTCCAACCTAAATTGCTCTGAGATTGTGTGACTCCCCAGCCAGATAGCTGGGGATTATAGCCTTCTGTCCATAATTTTGAAAAATAATGCAACATTAGAAAAGACCTTTTAGATCCTGTGCTAGACAGAGATAATTTCAGTATTTACCAGACCTGGAAAACATTATGAACAAGCTTACCAGAATAAATCATACATGTGCCAACCAGAACTGATTTTCTGCACGTGCATTTTAATCTAACTGCTTCACTGAAGAACATGTGTGAAGACCAATACAAAAAGAAAAATATTAAGATTCCACACTTTTTTCCCAAGGAAAAAAAAAGAATTAGAAAAAAAAAGATTTAGAAAAATTCAGCAGTTTATTTACATTTTTCATTAGAAAATAAAAATGGTAATTATGAAAACACTGTAGTCTGAAATGCAGTTTGGAAGACAAAAAGGTCCCAGCCAGGACCTAGAGAAGTTGTCAGCAAAGGGAATCTTTTTCAAAGCCCTACTACCAAGGCAATGAAATTAGAAAAAAAGCACTTTGACATTACAGACGTCCTCAGAGCCATGGATAACCTGGAGGGTGAAAATGGAGAAGCAGGTCCCAGACTTCTGCTGCTCCATCTTTCCAGAAGAAATTATGGTAATATTCCTAAGATGCACATCCATGTCAGCAGAGAGAGCTGTGCCTGGCAGAGGCAGTGCAGGGAGGCTGAGGGAAGCTGAAAAAGCTGAAGAATTTCATTATTATTGAAATGAGCAGAGCTCAACTTCAATGCAAATATTGACTTGTGTGGCATAAAGAAAATTTTTGCAGCACACCTGATGTCTCTCTGACAAAGGAACACCATAAAAAGGGCATAAATTGAGCAGAAGAAAATCCTAACAGATGTACCCTCTGAGTGAGTGGAAGTCATGAGAAGCTGCAAGCCATGGGGTGGGAGGGAAGCAATCAATAAATCATGGCTCTCCTGCAGAAGGAGTGTAGGAAGGAACAGCAGAGAGGGCTTGGGAGCTCACTGCATGCACCAGTGGGGCCTGGCCAGGTGGTTTATTTTTATTTCTAAATATTCAGTGTGCTCTGGAAGGAATATTGCAGTTTTCACTTTTGAACTACTTCTGTGACACGTGCCAAATGCAATTTGTTAAAACGTTTTTGCTAAACCAAAGCAGGTTTATTTTGGAGAGATGAGGAGCAAGCGGCAAGGATTGACAAAGGGTCTTTTTCTTGCCCCAGTAGATTTGGGTCAAGTGTTTACAGAGCCACACATGCTGCCAGAGCAGCATCCACCCACATTTTCTGTTACTCCTTGAGTAACATAAGTCTCCATCCAGGCTTGAAGGTGACCACAAGATTACATCAAAGGGACCTTCCTGTGTATTTTTGAGTTCACTCCAGATTTGAAGGGCTAAAAATTTCTACTGGTCTGGTGAAAAGCATCTCTTTGCAGAGAACATGACCTGCTGTCTGTGCCTGCACCAGGCAATACATCAAGTCCTGGGTCAGTTGCACTTGCACAGGTTACACTGCAGCTCAAGCTGAGTTGATTTTTACTCACTGGCTAAAAGATGTGGGGAAATTATTTTGCCAGAGAGTAAGAATTTCTGGTAGCTGACCCTCAGGGGAATGCTAATGTTACAAATTTCCTGTGACTAGAGTAATTATGGAGACTCTTCAGCTGGAAGGAAGTAGAAATGGATTAAAAGTATTATATACGGTGGCTTTACGGTAAACCAGTGTGGGCAGTTGGCAGCACTGATTAACCAATTATGTAAGCAGTGAAATACCATAGCAATATCTAGTGGTTACTCTGTACTTTTATTCTAAGAATTAAAGTAATTGGCTTTCCCCCGTCATTTCTGCGTGTTGCTGTAAAGATCTCTGATGTCTTGTCCCCACTTTAGGCATTTTTATCTCCAAAAGTAAGTACAGTAATTTCATGACTATAAGGCGCACCCTTTTGACGAAAATTTTTGCCCGAACCCAGAAGTGCGCCTTATAGTTCGGTGCGCCTTATATATGGGCAAAAGCTCAGAAATTTGCCAATCCAGAAGTGTGAGCCGTGAGCTGCGGGGGGGAGCCGGCAGGGCTGCAGCTACCGGGTGGAGACGTGGTCGCGGCTGTCGGGTGCAGGGGGGCCCAGGGGCCCATGGCACCCCAGCAGGCACGCCCCGGCCCTGTGGAGGCTGCACAGAGCAGCGGCAGGCATAGCCCGGCCCCACCGGGTACAGGCGGGTCCGGGGGCCAATGGCTGCCGGGTTGAGGCGCGGCCTCGGCCAGCAACCGCGCGGCGGGAGCTGGGAGCAGATCCTCGCTGCAAAAAAAAAAGTGCGTCTTATAGTCCGGTGCGCCTTATATGATCTACAAAGTTGCAAAATTTGCCAACCCCCGGGGGGTGCGCCTTATAGTCCGGTGCACCTTATGGTTGTGAAATTACTGTACTATAACAGGCAACTCAGAAGCTAGGTCTTTCCCAACCTTTTTAACCAAATATTTGATAAAAAGTAGAATAGTAGAAAATAAACACCAGCGATGAGGTATTTAATTAAGATAATTTTTAATGTGAAGCTTGCATTCAATGCTCAGACACAAGCTGTTCAAGCTGGAAAAATTTTCTGTACACATCACTCAGCAGAGGGAGATCCCAGTCCCGAGCTTCCTTGCCAAGACAACATTCACCCCTAGGGCAGCTCTGCTCTGCTTCCCAGACCCTTGCCTCAGAGACTCCTGTGCTGCCCTTCTTGAGACTTCGAGACAAGGGACATTGATTGTTTTTATTTCTCCATGCCAGGCCAGAACATGTTTTTCCTGATTTTCTGATGAAAATCCAGAGGCTATGATGATTATAACAACTCAATTAGGCTGGAAGAAAAAGAAAAACCAAACAACCAAAAAGCAAAAAGTGCTGAAATCTGAAGTAGAGACTCTCCTGCTCCAGCCATCCTCTGCTGTGCTCCGTCCTGACAGTCATCAGTCCCTGGAACTGAACCACAGCCTGAACAAGCTTCCCCATCACTCTGAGCTACCATATCCCTTGTCTCTGTGTCACCATTTGTTTTCTTTTATAGCTGTTTTCATCTGTTGCTAAACATTCCTCTGAAATGACACCTTGTCCTTTAATCTGCAGCCAAAACCCATTGGGTGGGATATGTCTGCCTCTCCTGCATCTGAGAAGTTGCAGCTGCATCACTGTGATCTTATGTCCTCTTTCTCCCCTCCAGTCAAGAGTTTTCTAGGAAGGGAATGCCCTTCTTCTTCCAAGACATTCCTTGTAAAGCCTGTGAGTACTCACCATACCAAAAGCTAGTGCTAGCTTACCTATGCAAAGCAGGGCTGTTCCTCGAAGAAGAGTAAAACGAAAATGAGCTGCTAACTTGCCCCTGAGCCTGCTCAGATGCACTTCAATGGAGTAAGAACATCCAACTTACCTGGATATTTTTTCTATCCAAAACCAGATCCTTAAGGAGAGGCATTTTTGATAAAAGACATCTTGAAGGAGGAAAGCAGTCTATGGCCTGATATTTCCTTCAGTGAGATGGAAGACTTCTCCAAACCCAGAGATTTCAGCCCACCAGTTGCCAGTGGCAGTTTGCTGCCAACAGGAGCAGAACCAAATCAGCCATAGCTGCAAGCAGGTACAGCTGCCACAGGTGCTTGCAGACTTCCCTGGAGTATCTGGAAGAGGTTACTTAACATGGCACCAGCATCCATGGTTGTTACCACTTCTCATGTGTAAAACCTGCTCTGCTGCCTGCTGCAGCGCTGGAGAAACCAGGAGCACAAATGTCCCACTCTGAATAGTTATGGGATTGATGGATCACTGCCACCAAGATATGGAAGCAGATGTGGCGACAAGCAGGGGAACCCCCATGTGCCCACCAGAGCCACCTGAGCCCCTGGCGGGGCTGCTCCCGGGACTGCCACGGGAAGCCACCAGTCCCGGGGCCATCGGCACGGGCTGCCCGGCAGCTCCAGGTGCTGCTGCCTGCGGGCTGGGGCTCACGGGGCAGAGGCTGGCGACGCGTTCCGTGTGTGTGACCGCTGGCCGTGTGTCAGTGCCTCTGTGTCTCCGGCACACAGGCCGAGCCCTGCGGCCGTGGCAGCCCGGCCTGATGCAGCAATAGCGCTTTCCCAGTGCCACCCCAGCCCCACGGCCACAGACACCCGAGCCGGCTGCACAGCCCGCAGCCCCTCCGGGGCGGTGCCGGAGCTGTCCCACACCTGCTCCAGCGCTGCTCCCACGTGCGAGTGCAATCCCCGGAGCGCTGTGCTGCAGGGATTTACCGCCAGGGGTCAGTCCAGCCGAGGGAATGCCTGGAACACACCTTCTCTAGAGAGCCACAGGCGGGACAGCTCGGGCACCAGGTCTGCCCGAACCCCGTTCTGCGCTCATGGCTCGCGCTATGCAGGCCCGCGCTATGGGAGGGGGTGGGCAGGGAACATCCCGCTGGCTGGAGCTGAGCTCATGGAAGCACAGGGGCAGGGCAAATGCACGGAACAGCCTTTTCTTGGGCGGGGGGGGAACTTCTGGAACTGCGACTCGCTTGGTCGAGCACAATAAGCCAACAGCTTTTTGATGAAGAGTGGAAGCTGCAAATGCTAAACCACTGCCGGCTAAAAATGACTTTTTAAAGATATTTTGAAGTTTGGACTACTTCACATCAAAAACCTCGGTTTAACTCAATTAAAAGCAAATGGTGGCCAGTGGATTGGAACATAAATCTCAAGGTTACTTTTAACGCCATCGTTTATACTTTTAAAGCCTGTTTGCTTTTGTTTGCAACAGGGAGAGAAAGTACCAAGCCCGCAGCAGGATGTGGATCTACACAGCCACCCTGAGAGGCCACAGCCCTGGCCAGGTACGGGAAATTCCCACTCACCTCTCTTCCGAGCACTTGAGGAGAAATCATCTCTAGCAGCTGCACTCTTCCCAATCTTTTCTACTATTCGATAACTCATTGACTCAGATTGAGCATCTATTCTCCTCCTTTACAGATTTATTTCTCCTTTTTTCTCCCAAGGAATAAGGACTTTTTTTGTCTACCCTATCTTTGTATACCACATTGTCCCTTGCAAAATATAGGGTGTAGAAAATCTCCACACTCTAGCCTGGACTTGTGAGCAGGGCAAGCACTGCCTCGTCCCTGCAGCTTTTTTGGACACGACCTTTTCAACTTGCCTCCAACTGGGATGTGAACTAGGTTTGGACACAGCTGTCTTCAGTCTTTTGGAGCCCCATAGCCAAAAAAAAAATGAACTTTCTAAGTTCTGAACTAATGAAAGATTTCGTTTTTGTCTGAGAAACCACAAACTGCCTACAGAACTTGCCTTTTTCACCCTCATGACAGCCTGCAGTCCAGATAATGGGAACTTCTGGCACAGCAAGATATGGAGGTGTGGGAATGCAAGGCACACGCTTCTTTCCCCTTCACATAGCACACAAACACAAAATGTCACAGAGGTGGGACTGCTGGCTTGGGCCTGACTGCAGTTTAGGGTGGTAGAGGGAAGGGACGCATTCTAGAGCCACACTCTTGAAAAGGCAGAAGGATGGTTTTGGCCTGACTTTCTCACAAACACAACCCAATCCAAAGGACCTTTTTACCCACAAGCAACAGAAGACAGTGTAACCCACCACTCCCTCAATGCTTGTGAGGGAAAGGTTTGTGCCAGTCCCAGACTTTGAGTATGCTTCTAAAGTTTAGTTTACAACACAAAGGAAACAGTTTTTTGATTTGCTCCTCATTTTTGAGGGGGAAGAGAGAAAAAACCCACTGACCCCATCTTTTAACAGAGAAAGGAAATGGTTTTAGAAAGCAAATTACCTGAAATCTTTATTTGAACAGGGAAGTAAACATGTATTTAACTAATTTTGATGCTATGATTGTATCACTGCACAAGAATTCATACTTACACTTTAAGGTGCACCATTAGTAGGTAAGTTCCATTTTTCACCCAGAAATATATTCAATAGCTTAGAGAAGAAAGAAAAATCCATAAAACAAGAAGTGTCAAAGAAGTTAAAAATAAGATTTATTTGCAAATCATTTTGACAATAAACTAGTATCTGAGCTGTGCATTTTGGGGACTACAAGTCAGTTCCTTTGTGTTCTGAGATTTCCATTTGCATGCAGTATGGGATACCTCTAGAATTCAAAATGAACTTCGAAGTGTCCTTTTTTGCCTTGCTGTGCTGAGTAATTCATTCCACAGGTGCACTGTAGGAGAGTCAAAGTCTTTGTAATGAGAAGCAGTCACAGGAAACACACAACAAAACCACCTTGGCTTAGAAAGAAAACTCACTTGGGAGTTGTTCCACATTTGTTTAACACAGTGTTAAGCATTTCAAGATTCCCACAAGAAGTATCTGTTGCTGTATGAAAAAAAACCCCAAATAAACCAATGAAAAAAAAAACCAAGAAGAGCCCAAAATACATATCAACATCTACCCCTAAACCTCAGGTATACTGAAACCTCATATTTCTTTCTGATGTACAAATGCACAACACATATGGTTATAACCCAAGTTCCCTCTCTTGGATGCTGATGAGTTGCCTCATGTAAAAAAACCCCAAAACCTCAAGATTTAATACTAATAACTGTATATAAATGAGCTCAGGACAAAGGCAATACAAAGTGAGATTTACCTTGATGTCTGACTGTGTGAGGGCAACCTCTCAAGTCATGGGTAGAGCCACATCAGCAGAAGAGGAAGACAGTAGCGTATTCAGAAAATTTCTTCAATTTATGCCCACCCTCGTCCCTGACCTTCCTCTCTCCACCCTTCATAAAGCCTAGGAATTTTAATTCTGAAGTCTTAGTTTGAATCAGATGACATCAGAAGTGTATTCTGAAACCCCTACATGATAAAGTTTTGAGCAGACCACAATTAGTAAATCTTGCATTAGGACAAAGCTGAAAGATAACAGAAAGAAATGAGGTAATTAAGAGAGGACAGAAAAGAATCTGACCCACATCTATTTTCAATACAGTTCCAGAGAGGAACTTTTTTTCCTCTTTACAAAGCTCAAAATAATCCCAGTATTTGACACTGGAAAAATAATTTTTCTCCCTTCCCATATATATAATAATGCAAGAAAAGATACCAGATGTCATTATTACCAGTTTAAACAAAGCATTAGTGAATGCATTAGATCATTCAAATGTAAACAAACATGGTGTATATATATATATAAATGCCAAAAAAATCAAAAGTTAACAATTACTGATGATAACCAGTTCATTTAAGTATTTATGTAAAGCTGGAGAGAATAATAGTCTTAGAAACATTATTTTATTTGGGCTACTTTAGAAAGACTAAAACAATATTCAACTGAAAGCTCTTCATCATCAATGCAGACACCATCTCACCACAAGGGTTTCCCTATACCTCCTGGGGAACCTAGGACATTTCTATGAAACAAATATACTTGGTCATTTTGCATCAATCATTACTGGAATGATCCTGTGAGCAAGGCCCAGAATCAAGCAATCTCCTCAAGCTGAATACCCTAGCTAACATCTCACTGCCTCCTGCCCAACCTCAAAACTAAAACGGGATAAAGATTTCAGAACAAATCTGATGTTGACAAACATTGCCCTGTTCAATCGCAACTCAGCCATATTCAGAGAACAGTAAGAGTTTGTGATGGGTAAATTGTAATTCCACTGGGTATTTTCTCCCGTTTCACAGCTCCAAGGATTCATTCTTCTAAGCCTGGGCTATCCCAGTGTTTGTGGTGTAGTCAAATGCAAATATTGTTGAGGCTTACTGACATCTGATTTAGGCCAGGGTTAAGCTGCAGATGCCAACATCCTGCATCAGCCTGTCCTCATTTCACCTGGGAGAGAGCTGATTTTCTTATCAGTAGCTGTACCAGAATCAATTATTACACTGATTAGAGTCAGAATAATGTTGATAACACACTGGTGTTTTAACGTAAACATGGCTTAGCAACAACTAAGTCAAGGCCTCTCCAGATTCTCACCCCACCTTGTGAGGGTGCACAAGGAATTGGGAGGAGACACAGCCAGGACAGCTGACCCCAAGTAACCAATGGGAAGTCCCAGACTACACAGTGTCATGCTCAAAATATGAACTGGGGCAGAAGTTGGCCAGGGACCAATGCCCACAAACTGGCTGGGTATCAGTCACTAGGTGGTGGGCAATTGTGTTGTGCCTCATTTATTTTATGTATTTTGTCATTATTACTGTTGTTTTTCTTTCTGTTGCTGTCCTATTAAACTGTCTTCACCTCAACATATGAATGTTACTTTTTTTCCCCAAGTCTATCCCCCCCATCCCATTTGCAAAGGGGGGTGGGCAGTGGTGGGGTGTAAATGAACAGCTGTGTGGCATTTAGCTGCCTGCTAGGTTAAATTGTAACACAGCTCCGAGAACTCAAGGGTTTAGCAGTATTTTCAGGAGACATTTGCCACATCTCATTAAAATTCCAAAGCTTGGAAAATCCCTATTCTGGAAATTCACTATTTGCTGAGGAAGTATTGTATTTACTGATAATTTTAACTAGCTCTGAGCACACCATTTTTAATGGCAACACTTCAAAAAGACCCCATGAAGTCCTACAAGTTCTTTTCTCTTACACATTCAGGTCTGACACCTAGAAATGCTCAGAGTTTGTTTTAGAAGTCCTGTACAAATGATACAGTTTTTAAATGTCATTAAATGTTTTGGTAGAATAATGTTATATGAAATCTGTAATACACTTGCTGATGTTTATAATCCAATGATTACTTATAAGAAGTATTATTGCATTTTAAGCGTAAAAATATAAGAGGTTCTATAAAGAAAATTAAAATAGCATTAATCTAATATTGATAGTCATATAAAATAACTCACAATTATGTAAGTTTCCATATTTAATTACACATTTAAAAATAAGTTATAAAAATAATTAAGCTTCTTTAAAACCCCTAGGATATTTTATTTTAGGAGTTTTTACTCATATCTACTGATTGTCTAGCATCAGCCACAGCTTCAGGTACTCGAACAGTCATATCATTCATTGATTTCTTCAAGCAGATTTGGCAGCCTAAACGTGATCTGCGGGGAAACAGGACATTATTGTTAGTTCTAGTCCACCAGCAACCTAACAGCATTTATCCCCTTTCATCTCCAACACCCAGCCATCCCAAACAGACCATGCCATCCCAAACAGACCATGAAGTAGGAACAGTCACTCTTGTGCAGGACCTTAATCCAGCACACGAGTGAACCACGCGTGTCAGCACAAGGATCTGTGTCACAACAGCCAGGATTTATGGCCAGAACAGAGCTCAGCACACTGGAAAGTCCCACAGCTGAGTACTTCCTGCTCACTGAGATAATGCAGAATATGAGTGACCCTTCCCTTCTCAGTGGGTTACTAACAGAGAGTTATGCTTGATCACTCCCTCCAGTCCAGGGAGTGATACTTGATCTCCCAAGGGACATCTGGCACCTCTGAAGAGATAAAGGCAATGAATCTCAACAAAAGCCTTAGAAAAAGTACAGCCTAGCCCCTCCATCCAGAGTTCAGTGTTCTCAAACTAAAAAACTCAAGACTTAGCATAAGCCAAAAAAGTAAGAGTGAAAACACAAGAAACACAGGAAGGAGAAGGATAAAGCACTTAAGGCACCAGAGGAGATGTCGTCCTTCATTACTATACCTATCATTCAGCGCAAGAAAACCAGATGTTGCAGTACACAAGCAATTAAAACCACAAGATTTAATACCTCAACAAAACTCTGCAGACATCACAAGCTGCTTTTATTGCTGGGATAACTTTAATTCAATGTCATGTCTCAGTATTTAAGTATAGAATACTAAAGACATCAGCAAGGATGGGCAATGTTCTATAGCACCAGTCCCTGGCAAGGCACTAGCTACCTGACAGCCTGTTTCAAGAATGTAAAGTTCCCACTCTTCTCTCCACCTCTCCATATGCATTATCTGTATTTGCCTTTTAACCCCAAATGTCATTTCCTATTGCGGAAGAGCATAAAATCCCCGTGCATGTTTTCACAGTAAGATGATATTACCACAGCACTGAAAACAAACCTTAATTCTCATTGTGTTTTCCTAGGTCTTACACAAGGATGCTCACAGTAAATAAAACCTAGCACCAATCACTTTTACATCATGCTGTTGGATCACATACTCTTACCAGGCAGTTTAATATTTCTTGTTAGAAGATGGGTTGTTTTTCTTAATCAATTACTTAGCCTTTACAGGTCTGGCCTTTGCTCTTATGCTGCTGCACCTCAAATTCAGTAAACAATTTCTAGACCTAAGTAAACTGCATGAACTGCAAGATCTTTCTTCATCTCAGTGACTTATGTGAAGAATTTCTGTATCTGCTTCATCCCTCTAGAAAAGCTCTGTTGAATTCTTTGCTTACCCATAGCAGATAGCATAGAAAAGCAACAGCCTACAGAATCATGACAGTGCTCTCCAGTTTTGAATCTCACTTTAAAATGTTGACTCTCATTTTACAATCTGGGCTCCCACCTTCCCATTTCTTTAATGTGGAAGGAGTTTGAAACCAACTAATTAAGCCTTACAGACAGCAGTTCAGAATTGCCATACTGAATTCCTGTAGAGCTCCTAGGTGAATGCTACCTGCCCATTGCTATTTGTTACCACTCAGTTTATTTATCAGCAGTAATACTACTTCCATGGACATGTAGCTTTGAAAGAGGATCACAGAATATGCCAGGATACCCTCTGCAAAGCAACCTTCCAGTACACAGACAGCCCATTAAATCTCTAGAGATAATGCAAAAGAAACTTTGCTTTTATGATCTTTTTCTATTTTATGTACTACCATTGGCTCTGCATGTAGACAAAGTTTCCTATTTCTGACAGGTTAAAACCAAATTATTTGCCTACTTTTTGCAAGCTGTTTGTCATCTTTTTTTTTGCCTTAGTATTCTTATAACTTGCCAGGGTTTGTACTCTCCCTTCTTATTACTTTCTACTGTTCTGCAGTATCAAAACAATTTCATTTTAACCAAATTAATCCTCCATCTTTAAAAACATGAGCTTTCATGGCAGTTACTGGCTGAAGTTTTCTTAAATACAGAGTCACTGACAAGAATAAGCTGCTATGCTTATACCTATGACAGAATATAGAAGCACATTCCACTACACAAATTTACATCAGCACAGGAATCCAGGTAAGCTGCAGCAAATACCAGACACTTAAAGCTCTGTCTTTCAGAAAAGTCATCCTCTCACATAAATGGAAGGTCCCTGGCCATAGGGAGAACATGTGATCCTAAGAAAACGTAACAGAATTGCCAAACACCTTCAGAGGGTGTAAAACTTAATTTGGTATGAAGAACTTGGAGAGGAAAGTAGAAACACTTAAACAGAGAGCTCCGGTTTGCCACTGTTTTCCAGTTCTTCAGTAAAATCTCGTTGCTTTAAACCTTTTAAGTAAAGGTAGCCAAAGAAAAAAGGTTTTTATTAAATCATATGCCACCAGAGCTATTCAGGAATTATTCTGGCCCTGAACCTATAAGTTACTCTTTATTGTGATAGGTGACAGGCTTAATAGGTTTATGGTTTTTTTCCGAAACTGAAAATGGGTTTTTGTGACACAGGAAAAATGATAAAACAAAAGTTTCTCACAGCAACTTCTTTGCCTTTCCAACCTCCCAGAAATGTTCAGATTTGGCTGAAGTGAGAAGGTGAATTGTCATGTAGAAATGATGAGTACAGGATTCCTTTTACTGATATAAGGAGACAGACAAGTTAATTCCTAGTACTTCTTAGCAGAGACAAACTCTGTGCTATGCAGACCAGGTATAAAGCCTCTGACGTAATGGGAAAGATTCTCAAGAACTTCAACAAGCAGTTCCACTGAAGCATGAAGGAAAGGACTTATGAAACCTCAAAAGGCCCAGTTGCCTACTGTTCGTGTGGGCATGTTCTGTGATAAAGGCTACTTGTGCACCAGCAAGTACAACAGCCTGCCAGGAACAGGTCTGTGATGAGGATTAACACCCTAACTACATCATGTGTGATGGTGGGGGTGATGAAGAACAAGTTTACTTTAGAGTACCACTAGTCTAATCCTAGTGCCTATCAGCAGCCAGAGCACACTTTAAGATCAGTTTCTCCAAAAAGGGAATCTGGTTTGTGTGCATAAGGAGGACTGTGATATGAGTCAAAGCATAACAAGTATGTACACTGACATCTCTACACTGTTTGTCCTAGAGACAGTTTGGATAAAGGATCTCAGCAATGTACATAATTACCAGAGAGGCTGGAGAAAGTGATGTGTCCATCCTTGGACATACTCAAAAGCTGTCTGGACATTGTGCTGGGCATTGGATCTAGATGGTCCTGCTTGAGCAGGGGCTTGGATCAGCTGACCCAAAGAGGTCCCCTCTAACGTCAACCCTTCTCCAACAAGAAGATCTGATCAAAATCTAAAATACTGACATAAACACATTCATAAAATACATTAACTAGCTACAAGGGAGAGAAAAGAGAAGGGAAAAGAAACACGAATAAGAAAATCCACACACAGAGCAGTGGCAGGACAGCAGTGGCAGTACTTTTGTGGAAGAAACTGGGTTTCCAGTCATACTTTAGTGCTAACACTTCTGCACCAGACCCAGTGAAGATCAAGTACTGACACTTTTCAGTCATGAAACTAACACTGACATCTTTTTAATACTAATTCAGACAAACAACATTTAAACTTGGCAGTCCCATTTATGTAACAGAATCCAGCTATTCATTAAGAGCTGATTAAGGTGCTCCAAGAATATTGGACTACCCCATCTGCCAACCTTTCTTCCCATTCTTTGGAGAAGTAATTATGCTGCCTTACGTTTCTGTGAGGCCATACGCCAGGTCCAGCATGTCCATCTCTTCATCAGTAATTGCATCTAGTTTCTCAAATATGTGGTCTTCAAATATTAAATGACAAGTTGAACAGGCTAGCGTTCCTTCACATGCACCTAAAAAAATAAATCAAGATAATAGAAAATCTAAGTTTCAAATTGCAGCTGAATTTCAGAAGAAATCCTACATGTGTTTGTTTCATACAAGAAGTCTCAGCTGATTAGCAAAATTAATGTTCCATATATTCCCACTTTCATACACCTACTCTGCATTCAGCTATTATTAGTATTTCTACAGATACTAGAGTCCTAAGACTTACTTAAATGCTAAGTAATTAAAAATGCCAAGTAATCAGTTAAAATACTTGACTAATTCCCTTTCCACCATTAAAAAAAAATAGCTTTTTACTACAAGAATGCAAAAGCATTCAATGCTGTCAATCAACACTACTTCATTTATTTCCAATGCTGGTCCTTCTTATCTCTCTCTTTCCCATGGTTTTGAGGTGGTTTTCTCTAGAAGTTCAACAGCAGACACCTGCTACACAAAAACAATTCCTTACCAGTATAGGGAGGAGGGATTTTATACTTATTTCTTCTCACTCAACAGAACACTAATTCACAGCAACAAAGGTAGTCAGACTACAGAGAGAGGCTACATTGATTACAAGGTGTTCTAGTACAGGTCAAGGACCTAACAAGTTGCTGGGGCGAAGCAGCACAAGCACCAACTCCATCTACTGCTACAGCAATTAGGTCACCACAGCACAGGAGAAGTTTGAACTCTAACAAATTTCTCTCTGTCACTGTATTGGGCTGGCACCAAATTCTCCAGTGTTGAAAAAGAAATACACAATTTCAAGAAGCGGGGGAAAGCTTGTGGAGATTACAAACCTCAGGCTCTGATTTAAATTGATAGAAGAGAATCAGATAACACATTAGCCAATCTTCACTTATTTCTAGGAAGAGCAGAACCAAAAACACTGTGATAACATCACCTTTGTAATCATATGGAAATAGGGAAGCAAAGTTGTATGTATAGCCTCCGCTATGAAAAGAAACAGTGGAACTCATCATTAGACCATGAGAACCACACAGAAAGCACCATGCTGCTACAGCACTAAAAGCATATTTCAAAGTGAGCATGACACTGTATTACATTTGATTTCTAAATTATATAAAGTCCTCAAATACACATGAAACTAGAGTTTAATTAAAGTGCCAAACATAAAATTTGTCATATCAGCAGCTTAAGGATTGTTAATGTTGGGGAAGTGAGGGAAGGGGTGAGGGGAGAAGGAAAGAACACTGACCAGTCTCTTTGAACAGTGGAAGGTCTTTCCACAACCATAAAACTGGCAATAACAAACAAATTGAGGGCAGCTGAATCATTCAGTAGATCTGTAACCATTTATACAAAGATATTTCTATTATTGTCAATGCACATGGGATGCCCCCTATTGATAGAGGCAAATAAGGATTTACATTTTACTTTTCCCTCATTACTTTTTTCTTAAACACAGAACATACATTTTTACTACATTATTTCCCTGCCCTAGTATGATCTTTCATTAGCAAGTGGTTATTAAATGGGACTAGCACATATAATAATTAAAGATTGTTACAGTATTCCAAGTTTTCAGTCTGGCTTCCTTTTATTGACAGCATTGCTTTTTCTCACTTTACCACAATGCTTTAACACAGCTGATATTGACACAGAGAACATATACTGTAGAATACAAGCAGACCAGCCATAAGCCAAACAAGTAATTTAATAAGTGATACATAAAGCTAGTTGCATTACAAATTTTCCAGACAATTTTTCCTCCCCAGGTATGTGAAACTCTACACATAAAAGATGTCTCGGATACTAAGAACAAGATTTCAAATCTTATCAAAGATTTTATTACTTGCAGTAAAATGTTTTTGCACTTAACTAAAACACACAACAAATTTCAAACTGTGCTGCACTACTCTGCTTTTTTTCCATGCTATACATTCAGTTCTGAAAATTGTACTACCACTTCCTGCTTTAGTTATATTAAATTTTCAGTTCATGTTAATATAAATACCTTCTCAAGGTACAGTAATTTCACAATTATAAACCACACTGAGTATAAGCCGCACTTACGGGTGTTGGCAATACTTCATTCTTTGTCCATATATAAGCCGCACCTGATTATAAGCCGCACGTTACACTACAGAGTGTGATAAAAGGTATCTGTTCTATCAACATCTGTTGAGGCTGGGGGCAGTGATCCTTATCTCAATGGCAGATATTCTGCTAATGGGCCATCCATTGAAACCAGGTGGGGCATTGTTCTTTATCTTTTCACACCCCATCCTTCCTCCAGGGAGTCATTGTCTGCTAATGGCCCATTGAGTCCCACTGTGGGACTGATAAAATTACTGCATCCCATTGGAAGTTGCTCCAGCCAGGGGGAAGAGCCCAACATTTCTTACCAAGATAAAAACAGAGGTTTTGGGACACTAAGAGAGCCCCTTTCTCCACTGGACTCCAGAGGAAAACCGGATTTCTCCACATCACCACTGGACCTCCGGAGGGAAACTGCACCTTCTGCAGGAGCACTGCTTCAACTGAATCACATCTGTCACTGCAGGAGGATGCAGCCACCATTTAATGGGACTGCTACCAACACCCTGCCTGATGGGGTGTCAGGTTGTACTCTGACTTTGTCAGGGTTTGGAGTTTGTTTCTTCGTAGTACTGTATTTCTATTTTGATTTCCCTAGAAAAGAACTGTTATTCCTAATTCCCATATCTTTGCCTGAAAGCCCCTTGATTTCAAAATTATAATAATTTGGAGGGAGGGGGTTTACATTCTCCGTTTCAAAGAGAAGCTCCTGCCTTTCTCAGCAGACACCTGTCTTCCACACTAAAACAGCAACTTTTTGTTCTTTGTCCATATAAAAGCCACACCTGATTATAAGCCGCGCTTTGGGTTTGGACCAAAATTTTAGTCAAAATGGTGCGGCTTATAATCGTGAAATTACTACTGCAATTACCTAATACCTTTGAGCAATGTGGTCTAGTGGTTTGAGCAATGAGGGCTGGTGGAAGATGCCCATGGCAGAGGGGTTTGGAACTGAAAGATCTTCAAGTTTCCTTCCAACCCAAACCATCCCATGATTCTAACTATGGAAAGCACAAAAATTTGAAGAAATAGAGACAAGTTGTAACTTCCTCCTGTTTTGGTTTTAAACAGAACTTGTACCAAGCTAGAATTTCACAAGGTCTCCTTTACCCTAGTTCTTTAATAAGAATTAAACTCCTCGTTCTTCCCTCCTAACAGACATGGATTTGATTGTTTCTTTCACTTTGCACTGCTCTGCTCTAGATACGGTGCTACAAAAAGCCTGATAATAAACTGAGACAGTCTGGCACTGCAGAAGTAACCAGACACTGTCAGAAATATACCAGTTATGTGTTGCCTCCAGAAAAGAACTTTTCAGCTCAGAAGAGGTCTGTATCACAGACATGTTTCAGACTCCACTTTGACACCACTCTGTGCATATTCCCCTCTTCAACACTCAAGCCAAGATTACCCCAACTCTTTCTCTAAAACTTGAACCAAATTATTCTATGCACCTGCAGGAGGAAAAAAAGGGAGCAAATCCAAGTGAAGTACAGCTAGGTTTTATATATAAAATATTCATTTACAGTTGGACTCAATGATCTTCAGGGTTTTTTCCAATCTAAATGATACTGTAAATATTTATGCATAAAAAGGAACATAATTTCTAGACACCAAATAAAACATTCAGTGAATCTACTTACCAAAACCATCTATGTCTAGATTATTGTCAACAACAACATCCAGCAGTGAATCTCCAGGTTTTCCCTTGGCTGTTAGTTTGTCACCATCACGGTTTATGAAATGAACAGTTATTTTATCTTCTGAGCTGAAAAAGAAAATTATAGAATACAATTAAATCATTCTAGAATTTTTAACACTTTAGAGTTGATTGAATATTACTAAAATACTAGCTGATATTACTACTGTCAGCTCCAAGAAAAGAGAAACCTAAGTCACTGGCTTTCAAAAGCTGTAACATGTACAGGCTCTTACTGCTGTACATTGAACAAAGACCATGAAAAATAAGAAAAAAAAGCAAACCTTGGTGTTTGTTTTGTCACTACAAGCTATATGGGATCCAGATGTTTTGTCTTTCAAAGACAGTCAGTTTATTTTAGACACAGTATTTGTATTTTTAACAAATAAAGGAGCTTATTTTAAATGCTTTTCTCCCCACCTTTCTGTGAACTCTTGCTTTGGATTTATGAATTTTTTGTTGGTCTCAATTATCACTTAGGATAAATTCTAAATTTTCCCATTTCTGCTTAGAGTTTTAGATATTTTACTTTATTAGTTATGAAACTTAATTCTTCTCTCCTCCCACAAATGGAAATACTCCAAGAGCATTCTGCTGGGTTTAGGCACAGATTCTCTGAAGATTTTATCTTGCAAATATTAATTCTAGTCAAGTACAAAGTTTTTACACTGGTTTCAAGGAAATAAGGTTTTACATATTTCTGGTTTTTCTTTTCCCAGACAATTGTTCATTTAAGAAAAAAATTCACTTGCAGTCTGCACAAAAATGTCTTCAGACTAGAGTTTTTAAACATTAAATTTATTTTTTTTACATTCCATATTATTTTATTTCACACACAAATTGAAGAAAAGCTTCAAATATACTAATAAAATGCAGGATGTTCAGTTTTAAACAAACTATCTTCTTTCCTACAGTAAGTGAGCAAAACAAAGTTGTTGGATGAACAGTGAAGAAATCTGCCAAGAGATGACAGATAAAAATAGAACAACTAAAAAGCAAATTCAAAAATTTATGTTTCCATGTGAAATCCATGTTTAAGAACCACATGCTTCATATTACCCATACTCTTCTTCGTAACTGTGATTTATGCCATATGAAAAATATGCAAACTTGCAAATCAAGTCACCCCCTGGAAAACTCTAACCTGTACATCTGAATAGTAAAGAAAAAATTTCAAAGTGCTCATGCTGAAAAATCAGTGAACAAATTATTTTTGTAACTGGCTGTAAAACAATGTGGTTTTAGCAATCTGAGTCCTGGCTTGTTATGAAACAGCAAGTGTTTGTTGCTATGGACTTCTTACATTTGCCACAAGTTTTACTGGCACGAGTAAGTTCCGTGATGATTCATTAGGATGTCATGTTCAATTCTTTTATCATACCTCAGTCCACTCCCCAGAAGGCAGCCACAAGCTACTATTAACTACAAATTCATTCCAAAACTATAATTGATAACAAAGGAATGACCTTGCTGACCTGCAGAAGTATGTACTATAAAAAAAAAGTCAGAAATCTTAAATAAATATCTTTATAAAATATGATTTATGCTGCACAGTCACCTGTGATATCCAAGGACCACCAGCAAACCATTCTATGGGGGTTTAAGAAACCACTCTGCTTTTCATTTTGCTCCTCGGCTATGTTAACACCTCCCACGGCAGAACCAAGGAAACAAGCACCCACTTAGATAAACTAGTACAAAACTCGCCACCTCCTCTGGGAGTTTGAGACTGATGGATTTAGACTGCATCTGGAAAGGTACGTATTCACATTCTGAGAGCCTAAGTTAACGTCTGACGGTGTAATTTTAAACTGCCTCAAAAAGCCCTTCTAGAGCTCAAAGTACACTCTCCTTTGCTGAGATATTTCTGTCAACATGACAAAAAACAACACTGACAGGAGACACGATGCAATACGTACTTGCATTTCTGGGTATGCTCTGCCCGAGGTATAGACATGGCAAGTACTGAACATTTATTCCAATATCCTAAACATACGCTTTATTATAGGATTAGGCACTTGCAAGTACCATTGAACAAACAGTAAGATGTTTGGGCATCCATTAGATCCCTGGAACATTTTTAAATGACAAGTCAACTCCCTCCCAGTTTTCAAAACACACTTGAAACTATCTTCACCTGTGGTAACACTTGAATCTGATAAAGAAGAACAGTCCCACCCTGCTCCTTTGTTCCTCATCTCTCCAGCGCTCGCACTGTCCTGCAGTAACCTCGGTCTGGGAATGCACTGGCTGAAAGCCCAGGTCAATAACCCCACAGATGTCAGCACCAGCAGAGTCAGATCTGACCCTCAGATGAAATCTACACCAGTTTAGAATGGCTGTGTTACTGCAACTTTATGCTGAAATGACACAATTTGGGTTTCATGATCAGACTAAACTGATCTCTTTACAGTATAAAAACGTGGGTTCAGATGATGCCCACTCCAAATCACCCTGCCATCATCCTCGCACCAGTACTACAAGTCTACTCTTTTTGCTAATGTGGATGAAAATCAACCACAAAAGCAAAGTAGACCCAACTGGACCAGAATGCAAAATTGACAAAAGTACCACTGCCCACAACAAAAACAAGGAAACAGCAGCGGGATGCCCTTGTAGGGCAATGTGATGTTTGCTTCAGCCAGTTGAGGACCTGCACTGTGGCTGTGCATGCCTCGTGGTGCGGCATGCACCAAGGGGACAGATGGAAGTATCACCCCCAGGTCACTGACTTTTGTTAAAAACTGACACAGAAATTAATCTTTTGGCAGGACCTAATCCACCCCGATTTATAACAAACTAAAATTTATTTATTTGTGTAAAGTTAGATATAGCCTTCTTAAATCTTTCAGTAGATCTGGGTTTTTTTGCTATTGCCACATTCCATCACTCTTCACTTAGCCAAAATATTTAAAAGAAAAATTTTCTGGTGCTGTACTTGGTGAAAATATTGTCAGAAGTGTGTGTATTTAATAATCAGACTAGTCAGACACCCAAAACACACACTGAGCCAATCTTCTCAATGACTGGGGGATACCATTTAAAAAAAAAAAATCTCACCCACATGAAAGAATATTTAGGTTTTATAAATTTCAAACAACATGGGTTTTGTCCACCCAGACATTGTTTGCATCAAGAAAAACAGCTCTCCAAATATCAACATGCTGCAAACCAGTCACAAGCAATTAACATGAAACATGAGCCAGGTCTATGCAAGTATAAGTACCCACGGGATTATCAGGAAAAACACAATTTATTTTGTGTTATCTGCATGAAGCATAAATATCCCAATTCATGCTCAGATAAACGCTTTTCACCAGGTCTAAAATACAATTAATTTCTTCATATGGTTGCTACAGTACTATCAGCATTTTTTATCAAGGATAATCAGGCATACTCCAAAGGCACAGAAGAGCACCAGAGAACTGCAAGTGCTGTTTGTTGTCCCTCTCATGCAAATAACAGTAAACACTGCAAAAATCTTGACAACTCCTTCTTCCCCCTTAGAAGAACTGTCCTTTTGAATCTTCAGCTATTACTTTCAAGTTAAGAATCACCTCTTACATTCCTCCAAACAACATAACAACAACCTGGTATTGCACATGGTGAGACCAGCTCAGTTATTCTCAGATCCAACAAATCTAACAGCCCTAATTACCCGAGGAGTTCCATGAATTAAACTATTGTACAGGCCTCAATCAACAGAAGTTATAAATCTGAACTAATCTTTAAAGCATGCAATTATTATGCTGTGCACCAAAAACATCGTACAGATAACCAGACTGGTATAAAAGAACTCTGAAATAACTACTGTTCACCACGAAATTAAAAGGAAGGATAAGGGATAAAAAAGGAGCAAGAGCAAGGAGGAAAGGGAAATGAAAACATAATGCCTGATGCTCCACTGAAACCCATGGAAACCTCTGCTCACAGGAATCACCTCAGGTAATGTTTTGTATAGTGAAGTATTCATCCTCTAGACACAAATACAGCTCATTTTACACACATAAACAATGAAATAACACTGCCTGATTATATAAAGGTCTCAAATATCATGCCCAGAGAAAGTTAACTCACACATAAATGGAGAAAACAATAATACACAAGAACTTTCCTTTCTCCCAACTCAGCCAGGTTATGACACTGAGTATATAAACAACATTGGGAACACTTTTTGCATAAGCTTTTTTTTTCTGGTGCGCTTGCAAAATGAATGCAAATAAATTCCAGTCTGTATTCAGCCTGTTTGTGAAATACATGAGGGGATTACAGGTCTTACATTACTATTAGGTAAAGAAGTGCTTTCCCTTTATAGGATTCATTTTTCAATTATTTTAATACCTTTTAAAAAAACTTATCAATACCTCACATCTTTATTACCAGCAGGATCCCTCAGAGAAAAGATCCGACTAACAACTTACTCATCTCCTATGGGAGTTATAGGCTAGAAAAGTTTAGTATCTCTCTCCAAATTAAAAGTATCTGCTAGAACAAAGTCAAAGATCACCTACAGGAGAGTTTAAAAGCAAACTACTGAGCCAGCTTTGATGTCAAGGGCACTATCCCAATCTTCTGGAAACAGGCCAGGCTACACCCCTGATGCTGGGCTGCTGATTGTGGGTCCTGTTCCAAGTCTAGGAAACTTCTCTGGCAACCAAGTACATCAGGCTTTTAAAACTTCTACATTTTAAATACTGAAAGTTACCTGTAGACTCTGACCTATCTTTGAATATGCAAACTCCAGGCCAGAAGACTGTGCATAAACAATCTGTGACTACCTGTAATAAGCATCAAAACCTCAGCTGTGGACTGTGTATTATTAAATGCCCAGAGATGCAATGCATTCTGAAATACCTACTCATACATACTGGTGAGGAGAGAAGCTCTGCACATTTGGATCGGGCCACAGAATCAGGTTGGAAAAGACCTCTGAGATGATCAAGTCTAAGGTATTACCAAACACGAGCATGTCAACTCAATCATGGCACTGAGTGCCATGTCCCTGTCAGTCCTAAGTGTCAGTCGTTCCCTGAAAAAAGATGCAAAAGTGCTCCTCAGTACCAAAGCACTATGGCAAAGGCAAAAGACACTTTAGGTAGTAGGATCTCTCTGATATGTACTGTACTTCTACCACAAGCCCAGACAGACTTTGATGGGGAAAAAAAACCCAAAACCAAACAACAGAAAAAAAAAAAGAAAAACAAGTGCAACTTTAGTAAGGTCATAACCTCTTAGAAAACCAGTCTGGGCACCAGGAACGGTGGTTTAGCGTTCAATAACGCTACAAGCCATTTCAACGGGGTTCCAGGTCACACCGACCCTGAGCCTGCCCCGCGCGGGGGGCCAGTGCGGGGCCTCGCCCGAGCCAACCCGCAGCGCCGGCCCGGGCACAGCCCCCCAGGGCACAGCCCTCCCGGGCACAGCTCGGCGAGGGGACCCTGCGGCGCTCCGGTGCCACCGCCAAGCAGCCGGCGCGGGGCGGAGGGGGCCGGGACCCTCCAGGGGCACCGCGGGAAGGTCATCCCGCCCCGGGCGGCCCGTGCCACAGGCAGCCGCTGGCCCCGGCTGCCCGCAGCGCCGAGCCCCGGCCCGGCCCGGCTCCTGCGGGCCGCCGTCCTGGGGAGCCCGCCTGGCGCCTCACGGCCGTGACCCCCTTACCTGAGCACCGCCCGGGCAGAGAGGCTGAGCGGCCGTGCTGACCTCCCGGCAGCGCTGCCGCAGCCCAGCCTCGGCCCGGCTGCCGGCGAGGTGGAGGAGAACAGCCAGCGGCGGGAGGAAGCGGCGGCGGCCCGGAGGAGCCGCGCCGGCCCCGGGGCGGCCATGGCGGCGGGACGGGAGCGCTGGGGCTCGGCGGCGGCGGGGCGGGGGTAAAGTCCCGCCGCTTACGCCTGCAGCGCGCGTGGCGGCGATTCTCGCAGCCGTTTACGCAGCGCGCGGCCCGCCCCCGCCGGCGTGACCGCGGGGTTACGCAAAGTGCGCGGCAGAGCGCGGCGGGGCGGGGCTGGCACGAGGGCCGCCTCCCCGCTGCCCTCAGGTGCCCTCAGGACCCTCGGCCGTCCCCCACCGCCCCCGGCCCATGCGCTGTGTCTGCGCTTCCCGGGAGAGCGGGGTCATGGAGCCCAGCGTGTGCTGACCCTCTGCCCGGCTGGGTACACGAGGGATTTCTTGTCACAGCAAGGGCTCGGCCCTGGCACGCGGCGGAGGAGTCACCCAAAGGGCCGTCGCTACTGCCCAAATGCCCCTTTGGGAGGCCCGGCCTGTGGGGCAGTGGGCTCCAGATCAAGGCTGGGCAAATGGTCGATGCTACTGGGAACTCCTCTGAAAAAGCTCATAATAATGTGAAACTCCCAGGGAAGCGGAGCTGGCAGCGGGGGAGTCTGAGCCGTCTGCTTATGCTGTCCTGGCAGGACCATGGAGAAATTCCCAGTTCCTCATTACTCTTAAGACCGAGGATCCAGCCTCTAAAACACGGGCATCAGCAAATGGACTGCAGTGCTGCTCCTTGGCAGGGGGTGAACATTCATGGTACATGGCTGAAGTACCAGCATGTGCCACAGGAAATTTTGCAATTTCCTGAGAAATCACAGACTGCACATGCAAGCTTAACTTGTCTCTGGTAGTTTTGATCGGATGGTTATGTAGATATCCTTCATGCTACCACACCCTAAGCGTAGAGTTCTGCGTAAATAAGGAAAAAATGTAACAATTACTTTGAAATATTTCTTTCAAATGGGAATGGAAGTGAATAAGGAAAGAGGGAATGATACCTCATACACTTGAGGTTGCAAAGGTTATTCTTGATGCCTTATAATTTTGTTGTATCAGAATAAGATTGAAGAGGGAAATAATACACTATATAACTTGAACTTCTGTATTTTCTTTAAGGAGGAGTAGGTTCTGGTGGAAATGTCCCAGTGGAACTGTCAAGAGCCTCCAAACTGTCTGTCCATAAACCAAGTGATCCATAAACCACACTGATCTCATTTTCATTGGGTTTCACTCTTTTGCACCACAAGAGAACGTGGCCATGAATAATGCAGATTATTTCAATGCTGTCACTATAGCATGGGGTTATATACCTATAATCTTAGGCAGTATGCAACTAAATATGCACAGTTCCAGCTGGGTGTCTAATACTGTAAAGGCAAAAGAGCACATGACGTAATCTAGTTTGACTTCAACCAGACAGCTGCTCGTGGTAAATTAATGGTTAATGCAGGAAATAAGCCTGAAAGGGACCCTCTGTACCTTACAATGTAAGCTTTTCCTGTCACATTCAACTAAATAAAGAAGTATTTATCCATTTCTTAAAGTTTTCTTGCTTGTATTAATTGCACTGAAAAAGTCCCAAAATTTCATTCCTTGGAAGTGGAGAAAGCCTAAATATTTATCAATTTTCAAATAATTTCTTTTATTAGTTTAATTCTGAGTATAGCAATAGTTATGTCAGGGCTGCTCACAGATTAAAACAGTTTCTGTTCCTTGTGACGTTCACCCATCATTTGTTGTACCTCCTCCAGCCCTTTTATTTTAGCCACTGTTGTTACTACAGTAATTTCATGACTATAAGGCGCACCCTTTTGACTAAAATTTTCCCTCGAACCCGGAAGTGCGCCTTATAGTCCGGTGCGCCTTATCCGATGTACAAAGTTGCGAAATTTGCCAACCCAGAAGTGTGAGCTGTGAGCCGTGGGAGGAGCCGGCAGTGCCATGGCAGCTGGGTGGAGGCGGGCCCAGGGGCCAATGGCTGCCGGGTTGAGGCGGGGCCTCGTCCAGCAACCACGCGGGGGGAGCTGGGGGCGGAGCCTCGCTGCAAAAAAAAAAAAGTGCGCCCTATAGTCCGGTGCGCCTTATCTGATCTACAAAGTTGCGAATTTTACCGACTCCCCAGGGGGTGCACCTTATAATCCAGTGCACCTTATGGTCGTGAAATTACTGTAATTCTTCCATCATACAGGAAACTCACACTTTTCTCCTGGCTGTCCTACTGAGCCATTTGTGCATATGTTAGCTTGAATTCCCCGTTGTTAAACACAAGTGACTAGTTAGTGCATTCACCTCAGGTCTCACAGAGTGTCCCTAATAGTATGACCCTGATCCTTAACAGCAAGAGTCCTTGGCTTGCCCAAACAGAACAGAGTAAGGTCTTTGAACTTAGCTTCAGTCTACTTTCATGTGGGGTTTTCTCTCATATGCTATTTCAACAAAAAAGGCCAATTCGATGAACCCGCTTCCCTTGCATTGGACATGTTCCATAGCTCTGTTCTAGCTCTCTGACTGCTGTGGCCCTGAGCACGTTACCCCTTTGCAGAAGTTTAATTGGCAGAGTCCAAGGTCAGTTTCTTCACTGATAAGAGCAGCTGTGAAAAAAGCCAGTAGCAAGGGCCTGTCTGTCGCTTGAGAGTCACTTCTTACCTGTGGCTTTGTGCTGGCCCTCACAGCAGCTCTGTACCTACTATCTCACATCTCCATGAGTCTGGCCCTCATCCACACTTGCTGACCTGGCATCCTGCCTTGGCCTTGGACCTGCCTTGCCACTGCAGCCCTGCTGGGTGCCCATATGGGCTGTGTCTGACCCTGACCGTTGTCTTTTGACCTAATCTTGGCCCTGGGGTGCTGCTCCACATCCTGGTTCCTTGATTAAGTGACTGCTTTCACCTGCCTTGGTATTGTGCTTTGTTTCTGGCACACCTGGTTGCAAAGCAGCCAAATCTTGCTGCTCCCTGACATCCACCACCCCTAAATACAGAAATCCCCTAATTTAATTTCTATATAATGTACAATCTTGGGTGGACAAGCTTGAAGAAAATGGTGAAGCAATTTAGGTCAGGACTTCTTGATGAAATAAGAGTAGCAGAGTGAAATAGAAGAGAAAAAATACAGAACATGTGTACCCATTATCTCTTTGTATCTCACCTTGCTTGTGGGCAAGTTTCTGTTCCTTGTCTCTGTGGGATATTTGTTCTAATGTTAAACACTTCGCAAAAGGCACTTCATCATTTCTTGTTTTGCTTTTTTTTTGGTTTGTTTGTTTGTTTTGTTTTTAGTATTGCACATTAGGGAGCTTTTTTTTGTATTTTTTGTAATTATATCCTCCAAGTCTTTACTATTTTTAAGATTGTATTTATGGGAGGCCAACCAACCACTAGATGGCAAACAGTTTCAGCAAAAGAATTAGGGCATGGGTGTTGACATAACCGTCTGTCCTCAGCTTCATCATTCCTTTTCTTGCCCAGCTTTGTAAGTTGGACCTGGGAAATCTTGCTTGAAGCTGACATGGTCCTTCTTCTCCCTACCTGTCCCTCTCTTTTGCTGTTGTAGGATTTATGAATCAGGTGTGGGGTGGATTCATACATGCGATTTTTGCAGAAACTAAAAAGGAAAAAACCAACCAAACAACAACAACAACAAAAAAAAAAAAACCGAACAAAAACAACCAAACAGAAAACAACCAACCAGAAAAAAAAAAGAAAAACTGAAAGGAAAAAGAAGAAAGCAAGCAGCAGTTTCCAGGCATTTCACTTCCATCAACCAGCCTGAAGACCCACTGTGCAGAACAAGATGAATCCTGGGAGAAAAGCAGTCCCAACTTGGATTGGTTTATGCTGCTAAGCAAAGGTACCACATATTCTTTTTTTGGACAGAGAATTCCAAAATTCAGAATGATACAAACATCAAATATGTGTATCATTATCAGCAGATAATTTGTATAAATTACTAGAGGGTCTCTCTGAGTCCTGTCCTTTCTGTCTAAAAGAAACATGTCATGAATGATTATTTACAAAATAGAAATCCAAATTTATTTTTTTAGAGATTTTGAAAATGAAAAAATCCACCAAGTAATCAGACTTCTATATACCATTAGCTTTTCTGGTCGCTGTCAAGTTCTCTGTGAACATGTGTTTTAACCAGGATTTTCTTGGAAATAAAATTATATCAAATCATCCCTTTCAGTTAAAATATTCAGGGAGATCCAGAGAAAGAAAAGAATCCATCCAGCCATAAACCCATGGAGTTTCCATCTGCAGCTGAGTGAGTGGGACACAGGCTCTGTTACCCTCAGAGCAGGAGCACAGGACTTAAGAGCGGTGAGGTCTGAAGTAACCCATGCTTGAAAAAAGGCAGGAATGTGAAGGAGAGGTAATGCAGGTAATCCATGGTAATCCAAGTACCATGAAAGTGTCTGCAGCTGCCAAGTGATTCTGTAGCTGAAGGGAGATCTGGGAATTTTGGCACTTTGTTGGTGTGATTTATTAAATATGGATATTGATCTAATATCAATATCCAACTATGATGGACAAAAGACTCTTTGGAGTTAGAAAGTGTATATTTAATTTGACATTAGGCAGCTGTGTGGGGTAGTCCTCTAATACACACAGCAAAGCTACAAGCAATTCCAGATTTTTGATTACAAGCATAGCTAAACAAACATAAAAATGACAAGCAATGTTATTTCATACTGGGATAACCATCTCAAATCTAGCTTCTTTTAACTAACTACTAACTCTTAAGTATTTCCAGCAAAGCCTATCTATCTATCTGCTCTAATTAATTCCAACAAACCTATCTTTAGCTAAAATCTTAACTTTTCTAAAATTCGTGTCTCATTCCCCACTTCTTCTTTAAAATGAGTAAATTATGTTACTCAATATACAGATTTTTCTTCATCTACCCAAGCTGTACAGCTAGTATCTCTCAAGACCAAGCCATACGCCTTTGATAATGATGCTAAGGCTGCCACTTGTCGTAGCATCCTCCAATTCCAAACAAGTAGTACAATAGACAGGATCAAACTTATGCTAACTGAAATAAGCAGCACAATGATGGGGTGAATCAAGGCACTGGTTGCTGTTGGTGACCATCCAAAAAGCACATCTCACCAATAATAAGACAAGTGTTCTTCAAAGAGTTTAAAAATCCTTTTTATGGTCTCCATGTCATGGTGTATCATGATCAAAGTCTTTTTCCCTGCATCTTGAATTTCTTTTAAAATTTCATTCAATGCGTGATGTTTCAACAACTGAGTGACTAGGGTCAAATTCGTTCCTACAGGCACAGGCAGTATTTTCTGTAACTAGGTTTGCCTTTATATACTCACGTGATATTACAGGTGCCTGATAAGAAAAGTCACATCCTTCAATTTTAACAAAATTACAAACACATAAATTGAGTTTCATTCACTATTAGGTCTATCATTATGGTGGGACATGCTGTCCTGAGACAGACATAACCTTGTTCTGTATACACAAATGAAGTCATCTGGCTGATTGGATGCATTTCAAAGTGACAAATGCTTTGGTCCATGTCCAAACAAATATCTTTATCATATTCCAAAGTCCCCTCCCATATGTATCCCAATTGTTTCCTCATAGAACAGGGCTCTAGGTTGATGGTTTGCCTCTTCCCTTTAATTTCTTGTGCCCACATTCTGTGTTCAGAAGGATACAATACAGTCCCCTCATGATTTAGTCCTAGAGTGACTATTGGATGTATCATGCTCACTGATGCATTGTGTATAGTTAAAACAAAGGCTGTCACCACATTCATTTCAGGGTCATAGGGGAAATTGACTAAAACCCGCCAAGACTGAAGTTCTCTCTCCATATCACAGGCATTATCCCAAATAATTTTACAAATTTCAGCAGGGAATGTTCCTTCTCCCCCTTCCTTGGTAACTGCAGCAGCCACTGACTGCATCTACATTTGTGCTTGAGTACACCCAAGAGCCAAGGAGATGTTTTCACTAGCTGTGCCTAGCACGTTAATTATCACTTCATGGTCCTGCTATGTTTTTCCATTCTGGTAATATTTTGGACAATTTCCAGTGATTTTTACCTAGTGTCAACAAAGAGGATTGCAAAGGCTGCTGTAATTTAACCTAATTGCTCCCCATCGTGGTCAATTTGTTCATTAACACTTCCAAAGCCATTGTATTTAAAACTCCCAATCCCATCCCTAATAACCCAGTAAAATCTCTATTTTTTCTGAAATTAGAGAGCATACGGTTTTGAAGTCAAGTGGTTCAATCCGTAAAAGAAGTTTTGAGAAATAGGGCACATTCCAGCCAGATGGCAGAAGCATTTAACTGCATTCCCAATTCTACTCGTTTTAGAGACCATTCTGGGTTAGTCAATAGCCTCTGAATTCCTATTTTCTTAATAGTACATGGCCCAATTTTAGTAATTGTGGGAGTTGTAAACGGTTCCTCTTCTTCTAAAATAATTGAAGTTTGGGTTGTTAGAGCTTTCTTTGACACTGGTGGAGCTGTCTTGGCCTTATCCTTATGAAACTCAGTACATACCTTGGTAATGTTAAAGTCTCACACACTTCAATTTTGAGTCTAAACTCAGGACATGTGGTTAAGCATTTGTCACAGCATCCAGGACCAGCTGAGTTCCATAGATGGATGGTGAGCCTCATGGAACCCATCCTGTACGAATGCGTATTCACATCCCCAAACATTTTTCCCTTCCCACATACTTGACTCTTAGCATTTTACTCAAAGCCCTGTGAGAGTAGGGATTATAACCTTTGAAGTATCCTAGTTACATTATACCCACGTGGTGTTGTTTTGACTCATATTATAGTTGTGGCAATGACTACAAGAGTCACAAGCTTTCGCATTATGTCCATGAAAACTGTGAGCCCATTCAGCTCTTTGTCACTCAGTGCGACCCTCCAAATTCTTTCGGGGGCCTTCTTTGCTTGGGAGTGATGGATCCAAGCCTTCTGTTCTTTAATCTTGACCACAGTGAAAGTGGTGAGGAGCACCTGTGATGGTCCTTCCCTCTGTGGTTGCAGGGTCTTCTCTGCAAAAGACTTAACCTATACATAATCCCCAGGTTGTACGTCATGTACTGGCCCATCTCATTCTCTGCTTTGGGCCCCAGCCACATATTTTTCAATTTCTTTAAATTGTTTATTCAGGGCCACCACATATTTGTGTAGGATTTCTTCTCCTGCTTTTGAATGGACGTTGTTCCCTTTTGAACCACATATGGTCTCACATAGAATATTTGAAAAGAGCTTAATTTCTCTTTTGCTCTCGGTTTTGTCCAAAATTTGCACTAACGCCAATGGAAGAGCCTGGGGACAGGGCAAATTCACTTCTTGGCCCAGTCTTATAATTTGTTGTTTGATCAAATGGTTCATCTTTTCCACCTGGCCACTGGATTGAGGATGATATGGGGTATGCAATTCCCAATCTATCCCCAGGTGGTGGCTAATTTGCTGCACAATTTTTGAAATAAAGTATGGCCCTCTATCTGAGGATATGGTGGCTGGAACTCCAAAAGGTGGTATTATCTCTTGCAACAGTGCTTTGGTCACCTCTTTTGCCTTAGTTGTGCTGGTAGGGAAGGCTTCTGGCCACCCTGAAAAGGTATCTATTAACACCAATAGGTAATAGGGGTGTCCCTTTCCTGGGTAATTCCATAAAATCAATTTGCCATTGCTGCCCGGTCCACAACCTTTCCCAATCTGTCCAACTATAGGCCTTGGAGTGTTCTTAGGAATAGTTCAGACGCAAAGACTGCACTCACAATTTATCTGTACTACTGTGCCCTGTAATTTTTTAGCCATGATCCTACCTTTGAAATGGTTATACAGGGTGTCTATTCCCCAATGTGTTTTCCCATGTTCTTTCTGCACTAATGACCACAAAAAATAGGAGGGTACCACAAGTTGTCCTTCTTCTGTTACAGCCCACTCCTCCTGATTATAACTTGTGTTTTCTACCTTAATAAGTTTCCTGTCCTTTTTGTTATATACTGGCTTACCTTCAAGAGAAATTTTTCCGTCTGGAATCAATGTTGCCTCAACTATCTCATCGAATACATTACCTTTGGCTGTGTCTTTTGCCTCCCTGTCTGCCAGCATATTTCCCTCTTCCAATCCAGAGCTCACTTTTTGGTGTGCCTTGATGTGCGTAACAGCTATCCTCTCAGGTAACTGAACTGCATCTAACAGCTTCAGTATCGCTTGTGCATGTTTAATACTCTTCCCCCGTGAGTTCAACAGTCCTCTCTCTTTCCAAATGGCTCCGTGTGCATGAACCACCCCAAATGCATACCTGGAGTTTGTCTAAATGGATTTATTTTCTTTTTTGCCAGCTCTAAGGCCCAGGTTAAGGCGATTATTTCAGCTTTTTGTGCAGAGGTTTTGTTGGCAATGGTCCAGACTCTATTACCTCTCTACTGGTGGTAACCACATACCCAGCATGTCTTTTTCCACTGATGATAGTCTATCAGTGAACCAGTTCTCAGCGTCCTTGAGAGGGGTGTTTTTCAGATTCGGGCGACTGGAGTAGGTGGCTTCAGTGGTCTCCAGGCAGTCATGGATCACTGGTTCTCCCATGCTCCTGCTGAGGAAAGAAGCTGGGTTCACCGTGTTAGTTACCACAATTTCAACATCATCTTCTTTCTACCAGTATGACCTAGTACTTTAGAAATCTTTGTGGAGAAAGCCAATATCCCCCTTTTGCCTCCAGGACTGCAGACGCTGTGTGGGATACTGGCATGGTCATCTTCTGGCCTAGGGTGAACTTGCATGCCTCTTGGATGTTCACTGCTCTGAGGCACCCTGGCCACCCCTTGGCTGCTGTGTCCAGCTGTTTGGAGAGGGAGGTGACTGCCCTTCCATACGGACCCAAGTTCTGTGCGAGTATTCCCAATACAATCCACTGCTTCTTGTGTGAAAACAAAAAAAAAGTAGTTTACTCACATCTGGAAGTCCCAGGGCTGGAGCTGACAAAAGAGCCTTCTTTAGTTGGTTGAAGGCTCGTGTTGCTTCTGTTGTCCACTGAAGATCCCTGCTCCCTTCCATGATTGAGGCATACGGGGTTTTAACGAACAATCCATAGTTATAAATCCACAGTCTGCACCACCCCGTCATGCCTAGAAAGGTTCTCAGTTCTTTTACTGTCTGGGGTGTCAGGGTTTGGCATATTCCTTGTGGGCTTGCCCCATGGTAATTTGTCCAGCACTCACTTCATAGCCCAGGTAAATAACTGTTTGTTTCACCATCTGGGCTTTCTTTTGGGATACCTGATACCTCTGCAGGCCCAAAAAGTTTAGGACGCTTACCATCCAATCCACACAAACCTCCTGGGTCCGGGTGGCTATAAAGAGGTCTTCCACGTACTGAAGCAGTTATCCTTCTCCTGGTGGGGGTTCCCAAGACTCCAAATCCTTTGCCAGCTGTTCTCCAAATATGGTAGGGGAGTTCTTGAACCCCTGGGGTAGTGCACACCATGTGAGCTGAGTTTTATGTCCAGTTTTGGGACACTCCCATTCAAATGCAAAAATTTTCTGGCTGGCCTCATAGAGAGGGAGGCAAAAGACAGCATCCTTCAGATCTAAAATGGCAAACCAGGTTAGTTCAGGTGTTAAGCGGGCTAACAAAGTGTAGGGGTTGGCAATCACTGGGTACAAGTCTTCAGTTATCTTATTAACAGCCCTTAAATCTTGTGCTAACCTGTATACCCATTGAGCTTTTTCACAGGCAAAATAGGAGTATTTAAATCAGGTTGACACTCTTTTAGTGCCCCTATCTGCAAAAAGTTCTCAGTAATTGGACTGATCCCTTCTCTGTCTTCCTTTCTGAAGAGATATTGTTTGACCCTTACTGATTATTTTCCCTCTTTGATCCTGATTTTCACTGGTAGAGCACTCTTTGTTCTCCCTGGTATATTAGAGGCCCACACCCCAGGAAATACCTGATCCCTTATTTTCTTAATATTTTCTGCTTCATTTGCAGCTCTAATTTCTTTGGTTATTAGCATTAAGCTTAACAATTCCTCATATTGTTGATCTTTTACCTCAAAACTAATTTCCCCATTTTTAAATATTATTTTTGCTTCCAGCTGCTCTAGCAGATCCCTGCCCAAATGTGCAGATGGAGCTTTAGGCATGTATAAAAAAATCGATGAATTCCCCACTGTTTCCCCAATTTATATTTCAGTGGTTTGCAAAAGTATGCTCTTTCAGATTGGCCAGTTGCCCCCTTACCATTATGTAATCATTTGTTATAGGTATCAGGGCTTTACTGAACACCAAATATGTTGCTCCTGTGTCTACTAAAAATTCCGCCTCTTTCTCTTTGTTCCCCAGTTTGACAAAAACCAGAGGATCCCCTAGGGTAGGGTTCTCTGGTCCTCATCAGTCGTCCTTTACATGAGCAACCACACTTCTCTTCTGTCACCTCTTCTCTGTTCGCCACTGCTTCTTCGTTCTGGACATTGGTTCTTCCAGTGCCCAAATTTCTTACAAAATGCACATTGGTCTTTTCCTAGTCGGGGTGGTCCTTGCCCACGTTTCCCCTTTTCTTCCGCCCTTACTCTTACTGCTAATTTCCTCATCCCCTGAATATATCTCTCTTCCCGACTGCTGAAAACTCTCCACACTTCATCCAGCAAAGTCTCTAAGTCCCGGCTTGCTGGGCCCTGGATCTTCTGAAGCTTTTGCCTGATGTCTCCTGTAGATTGCCCTACAAACAGGTTTACCAAGTGCTGTGTTCCTTCATCACATTGAGGATCCAAGGTGGTATGCAAGCGCATTGCCTCTAGCAACTGATCTAGAAATTCAGTAGGTGTTTGAGAGGGACCTTGTTTAATAGCATATAGGGATGGCCTAGGGACTGCTCTTTCCAGCCCCTTCACTATCAATTCTTGATATCTCCTTAGCCGCCCTAATCCCTCCGGCTTACGATCCCAACCTGGATCCTGAAGGGGAAGTACATCCTTAATGTCCTCCTGTGTTTTTCTACCATCATCCTCAGCCAGATCCCTAGCTACTTTCAAAACCATTTGCTTCTCTGTCTCTGTTAAAGCATCAAGCAGTAGCTGCATGTCATCCCAATCAAGATTATGCTGTTTAATCATAAACCTCAATCTCCTAGCAACACCCATTGGATCACTCTGATAACTCTTAGCAATCTTTTCCCAGGCTTCCAGATCCAGTGTTAAAAAGGGAACTTTAATTAGTGTTTTTGTCCCTTCAGGGGCTACTGCTTCCCTTAGAGGTGCTTGTATGACCTCTCTAGTTTGTTTCTGGGTCCTTGATGCTGTAGGACCCTGTGGGGAGGGCCCTTCCTCCTCACTGTCACTGGGGGGTAACGGTGCGTGCAGTCGGCTTGGCTCTCGTGGTTCGGGAGTTGGTGGGGAAGCCTCTGTTTGGTACACCTTGTCAGGATGCATGCATCTTTGGTTTATGGAACATGCACTACAACATCGCTTGAGTTTTTCCCTGCTAGCTTTATGGTCCTTTTTGAGAGTCAATACAAAGGGGTCAGAGGGTGGCCTAATCCCACAGTTCCTCTGCCACTCGGGGTGATTCCGAAGGGTGAAAAACATATCAGCATAGGTAACCTCCTGCCACTTCTGTTCATGCCTAAGTAAAAGCATTAGCTGTAATAAAGTTTCATAGTCAAACGTCCCAGCTGATGGCCATTTCACCCCCTCTTCAAGTCTATAAAGTGGCCACCATCGTGTGCAAAACTTAACAAGCTCTTTCTTGGTTTCTGTACCACCATAGCCCACCAGCTCTTTCCGATGTGTCAAAATACATCCCAAGGGGCTAACTTTAGGAATCTCTTTGCGCTCACTTGCCCCCATGCTGAGAGTTCCTCTTCTTCCAACGCTTTTTAATCTTGCCCCAACTCCGAAGCTTCACCTGGTAGTAATCTGGTACAAAGGTACAAATCTGAGCACACTCAACCTTAAGGATCTCTGCTGGTTTCCTGAAATCCCTTTCTCTAATGTGTGTGCCAGTCACCAATAAAATCCGTATAGCTATCTGGATAGCCTTTTGTTCCTCTGTACGACAAAGATCACAAATTCCCCTGCTAGAGGTATCCTTCACCCAAATACTCGTCTGACCCACAACCTGGCAAGCTCCACAATGAAACACAACCCTGGGGTGGCAGTCCCAGCTCCCTCTTGGACAGGGAAGTTCTTTGGGTTCCCGCTCCCTGTATCTTCTATTCCTATAAATAAAAAATAAAAAGGGGAAAAGGTAAAACTAACTAAAGGAAAAAGGGTTAGCAGTGAACCAAATCAACTAGGCTATGGAATTATAACTTTTGACACAGGATGGCAGCGTTGCCTCAAAAATGAGGCTCAAAGCTCAAATCGCTAGCAAAAAACCATGGGGTTACACCTTTTCAACACAAAATGGCAATATTCTCCTGAAATGCTCACTCCACACACCACACACCTGGGGAGAAGCTCGCATCTCCGCTTCACTCTGCTGCTAGGGACTACCAACACTTTGTCAGAACACCACCCCACACGTTCCTAAAGCCTCACAAACAACTAACTGCGTTTTCTCGCAGTTAAAACAAGCACCCACAGCCAAAACTTCCCGGGTTGAGCCGGGACCGAGAGCCGCAGCTCACAGCTGCAAAACCCGGGGCTGTGCCGGACATAGTTTGAGACCCCCTCCACTACTCGCTCCTTTTAAACACAAAACAAACAGCAAAAACACGCACAACTGCCGCTCTCACCTGGGAATTCGCTGTTCGAAACCCTGCTGCTTGCGCACACACAGCCAAAACTCACACACACACACAGAGCCCAGTTCGCACAATCTGAGCCTAAGGTAAGCGCTCTAGTTCCTCCACCCGCCTGGGAGTATGTATCCCTTCGCTAATAAAGCGCAAATTTCAAAGCTCTTCCACAACTTAACCACTCATAAGTCCAAACCACACACAATACACTGCCAACACACTCCCAAAAACACACAAACCAAAGCGCATACCACAAGTCCTTACAAACTAAAATACACGCAGCGCACCGCTCATTCACAGCCCGAACACACAAAACCGCAAAACCAAAAATCCACCCGCACTCTCAAGCACAAACCTTGGTTTTTACCGTACTCTGAGGTCCAAAATGGGATCACCCATCCACCAAAACTTGCAGCCGATACCTCAAACTGCAAACCACTGTGCCACTTCTAAACCGCAGGTAAAACCAGAGCCATATGATTTATGAAATATGGATACTGATCTAATATCGATATCCAGCTGTGACGGATAGATTCTCTAAAAGTGTAGAGTCAGAAAGTGTATGTTTACCCCAGCTGCATGGGGTAGTCCCCTAAATCGCACTGCAAAGTTACAAGCAGTTCCAGAGCATGTTTATTGACAAAGGGTTTAAATATTTAGATATTCATAACACTAACACCTCCCATTCCCTGCTTCCTATGGTAGTTAGCTTGAAAGGCTATTAAGCATGCGTAGTTTGCTCCTGAATTGGGGCAGAATTCCTTTTTATGGGGAGGGATTGTAAAAAGAGGAAGTAAGGTGAGTCTTCCTCTTTCTGAGCTTTCTATCCCTCCCATAGATGGCAATACAAATGAGCTCTGGGAGAACTCCAATTTCCTCTCTCTGTGACTTTTGAATGGGTTTCCAGATGTAAAAGGTTTGCAATTGTTTGTGTTCCTTTAGGTCTATTTATCACTTTCTCCATTTCTTGTTACAAACACAGCTAAACAAACATAAAATGACAAGCAGTTAGTTATTTAAATCTGGGGTAACCATCTCAAATTTGGCTTCTTTTAACTAACTACTAACTCTTAACTATTTCCAGCAAAGCCTATCTACCTATCTGCTCTTTAGCTAAAATCTTAACTTTTCCAAAATTCGTGTCTCAGGTGAGCATCTGGAAACTGTGGTGCAGGAGAGCGGGGAAGTGTTCTGTTTGCAATTGTTCCATCTTTGCTGGTTTCTCTGTAGCACCTGAAATACAGCTGGAAACAGATCGAAATGTTTGGAGTTTTGTCCTTCAAAGAGATGGCACTCTAGGAATAAGCCAGAGAATCTGATGTTTGTTATCCACTCAGAGAGGGAAGCCAAGGAGTTGTGTCTAACTTGTGACAGGAAGATGAATTAATGCTAAGAAATTCTGCTAAACTGTAAATAATCCATTGCTTCAAAGCCATGGTTCTGACATACATAATAGTGAAATCTGCATGAGAATTTGCATCTCTGAGTAGGGGATTTTACGGTTAGTTGCCTGAAAGTCTTGATACTCTTTAATAGTGAGACAGAGAATTGAGGAATAAGGAATAGTTTATCAAAATTATCTAACCAAGACAATGAGGAATGCCTGACATTTACTCTGCTTGCAAAATTGGGAGGACAGGAAGACTGGTTTGTGATAAACAGAGTCAGAGCTTGCAAACAGGGTGAGGGGTGCAAGGCTGCCAATGATAAGTGATAAATCCAAAACCTTCAACCAGCGAGAGCTAATCTCAAGGCCTAGAATGTGTCCAAGAGGCTAAGACACATGCTCCAGAGACAAAGTTGAAAAGTTCAAGTGTGATGAAGAGTTTGGAAGCCTTCGTCAGAGACCCCCAACAACCCCTGAATTGGGGAAGCACAAGCACAAAAGGACTTTTGGTTCATTTTAATGTGGAGTGAGGGTAGGCAGGACTAGGACATGAAATATGTATTAGGCACATGGTGTAGTCCTAGGCTTTTAGGGAATAAATAGAGCAGTAGTTTGAAATTTCGGAGTGCATGCTTTAAGAAGAGCTATCCCCCATGCACCTCAGCGATGAATAAATGTATATCTTTATAACTTTAATTTCTCACAAGCTGTAAAGTCTTTTCCACGTATCAATAGAAAGATGCATGAGATTTTCCACAGGAAAACTTTTCTTCCTCTTTTGAATTTCTGAAATTCTTCAACTTCATGTTATGCATAACATTTCACAGCAACCGTTCCTTCCTATGATAAGCTGAAAAAGTACATGGACAGTATTGAATAATGATTTTAAAAAGTTAAGATTTTGGCTAAGGGTAGAAGCAATTTCCATGACCGAGATGTAAGTTAGGTAGGCAAATGGTAGGTTAATGATTACTGGATGCTTAAGCTAGAGCTAACTGTTACATTGTTTGCTGTTACGAGCTTACGTATAGGAGAAAGTGGAGTAACTGAACCGTGATAAGAACAGACTGAAACCAGTAAGAATAATGGCCAGCACCTGGACTGCATCACGAAGCACGGAGCCTTGGATCGTGCCAGAGGGTCACCGAGACCTGATGAAGACTCTCCTGACTTCATTCTTTGAGACCCCTGACCCACTTTGAGACCACCGACCCAATTCAAGAGAAGGATTGCACACGCGTGAAGGACTAATAACCTCATTTTAATATCAGATGGGGATGGGAGATGCTGGGGTTATGCATATGTATTGTATGTAAGATCTTGGGAAATAAATAGAGGGCAAAGAACCTTGTTTGGGGTGGTCACACCTTTTGGAGACAACTCCTGTACTGCCCGCCTGTGAATAAACACACCACTTTCTAACTTTAATTAGTTACATGTCTTTGTCCATGATCATACCGGTTTTTTAACAATTCAGTATAATGTGAAATTTTCAAAACAAACCAGAATTTGTATGCACCGAGTTAGAGCCACATTTCCATTGTGGTTATTTGTCTCCATTAACAGGGGACCTTGATGCAGGTTTCGAATGCAACGATACAATGTCATGGAAGGGAAAACCACTATGAAATACAAAAGCACCACATCCAGCTCACGTCTGAAATCCTTCACCTGCATGTTGTTGATAGATGGGAAGACATTCTGGGCAATGTTTGCTTCATTTTTAGTTTCTTTCCCAGGAGGCAACTTTTACAGTTGCTGCAGACAAAATACAGGGCTTTAGGGATTTTTGGTCTAACAAAAAACAGGCTGTTCTTTTGGTCTGATGCTTTTCTAATTTTCATATGTATAGTAACACCCTGAAGTTGAACTTGTTCTTACTGGAGGACAGGACAGGCCAGTACAAAATCCACAACAATGTCCCTAGTAAATTTGGGCCAGGCCAATCTTTTTCACTGCTACCAGTGTCACAGATCATGGTCAGGACAGTAATTAGAGTCTCCATTTAAATAAAAAGGCATTTCCAACTGCCCAAGATTGGTATTGGCAATGAATTACAGCCTGACATGCTCTCCTCTTGTCTGCTGGTATCCACTTCTCTTCTCTGGATAATGCTGTTATGAATTCTCAGTAACACATTCCCACTCTCTTCCCACAAGTCCATACAGTTGTTTTGTAAGAGCATGTGGGACAAAGTGTAAGTAAAATCTCTCCATCAAGCGAGGCTGTCCATTGCTCTAGATGCTCAAGTCCTACTGTGCTGTTGGTAGCAACTGAATGAATGATGTATATCACTGCAAGCTGATCTTTCCTACCTTTGAAAAATACCTCTTTGTACAAACCTCTATAAAGGAATTAATTTCCTCTTTGTGGCAGTCTATTGGTTTGTAGTGGGAAGCAGCTCAAGTACACATGAAAAGGGCTTTAGTATAATATTCTTAGAGAAAGAGTGATGCTCAGAAGTAGTGAGTGCACTGAGGCAGGGGGTTGTGTGTCCACCAGGAGGCACAGTGAACTTGGGCTCTGTCTCGTCCTGGACATGCTGCACATACCAGCCGTAAATAGGAGCAAAAGTGTTCATCAGATTTTTACAGCAGAAAATGTGGAAGGCTGGAAAGAGGCTGAATGAAATGGATATATGTCAAAAAGTTGTCTGGTCAAAGGCTACAATTTCAAATAAACTTTGTTGCTCTTTTTCACAGACATTGGAAGTCATGAGCGACATGACAAAAATAAAAATGCTGATCAGTGTATAAAGCAATACTGGGGCTCAGCTTCTTGAAGTATACACCAGCATTTGTGTGAGAGGCCAAATTAGATACTTCCATGTATCTAATGTACATGTGGAGAAGGACAAGGTTGGAATTATTGATTCATAGAATACCCTGAGTTAGAAGGGACCCATAAGGATCATTTATCCTGGCCCTCCACAAGACAAGAATCACACCATGTGATGCTGCAAACATTTATGGATGTGAATGGTCATATGGGTTACATCCTAGCAATATAAAAGAGGTTGCAAAACCAGCTGTAAGATTACAGATAAGCACTTGCACATTTGGGACTTCATGGGAATACAGGCTGTAATAATCTTATCAGTTATGCTCCTCCTCTGACAGTGTAACTGGAGTTACAAACAAGGATCCTTCTCTCTGATCCTAGAAGTATGTATAGCACTTCAGGAGTATGATCAAAGTGTTTTCAAAGTTGCTAAATTTTGTGATTTTTAAAATACTGTAGTAAAATTCTTCTTTTATGTCATTTCAAGATCTGGTAATTAGCTAGAAATTGAAACTCTAAACTGAAGCAAGTTCTCTTCCCAGGCTTGAAGAGAAACCTGAATATAAGAACGTGGAAAAGATATAAAGAGAGCACCAAACTATTATAAAGTCCTCTTGAGTTTTGTTTTTTTAATGCCAGTCTCATGACTTTCTGGGAAGCAATTTATTGAAAGCCTTGGTTTGACAATTCTGTGCTTGACTAGCTTGGGCTTGACCCAAGTCCCCTTTTTTCTTGGCAGCACTTAAAACAGTTGAGATGTAGCCTATGCCCCTTTGTAATCCAAGATTGCTGCGTGCAGTCAAGAACCTTTAAGCGTGGGAAATGAATAAAATGATCCAAAGCTGTGGGACCCTGCTGGTGGTATGGGCCAGCAGGGCTGGGGTGAGGAGCCAAGGGCCCACTCTGCTTCCCTGGGACCAGTTTCTATGCGGGTTTAGTCCAAGTAGAAATTCTGTTTGACTTTTAAATTGTGCAAGTTTAGCTGGCACTAGTCCAGCTGCTGGAAACTCAGCTGCATAGAGAGAACTCTGCTGATATTCCCAGTTCCTCAGCACTGGCATGAGCTGCTGCTGCACTCCAGGGATTCACAGCGTGCATCCATCTCCTGCAGCGGGTCACGTCCTGCGGGAACGGTGCGGCAGCAGCGCCAGGCATCTTCGTGGCCGTTCAGCAATCTCAGCAGCAGAGCAGCAATAAAACAATGCTTCCAATGTGCTCCACTGGCTTTGCCTGCCGGCTCTTATTTCAAGGCAGAGCGCTGTGCTGGCGCAGACACAGCATGCAGTAGTTTCTCCCGCGCCGCTCCGAGGGCTCCTAGCCAAGGTGCGGGCACAAGGTTGGAGTCAGCAAGCCGTGGTGGCTCCAAACTGCTGAAGGAGAGCTCTTTTATACACTTCTGTTTTCCATATGCAAACAGGGCTAACAGAGCCACGCAGCTCTCAAGTCTTGAACCAGGCCAAGTTCTGTGATTTCAGCAGGCCCAGCTGTGAAGTCAGCAGAAGTTACTGCTGTGCTGCACCAGCTCAGAGCCAGGCTTACAGCCCCGCTGCGGAGGCCTGTGCAAGGACAAGACAAGTAAATGAATGTCTAGCTCCAGCTTTTATACCCTCTGGGTATAAATCGTGATACTTTTTTTAGTAACCTTAAAAGCAAATGTCTGTCACAGTTTCCTTGTAACATCTTGGTCTCACTGAGCTGCAGTTGTGATTTCAGGACGGGTGGTTTTTGCACTTGTCAGCTTTTATCTGTAGTCTGCTGTCTTGCTAAGGAGAAATTTGAACTATGCTGTTATATAATGTAGAAGCAAATGCTTTTCCAGAAATGCCTGTTTGTTGATTGAGGGAGGGTAGGAGTGCGTGGGCTGTTTCCTGCCCCCATTGTTGCAGTCCTTGCAGGAGCACTTGCGTCTCCATGATTTTCCAGCTGGGACATCCAATTAATTGGACTGAATTTGTTTCCTTTTGTATCTACTTATTCTAGGTTAATAGTTTAGAGGTGTGAAAGATGGAAATTCCTGGCACAGAACATGTGAACAGTCCCTTTGCATGAAAGAGCAGGTGGTCACACAACAGCTACAGGGAAAATACTTGTATTTTTACATCTGTTTTATTACAAACACTCACATTTTACTGAAACTGAAATACTTCCATTCAAACACAAGGCCACAAATTTTCATGCTTTTATCTGAGAGTGTCATATTTTAGTAGGAGTAAACAGAACTTAGCAGTTAGAACCACGCTTACCCTCCAGCACCACTCTGGAACACAACCTGCGTCAAGATGCGCCTGTCCCTCGTGGAGATGTCAGCTCGTGTGACACCTGCAGAAATGCTCACAGGCAGCCCATGGGCATCCTGTCTCTCTACTGATGCAGTGTGGCCAAGGCTGGGCTGTACTTCCTGAGAACCAGCCCCTGAGCTTCTCTGAGGCTCGCTCTCATGCTGCAAGGCTGGGTTTATGCAAGACAGAGTACATTTCTTCAGCAGGACGAGTGTGGAGCATCCATCAAAAGGCAGCTGAGACACAGGCACCCAGACCAAATATGGAACAAGAATTACCCACATCCTTCCCTGTAAAATCAATGTCTTAAGTTTATCTGCCTCCACTTCACAAGGAAAAAAATATAGGGAAAATTCTGTGTTCTTTTCCCAGACTTTTCCTATAGCTCTGACCTCTTGTGTAAAGACATATAGTGGTCACAGCTAAATTTAGGATAAACAGTATCTTTTAATCAATCTTTCCTTGATTGGCTGAATTATCTTTTTTTTCTCCCCACAGATTTTTTCTGGCTTTGCCTGTTTTGTAGGAAAAATACTGGTCCAGTGGTTTAGATTTCACTGAATCTGGAAAAAAATTATACCACCAGTTTTGCAAACCAAAATACATATGAGCAGTTCTTTGACAAAAATGATCAGTACTACTAATGAGACTTACAGATCTCTTGAGACTAACTTTACTCTGCATTTTATCTTACTGCAATAGAATGTAGTGAGCTTTTAAGTAATAGACAACATTAGGTATTACACAAATACTTTTTAAACTGATATATCTGAATATATTAAGATGCAGATGAGCACATTGAATATCTTAAACTGATGAACAAAAGTATTGGCAATTAAAAATCTCTTCCAGGGATTTTGAAAATGTAATGCAAAGCAAATGACATCTCATTATACTAGCATCTTGAAGAAGGCCTAAACCATCTCTAAAGCATTGATTGCTCTGAAGGCTTTAGCTCTGATGAAGAAATTTCAGCAGCTGTTCAGCAGAAGTGCATAAGTGGGCAGAGAATGTGCCCACATGTGCATGTGACAGTACTGCTGCTGGTTTTACTCACAATATCTGGATTAAAAGCCCTTATGTAGACTGCAGGCATATCTTGATTTTGCTTGTAAAACCACCTTAACAAAATAGCCTTCCTTGCTGTATTTTGCAGGATGTGGTATTTCAGTTTTATCATGCAACTACTAATGAAAAAGACACGTAAGCAAAAATGTTGTGTTCTGCTCTGCTACCATTGGAACAGTAATATTGCGACTATGCTGCTAGTTGAAAGAGAAGCAGGTTACAGTGAGAGCTGGACTCTCTTCTTCCATAAAGAAGGACTACTGCCATCAGATTTTGGGTGTGTGGGAGAATGAACATCAAAATGAGCCTTTGCAAATACAGTGAACTAAAAAGAATCTTGGGTGGAACCACAACAAACCCTTCCACAGGGAATGGTAGCACTTTCAATGATCTTTATAGTTGGCTATTGCAGTTTAACATAAAAGTCTAAATTTCTTAGAAGTGCCATAAACAGAAATCCATCTCACCATTTTCATGGTCTGTTGCATTTGTGAACAGGGTTTTCCAAGCCCCAATAGTTGTATAGTAACATCTGAAATGGATCTCTGCATAAATGAATTTCCCAAAAGCCTAAGTAGCCTAAAAGAACTGACTTCCTACAGTGATGAAGGATTTTCTGAACAGTTGTGTAACATGTATTTCTTACATTCCCCTAAAGGGTATATGCTTCTAAAGGGAGCTCAAAAATGACCTTTCAGAAAAAAAGAGTTTGGAGCAATTACTTGCTCTTCAGCAGTCTCTTTGAAACTTTGCTTTACAGAATTAAACCTTAGAGATTCCTTCGTCTGTTTTTCCTTGAGGCATGTATAATTTGATCACTCAAATGCTCTCTCTGTGGGCTAAGCCTAGTTTTATTTCTAAGAAAATGTTGAGCTCATTGAAGCCTATAACTTGCCATACAGCATTATGTTCATTTAGCCCAGCTATGTATCTACAACTGTTGTCAATTCCCAATGCTTTTGAGAAGATGCAAAACCAAAGCAAACTCAAACATATTTTCGACAGAATTGGGGTGATGGAGACTTCATCCTAACTACTAACTTGTTTAAACTCTATGTTTCAAGTTGCTTTTTTCTTTTAGTACTCTTACGTAAATAACAAGAATATCCAAAAATACGGTAATCCAGGACAAGAGAATATTGTCCTGCCTCTTAGGTTCCTGCTGTGTTTTGACTTTCATAACATCCTGGAGCAGTGAGTTTCACAGTCTGTTGTTATTTGATGAAAAGACAACACTCAGAGTCATCAGCTACACAGCCTGCCTCCTCTTGTACTACAAGATTGAGAAAATGAAAGCTCTCAAACCATGTTCTCTGTGCTATTTTTGTGTTTGCAATCTGTTTGCTACACCTTGAAGAAGAATCTATAAGGGACTCTATTAAAAAGTGACCTCGAAATACTGTATTTCCTATTCACAAACAGCCTAATAAAACAGAATTTAGAAAGGAGGACAGTAAAGGAAGGGAAATGGGATAGCAATTACACTTTTCTTAAAAGACAGCAATCATAACTTAGAGTGGTCCCCTGGTTTCCTAGGGCAGATGACAGCTACTTACCCCCGTAGGTAATACTTTGTTCATGGGCACTATACTTCAAGTCCAGAGTATCTACCACCAGCCTCAATCCAGGCTATTGTGTGTTGGAGCAACACCATGTAATTTGTGTTGGTTGTTCCCAGTCCTCTTCTGTCCTTTCCTACTCATCATTCTGATGGCTGTTGCTTTTTGTTAGTCACTTGTTAGTGATTTTGTGCTTTTTCATAGGAGATAACATGTAAAGACACAAATAACCCTTGTTGCCCCAGGAAGATAGTCTTTTATAGAGTCTTCCTTTCTAGGAGTTGCTGCAACCCCAGGCTTAAAGGGAAGTTTGAGATTCAGATGACTGCTAGCCCTGAGCACATTTACACTGAGTTCATTTGCCCAGGCTTTTCACACATTACTGCAATTACATCACAATTCCAAATTTATATCATGTTTTTTCACATCTGAATTGTTAATGGAAATACAACAAAGCATATCCTTCCAAAAAGAAGGTTTCAAGCCTGTTCCTTTCTGTTCAGCTCCTTTTGTATCCACAGGATGCAAATGGAACTCACCCCCTCTTGGTTTTCCATTCCTCTACAGTGCTCAGAGAAGGGTTGGCTTTGTTTTTTCAAGGGTTTTTTGTTTGTTTGTTTTATCCTCTCCTAAGCCTCAGGCCTGCATATTTGCATCTCTTCTTATTTATTTAATTTCTTAGGCAAAATGTTCTAATTCAGTTACAGGCCTTTTTTCCATGCCAATTCTGTATTCAAATGTCTCCGAATTCTGTAGCCTTCTAGACAGCAACAACCAGAGCTGTACAGATTTCAGCCAAGATTGTATCATTTGTACATACATTAATCTTAAACATTTTCTTGATCATAACCAAGTACTGTACTGTCTATGTTGATAGCTCTGTCTTTTTCTGGAAACAGTGTTTTTAACATATAGTATGCAGTATTAGTTTTTTATCTTCTCTGCCTTGTGCAAACTTGACATTGTGCTCCCTCTACGCAAACACTGAAGAAATTTCCCCATTTTTGTGTAGATTGACAACAGAAATGAAGTTTGCAGGCACCGCTGAAGCAATGAAGGAAAACAAAAATCTCAACTGTACTTAAATCATAGGAAATTATGTAAAGAAACAAGAAAGGGCAGATCTTCAAGGTACTAAACCTTTATTTTCATGCAAAGCCTCAATGATTTTGGCTGGCTCTGAGTAGAAGAAACTCCATATAGAAGATGATGAGCAATCAGCAGGGCAACCAGAGTAACTCTCATCTTGATCTGTTAAGTGGATACAAGGAATATATTTTGTTTTAAAAGAAACAAAAAACGAGCAAACCAGACATCTTTGCTGGAGGAATGCTCCATCTCATCTAATTAAACTCAAAAGATGAACAGTTGGGCTATGGAAATGCATGCGGCAGACAGATGTTCAACCTATTCCCAGAAATCAAGTCTGGGATGTAACAAAATTTTGAACTTTCAGACAGAAAAATTGTAACGAAACCTGCTGGTTTCAATGTAGGCTGCAAGTAGCATTTAATGCCAAATATCAAATTTAGTAATGTGTTATCTACAGTCTAATCTGAACATTAGTTCAAAATATAGGAAAACAAAACCCTGTTCATTGTTTAACAAGGTAAATAGTTGGTATTTCTTCTGCTTTCATAGGGGATCTCAGTTTTATAATTTTATTTTCAGCCCAGCTTTGTCATCAAAGCTGGTTCCTCTGCAAGTTTACTTGATAACTTTAAAACCTGTTAGCCAAATACAGCCAGATGCAACAAAGGGAGGAGCCCCAGAAAAAAAAATATCCTAGAAATTTTATGTAAATATCCATAAAGAAAGAAGAAAAATACAACTGAAGTGTTGCCAGCTGGGAAGGACTGGGTGAGCAATCTAGTAACTTCTTGGTCCACAAGGAATCCACACCAGGCAGAGCTCTAAAGTTTGCCTTAGCCACAGGACAGGATTACAGCTACTCTAAGTCAGTCAGTCACAGGGCTCTGTTTCCAAGTACGCACAACCTAAGTCAATCTAGTTTTGTGCAGAAACTTAACCATTTTATAATTTCAACTTCAGCAGCATCTGCAGTATCAAATCTGCCCTTATGTACCATCCTTTCCATCTCTGTTCACCAGATAACAGAAAACCATTAGCAGAATCTAAATTCTTAAGGGGACTAATTTCCCATTTCAGTTTAATCACGTCACAGTTTTTGGTACTTGTTATATTGTAACCCACCTAGTTCTTCAACTGCCTTTGAGGTATCCTTAAGGGTAGTCAAAGACTGCATCTTTTAGTGTTTTTTTTTCCAAGGCAAATAAATACTCTTAAATCTTTCAGACTTTCTTCATACACAGTGAAATGAAAAAGCAACAACCTTTAAAAATATACTGGGAGACATAGCACATTGAGGATCTTAGCACCCTAGCATTATCTTACCATTCTCTTTTCCCTGCCTTGTTTCCTTTGATGAACTTCAGTGATTTGATCTGATAAGTTTAAATTGCAGCATTGCTGCTGCAAAACCTTGTGCCCTCTTAAGGCAAATTACCTTCATGCCTCCAAATTACATCTTTGTAGGTGTGCTGATGATAAAGTTTCTCAGTGTTCTGGTTCAGCAAAGGAAGTGCCTTGATATATTCCTCACTTTTTATGCTTGTGAGGTGGAAAAAATTAATCTGTGGGGATATCTGCTTCAGCAACAGAGCTGTGTAGCTGGTTTTAATGACACATGTTTTTGCTAGTATCAGTTCAGCCTTCTTGTTCCTAAACTCCTTCAGAAGTTTAGAATGTCTGGGCACTTAATGCCTTGTACTCAGTACTGGCAGATTAACTCTGAAATAAGCCAGTGACTTCAGTGGAGGCATAGAACATTTAAAATAAGAGAGGAATTATATTCAGTCTCTTGCTACATCTTTACATAATGTTAATGCTTAGACTTTTTTTGGCTTTTTGCTATTTTTAAAGCAGTTTCATTATTAAGGTTTAGCTGAATACAATTTAGGCAAAAATTGATTGAGAAGACTCTTGTGGAACATCCCCTTTAAAGAGACGATGTAGTGTTTCCTTTAGGCATTTTTTCATCTTTTCTGATGCTACTGGAATGGCATCAAAAATGTCCCATATCCGGAAAACACAAACCTATTTCAATTTTCACTCTTCCCCCCACCTCCCCCCTCAATATATGTAAGTATTCCAGAAAATTCCTGTATTTTAAAAAGGCTGGATTTGTGAAGAAATATGTACTTCTATTTTGAAGTTTTGACATCTATATTTTTGTAAAACTGGGAGATGACAAAATGTTGAGAATATATTTTGCCTGAAAAGTTGTAACACTCCTTCTATGATTTTGCTTATTTATTTTATTTCTTCTATTGTTAATAGAGAAGCAAGTAAATGAAGTAAAATCAGAAGGCACCAGAACCTAAAAATAGCCGAGTGATGGATTCCTAATAAAAAGCTCTAAGTTTTATTATTATTTTATTTATTCACAAAGTGTATGACTGTCTCTCAGAACAATGTACATCCACCTTAGGAGAAACAAACAAAAAAACCTACAAAACACAAACCCAACAATAACACAATCCCCAAAAGCATTTGCTTTGGTTCTAACAGGTATATAAATTTTTCAAGTTTTCAAACACTTGCATCCAATTCCCTGGTAATCACATTAATATTTTTCTTTTTGCCTGTGGAAATACATTCTTCAAAAAAGTTTGGATTGGTGCCTTTAACTGCTTAGTACCTTATATACTATTTTATTTTATTATAACATTATTTCACTGAAGTGAATATGGTTATCAATGACTTTGATTTCCAGTGCTACGGACATGACACAGATACTGCCACATTCTAACTAAATAAACGCTGCCACTAAAAAAACAGTGCTGTCACTGCAGAACAACTTGTACTTGTCATAATAATTATAACTATGAATGAGATAAAAATATTAAGTGGACACAAGCAGGAACTGCAGCTAAGTGTCAGCTGTTAGATGCCAACCTTATGTATCAGTGAAGGCATGTTTGGGTGACACGACACAAGAACAGTGACGTCCAAGAAATCAGACAGCTTGCCCCAACCTTAACTGCAACGAACTTTATTTGTTAACCTGTGTCTTGTACAATTACTGATTTTTAAAACAAAACAAGCAAAAACCCAAAAATCATGACATTACAAAGATGACTGAAATACTAGATGAAATGTTAAGTGCTGCATAATACACACTGTGCACAAAAGTTAAATGAACAAATTATTACCAAGAGATAAATACTGATTCATTTAGAATGAATTGCAGAGATCCATATTTGGCACATAAATAAAAACAATACTCTACAAGTGATTCTGACACTTCCTGCCTTGAGTAGAAAAGGTACTAAGATTTGACTCTGAGATAGGTGGACACAACTGTGGTATCGTTGCTGTAGTACCAGAGACTAAATACCAGGAAAAAGCCAAAAACCTGTCACTGGAAGAAGTCACCATGTGTGACAGACCATCAGCCTTTGGGCTTCTTACTCAACCAGGTCTTAGGCTTCTGGTGAGCAATGCCAGCAAGAGAAAAAATGTTAAGTCTTACACTGGCAGGAATTGATTGGGCTGCAGGACAAAGCCTTTGCAAACAACGCTTTGGATTTTCAATGGGAAAATGTGGCCAGTCAGGCTTCACTGTCAGTGTTAGAGGCCATCTCCTTAGCCAGGTGATTAAATCAGTGGGTGGAAGGATGGCCTGACATAGGAGCCAGTTGCCAACAATGCAGCTCAGTAGCAGATTACCCTGCCCACTGCTGTTCAGGTGTTTTGTCCAGGCTTTCAGGTGCTGATTTATCCTTTCTGTTCACTGTGTGTCTCTGAAGAGGGAGGATCCCCCTTCCATAGAACTTTTTGCACACTAGGTCTGTCCTCCCTCATTACAACACTCGTGCAGGAATTTATCCTGGACATGGACTCCTGGACTTCTTCACTGGAAATATCTGTGAATTGGATTTATCTGGTAAAGACAGAATATTTTAAATTCCGTTTGTTTCTAGCAAAGACTTTAAAGGGCAATCCAACATACTTTTCAGGAAAATAATTACTATTAATGTCCATTAAGGCAATGTATCCTTTTATTGTTATTCAAAAACTAACAAAAGAAAAACCAATTCGGTTATAGACCATGCAATTAGCAAGAGCAAAATTACCCTGCAATAATTTTAGACAATGTCAGGTCTGCTTCTGTAAACATATTAATAGCTGAGTATTCGTGTTGAGTCATATGTATAATTATTCCCAGAATGGCTGCCTTCCAGGCGTGTAGGCTGAGTCCACAGAGAACTCTTCACGTTAGGGGCAAGGTATGAGCAGCACTACACTTCTATCCCGGTTGATGGCATAAATCTTAATTGAATTAGGTAAAGTCAAGGTGTTTTTGCACACCATTTGAAAATAAAAAAAGAAAATCAGAAATTTCTCATGGTGTTTTTTTTCTTTTCCTTTCCAAAATGCCTTGTCTAGTAAATGCCCCTTGAACTGTACATTTGGCTTTAATAGAAGTAGATTCTAACACACAACTGGGTATTCACTGATGCTTTATGCTTTTTCAGGTGCATTGAAGAAGAGAAACCTTGGCCCAAAAATCATTACTTTCTAAAGGGATTCTAGGATTGATTTCTCAGATCAGGCAATAGAAGTTTAAAATCTGTTTTTTAATGAAGAGCTGGGTTTTGATATTACTGCTGAAAGATAAACTTTTATGTCTTGCAGTTACGGCATTCTTATCATTAGCTTTATCTTTATAACCTACCTCTTAAAGAACTGTGTAATTTAAGTTGATAGGGGTATCTGAAAGCTCTCTTTATTGCCTGTAGTTCTTTCTGTAGTTTCAGTTTCATGGCTACAAAGAATATGATCTCTAACTACACTTCTGTTTTTACTGCCCTGTTTTATCAGACAAACTGCAATTTTACACCTTGTTAAGGAAGCAAGGTGAGAAGAAAACCACATTATACTGTTGACAAGGAAGATAAGACTATTATTTACCTTGACATTTCTGAGCAATAATATTCTTCGTGTAACAGGATAAGAGATAAAGCATATCCAGCAGTGATAATGCACAAACTGAAAGGAACTGGCTTCCACATGCTATCAACACCAGTAATGAAACTGAGCCCGAGTGTGCTAATCCTGTATTTGAGCCAGTCCAGAATGGACTATTTGAGAAAAAAGCCTTTACTTTGGTCAACTAAACACATTTTATCTGTGCATTGCAATGAATCGTAGTCAATTTATTTAAGCGACTGAATGAAACAGGGTTTGTTTTTCTGCACTTGGTTTGCTTGTTTCGTTTCCCTTGCTCAGACCGGCAGGTAAAGGCCATCTGAACAGGGACCAGTGCAATGCATACTGAGGGTGGCTGGTCCGTGAAACTGTGTATCTGCTGACGCTGCAAGATGCCTTAGAAGTTTAACGAACTGCAAAATACTGTTTCACACGAGGATGTTCTTCACAATGAAGAACAACAGAGACAAGAAGGAATTAGCCACAGTCATTTCTTCCTTGGAGCAAAATGGCACAAACAAAGCTGGAAATGAAATTTTGGCCGGTGTGAGGACACTGAATATATGTTTAATAGATTGAGATGTTCAGATTCTATGATGATGACTCTCAAGATAAATGCCTGTTTGAAATATACAACAAAATGCATAAAAATATCACAAATTAAACTGTCTAGAGGAAAAAGTAATTATGTTCTAGCTTCTATCCATAATGAAATTTAATTTTATAATAGTTTGTATTATCTGGTCATTTACCTTATCGGAATGTTCTTTAAATTTTTTAAAAAAAAAAAAAAAAAAAAAAAAAAAAAAAAAATCTAGTCAGTGAGGCTTCCACAAATTCTCTGGGAGACTATTCCTTGTTTGCCAGGCTGCTTTCCTCCTCTTTCCCTTCCTCCCATCTCCAGTTCACCCTAGAATTTTTTATAATTCTTTTTGAAGTAGCTTTTAATTGAAAATTCCTCGTAGCTCTTCCCCCTACCTCTCTTTATCAGACAGCCAGAGGGCGCGGTGTATTAATAGCAGCTGCATGACTCAGAGCCGGTAGCTCGAGTGGATCCCTTTGCACCGAGCTTCGCTGCTTGGCCTCCCTGCTTGGGTTGCCACTGAGCTCAGGGAGCACCTTCAGCTCCTGCAAACAAAAATAAACTGAGAACGTACAGTGGGGGCTGGGATTGCCTCAGCCTCTCTGTCCTTCAGAAGGATTCTCCTTACTGCTATTTTCTTCTACGTTCCCATTGGGACTGTAGAAAAAATAATAAAAATATAAAAAAAAAGGTGTGAAGCCATCCACCAGCGCGGCTGTTTCACGCGACTGAGCGATGAGAACGCCCATCATCACTGCGATGATACGGAGCAGAGGAAGAGGATCGGTGCTCTCCACTCGGTCTGCATTCCATGCTCTTTCCCTGAAGGCATCCCTGTTCTCAGGAGCCATCACATCTCAGGAGCCGACCCTTCCCAGCCCTCGGCTCACCATTCACCCCGCTCCCGCCCGCCGCACCTCGGGGCTGGCGGCGTCGCCAGCTCCGAGCCGCTCTATCTGGCGAGACACCCGGCCGCCCACCGCGCCCCGGAGCACACGCCTGCCAAAAAGGCGGCACTATGCCTGGCGGGGCTTTGGCCGGGAAAAAAAAAATAAAATAAACACGCCGCCAACTCCCCCTCCCTAGTTCGTCTTTTTTGAGGCTTTCCTTTCCCGCCCGCCCGCGCTAACGGGAAAGCTGCTTTTCCTCATCCCCTCGTTGCTCAAGCGAACAGGGGGTTCCTGGAGGGCAGCTCTGCCGCCGGAGCAGCTGCCACAGGCTCACATAGCGCGGGCAGGGCTGCGCGGGGCCCCCGAGCACAGGGGGCGTGCAGAGGGGCGCGGAACTCCGTACGGAGGGGCCACCGTCTCAGAAGGCGAGCGCTCGCCGCCGTCTCCTCACGGGAACTCTGTCTCCCTCCCCCGCCAGGAGTCCCAGTCCCGGAGCCATCGCGGTCCCGGAGCCGTCCCCGCCCCTCACGGGAGCCCCTCACGGCCGCCGCCCCCGCGCCCCTCCGGGCAGAGGCTTCGCGCCGCGGGCCGCGCATGCCCGCCCGCCCGCGCCGCGCGTGCGCAGTGCGCGCGCAGAGCCACATCTGATAGGGGGGAAAATCCGAACGGCGGCGGCGGCCGCCATATTGCGGAGCTGTCACAGCGCCCGCCGCGCTCCGCGCCGCATCCCCGGCGAGCAGCGCGGGGCGGCCCCACAGCGCCTCCGGCCCCGCTGCGAGGGGGCGGCGGGGGGGGACACACCGCCTCGCCAGCAGCGGAAAGCGCCGCGCCCCAAGCACCCTGTCCCGGAGGCTCGTCCCCCCCCTCCGCTCGGTGCCGCGGAGGGAGCGGAGTCCCAGGTGAGGCGGGGGCGCTGAGGCGAGGGGCGCGCGGGCGGCTGCCAGCGGGGCTCCCAGGAGGCGGCGCGGGGGCGGCAGCCCGCCCGCAGCCCTCGGTGGGCGGGGGGCACCGGGAGACTTGTTGCGGCGGCGGGAGCGCGGCACCGCGCTGCTCGTGTGCGGGGCACGCCTCCACCCGGGACAGGGACCCGGCTCGCCGACCCCCGGCTCGCCCCGCTCCGCCGGGGAGCCCCGGGAGCGCGCCCCCGGCGTGCCCGCGCAGCCTCCGCTGCATTATTCATGTCCCCGAGCGGCGCGGCTCGGGAGGTTACACCGTAGTAGACATGTGGCAGTCGGGTCGGGCCAGCTGAGTGCGGCGGTGTGGGAGCATAATAAGGAATTACTTCATAAACAAGTACTGTGGAGCATCTGTTGCTGTCTATTGTTTTCGACAAATGCGCGTTTTTAAGAGTCCTGAAGTATTGACCGACGTAATGGGCGCAGCGGCCCTGAATGAGCCTTTGTGCATTGTTTTTTTGAATGGATTAATGTTTTGTACAAGTCGTGGGCATTTGTAATTAACCTCGTCGCTTAAAGTTTAGCGCGGATAAGGGGTTTTAGTTTCAACTTTGTGGAATTCACTTGTCTTTTGTCAGTTTCTAAATCTGAACACAAAAAAAAAAAAACCAGCCCAACTCTTTGGACTCCATGCCAACACAACTAATCACTTTAGTTGTAAGGTGCTATTAAGCTGTCTTTTCCAGTCTGTGTAACACCCTAGACAAGTATTTCGTGTTCCTCTTTCTGGTACAGGCTTTTAAAAAGATTCCATTTTTTCAAGAACTGAGTTACGGGAGTGGCATTTCTGAGTTTTGAGTAGTTCTGTCTCCGTGGCTGGTTCGTGTCAGGCTTCAGATGTATCCCTGTATGTCCCTCTGTTTCCATCGGAGATGGCTGTGGCCGTGTCCGTGTCACGGGAGCGTTTTTGAGGATGCGTGTGCGCCTGCACACCGAGAAGAACACATGGAGAAGATTGTGGGAATGCGGTGGTTGCTGTCAGCTCTCGGCGCGTTGGCACAGCGCTGCTGGGCAACGTGTGCTCCCAGGGAAGATGTGGAGTCGGTGTACAGTAACATTATGGCTACTGCGATGAAGTTGTTTTTTAATCATTAAAGATGGGACAAGTAGTAACTGTTTATCGGATTATAGACTTGCCTCTATTGATCTATTGATTTAGCATAAGAGGGACTGTGAGAAAAATAAACTGCGGGTCAGTGCAATGTTCCCAGATAAGCAGCCTCCCAGCAAATGGCAATTGCAAGGCAGTGGCATATTTCCAAGCTTTGTACTGAAGTGACACAGTTGTTCTATTAGGTTGGGAAATTGGAGAGCAAAAGCGAAACAGCTTTAGAAAATGCATGAAAAAATGACATGGTGTGACATGTCTGGAGCTGTCCAGAGAGTTTTCATTGAGTGCTGACTCAAAAGGCGTAAAAGTGTGTGTAGAGATGACAAGGAGTTCTGCTCATACTGTTTCTGCCATTGCAGCAGAGAGCATTGCAGGGCTTGATGGTGATAGTACTGCCAGAAAAAGGTTGTTTCACAGAAAATTGGGTAAAGCCATAAAGAGAATAAGGATTTAGATCCACCTACGAGCTGCAAAACCAGGAGGGTAAGACATGTAGATGTTATGACGTGAGAAGGCAGTTCCTGGCAAAGTTCCTTTAGCCTTTGCCAGGATAGGTGAACGGCCTTTCTTCAGCAGCCTCGCTCCACTTTTTGAGAAGGGTGCCTCTGTTGGCAGAGGTGAAGAGGAAAGTTGTTGAAGGCATTATGTCTTTCTGTTGGACGTGTTAAATACATCAAAGCCTTCCTATCGCTTTATATTGCATTAGAAGGCTGTGGGAGTAGAGGAACGGGAGGATTTTCAAGTTTGTAAATGTAAACAAAGCTTGATACAGACTTCTGGAGAAAGAACTGATTGTAGGAAGATACTGATGCATCAAAGCACCACCCAGTGTATCTTGCATGCTCAGCAAGTTTACTCCAGAGCTGAAGGGGCCTAGGTAAACTCTTTCAACACTGAAGAACTGCATTTGTTGGCTGACTTTACAAATAGGCTTTTAGCTGTACTTTGGATTAAAAAAATATTTTATTCCTTTCCACTTGAGGTATTTATTAATCCCTCTGTGAAGTGAAACTTTCAAGTCATGTAATACAAAGAAAAAGAAATATGACATTGGCTCAAAAAGGCAGTTAATAATCTTTACGCTACAACATTGTGATTTAACAACTCTAGTTAGTTTATATGGAGAAGGATATGAGTGGCCAGTTCATAGGTTTCCTTTTTTAATGGAACTAGTTGTAAGAGACTTAACAGCATCATTCAGAAAATAGAATGCTTGACTTTGAGATGAGATACACCCAAAATTCTGGGTATATGTCCTATTTCTTTGCTAAGTGTATGATTAGAGAAAGGATTATTGTGCTTGGAAGCAGCACTTCCATCAATTTGTATTCATGATTTCCATTTTTGATGGTGACTCCAACGTGTAAGATTGACCATTCTATCATTGTTAGACGCTTCAGAATCTTTGAATTATTTTCCGTAGTGCATTTGTGGGTACTTGAAGTTAAGGTTACTAAATCAGTAAATATTAAGTGTATGTTAATCGTGTAGCACATCTAAAACATACCAGTTTATTGTCTGGCAAAACTGCTAGTAGTGCACAAATGACTGGTATGAAGTTGCTTTTAGTTGAGTACTGTGTTGGCAACTTCCAGGATTTCATTTTCATTTTGCTTTTGAAGTTCACAGGAAGTCCAGTTTAGAAGAAGTACTTCACTCTTCAAAATGTATTTTCATATAGATACATTGAATACAAAAGTTGTACTAGTTCTAGTGCAGTTATTTTTCAGAGACAGCAAGCCTATTTTGGGTGTTTCAAAGAAGGAAGGGTTGGGGAGATGGTGGTTTTGAGAAGGAAAAGATACAGTACATAAAAAAAAGTTGGCATGTAAAACTCTGCATGTGATGTGTAGCACCGGTCAAATCTTAATTTTTGCGTATTAGGTGTACAATTTAGTTTTAGTGGGTGTTTTTTTTTTACTTCTGTGAGATAAATGGCTTGTTTTAGTTCCTGCCCTGGTTTGCTTATATTGCAGACAGCTGTGTAGGCGGTTGCTCTGTCCGTCTGAAGAAGATGTATGCAGAAGTAAAGTCTGTGGCAAATGAACTTCTTTATTGGATTGCAGCAAGTGTGTCATTAGGGAGCTGTTAGTGTGAAAGATGATTGCCCTGCAGACATTCACAGACTGCTTTGGAGTAGAGAGACAATTCTGTAGAAATCTGAGACCAGTTAGTCAGGTCCAATGGCCTGTGAGTTGCCTATTACTTCCCCTGCAAAAATCTAAAACTTTTAGGTACCACAAAAAATGGAATGGAATAAGACTTTGAAAAGAAAAAGTATATTAATTTTGGATAAGTTTCTGTTAATAAACAAGTTAGTTACATTGCTATAGGTAAAGCTCTGTGGTCCCTGACATCTATCCATATTTAGGGAAATAGATGTTAAACCTCTTGCTCAAGCTCAGAGCAATGCTGCTGGAGGGACCGCTGCTGGGAGAAGGCCCTAAGCTGTCAGATAGGGATCCTACTTTTGAGTGTTGCTTCTCTACCAGCCAAGCATCCTGCTCGAGGTTTCTGCCTGTTATCCCATCCTCACCTGACCTCAGACCCATGGCTGTGTGTATGAATGTTTCTTTTGAAAACAGCTGCTGCATAAATTATTTGACACAATTTTGGCATCAGGCATTTTATGCACCATAATTTTCTGAAGAAAGCTTTCATTGTCATCTTTCAACAATTGCTTTATTTGTTGCTTTCAGTGGCATAACTAGAAACATGGATGACACTGATTTAAAAATCTCAACTGCCTTGTAGTGAAATTAATTGAAATTGGAGCTTTTAATTTCAAGAGAGTTCTTGATGTTCTGGGTGACTGTTTGGGATGTGAAGCGTGCTGATACTTTTGTCGTTTTGGTTCAGAGTCCAGATTACTGCATACAATGCTGAAGGTCCTGAGTGTTGTAGCAGTAGGAAGTCTGCAAAGTCACAATCCTGTTAATCCTGACTTGGAAGAGTCCTTCCTTTAGAATTTTAAATGCTGAAGTGATGAGCTTTTATGCCTAGTAGGTCACGAGCTGGTTTCAGAATGCAGGAATCAAAAGGAATATCATTCCCAATCCCAGTTGACTGGAGTCTTTTTTGCTGTTGGTTTGGGTTTTTTTTCACTATTTGCAATGCCATTTCCTATGAGTGTTAAGATAAAAGTAAGTATAAGTAATTAGTTGCTTCAAAGTTTAAAATTTTGCATCTCTTAAATATAAATTTATCTGAACTGGCATTAGTAGCAAAAGTGAACTGACACTCCAGTGATAACAGTGGAGATACACAATATTTTGCCTGGCTGACATTTTTCGTTTCTTTTGGCCCAGTGTTTCCCTCATATTTGTTTTGTTTTTAATGTTAGCTGGTGCCAATAATTGGGAAAGATAGGGTGACTTTTGTTTTTTAATGCTTATTTGATGTCAATATTTGCAGTTTTAAGATGTGTGAACTTCTTTATTTATATATACATATAATAGTTACAATGAGTTTGAATGTACTGTTTCAAAATTGTACAGCATTTTAAATATGAAAGTATAGTCAGGCTGACACAGGCTAATTTTTGTATTATATATAAAAAAATGGGAGTAGGTTCATCGTAGTTGGCTATAAATTTATATTTTGCCATTTTTTAAAAGAAATTATAGAAGTTTATTAAATTTAGTGAAAGATATTACAAGCAAACACTTCAACAAAAATACATGGGGTGCTGTTTGTTTTGCATAGATTTTTTTTCCCCCCTATTACTCACATACTATGATAATTTCTCAGGCCCATGGAATCTGTGTGACTAACAGTGAGACTTGATTTTTATTGAGTTTTACATAAGAGGATTCTTGCTTTTTGCTGATAACTTTGTTCTCTTGTTTTCAAAAACGTGTCTCCCAATTGCGATTTGATGTCAGGATTAACCTGTAAAACTCTGTAGTCACGTTTCAGATTTTGAAAGTTACTTTAAGGTTTTTAAGTAAGTTTTCAAATAAATAATTTATGGTTTGTTGATAGTATTATAAGAAAATGTTTGAGTAAATCCCAAAGCAAAAATCTGGGACGTGTTTATGAGTGAATTTGTAGAGATAAAATGCATGAGGGTATGGCAGTCATTGTAGAAATTTCTAGATGTGTTGTCTCTTAGAAAGACCTCAGAAAGGAATCATTTGATCTTGGTCCTGTGCCATGTGCTGTCCTTGCTCTCCTGGAGACTGGACTCCCTTATCAGTCATCTTACCATACCCCTTCTTTTCAGTGCTGTGTAACTAAAGGCACAGGAAAGTAGCTGTACTACTTTCTGTTCCTTTTGGTACTGTTGAGTTGGCATGCTTACAAAATGGTGGATGAGAATCTAATTTAGCTTTTGCATCGTTAATTAACTGAGTGTAACTCTAGGGCTTCAATCTACCTTCAGTTTCTCAAGCATTGAGCCTCTGCTGTCAGAGATGAGCACAGGGATTACTACAGCTCAGAATCCTGCTAACTGTTAGCACAAATTAGAGCCAAGCTTGTTTTGGTTTCTGTTATTCTCTTGTATTTTTCCAAGGTGTTCATTAGGGAAAGAAGGGAGAAGAGGCAGTCTCTTCTCTGAAAGGCAAACATGCTGTTGAATTTCTATCAAAAGCCAGATTTTATCAAAAGCCTTTTTTTTTTTTAATCCCTCCCCAGGAAACTTTTGTGGTGAAAACCACGGGAGAGGAATAAAGGAAAAGTGTATTCATAATGTTCAAGAGTATATTTAACATTATCTTAGAACAGTAGTCTTACTGCTGATGGCCGGGTGTTAGAAAGATAAATGAGTTGTCAGTAGAATTGCCTTGATAAGGTTTAGGGCTTGACACTCTTCAGCCATCTCAGACCCAGGAGAACGTTAGCAAAGTAGGGAAGAAGGATGTTCCATTGATACAGGGCACAGGGATTGCAGAATTCAAGAGCCACAAGGACATTTGGCAGAACTCCCAAGTTAAGGAAGAAACAAACAAAACCACCTCAGCAACTGTGCTGATTCAGCTCCAAGTGGAAAAAAGGTAATTCTGGCAGGGGGTGACTGACCACAGCTTGGTGCCCGCTGACTCCCTAAGCCCAGGACTCCAGAGGGGAATGGCCTAGCGTGCAGAGTGATTGGCAGGAAAAGCGAGAGAATCACTGAACCTTAGAAAGTAGAATGTTGATCAAGAAGAGAGCCGTGGAAGCCAATAAACGGTGATTTCTTTGTTTGCTGAAAAGTATGAAAGGTGTAAAGTTTGGATAATCAGGATGCCAGCCTTTGGTGGGTTCCCACCCAGCGCCCTGCTCTGTGCAGGTCTGAATAAAGAAATGGAAATGCAGTGTTTAAATTGGCACGGCACATCAGGCAGCATTTGGGACATGACTGATACTGTCCAGTTCTCGAGAGTATCTTCTGTAATTAAAAAAATCAGCTAGAATTAGAATGTAATTGTCTGTATGCTAGGCATAGAGTATTATACCTCTGGAGTTGGACTGGATTAGTTCTATCATAATGAATGTAACTTGAAGATAGTGTTTTAATGTTTTCAGGCTGATTTTCTGTTAAACAAAATTTTGGTACGTATCTGAGCTATGCCATTTGATCTCTCTTCCTGACTTCTTTAGTCTTAACATTTGTTTTCTTTACCAGCCAACAACATTTATACTTCTTAAATTCCGTTTTCATCCTTTGTTTTTTTAGTCTCTCTTTTCAAACATGTCTCTACAAATTAGAAGAAGAAATAAAAAATAAAGTGCTAGTGTACCTTAAATTGCTGAGCAAATATTTCTAATATTTACTGTATTTTTATTATCAAGAGGCAGGGAAAATTAACTTATTCTGTAATATTTATATAAAAATACTTTATTTTTATACTTTATGAAAGATCACTTACACAAAAGCTTGTTTTTGATAACTGGATTGCTCTCAAGTATTATGTTTTTCTCTTTTTATTTTTCTTTTAAGCATTTCTGAAGATTTTATTCATCTGTTGTAGCTGTGGAGTTATAATACTGAAATCTCAGATTATTCTGACTAGCATGTCAGACTCATTTTTCTTAGTATAAGTGTGATTCCAGTTAATATTATTTTTGAAGGCATTGCAGTCTTTGATGCTCCTTGCAAACCAGCAACAGTCTGATTTGTGGAAGTCATTACTGTAAATTTGTGCAGGAAGGTGACTAGCTGCTTGCTCTTTCTGAGTTAGAAGGAATTGTAAAGGAGGTAGGATGATATCTACAAATAACATTGCAAACATATTTTTCAAGGCATAAAAACTTTTTTTGGAACAGAATGCAGTAGTGAATACTTTCATTACCACATCGACATAAGTTACAGCTTTCTGCTTTAAAAGAAAAAAGCTCTGTTGTTTTAAGCACAGCAGGTTTTCTTCCTTTTTCTACTGTGTTGGTGTACTTGCATTTCTTTTCATTTGGGAAAAATGACTATCATGCCTTTGCTGAGAGAAACAAATGATGCTAGAGCCAGGAAATACAGTTTTGATGCTTTAAAATTGTTAAAGGGTATTTTTTTTTGTCTTCATGATGTTTCTTGTAAATAATGTTAGAGGTTTTTAATAGTAGATAATGTATGATAACAGAACCTTTAGGAGAATTTGTAGCACTTGGGGAACTGTTGTATCTTTAGTGTAACATTACTGCAAAAAAGTTCTGCAGAAACTAGGAAGGATGTTACTGCTTAGAGACTTGTAGATTCTGGCACTGGCTACATTAGTTGCTCTTCCTATATGTCACCCACCGAGAAGTGTATTTTGTATTTGTAGAGCACTTGCTTACTTGCATAGGAGTTTGTACTATTTACTATGATTAAGTTTTGATTAATTTAAAAAACAACCTTTTAAATTTTGTTTTTGGCAGAAGGGGGCAAAGAGTTTTTGGAAGATTTAAGTGGACAGGAGACTACAGAAAACAAGAAAAATGCCGAAACCAGTAAGTAGCAGGTTTATATTCATCTAAAATCTAGGAAGGTTTTTGTATTTTAGAGAGATAATATTATAACTGTTGTTTTGACTCTGCCCTTTCTAGATTTTATAAGATTTGATCATGTACAATTGAAGTTGAGATGGTTTAGTACCAACATGTGGAAAAAATGCTCAGGAAAGCTTGGTGCTGAAAGTTGCATGGAGGACAGTTGGAAATGGGAGCAGTACTTGGAGCCCATGTGGCTGGCAGGAGGAATTATTTTTCAGGAATTGTTGACTTTGAGAGGAGCTGACTTACAGTAGTTATTGGAGGCATAATTTGAGCCTGACTCAGTGTCTGTGAGAATCAGTGGAAGGGTTTGCTGCAGGATTTTGCAGGGGAAGACAGGACATGTGTAAAGTGTCTGCGCTAAGTTAGATAGTAGTTTTAGCATGGTAGAGGGTATCATGTCGGAAGTAAGTTTTGAGGGAGGAAATAAGCAGTGTTGGTGATCTCCTGTTCCTCTCACTTCAACTAAGATAAAGGTTCATCCACTTTCTACCCAGGGGAAAAAAAGATCTCCAACTTCTGTTTTGATATTAATTCTAGAAGTCTTTGAGGAGAAAATTATTAAGTAGGTTGGTTCTTTTTCTGTTAATGTTATATTGCTAGCTTAGGATTTCATCTGACTTTTGGTTGTCTCTTCCACTTGTATCCAGTGAGCAAAGCATTCAGAAGGGGAACTGAATTGTCAGATTATTTCTACTCAACTCAGTTGGTTTAGTAAGAGCCTTTGGGCTTTCTTTGTTTACTGATGTTTCATTTTGGTAGCAGATTAGGAGCAGGGCAAGTCTATTGCTAAGAGTGAATGTGTCAATGTGTGCGTGTATACACACATACATCTTTATATGTAGGTATATAAAAGGTTTTTTATATTAATGAAAAATTACTCCTGTAAATAATCTGTGTTGTGTGTCAGTATTTGGAACTGGTACAGCTCAATGAATAATGTGGGCATGGGACTAAGGGCTTGGAGTTGTGTTTTGTGCTTTGCAGTTGATCATGACCAAAATGGCCATACCTTGTTTCTGTAATTTCTTCTTTTCCTGCCAATGGATTAGGGGCAGTATGTTAACTCTCTTTCCAGCTGGAAGTAGCTGTTTGTATCCTGCTCATTGGTGACAGAAAGCTGTGCTATAAATGAAAATGAATTAGCAGCATGCTATTTTCTGACCTGTTTGAGTGCTGGTTATGAGAATTAAGTACTGCCTTTGATGGAGCTTCTCAACTGGAAAACTGAATGAAGCAAAATGTCACTGTGAGCTGATGCAGTTTCTGAGGCCTTCAGATCCATGTAACTGGAGAGCCATGGACCCACGGAAGTGGTGACTAGGAAAAAAAAAAGCCTGGGTGAGGTAACTTATTTTTGAATTCTGGGATTGGAACCATGAAATTTATGCAGGTGGGGTTCTCTCTATTTTAAGGACCAGAGAAAATTGAAGGAAATAAGAATTTTAGGTTGTTCATGAGGAAAGCAATATCCTTAGAGCTGAGATTGCAGTGGTATTGAAGGAGTGCACAATCCACCCTAATAATGGATATTATCTACCATATCTTGGCAAAGAAACTGGCCTTGTGCCAAAGTGGTTTTTTTAAATAAGGGACTTCTTATAAAAAGATTTCATGTGTCTCTTGATGATATAAGTGTGTGTGAAATCCTAGAAGGAAGCCAAATGAAAGGAGCCATTATAAATGAAATTTGATTGATTAGATTTCTCAATGTCTTCCTGTAAACTGCAGGTTGCTAATTATAGTTGATAATCACTGAATGAAGAAGTAGCACACTTGCAAAAGGTTAAGTCGTATTACCTATAAAAATCAAACCTCAGGTTTTGTTCTATCTGCTTCTTAAATGATAGATGGCTTTGAAGCTCTCTTCCTTCCCCCTCCCCCATTTTTCCTTCTTTCTTCTTTGGAGACTGTAAGAGCCTAGCCACAGTTATGTTTAATGAATCAGACGTTCTTTGAAGAGTCTTGCTGTTCTGCTCAGATTTGATAGTACTGGACAGTAGGAGGTCTCTTGCTATGGATATTTACTGGAGCTCTTGGGAGTTGTCTTTATGGACAATCCACAATAACCAAATGCATTTCTAGTCCAGTAACTATTTATGCTTTAACTCCTTGTTGCTTATTTTTGACAGCTGTTGCAATAAGACAGTCAGTATTCTGTAGCTTTATTGCTGGAAATAATTTAATTGAAAATGAATGAAATAATCGTGGGTAAGAGCTAAGAAAACCCAGTTAACCTAAGTGGTGAGATTTTTGACAGTGTTATTTTATCTCTTTCTGTATTGCTGTGGCCTATTTAGGTGTTCTTTTTTCAGGCTCTGCTGTAATGATCCAATTGACAGTTTTCAGAAAAGTCTGGTAGACTTGTAAATATGTAAACTTGTGCAGTACAACTGTAAATTCTTCATGTGTTTCTGGGATGATTTTTAAATTGAGAAAATAAACAAGTCATAGATCAATTTAAATGAAATCAGTACTCATTCAACCACAGAAAAGGGAATTAAATATATTTTGGGTTCACTTTTTTGTTTTCATGTTGAAAAATTGTGTAGTATTCCAGAAAAAGTAAGTAAATGAAGACCAGTAGCAAGTCTTGGCATATTGGAATTTTATAGCAAGCATTTTTCGTTTTTCCTGAACATCTCAGTCTGAAATAAATTTCATGCCCTGTGACTGATTCTTATACATGGTAGTAAAAGGTTATGCGTTTTGCATTTTTTTTCTTAGAGGCTAGTAAGTTAAATAGCTAGGGTGAAAAGGCTGTTTTGAAAGGGTAAAAGCAACTTTAGTATATTGTCCTGAGATATTAAAGTAATATGTGACTGAAAAATATACATAATTGAAACATTTTATTTTTTGATTGCTTCAGTAAAATGTCTGTTCCTTTATTTTGGCTGGGTTTGTGACAAAGTTGCTTTTCAGTTTTTCGAGCTGTTACTCAGCATCTACTCTACTTCTAAAATCAAATAGTTTGTTTTTAAAAGACACAATTCTCAGTTCTACCTAGCAGTGTGAATTTTGGTTTCACTTAGCATGTTGTGATCCATCTGAACAAAACTGATGACTTCTTTGTTTAATTACATTTTTGCTGCTGTAATCAAAATTTGAGCTGTTGCAAGTGCTGTTCTTAGTATGCTTACTTCTCAGCTTGCTGAAAAGCAGAATATTTGTTGACTCTTATTTTCAGTGCTTTCTTCCTAAAAGAATAGACACGTAATGTTTCTCAGCTGTATGGGTTTCTCACAGATCTGCACCAAAGATAGAAACATAGAAGCTAAAATTAGACATCATGGGTTACATAACTGTTAATCATTTCATATGCTAAGAAGATTAGATTTAATTGACTGAAATATTACATTTATAGGGTGTAGAAGGAGTTAAATTATCATTTGTTTGGATGGTAATTTGCAGTACTTTTGTACAAGACTGCAAGGCATGAAAGAAAGCAAACATTACACTGGGGAATAACAGAGATAGATGTCAAAGTTACTAATACTAAGAAGGAATTATTTTTAAATTTATTCAACATTTTATGATATTGTATATTCAGAGGAGTAAATAAATTCTGGAATAATATGGTGGTTTAAAATTCTAATATTTGCAAGATCAAACTAATTTCAATAAGGTGGTTGAATTGAAGTAGTGTGTAAGTTCGGGTTTTTTTACTACAGTAATGTTGTTACACAGGAAAATCTCTGAGTCTGTGTAATGCAGTACTTGAATTATGATTGAATTTATGATTTATTTCTGTAATATAAATAGATGACTGATGTCAGCTTGGAGGACTGCTTTCTTTCGATTCATCTGTTAGTAAAATCTGTTTGGCATTATTCTGTCGCCTCTTCTTCCTAATGCCGTTTAATCCTTACCTTTTTACCTTACCTTCTTAATAAAGTTTTTTCTGTCACCTCTTCCTAATATCTACTTTGATGTTGGTATGAAGAGAGTACTGTGTATATATGTGCAGTCTGTAAAGCAGGGGGACTAATACACTGCTACTCCTAACACAATTTAATATGCAAACTTGAGATAGTAAATGGCTGAACAAGTGTGGGAAAGCTCTTTAAACAAGCCTTTTTTGCCACATGCAATTTTCTTATGAATCAGACTGGTTTTTGTGGCTTTTGCAGATGACTAATTTGTATTGCATTTATTAAACCAAAGTTAAACCTCTGGAAGCCATTTCCATGTTATTTTCAATGGCTTTTTTTCTCAGTATTAGTACCTACTCAGTTTGGGAGTTCTGATGAAAGCTGACGTGCCATAACTACTATCTCCAAAGGATGGCTGAAGTACAGTAGTAGTAAGTTTTGGTTTATTAAGCCTACAGCCAGGTAGGATGCGTGTTTCATGCACTGTATCTGTTTGAGGAGAGGTTCAAAGGTTAATGTGGTGATGTGGATATTCCCATAAATTGTGGAGGGGTGAAGTTAGGTACTATAAGAAGATGCAGAAATACATTTTCAAGTCCTTAAAGGTGAAAGAATGCAATAAAAATGTGATTCCCTTATGAAGTGAATGCTTTTAATAAGTGCACATGGATGTTTGTTGTTCCAGATATGTTCGTTGACTGTATTCTTTATTTGCTTTGATAAATGATTTAATAGATAATTGCTGTAAGATATTTTTCTATAAATAGTATTTTGTGAGCTGTGGCAAATATCCTCATAAACCATTAGCAACATTTGTTTTCAAAGCATCAGTTACTCCGTTGGCAAAGAGCAATCAACGCATAGTTCTTTAGTATGTGCTCTTCCCTTTCCTTTGACTGTGTTTAATCATTCTGAAGCAAGTCTGGTAAAATACATATAAACTCAGCCTGCTGCTGATGCCAAGGAGCTGGGCAAGCTCGAGAAGTGGGACAATGTAAACCTCCTGAGGTTCAACAAGACCAAGTCCAAGGTGCTGCACCTTGGTTGGGCTGTGCCCTGGTGTCAGCACAGGCTGGGAGATGAACAGATGGAGAGCAGCCCTGCTGACAAGGACTTGGTGATGCTGGTGGGTGAGAGGCTGGACATGAGCAATCATTGTGCCCAAAAGCCAAACATGTCCTGGGCTGCATCCAAAGCAGCGTGGGCAGCAGGGCCAGGGAGAGGATTCTGCCCCTTTGCTCTGCTCTGCTGAGACCCCACCTGCAGTGCTGCATCCAGCTCTGGGGGCCCAGCACAGGGAGAACATGGTGTTGGGACCACGTTGAAACAGGTCTAGAGGAAGATCACAACAATAGTTGTCAAGAGTGGAGCATCCCTCCTTATTGAGGAAAGGCTGAGAGAGTTGGGGCTGTTCTACCTGGGGAACTGTAAGATGTGGAGAGACCTTATTGTGACCTTTTAGTACTTAAAGGGAGCTTATAAGAAAGGTGGGGACTAAAACTTTATCCGGGCCTGTTGCAATAGGACAAGGGTAATGGTTTCAAACTAAAAGGGTATAGATTCAAACTACATATAACTATGACAATAATTATAAACATATAACAAGAAAATTTTTATGATGCAGGAGGGGAAACTCTTAACAATTGCCCAGAGAGATGGTAGATGCCCCATCCTTGGAAATGTTCAATGTCAGGTTGGATGAATCTCCTGGCAGCCCGATATAGGGGAAGGTGTCCGTGCTCATTGCAGGGGCTTTGAACTAGATGACCTTTAATGGTCCCTTCCAAGCCAAACTACTCTGTGATTCTATTTAATATGCAAACTTGAGATAGTAATTGGCTGAACTAGTGTGAAGAGAGCTGTCAGGTTCTGTTACAAAAATGTGGGATCCTGGTGAGGGCAAGTTTGAAAAGTAGGCACTGAATGGATCTTGTGGTATGTGTACTTGCTACAGGAAATCTTTATGCATTTCTCTTGTCACCATTGCGAGAGCTCCTTCCTGTTTCTGTATTTGCGTGGTGATGTTGGTTCAGATTAGTGCCTGTCCTTGTAATTTGTGGTTCAGATCATTTCCCACTGTCACCAATGTCATGTAAAGAGAATTGCTTCAAAGTAGCTGCATACCCAGCAGAGGTCAGATGAGTGGCTGACCATTGCTGAAGTTCCTGGACCTTTTTTCTCTGCCTGTGTTTTTTCAATTTCCTGCCATATTTATTGTTTGGGAACTTCCCCTATGACTCTTGTTAATGCAGTTTGCTGGACTTATTTTACAGATAATGCAACTGATGCCAGAGGTTTGATTTTTGTTGGGAGGGTGCCCTGTGATCAGGATTTGAATTAGATAAGTAGACCTTTGGGGTCTTCAGGTTTTGACAAAAGTAGCTTGTGTTCCATGCCCAGAAATAATTGAGGGTGTAAAACAATGTTACAAGTTTGATTTTTGGCATGCAAATACCAGGCTTCTGCAAAGTCAGTCCAAATTCCTTAGGAAAGAAAATGGTTGTCTACTGTTAACTTTGTCTCTTTTCAGATAATTCAGATCTCAAAAGGTAGTGTTTTAACATTACCATCATTCAGTTTGCAGCTTTCTCATTAGAATTGAATGTGTAAATATTGATTAGCTGCTGAGTGATCTGTTAATTGGAAGTTCAGAGATAAACAGAAATGCCGCAGGCTTAAGCAGTTACTGTTATGTTTATAAATGGCCAGGTACTCCTATTATCTGTCTGTACCTATTGCAGGTGTAGAAGCTCTGTACTTTTAGAGCACTCAGATTTTTTGGCACGGTAAAATCCAGAAGCAGACAGAATTTAGAGCTGTATTGTATTGTATTACAGCTATTATTTTATTGGTTGGGTATTCTAGTTCTTGTGAAGGATAAACTCTCAGGTAGTATTTCTTGCATTTGTAGATGACATTTGTTGTAAGGATATTTATATAAGAAGTTTCTGCTGCCTGCTGCTGCAATTCATTTTGAACTTGCTGTGCTTTGTAGCTCTTCTGTGACACTTCTTGTTTTGGCAATGGTGCTGTTAGACAGAGCACTTTGGCATTTAATAAAATTATTTTTTGGCCTTCTTTGTAACTTACTTTCTTGTGACTGCCCTAAAGAAGGCTTCATTTTTTAAATAGAAAAACTTTTCTAAAAAATTAAAGTTTTGTAATTAAGGGGCAATTCCTCATGCTTAAACTAGTGCAACTGGCAGTGAGTTAGACCTACCATTTAAAATTAGTTATTTTGTTAGAGGAGTTATGTTCTGTAAGAGTTTTTTTTTTCTTCTCTTGAAATGGACAGACTGAGAGAATGTGCAGAAAACATCTTTTTCCCGCTTTCTGACACACACCCTATATTTGAATTTTTTTTTTTTTTGCAATAAAACAAAACTATCTTTTACTCCAAAGTCTTCAACTCTTGTTCTTTATCAGTGTTTGCACACACAGTAAAGTTGGGTAAGCCCCCTCTATCATTCGTGTTTGCAAGTGTATAACCTAGAGGTCCTCAGGCTCCTGCTACTCATTTTGTATATCCCCCTCGTGTTTACCTTGAGCTGAAGGGAGCAGTGATCAAGCTTCATCTGTTGCATGAGGACAGACTGCTCTGCAGTTTTCTTTTCCCCACCTTTGTTCTCCCTTCCATGTTTTGTCTTCTTTTCCAGACAATCACTTCTCAAAGTATTCCACCTGGTGGCAGAATTAGGGAAATAGTTAATGGAAATGGTTCGCACATGCATGGATCAAGTAGTGTAAGAACCTGTAATACAAGTCCTAATTTATTCCTGTTCCCTTTTTACAGCAGGGAGAAATTAGAATATATCTATGTGAGTTCAGTCTTTTTGCATTTATAAGAAGGTATATTTGACCTTTAACACTTTATATTCCTGTGCACTGAAGATGAATAAAATGTGATAGCCTGGCAGTAAGAGTGGAGGACCATTCTAACACTGAGAAGACAGTGCTATGCATTTAATTTTTTGTTGTGTTTCATGGAAATTCTCACTTCTGTATGTACCAGCTGAAGAAAAATTGAAAAAGACTTGTACTTCCAAGTAAAGCTTCCAGTTATTTCCTGCAGTATTTACTTCTTGCTTTATAACAAATAAACCCAGTGATTGTCAGGAGTCATCTGGAAGATGGTCCTTCCTTTCAGGAGGAGGTTCACTGAATGGGGATCATTTTTTAGTCCTGTAGTAAGGGAGTTGAAGGAGGTTGGCACTAAGAGCTAACTTCTGTAGTTTTTCTTTCCACTGATGAAAACCTGCTTCTAGTCTGTCCTGGGATGTACAAGCTCTGGTCCTAAATAGTTTCACCACCAAACTGCTTGATTTTAGAAATGGCAAGGAGGGGGCTTCTTGTCTTTTTATATTGCTTGGCATAAATACCTTAAAATGATACATATATGACCAAGAACTTTTTCTTTTGCATGCATTTGGGAAGCCCTCTGAAAGATAGTGCCCAATAGCTGAATGTTTCAGTGTTCTTCAGCTGTTCAGTAGTGGTGTCAGCTTTCCTGTTAAATTAATTTTGAGCTTTGTTCTCTAATTTAACCTTCCAACCTACTAGTAAATGCTATCCAGATTATGCTTTTACACTAAATAAAGATGAGAATTTTTCAGATTCAAATTTTCTAGTTTTCTTACTGCTATGTTCTGTGTGTACACAAGACCATTAAAATTGTTGAACTTACTGTTTCCTACAGGCTAATCGCAGGACATAAAGCATCACACTGTTACAGTATGATTTAAATATTTCCTTGTGTTCTGTAGATCAATGTCAGAGTAACCACAATGGATGCAGAGTTGGAATTTGCCATCCAGCCCAATACAACAGGCAAGCAGCTCTTTGATCAGGTAACTTACATGTCTCTATGTATATATGAGTACAAGCACATAAGAGTATTGTTGTTATTAAGGCATAGTCTGAAAAAGTGATAGTGTTCTCATGTGCAAATTGTTTTTCCTTATGTAAGCTAAACTGTGCTCTGAGTTAGTGTGAATTTCCTCATTACTTCTGATGGAACATATTGAATTCAAAGACAATTCTCTAAATAAGTTACTCTATTGAGGCTTCAGAAATTGTGTATGGAACTACTTTGCAATTAACTGTGGGTTTTATGTCTAATATTCTAGGTGCTACTGCAATATGGTTGTTAGAAATGCATATTTTAGGTATATGTATGTAACAGTAAGTTCCTTAATGAAAGCTAATACAATTGCTTTCCAGCAATAGATGCTATAAGATGATTTTTCACTTCCCAAATATTAGAACTAAATACTGGTTTCCTATGAACCACTTTGGAATTTATGTTTTAAGAACATGGAAAGGAAAAAAGAATAGTTGAAAATGATGACCTTAATGTGCATATGGATTGCAGACATACCAGAACTGCGCACTGTCACTTGATGGTGCGTGCTGTACGTCAGTCAAATGGACCAAGCGAACGATTTCTTAAACAGGATTGTTCTTGCACTCGTGATGGTCATCAGAATCTTGAAATAAGTTTTGGACCTCTGTTGTGGGGTGTTACAGGAAGCCTTAAGAGTAGAACCTTGTCAATATGTTGTGTCGTTTTCCAACAAGATACCAATAAATGTGTTTTATTGTCTGGATCCAAGATGCATGCCTTTATTTAGGAAATGTGGAGATATCTGAAATTACTCTTCAAATATAGTTTAAGTAGATCAACAGGTAAGACTTGCAGTTGTTTTTGTCCATTCCACTATAGATGCTTGAAGTATGTGATGAGTACTGAAAGTAACACATCGAAAAGGTTCTTTAAACTTTTAGTTGATCAATTAAATCTTATTATATAAATTGAAAAGAAGACAATATTTATTGTTTAATACTGAACTTTTGGATAAATGAAATTGCAGTTTTTGTTTGAAATGACTGACTCTAACATCAGTAGCAGTATATCTTCAGGCCCTGCGAAGGAATAAGCTTCATGACTCTTAGAAAGACTTCTTGAAAAAAGAGGCTGTCTTGCTTTCTGTCTAACCAGCATCATCATCATCAAATAAAAGTATGGTATTCTGTGGCATAGAAGGCTCAAGCTGTTACTTGTCTTCTGCCAGCCTTTGCTATCTTCTGCCATGCACTGTTGGGTGGGGTGACATTCTGCTGTGTAATGTCTTGTGCCCAGGTAATCAGGCTCATCCAAATTGGGCCATTCGCAAACAGGAAACAAAGATACAGTTCTGAATTTGTTTCATGCTCTCTTCTTTGTTCCTCAGTTCTCTGTGTGGTGTTTAACATCTCACCAACTCTTATCTCTGGAGTTCTAAATTTTTCTCAGTTTAACTCAGGAAAAATCGACCAGAGTAGTTGTGTTTGAGAAACATATTTAACCTGATCTTAAATTCATGTGTGAGTTCCACAGTGTAACATCAAGAGCTGAGCTGTTTTGTGAAACCAACATGAAATTTTCAGACAGAAAGTTATCCTGTTTCTCTATAGAAAGAGAATTGAATAGCAATGTTACTGAAAGGATTGACTTCAAGGTTTACACAGAAGTGGTGAACGTGACAAGCAGGTTGGTTCTTGTTTGCAGAAAATAACCTCTCCCTGAATTCAGCTGTTACTTAGTGCTCCTCTGCATTTTCGGTCAACAACCTTTCAACCTTTTGCCAACCAGTGTTCTTTTAAGCTTTTAATTGGTATTTTCTGGAGTAACTGTTGATTTGTTTCCCATTCCATATGTATGTTCTCATCATCTTCATCTGCTAGCAGAAAATAATTCAGCATTTGAAATCTGTGACTTTCTCCTTTCTCTTCCACTGTCAAACTCAGTAACTTCTTATTTATTCCACAAGCTTTTTTTTTTTTTTTACATGCATTTCAGAAGATGTTCTAACATACTTACCATTGGTCCCTCTGTCTATCCTGTCAGTGGTCAGAATAGGCAAGAAGGGGGTCTGTCCTCCTGTAGTCAACCAGTTAAGCATCTATAACTTTCCTGGGAGAGGAAGAACCCTGTGAGTGATATGTTTCCACACACCGGTGGTAAACATGAGGAAGTTGTTTTGTTAGCACTGTGCATTAGTAGCTTTTGGTTCACTTTAGCTGCCATTCAGAAGGAATGTGAGGGTTGTCTCTTATTTCATGTTGTACCCCACTGTCCTTTCCAGATGTCTCCAAAGCCTTTTTTACAATCATGTGGAAGGTGTCTGTATGAAGTCTTTGTTAGGTTGTTATGCATTGCCCAAACATACAGGTTGCTTTTCTTCAAGAAGTTTTTATTGCCTATTAATAGTCAAGTTGTGGGATGTGGTGGATAAATCTGCTTTCCGTATGTGATGAACACTTGCCTGAAGCTACTTAATAGAAGTTTTAAGCCAGAATCAAACTCCTAAGTTTTTCATTCTCTACTTACAGTAAATTCACGAATACAAGCCGCACTGAGTATAAGCCGCATCTCTGGGTGTTGGCAAATATTTCGGTTTTTGTCCATAGATAAGCCGCACACGAATATAAGCCGCTCTGTCGTTCGCAGCGAGGACCCGCGTGCAATTAGTAACAGAACCGCGGGAGGGCGGGGTTTACTGGCTGAGCTAAGGCTGTGCAGGCTCGGCCCGCTAGGGGCCGCTGATGGGGCCAGGTGGCCCAGCCCGGTGCTGCCGCTCGGGGCCGGCCGCCGCTGCCCCTGGGCTCGGTCACCCCGGGTCGGCGCTGCCCCACGGTGGCAGGCAGGGACGGAGCTTCCCCCGCTCCTACGGCAGCGGCGGCGGGCGGGGACGGAGCTTTCCCGTGCCCGTGGCGCCGGCGGCGGGCGCGGACAAAGCACCCCGCCTCCTCCCCGGGCCGCGGCAATGGCGGCGCGCACTTCCCGCCCCCCCCCCCCGGGCCGCGGCAATGGCGGCGCGGGGCTCCCGTCGGCTCCCCGGGCCGCGGCAATGGCGGCGCCCCCCCCCCCGTAGGCTCCCGGGGCCGCGGCAATGGCGGCGCCCCCCCCCCCCCCCCTCCCCACCCCTGGGCTGCAGCAGAGGAGGAAAGAGAGCTCTCCCGCCTCTCTCCCCGCCCCCCGTGCTGCCTGCAGGGAGCCAGGGCAACACGGTAACACTGTAACAATTGCGAAATGCCGGCTTTTACTGGCCGGTGCTTGGCTCGGCACTCTGGCTGGCACGTCTGGGGTTGTAAATGTCAGAAAATTATTAATATATTAGCCGCACCCGACTATTAGCCGCACTTCCGGGTTTCCACCAAAATTTTTGTCAAATTGCTGCGGCTTGTATTCGTGAAATTACTGTACTTTTCATGTCATGCTACTGCAGTGCTTAAGTGCATGATTATCTTGGTACAAGTTTCAGAAAGGTTATTTCTCTTTCCTTTGAACTGAGACGCAGTGTAGGCAATGCATTTTCCTTATTTGTGGATTCTGCTGGTTTTAGTGTTGATTTTGAACTTGTATAGCTCTGCATTGCTGTACCCTGGTTGTCTGTATTTAAATCATGTGCATCTCAGGGGCTGTGGTTAGTGGGTTGAGAGCAGAATGTTTTGACGTGAGCATAGGCACTTGTCTCCTTATGCCTTACGGGCAGAGCTGTTGAGCATCTGCAGTTCTTTGCAGCTCAGAGAGCTGATACGGTACAAGGGCTCAACTTGGACAGCTGCTAAGTAAAGAGCATTCTCAGTCATCTGATAAAGCCATAAGTGGTTTGATCAGCATTAGATAGGAGATCTGTGCCAAAAGAAACAGCAAGTCTGCAATTCCTGAGTTGGGGCACCAAATTTAATGCTGCTCGGGACCATACTAGTAACATACACCTGTTCTTAGCATTTCTTATGATCTAAAGGAAATAACGTGGGAATTCTAGAGGAAATAAGTGTGTTCACTCAAGGCATCAATCAGGTTGGATCCACAAATATTGTCCTTTTTGTGCTTTGGAGTTTAAAAGTGAAATGATAAAGGAGGAAAAAAGGTGCACACTTGAATGGTTGTTAAGTGATTATGCAAATATGCAAGGCAGCAGAAGTAAGTTTGCATAATTATCTTATGACATTTTCTAATTTTCAAAATCTTAATTTTGCAACCCGATAGTACTACTTTAAAATGGAGGAGGATCTATGTGTAAAATTCTATTTACTTCACATGCATCCGAATGCTTCCATAAAACACCCTTCAGTAAAGCAGCTTGGCACCATGGTCCAACCTGAGGACATATGTAAGTACTACCATACATGATCTTTGGAGCCAGAGTTTACAGTCATTTAATAATCTTTGCTGGACCTTTCTGATTAATTGCTTATTAAATCCACATATGCTTTTGCTGTGCCAAAGACTTGTAAAATAGTTCCACAGTTACATTATACTCTGTAGTAAAAGTCCTTCTTTTTGTTTGCTTTGAGCCTGCTATGTCATGATTTCTGTTGATTCTCTGAATTCTTACGTTATAAGAAAGAATGACCGATCATTCCCTATTTCCTTCTACATGCCACGCAAGTTTCATAGACCTGTATCATATCTTTCTTATTTCTGTCAGTAGCCCTAGTTCTTGTCTTAGCTCTGCAGAAAATGTTCCAAGTCACTGATCATTCTTTTCAACATTTCTGAAACATTTCCAGTGCTGCAGCATCCTTTTTTATAAGTTGATGTGACCAGTCTTATGTAAAAGTAGAGATTTGTAAATACCATACATGTGTATAGTAATGTAATAGCTTTCTTACCTTTTTGCTTTACTAAGAACTTTGTTCACATAAAGTAAATTGTTGTTGTTTATGTACAGTGCTTTGCTTTTATTAAATATCTTATTGCGGTTATTCAGAGATCTTTAAGGTATTACTGTTATAAATCTTTATGGAGAGTTTTTTGCAGCAGGTTTTTGTCACATCAGTTTCATCCTTTTTTGAAGTCCTGGGGGACTTCTCTAGTGGTTAAACTACAATTCTGTTATGAAAACAGCTTGTGTTTTTTGTCTGTCTTTTTAAGCAGTCTATCCATGAAACAACCTTCTCTCTATTCAAGGACAATTTTGCTTCTTTAGTAGCTTTTGGGATAGACTTGATCTGAAATCTTACAAGAAAGTCATGTACATTTAATTAGGTAGCTCATCCTTACCCCTTTTATCATTAACTCTTAAAAGATGGCAGAACTGTTTGAAGGAGGCAGTTCATCCTCATTGCATCATACTTGTACACAAATGTTACTCTTTATTATTGTTTCACCAGTTGTCTTCTGTTGAAGTGTACTCACTTCTCCATAGGGCTGCAGGTCATTTCCCAGATGTACTTTATAACCTCAGGGTCCTGTTACTACCTTCTGTTCCTCAGGTGCTGATGTACACAGTGAACTGCACACTCCAGTTGGTAGCTTGGAGTGTTTGAGTTTATTTAGAACTCCAGGGTTCCCTGAACCTGATGTTTTGCTACTATTTTATCATTTTTTGTTCTTGTATGATTTGATTACATTCCAGTTTTAAATTGTTTATGTGACTTTATTAAACTACACAATACCAGTTTAAAAAAATGTATTGTAGTGATTACTGATGATTATGGCTCGTTTATCTTTAGGTGGTGAAAACTGTTGGTCTTCGTGAAGTCTGGTTTTTTGGGCTGCAGTATGTGGACAGCAAAGGCTACTCAACTTGGTTGAAGCTAAATAAAAAGGTAACAATTCCCACATATTTAGCCAAGTGTACAGTTGAAATATATTTTATAAGCTTTGCTGATTTAATATTTTAAGTGAAGTATAGCTACCTTCAAATTTAGTTGAAAATTTGCTTTTCATGTGCTTTAAATGACAAAATAGTGTTAAGTTAGATTAATTATAAAGAATATGCAAAGCTGCATCAATATTTAATTTACAGAGATAGTTTCCAGTACTGTGGAATGCATGCATGCATTAGGAAAACTTGAATTCATATGATTGTCCCATTCTCATTTCTATTATGTAGCAAAACATAATAGTATTATTGTTTTACAGTTTGGGCATCTGTATGGGAAGTATTTGAGCTTCAGGAATTTGTATGCATACAGCTATGAATCTTTAAACGTGGCAAAATAATCTTCTAAACTTTAGGTATATAATAGGTAGATTGTAAGATAATAGTTTTTCTTTTCCAAATGGGATTGAGTACCTTGTATCTCCAGTTACTGGGAACTGGGTCATTTTACTTTAAATTATATTTATGATTGGAATGGTCACTTCTTATTTTATTATTGGCTGTCAGGTTATTTGTCACCGTTTAGAATGGAAATACTTGTTTTTTAGTTCAACCTAATTAAGATTACTTTTCTTATCTTCAAGATTACAAGGCAAATTAGGAGGGTTTTAGGAGCAAGTCCCACTGTCTGCACTTACATAATCTTTACTTCTCTTCTGTGGTAAATCCAGTGAGTTAAGCCTGCTAACCACCAAATCTGTCTCCTAGAATTTCATACTTTTATACACAATAAACATTGTAGTGCTACAAATACCTTATTAACTGTAATGGCTTGTCTCAGGTGGTTGGAGACTATGGGATTTATTGCATCAGTTGTGAAAAATGCAGAAGACATTGCTCTATGAAAACCTTGAGCAAATTAAGCTTCTGCTACAGTTCAGAAGCAGCTGAAGGCATGCTAATTTTTTAAATTTTGACTAAGACAGTTATTTATTTTTTCTTTAAAAAATTCTTGTAACACTTAATTCTGAAATCCATCAAATTTACTGTCTCTCACTTTGAAATTACTGTTTACCTATTTTCAGTATATGCAGATAAAATCTGGTAAAGAATAGATGTGCAAGTAAGTAAGATTTTATTATGGTGAGCACAACTAATTTTTCACTGGTGAGATGAAATGCTGTGGCTGTAAATAATGCACAACAATAATGAAAAGTGAACAAAACCTTTAAAACTGTCATCTCAAATGTTGAATATGTATGTACTTATGCTGTCTTAGGCATTTAAAAGGTTGTATTTATTCAGTTTTTGAGACTTCCTACAAGTTGAGCAAACAGATACATCATTTCATGTGTAACAAAGAGGTTTTAGTGGGACTAATAGTGCACATAAAACATACGTCCCACTTCAAGCACTTTATTATACATTGTGTGAACTGGGATGTATGAGAATGATTTTGCTATGAATGTACATTTTAACAATCACTATTTTATGTTAAAATTAGTTTTGAATGTTTTTGCGTTGGCCATAGTTGGTGCTGCAAACTGAGCACAAGTGAAGTACAATTCCACATGAAAATGAGTGTTGAAATCTGAAGCAGAGGAAATCTAAAAACCATATCTGATTTCTTTGCAGAAATCAGTTTTAAAGCTTACTCATTCTAGAAAATTAAAAAGATTAAAGGAATTAAGGTTTTTGCACAGGAAAAAAGCACATGTATTTATTCCAATAGTTGAAAGACTTTTAAAAGAATCCAACTTCACACTCACATTGAATAAATGAGCTGTAGTTCTTGCTAAGGAGTCATTGTTAGACCATAATTTATTATTTCCTGCAAATCATCCTTGGATATAATTTGGATCTTTTTAATGTCTATTGCAACTTCTTAGTTTCCAGGTCTTTATTGTGATAAATAAAAATTCACACAAGCCTACAAAAAAAGCCCCTCTTAATCAGCCTTTAAGTAGCATTTCAAAATTTTCTGGTTTATTCAAATTGATGTACTTGTTTGCTCCATGTGACCTGTTCAGTGAGTTCCACAGTGGGCTTGTCAGGAAGCTCTGGGTTTCAGTGTAGAGGAGCTAAAGAGTTAAGTGCTATTAATTCACATTTAATTTACCATTTAGTACTTCGTTTGTTTTTCTCTTCATTCCTCTCCCTCAGGTAACACAGCAAGATGTAAGGAAAGAAAATCCTTTGCAGTTTAAATTCAGGGCCAAGTTTTTTCCAGAGGATGTATCTGAAGAGTTAATTCAGGAAATAACTCAGAGACTTTTCTTCCTGCAAGTCAAAGAGTCGATCTTAAATGATGAAATCTATTGCCCACCAGAAACTGCAGTTCTTCTGGCTTCTTATGCTGTCCAGTCCAAGTATGGAGATTACAGCAAGGAGATCCATAAACTGGGCTACTTAGCCAATGACAGGCTTCTCCCCCAGCGGTGAGTGAGATGGGTTTTGCACCAAAAACTGCACATAAACTTAACTGTAGTGCGTTTTTTATAAATAAAACATTAAGTGATAATGTGCATTTAATAGTGGCTTTCTTAGAGTTCCTCTTTTTGCTAGTAAAATTCAGAGATCCTAATTTAGACTTTAAATAACCAGAGTCATAGCTGCAGGTTTCTTGAGATGTATTTCTTGTCCTGTCCACAAACATCTGTACAGATTTAGTTGAACACATTTCCAAAGTACTCCAAGATCATATAATGTTACTGGAGGCCTTCTTCTGCTAAATTAAAATCAAAATACCCCAGTATAGAAGTAACTTAAATTCATTTGACTCTCCGTTTCTTCAGTTTTTATGTTTTTGTACCCATAAATTGTAATAATTTCCCGAAAGTAAGTGTACTACAAATAAAATACGTTGCAGTGCCCGAGTACAACACAAATCCACGTACTTAAGATGTTCCTTCTCAGTAGACAAATGGTCAGATGATTTTTTAATTGTCCTTTAAAACAGTTTCTCCAGAAACTTCTGAAATGCTAGGTGCGTTGAATGAAAGCGTAATGAAGTTTCATATGCATTTGATTTCTTACTGCATTACTACACTGAAAGTTCTTGTAGGCCAAAATATAATTCCATCATTGCAACCTCTTGTACATTAAAGATCAAACAGCTTTCTGAAGCTGCTTCCCCTTGATTTTATTCATAAAGGAAAAAAAAAACAAACCCAAAGAAACCCCTCACTAAGGATGTCTGATAACTTGTTGTAATATCTTACCTTTTCTTTCAAATGACAACAGAATGAAAGCTTGAATATATCTTTGCACACATAGAGATTAAGTTGCAGCATTGTTGCCAGAGGATTCTATAGATATGCATTTTCAGCTGTTGTAAGCACTACATTTTATGACTTAGCTGAGGTATGCAGTGGTGTGACTTTTATATTACAAAGAATATAGAATGCCAAGAAAAAAGAGGAGACTTTCACACTCCTTTAGAAGGGAATTTGTTGAAATACAAAGTTTCTGTTTCTGTGCTTTAAATATGAGCGGTGTATAGCAAGTAATTTTTAAGTGTATTCCGTTAAAGCAAATGATGTGCTGTGCAACAAAAGAGGTTAAGTTTGTTGTCAGTACCATTTAATGGCAACAATTTCTATTCACAGTGTGTTAGAACAGCACAAACTGACAAAAGAACAGTGGGAAGAAAGAATACAGAACTGGCATGAAGAACACAGGGGAATGTTAAGGTAATTATGTAAAAAATGTTCACTACACCTTTCATTATTATTAGGATGTATTTTGGGAAGCATTTGTTTGCAAATGACTTGCTTTTATTCCGACCAGGGGAGGTAGTTATGAAAGACTTCCAGGAGAGTTGGGTTTCCAGTTGGGTTGTTGGTTTTATCTACATGATTTCTGGTAAGGCTGTCAACTGCCATTGTCCACAGTTGCCTGCCTCTAAAATATGTTTAGTATTTCCTTAGCCCATGGGGAAAAAAGATAAAGTGCAATAATTGGACTCTAGTTGGATATTAGAGTGTAGAGCTCTTCTAAGTATGTGAGTCAAATTATTTTAGAGAGATTTAATTCATAACTAAATTTTACCCCAGCTGTTTATTTTGCAGTTCCCTTATTCTTACAATGTTCTTATGATTTGTTGTCTAAACTATACCAATTTTTCTTCTTCATCAGGGAAGATTCTATGATGGAATATCTTAAGATAGCACAAGACTTGGAAATGTATGGAGTCAACTATTTTGAAATAAAGAATAAAAAAGGAACTGAATTGTGGCTAGGAGTTGATGCTTTGGGTCTGAATATTTATGAGCACGATGATAAGTAAGTGGGAAATACTCATTTTGCAGTGCTGTCAGAGGAGTTGCTATCTGAGATTGCACACCCCCCACCTTACTGTGTGTTCAGCAAGATCTGGCAAAACAAGTTCTCCTTCTAATCTATGTAAGAGGTAGAAGAGACAGAGATGTTAAGTGCTAGAATGTTTGAATTTTAGAGATTAGGGATGCAAAACAAGGGAAAGGAAGAGCAGTTCTATGGAAGTGGAAATTTGCATTGCTTTATATACATTCCTGCAACTAGACCATCTTTATATGGTTTCTTCCTGTACCTTTCACTCAAAACATTCCCTTTGGTCAGGATGAAATGACATTTTAAAGCTGAGCAATGTATTTAATGAGAAACTTTTGTTAAAGTGAAGCCTTTTAGACACCAAAGAAAATAGATCATTTATGTGTCCTGATAAAGAGATCAAATAATCTGTTTCCTCTGAAGAGGGAAAAACTGAAATGTAGAAAATATGAAGAATTAAGAAATAGAACAACAGACTTACTCTTTTCTTTCTTTACTAGCACTTCTTATTAGTATCTGATGTCAACAGACCATTCACAGTGATTTGAAGTTACACATGATATGTCAAACTGCAGATGGGAGCAGTCAACTGTAGATGTATATACTCTGCAACAAAATTCTGTAAACCTTAATTGCCATTAGATGGCAATATAACTCCTGAAAGCAGGAAATATTCAAAATGTTCAGATCAGGTTGAACTATGAGAAAGTTTTTGCCATTTCCTGTCTCCTGATAGTTAGCAATCAAATACTTACATATTTTTTTATATTTGTAATTAAGATAATATGAATTGAAGAAGCTTCTGTGCTGACAGAAAAATATTTACTGTTATGCAGTTCATGCATAGCATTAACAATTTCTGAATTTCCCTTGCATCTTAACGAAAATAAATAAATTTAACTTGAATTCTGAAAATGTAAGAACGCAAATCTGAGCTAAACAGAAATACAACATGACTGGAAGTTACTTTAATTTCAATATTTGGAATGTCAGTTTCTCACATTTAAATAGTTACTCTTTCAAGTGAAAACAGAGTTACCAATGCCATATAAACAATGACTAAAGGATCATGATGTTTAGCATCTAGGTAATACTAGTAGAATAAGTCACAAATCAAAATGCCTTTTGTTACAATGCCATGTAATTTATTAAAATGTGATTAATTTGATTAAATATTTATGAAAAGAAAAATCTACCAAAGTATGCTGGAAGTGTTGTTAATATTTACATTAAGACATAATGTTGTTAATGTAATATTCTAAATGTAACTAAGTGTAATAGTGAGAATGGTACAGATATGTCTTACTGAATTAATGCATATATGGACTTGCACGTCCTTGCTGCTTCTAATGAGAACTTTTCTTTGAAGGCTGACACCCAAGATTGGTTTTCCTTGGAGCGAAATAAGAAACATCTCTTTTAACGACAAAAAATTTGTCATAAAGCCAATTGACAAAAAGGCCCCTGTAAGTAGTGTGTAAAATAGTATCACTTGCTATATGAAGGGATTTAAGCTTGCAGGGACTTGCTCTGGCATTAAGACATGAGTAAATATTGGTGTCATTTATTACTTTTACTGATAGAATAGTCAGTAATCAAAAGAAGACATTCATTTTGAAATATGGTATGTTTATTTTCTCTCTTATCATTCTGTTTGATACCCCTAAATTGTTGGGGAGCTTTAAGTCAAAAAATATTTTGTAATGTGTTGAAAAGACAGCATAAGATGCTAAATTCTCTACTTCTTTCCTTCTCTGTTTTTCTTTTTTTCTTTTTTTTTTTTTACAACAGCACATTTCATGAGACTTTCTAGGTCAAATGACTTTAGAATAGAGAATAGTTTCACTTTTTCAAGTTTTAAATAATTTTATATAAACCATCTAATTTTGGAGTATTCCAGGTGCAATTTTGAATTGATCTTACAAGTTTCTGAAAGTAACTAGATTTATAGATTATGGTGTTTGCTTGATTAAAATATCAAAATACCTGTAAGTGTTCATTTAACCGATGCCAGAGTGCAGTAATGCTTTGAATCTTGTCATAAGTGGATTTTTTTTTAAGGTTAATGGATATACTGGAATTACTTTTTTCCTAGGATTTTGTTTTTTATGCACCCCGTCTGAGAATTAACAAGCGAATTTTGGCACTGTGTATGGGAAATCATGAATTGTACATGAGGAGGAGGAAACCTGATACAATTGAAGTGCAGCAGATGAAGGCCCAAGCTAGAGAAGAGAAACATCAGAAACAATTGGAAAGGTAATTAACAAACTTCCATGAAACAGGAAAAAATTCTGCCTTTTTAAGAAGTCATAGAATATCGTATATCTTAGAATTCTAGAAAAGAGAGAGCTTCTTTTCTTTCTGCGCTATGTAAGCAGGTTTGTGAATTGGCACGGCACCCCTGTCTTAATATAAAAACGTTTTCTTTTTTGAGCTTTCAGCACAGTAATAGTAGCTGTACTGTTGTTCCCTGTTATGTATTTTGTGCAAGCCTTACCTCTCTGTTGCTTGATTCTTTGAGAATTTTTTACTTTCCGGGTGAACACTTAAAGCAAGTTCCTTGAAGAATGTCTTGGCTTACCTTTTGTGTATTTAAAATATACTGTTGCCATTTCTAACCCAGATGAAACATCATGCCTAAAATGCAGATATAATTGTGAATTTGCCTGGCTGAACCATAACCAAGGTTGATTGTCGGTTCTGTTCATAAATTGTTTTTCTCTACAGTGTTTTGAAGCAGAAACTGAGTTAGAAAACATTTAAAATTGTCCTTCCCGGCTAGCTTAGTAAACTGAAAAATTGGCTACCTGCATCCAAAGAGTAGCATTTAATATGTTGGAGAGTTAAAAAAAAAACCAAACCTTTTTACTATTTTTTTCAGGGCACAATTAGAAAATGAGAAGAAAAAAAGGGAGATAGCAGAAAAGGAAAAGGAAAGAATAGAGCGTGAAAAGGAAGAATTAATGGAGCGCTTAAGACAAATTGAGGAGCAAACAATGAAAGCTCAGAAAGGTGAGGTCATAGATTTCTTAAATCTGGTGACAGTGTTTAGTTCAGCTGGGTAGTTCAGTTCCATGATTCTTTTTGTATGTCAGTGTGTTTTGTTGCTTGTGAGGGTTGTGGAGCTAAGTTTATTTTACTAATAGTGACAAGAATTTAGTGGGTTTTATTTGATATGAGAGATGTTCTTTTTCAGTGTTTAAATGATGGTGTGCATGCTTTTGTCTGTATCTTTTTAATATAAAACAAATTTCTAATATAGCAAAAGTTTTGATTTAGTAAAAAGAAAATTAATGCATATACACAGTTCAACCCAGACTTATGAAATGCTTAAGGTGCTGAACACCTGGAGTTGAGGGGAGCAGGGAAATTAGAGGGAATGATTCCAAGTACTTTCTCTAGGATTTTTTAGATTTGGCTTTTAATTTAGAAATTCCTTGTTCCTTTCTCATTTCCTATTCCTTTGTAAAATTTGAGAAATTGAAAATTAAAGTCTTGTCAGTCATGAGTGATAAAACATAGTTTCACCACAGATCAGATTTTTGTGTTTAATCACCTTGTGGAGTCCCTGCCTCCATGACTTCCCAGTCCCTCCTCTCCATGCTTTTTTTTTTTTTTCCCAACTTCAGGTTTAGTTCACATTCATGAAAATTTTGTTGCTCCTTTCTTTTCTTAACTCTTGGCTTCAAGCATCATAAAGAGAATCAGTGATTAACTCTGTGCAAATAAGTTACATGTGCCTGGCACTGCTCTTGAGCTCTACCCCTGCATTTTTCAGTCTTTCTATGCAGAACAGGCTGGACACATCCAGACAGGTAACACACCAACTGTGCCGTGGTATTATTTAGGGAGAGCTATTTCACCCAGGTCAAAACAATGTCAGGGTGATTCTGGAGGTTTGATAATACACATTTTCCCATAACTTTCCGAGCAATATAGCCTAATTTCTGATGCAATACACAATGTTAATGTGTTGCTGGTCTTTTTTAGCCTTCTATGCACACATGGAAAAGTATATAAATGGTCTGTGATGGTTTCATGTTCTTCATCTTCATCAGAGGATTTGCTTGAGTAGTGTTTTTAAATAGTTTTGTCTTTTACTTTATTTCTAGGTACTGCATTTGTAGAACCCCATATTCATTTTTTAACTGAAGTAGTAGTAGGCCTGGGAAACCAACTAAAGGATAATGGTTACATTACTACTACTTAAAACTACAAGTGCAAAGATGAAACAAGTGTCACCTTACCTGGGGAGGTGCTTTTATAGTATTAAAGCTTATGGTAAAGGCAGATGGACTGCTGGAAAACATGAGCAATTGTTTAGGTTTTTTGGGGATTTTTGGTTGATAACTGTGCCTAGCAAAGAACATAGCGGAAATTTTATTATTAAAACCAACAAAGAGCTTTAGAAAGACTTTTTTCATAGTCACCTATTTTTTCTCATCAGAGGAAGAGAATAATTTTGTGCAAACCTAACCTTGCAGTACTCCTAGATTATTACTTCTTCCTATTTCACTAAGGTTCTGCCCTTTAGATTTCAATATTTTACTATGCAGGCAGCTGGGCAGCTATCTCTCCCTTGATTTAAAATTTTCCTCTGCTGATGTGCAAAGAATTTTGCTTACCCTTCCAGTGGGTCTTAAGTCATTTTGCTGGAGTTATGTGCCTAAATTTTCAGCTGCAATTAAAGAATCTGTCAGGCATTTCAATAAAGAAGAATTTGTTTGCTCTCTTGATTTAGTGTACATAAATATACATAAAATAGCCTCTCAGTAGGAGCATGTGCATTTGGATGTTTAGTTTTATCAGCAAGGTGACACTTCTGAAATGCTAGGCTGTCAGAAATGTCAGGTGAGATGAAGTATATTCAAAGAATGTCTTAAATTTGGGGGGGAAACCAGACATGGAACAGAGCTCTGACTAATGTGCTCAACAACTTTTCTTAGCTTGAGGCACTCTTGTAAGTCTTGGTTAGTGTTCTAGGCTGCTTCATTTTGGTCATATTACAGCTGGTATCTGTGATACATATGAGGAAGAGCTAGGTAGTGATACTTTGTCTGCAAACTTTCTTCTTGGCAGAGCTAGAGGAACAGACTCGAAGAGCTCTAGAACTGGATCAAGAACGGAAGCGTGCGAAAGAGGAAGCAGAACGTCTGGAAAAAGAGCGTCGAGCAGCTGAAGTAGCCAAAGCTGCTCTAGCCAAGCAGGCAGCTGACCAAATGAAGAACCAGGAGCAGCTAGTAAGAAACTTTGGGGTTAAAATAAGGTTCAAATTGGGAAAAGACAGTTGAAGATTTAGCCTTTACCCTTGTTTGTGTCAAATGAAGAAGTACATCGAAACACAGCAGTACTTGAGATACTGTTAGAGAATGTTGTGGGAACTGTTTTAGAAAACTGCATTAGACTTGTGACTACTTTGCAAGACAAAAGTAAAACTCTGGATCTGTAGGAGATTAAAAGATGACAGCCACCTTTCAGACTGGCAACACTCATTACGTTCTCTTTCTAATAGTCTCAGGCTTATCCAGCTGAGAACAAGAGTAGCTTCCTTCTGCAGCCCACTGGGAAGCCTGTTCTCTGAGGCAGGTCTGTTCTGAAACTTGATGGTGGTGGGGGGAAGTTGTTGACATTGGGGTTTGTTGGGGTATTTTTGTTGCTTTCTCACATTCTGTGTCAGATTACTTCTAATTTAAGATTTGTGCATAATAATCAAGAAAGGCATGAAAATAGAAGAAATTATTTCTCAACTGTAAATGAGCTTTTGATCTTTTGTAAAGTTAGCATATAATTCTGATTTATCTCAGTAGTACTGAGATTAGGATCCAGAACCATAATCTTAATGGTGGGACCATTGAAGTTGTATTAGACTGAAACAATGAAATGCTAGTTTGTAACAACAGCTTTCTGTTTCTCAGCAAGCTTTGGAAGTGCAGAAGATAAATATTTTTTTTCTGGACTTACTTCCATTAGCCAAGCGTACTCTGATTCATTCCCTCTGTCATGTATGCTTAAAATTTCTATTTTTTACAGAGAAGTGATGGATGGTAACTAACTCTTTTCAAGTTGGATCATAGCAAAAGGCTCTGCTTTCTTCCACTGCAAAGCTAGACTGATACCAAACTAAAACTTCTACTTTGTTCTTTTGTTTGTTTCAGGCAGCAGAAATTGCTGAATTCACAGCCAAGATTGCACTTCTAGAGGAGGCCAAGAAAAAGAAAGAAGAGGAAGCTTCAGAATGGCAGCACAAAGTAATGAACCCATTCTATATGAAGTCAGAACTTCAAAGAAACTAAGGGAAATGAGTGCGGAAATCTCACTAGAATTCCATGGAGTCAAATCTCGCTTTCCCTTAGGCTTCAGAAAAACCTTTCTTAAAGGTTTTTGTCCTCCAGTCTACTGAAGCCAGCCTATGCTTCTGTTTAACTCATTTCTTGGTATTACGTAGTCATGAAGCGGGGGAAATTGTCATCACAAAGGGATGGTCAAAGATTAGAAATGGCTTCCTTTTGTGTGATGATGAAATAGATTGGAGCTTTGTGTTAGAGAGGAAAACGCCTCAGGAGGGAGGTGTATGAAATCATTGATGGAAAGATGAACCAAAACAGTTTAACAAAGGCATGTGAAATGCAGCTGGACAAAAATTTAAAGCAAAGTAGTATTTCTTCATAAAATCTATAATTAGCTATGGAATGTGAATAGTTACTGTGCATGGATTCCAAAAGGTTTTGAACAAATTGTCATAAGTTCTGGTTAAGTATGCAATTTGAAGACATCACCTTTGATGTGGGAAATCCCTGAGCCTTGAAATTCAAGAGGCTAGGAAAGGTGGAAAGCAATCGGTATTATTGCCCTATTCCTTCACTTTTCTCTTGTCTACTGCTGTAAATAGCTGGATCCTAGTACAGCGTATTTTGAGCTATATCTGGTTTTTACTCTGTCTTTGACAATTTTCAGTGTGTAAGCTAGTCATGTCACTTATAAAGAACAGTTTAATGTGTCTTGAGAACATCTCAAATGTTTTTTTTTTATTTTTCTGACTCTTGATAAATCATTTTAAAAGATGCTAAGTACTGTTTACTGTATTCAGGCTTTTGCAGCCCAAGAGGACTTGGAAAAGACCAAAGAAGAATTAAAATCTGTGATGTCTACTCCTCCTCCACCTCCACCCCCACCAGTTATTCCTCCAACAGAGAATGAGCACGATGAACATGATGAGAACAATGCTGAAGCCAGTGCAGAACTGTCTTCTGATGGTGTCATGAATCACAGGAGTGAGGAAGAGCGGGTAACAGAAACACAGAAAAATGAACGTGTTAAGAAACAGCTCCAGGTAATGAAGATTCATAGTTGTATCAATGCAGTTCAGGCTTTGTGTTTTCACCCTTCTTTTGTAAGAAAGTTCACTGATGTTATGGTCTGCCGAGGACACAACTTCTTTATAATTTATTAGTTTTATTACCAGTTTACCAACCAATATCATTCATAGTGTTCTGAAAGTGGAATATATAGAAATATTGGATGTAAGATTGTGCTTTATAGCTTAAAAGTGTTAGTATGCTGCTGCATTGGCCAGTAAAGTTTTCTAATAATTATATTTTATAATATATGTGTTTCCAGAACTCTACATGTGTTCCAGCACTCTGCAGTGCTTTCCTTTTTCAATACTGAAACTCATTAAGTGGAATGAACAGATGCTTGCTTGGAAGTATTTGTTTGTAGCCACTCACAGGTGTTGCAAATGCAAAAACTCAAATTACACCCACTTTGGATTACTTATTTCCCTGAAAGTTGAGCATTTCCTCCCAGGCTGTGTCTTACTCCTCAAAGCCTAATAATCTATAGTAGTGGTAGCCCTTTTCCTGGTTACAAAATGTTTATTTGGAAAGAAAACGGAAAGGAAAGGTGCTACTTTGTCTGGCAGCATTGTCTTAGTAGTGTGTACATGTAGTATTCTTGCTTGGTCAGTCGCTGACCAGATCAGGGAGGTAAGTCTTTAGTTAAACAAAAATTGAAAAATAAGGTGGTTTTCCTGCTTTATTCTGCTGGTCCCTTTCTTCTTGGATTTTATGGTGTATGAGGCTTTTTTTTTTTTAATAGTTTGATGCTTACACTCATGTAAGGAAAGAATCCTATGCTCTCCTTATTTTTCCTTCTGCATTTGATAGACCTCACAACTTGAGTTATTGAGGAGTACAACAAACATTCCATAGGTTGGCATTCAAGAAGTTTTTATCCAGGTTGTAGAATAGTTGTTATCAGAAACTCCAGAACTGTTAAAGGATTCATCAAAGCACTTAAATTTAAATATTTTATTCAACAGGCTTTAAGTTCAGAGTTGGCTCAAGCCAGAGATGAAACCAAGAAAACACAAAATGATGTCCTTCATGCTGAGAATGTTAAAGCAGGCCGCGATAAGTACAAGACTCTCCGGCAAATCCGACAAGGCAATACAAAGCAGCGTATTGATGAGTTTGAAGCAATGTGAGAGCTGGTATTTTGCATATATGTTCCTCGTAAAGCTGAACCACCAACAGAGAAAAAAAAGCAGGCCTTTGCAGATTTGATGGATTGCACCCCACTTTGCCAAAGCACTTAATACCAGGTTGACTGCAGTGGCTAGAAGACAAATTTAGGGGAAACTATTCAACAGTAAGGCAGTTTGTTAACCCTAGGTTTTGAGTGGGGAGGGGTGTGGATGTTAATAGCAGGTTTTTCCCCATTGTGTTTTCAATTTCATTGTTTATTTGGGTTTTTTTTCCCCCTTAGGAGACAGATGTGAAGTATATAATGACTGACAAGTGTATATATTGCTTAAACAATAGGAAATAGAAAGAAGAATGGAGCTGTACCTAAACTGAATAGGTACAATTAAAGTACGAAGTTTGAAATTAGTTTTCAATGTAGCTACTCCATTAAGAGTTTGGTGTTGCTCACTTTCAGTTTTGGGTGTTTTTTTCTTGTTTTGTTTTGGGGGGATTTGTGTTTGTTTTGGGTTTTTTTTCCTCTCATGTGAAATTCTTTGGTGTTTCATGTCCTGTCATCATTGATGGTTTTCTTTGCCTACCTGTTCACAAAGGTCTGGATGGCAGGTGGTAGTTCCAGGAAATGCTTTTAAATGGAACACTACCTGTGGGGCAGCGTATGGCTGCTGATAGGCTTGAGTAATATTGCTTTTCCTAGGTGATTCTTTTAGATGTGCAAAATGTTCCAATGTAGCAAAGAGGGAAAAAAATAAACAAGCTTAATGTGCTATTTGCTTGTAATTATTTTATTTGCAGTAGGGAGACCTGGACCTTTCTGGCAAGGGAGCATATGAAAACATCAGTCCCAGGGAGGGGACAGTATCCTACCTCACTACTATGTACATGATGACTGGTCCTTCAAACACCATGAAAAAAACTGTTTAAATTGACTGTCACTACACAGTAACATCAAAGATTTCTAGGAGCCCTTACTCCTAGGATTTTATTTTGTAGTTTATGATGGATTTATAGTGCTAAATACTGTCTAACTGCCTTCTGTTGAGTTAAAATTGTAAAAGCATCTAGTGTGTTTTAAAGCTGTAACCTGTCACTGGTATACTATATTCTGGGAGGGGTGTAGAATGTGTGTCAGTCAGTTTGGGTTTCAAATACAAAATGAAACTTCCCAGAATTGGAGTAAAAGTGTTTGTAGCTTCAGTTTTCAGTGAAGCTAGTATTTTAATTGTCGTATCTGATGTCAGATTATGAAGTCCTTTCCCTCTTGAAAAGGAAATCTGTTCTTTTGAGAAATTTGCTCAGAAATTGAACTTTAGTAATAACTTCGCAGTTAACGTGGACTTGAGTTACTCCCTGTGTTAGAGTACCCCAGTAAATGTCAACATGGAAGAACCTAGGTTTCTCTGAGGATGGTTCAGCTTTTTTTCTATTTGATATTATGCACACATAAATTTACACTTATCTATTAAAATTTGCCATTTTATTAAACATTTTTTTTCATGCACAATAGGTCTAAATTTCTCATGAACAGTCTGACTAAGTTTGTTTTTTTTATTTTGTGGAGTAGAAGTTTGGCTATGTGGGGTGACATCATGAAAATTAAATAAAGATACATTAATATATTTTTGATTTGTGGGGCTAAACATATCTGCTTGACCTTGAAGACTGATGTGCAGATGCTGTGCACATGCTTCAAAATGCTGCTTGGTGGAAGTTGGTGTTTCAACTTGCAGTGCATTGTTAAGAACAGTTTTTGTTTCACAGGCTTCATACACCGAAGCTTAAGCAAATTTTGGAAGTATTTGAACAGTTTTCCATGGCAGGTGAAATACTGTGCTTCCAGTGAGTTTTCATTTTTTCCTGAAAAGTGTGCACTAACACTGATCCATCAGTTTCAGTGTTGGGAAAACACCAGTAAAGGTTGTTGTTTATAAATCTACAACATGTAGAGTAGGGCTAAATGGATTAGATCCATTTATAAAACTGTGTGGGGTTTTTTTGTTTTTTGGTTTTTTTTTTTAATTCAAACAACCAGGAACAACCATTTGTAATACAGGTTTTCACAATGAACAAAGTGGTAATAGCTGCTGTCACCTGCAGTTGGGAACACTTACTGGTGCAGAAATACTAAGACTACATCTAATGATTACTTGGTGAAGTAATTTACCACATGCTTTTTCCTTTAGCATCATGTTTTGTGTTGTACAATTAAGCTACAATTACATCTACTATTTTGGATAACATTCATTGGTTAACAATAAAGAGATACAGTTAATTTCTCTGAGGTCCATTGTTGTTATTTAATGCCCTTTTTTCTGAGAGCTTTACTGAGCACACTCCAATAGCCTCTTTTTCCAGAGCAGTGTAGAAATTTTTATCATCTTTTTGCTTCACACTCTGGTCAGAATGAAATGAAAAATCAAATTGTATCCCTATAGATGGTATTTTGCTTAAGAAATTACCACATACAGTTAGGAGGAAGCACTGGTGTTTATAGATTCAAAACAGGATGTGAATCATCACAGCAAATTTGCTCTCTTGAGAACGGAGGATAATTTGGCCATATAAGAGCTCTGTGGGTAATGTAAGAACTTTCAATCACTGCCTACATATTGCTTAGCCCCAGCTTAAATGAAATTTAGTTTAATGGGTCAATATCTCAATTATTACAAAACCTTGATCTGTTTGTTGGGTTTTAGTCCTTTTTTTTTTTTGTTACTGCAACTTATAGTGGACAGTGCTATCAAACACATGCATGGTTATGTGTTTTAAACAATGGCAAATTAATGGGCTTTTTAATTTCTCTAATACACTTGAAAAAGGCAGGAACAGTTCCATGTAAATAGGTGTACAAATAACTTGCTAAAATGTTCTCACATAAATTAGACCTCCTCTCAGGTGCCATTCCATTCTTGAATTTGTTTGGCCTTGCACTTAGTACAAAGCACGTGACCCTTTCTGTTGCTCCATAGGGTAGAATTGCCATGAGGAATTAAAACTTGGTACTTGTAAATGTGCATATTTCTAGTTTGAAACTTCCCTCTTGTTGGAGCCCTTCCTGCTGAGGTTTCTCACTTGTTAGAGAGCTTCTGCATAGGTATGTAGTTTCCCAATATTGTGCTTGAAAGGGGAGGTAAGTGCTTTGAAAGATTGTTTTTTCAAAAATATGCTCTTGAGGTGAAAAGGATGCAAAATAGTGCCGCTATTTACAGACTATTACACAGAATGCCTCATTGTGCAGGAAGATATTCTGCCTTCTTGAACTAGGCCATTCTACACGTCAAAACCTACATTTACTGTCACTTGTACAGTTTGGAAAGCGTTACTGTGATTTTGCTTTTTCCTTAAAACATGTTCTCTAGGCTTTTTCAAATTACTTGCTTTGAGCACCTCTGAGGAAAAATGAGGTTTGTACTAAATGAGGTATTTCAAACTTCTGAAGAAGAAGTATCACAAATATTTTCTAAATATTTAAAGAAAATATAGATATTAAAATAATTAAAGCCTTTTACTTTTGAAGAACTTTTATGCAAGCATTTTCCATGTCTCTTTACATATGGATAATCTAAAAAGTTGTTCTGCCCAAGGCATCAGGGATTTTAACAAAGATGATGTATCCAAGTGGGCTAAGGTGTTGATCCTGGTGTTTGTAAATGTACTTGAAGTAAAAATAGCAACATAAAATAGAAAAGTTCCTTACAAAAGAGCAAAATTCATTTACTGATAGAAGTTGTCATAATTTAATTTATCTTGACTGGGAAATAAGAAAATCTTAGTGCATACCAATGTCTCAGCATACAAACTGTGGTGATTTCTTTGACCCCCTCAGGGTACATTCTGCTGCTTGTGTTTTTAGGTGGAGAAAATCTGCTTCCCAGTGGGAATGCTGTGCTGCCTGGGTGGCTGAGGAGATGCTTCTGGCTGGCAGCCGTGGGCACCTGCCAAGGGCCGTGTCCCACTGCTCCGTTCTGAAGCAGCACAGTCCAGTGCCTTTCCTCCCCACAAAATGGGACTGCACACAGGGGAGTTCTGGGTGCTCCTTTTCCCAGTTTGGGGACCCAGTCAGCAGCAAGGGGCAGCTTAAAGCTGAAGGGCTAATGTGATGGTAGGGGCTCAAGGAGGGCAGAAAACCCCAAATGCAAATGTGCACTAGATTCCCTTACTCTCTCCTTTATTTACTTGTGTGGAGGACTCCTGTTCAGTGCAGTCCTGTGGCAGGTGTGTGACCAATAATCTCTTTAGCAAATTTAGCAGCCGATTTTCTGGAGCAAGTTGTACTTTGCATTTCATTGAGCTGAGTTTAGATGCATAGGCCAGTTGCCTGGTTTTGTTTTGATTCATGGAGTTTGTCACTTGTGTTCGCTTTACTGTCTGAGTGGAAAAAGTGCCACTTTGGAGTGCTATTAAAGAAGCTTTGCTTTGCTTTGCTTTTTATTTTTTCTTCCTTCCACCCAAGAGATTGCTGCCATATCAAATGTATATGTTTTGTTCAATGTGAATGAAGTGGGCTCACCAAGCCCAAAAGGCTTTCTCACCAAGCTATCCAATTTCTTCAGAAGGGACCACAGTACTTGCAGCAGTGCCTCAGGAAGAGACAGATTATGCCCACATAGCTCATAGTTTAGGAAATGACAAAGTTAGCAGGAGGAAACAGAGCATTTTGAATTGCTGGTATTCCATAAGGTGTTTATATTGGCTTTTGTAAATAATATGTCAAGAGTTTCTGTTCACAGCAGTAGGCTTTAGGCAGCAGAAGAAACGAGGGGAGATGGAAATACACATCGAAGGAAGCGGCCTGGTTGGTGCAAATGTTCCTAATGCACGTGTGCGTAAGAGTTAATGTTTTCCTGTGCTCTGGATAAGTGGATCAGGTGAAAAGAGATCAAGCTCAGAGGTAGGACAATTGCATTGCTTTTTCTGCTTATTTGTTTTTGGGCTTTTTGTTTCTTTGTTTGCTTTTAAGCTATCTTGTTTACAGAGGAGTTGCCATTATTTGAAGGCTTTTAGAAAGCCTGCTGCCCAGCACTAAAAGGTCTTGGAGTTCTTAAGGCCACGTGCTCCCAGCCTGGCCTCTGTGTTATAACTTCCTCTGCAGTGTGGTATTTTTGCCCCAGCACATTTCTGCAGTGCCAGGAGCTGTGCACAGGCAGGGTTCTGCTGCCCCAATGTTTGTTCCAGCAACATGAAACTCATGTGTGCCCCTGTGAAACAGTAATCGCTCCACAGCCCTTCCGCTGCCTACTCTCAGCTCCGTGGGATCTTGTATCCACAGCTTCCTACAGCCTCAGCTTTCACCTCTTATTCACCCTCGATTTCTTCTTTAAACTTGATACAGTATTTAACTTCTTATTCTATGGCTTCAGTAACATTCTGCTAAACGGAGTTTGCTGTGAATGGTTGACTACTGTGTCAAATTATTTTTAAAAATATATCAATGAGCCACACTTTTATTCAAATATCACTTCTGATTAATTAATAATCTCTGTGAATATGGTAATTGCAGTTGTGTTGCCAGAAAGAGATTCATTTGCATTGAGATTGAGGCTCAAAACTTTTCTGACGAGTGCATTTCAGTCTTCAGCGAACTTGAGAGATAACATCCAGAATACACAGATGAGTCAATCCTGCTGCTGCCTTTATTGCTGGGAACAAACTCATTTACATCCAAGTGAGCAGATTCAGTGTTTGAGATTCAGGCAACCTTGTTCACACATCAGAAAAAAATCTAAAAACTATAAGAAAACTTCATGCCATTAATCAGCACTCCACTGTTTATTTCATATCCTTGATAGTGTTTCTTCAGTTTAATTCACCTTTTGAATTCTTGGATCTCTTCCCTTGTGAACAGTGTTTTCGGCATGTCTCACTGCTCAGTGCCAGTTGTACTTTTCCGTACCATTTGGAAACACAGCTCTTTCTTCTTCTGCATTTGGGATCTTAGTGTTGTTTTCAGCAAAGCCAGTGAACTCATCATCTTCAAACTTAGAACTATTACTGCTGCTTCTTAATATAGTCCTTGGATTAATTTTGGGTGCATGTTCTCTTATCAGACATGCATGGCATATGCCACCTTATAGCATAAATAATTGTATTGACTAGTTAATAATTGTTGGTAGCTTTCTGGAGAAAATGTCAGAAAACAAATGTGTTAATGTAGAATCTGAATCATGGTATTTTATACTCATGAGGTTTAGCTTTGAGCCTAGCTCTGCTCACATGCACAAGGGAGCATGTGAGAGAGAGAGAAGTTCTGTGCTTTCATTGTGTAGCTCATCTGGCTGTCTGGACTAGGCAGGAGAAAGCACTGGAGCAGGATGGTTATTCCTGCTCAAATAGCAGAGCTGTCCGGCATAATTGCATGGTGCTGCAGTTTTGCTTCTCTGCACAACAGGTGTCCTGGATGTAAAAATTAAAAAAAATTAAAAAATAAAAAAACAGCCATGAGATAGCCGGCTTTTCCTGTGGAGTCCTAAATAAAACTTATTTATTGTTATATTCCTGTCTGGCTTGAACCTTCTCTGCAGGTCATTCTTGTAAAAGCTGAACTCTGTAGCATAAGGACAGATACCTGAGAGCAGGAGTCAGGTATCCCATGGTTCTTCAACCTGCCCTGTCTGTAAAAAACAGTGGCAGATGTGGGGGGAAAAATACCTGTCTCTGTTCATTTTAATAGAGGGCCATGAAAAATAAATTCTGGAATCTTGCTTCTTTCTAGCAGTGGCTTCTGTATGCTTTGGGATGGCCCTTTCATATGTGCTTCTCCTGGTCTTTGAACTGGCTCTTACATCTCATTTCTCTTTGCTGCTTTACTGCTTTGTTTGGGCTTGTCTTTGTTTTATTGTTTTCTTTTTTTTTTTTTTTTTTGTTCTTCTTGCTAATGTGTCATGCCTTTTGTTTAATCTGAAGAACAGATTTCAGTTTACATCACTGAGAGCTTCAATGCAATTAAGAAACTTTGTTTCAATATGAGAATGCAAATTAAGACAGGGAAGGAAGATGTTGCATAATTATTAGTTAAAAGACATTGTGAAAGTAAGTTGAAGCCTGAAGTCCTAGCAAAAAAATGTGTTGCACTTTGACTAATGAGACCTTAGACTCAAGGCAAAAAATGGAGGCAGACAGCTAAGTATGGCAAGGTGGACTTCTCAAACTAAATTCATGATAGAAAAATACTTTCTAAAGCTCACGTGGCTTTTAATTTATTTACACTCACTGGATTATTTTAAGAGTACTGGAGAAGAAAATATTGAAGCATTCTTCAGTCATGTTTCCCTTAATTGCTTCTGTTGTTGCTTATTCCACCAATTTAAGAATAAAAATTATTTTTTTCCTCTCCAGCAATTTTGTAAAATTATGTTTTGCCTATGACACTGATATTATCTTTCCAATCTGGAGCTTAATGGAAGAAGATATTTTCTGAGGGAAAGATATAATGGTTTGTGTTTAACTGAGCTTGATAATTTACATGTATGTATATATATGTACATATAGATTAAAACTGTATATATAGCATTGTTAAACTGGAGATTTTTAATATAGTATGTGGCATCAGGCCTTGTAATGGCTGTATTAAAGTGAAATGTACAAGTTGCTATGGGAACTTTGATTTTGAATAGTTTTAAAAATGAGACTTTTTAAAACCATGCTTAATATATGATTAAAAAAAATATCTCAGCAGGCAGAGTGAATATGGTTCAGTCTTGTTCTTGATCTCAAAATTAAATCTACTTATCTGCATGTTTGATTTTAGCCACCTGTGAAAGCCAGCTAGCTGTTCCTGGGAACCTTTTAGTACCAGGAAACACTTCACTGGTTTCAGTGGTGTCTTCCCAGCCTACAGTTTTACTCACTAACAGAAACCTTTTATTTCTCCCCACCCATGTCCAGGAGTTGCTGTCAGACTTTTAAACACCAGTCTTAACCATATGCCTTATTTGCTTATGGCCAAGCCCTGGAAGTTCTTGCTGACTTTCTGCACCAGAAAATGATCTGTGAGGGAAACAGGCTGTGGTATAGAATTTTGATGTCCCTACATGTTACATGCTGTACCTGCACTCATAAATGAAAAAAAAAAAAAAAAAGCTATTGAAGGCTTCTTTCTTTTGAATAGCTGCTTATTCCCCATGCTTACAAATATCAAAGAGAATCTGGTTCTTTACTCTTTTTCCTGATTAATTTTGAAGATTATTATGATATATTGCTACTTACAGCTGAAGTGTTTCTTTCTCTAAAACAATCAGAGTGAATGTTCACAACAAAGGAAGGTTCACATAGGAAGGTTGAATATAAAATACTGGTTATTCTTTGCCTAGTCATAGTGTATTTAAGGGAGTCCTCCAAAAGGAAAGCAATTTTCAAGCCACTTCAACAATGGTTTTTTGTAAAACTGAACAGGGAAAATATACATTTTTTGAAATGCGTCTCTACTCAATAAGTTTTGACTCATTGTAAAGATTTCCACCAGAGAACTTTAAACTTTAGGAGAGAAATGAATTTGAGTGAGATTCTTTATACTGTCCGTAGTTTTTCTCCAAAAGGCTCATGCCAAGGAACAAATGGAATAAACGGAGCTCCAGAGCTTGCGCAACAAATCGCATGTGCTGTGCTAAAAGGAAAATATGTCTGAAATCGTACTGGCTGTGATTGAATGTTCTACAAATACGTCCTATAGATTTTTATTTTATTTTATTATATTTCAGCCATCTTTGGGAGCAGTTTTAACACAACTTGTGTTGCATTCTTGTCTTACCTGCAAGAGCGGATTGGTCCTTTAAAATTACTCCCTGGGTGAATTGTCAGTTAGGTTCTTTGTAATGCTAAAATTTGGCACCAAAACTGAACTGCTATGTGCAAAAATTTGGCATAGAAGAGTACATAGAGAGTTGGACCTGCTCTTCAAGCTGAAAGTCTGTGAAGATGGGTTCTGGGTGTCCCTGGGTGCCTCGGCCACAAGAATCGTGTGTTTCTGATGTTCCCTTTTTCTGCTGACACCTTAGAGAAAAAGTTCAGTCAGAAATTAAATATGGAATAACTGGAGTGAAGTATGGCTCATATGATGTTGCTGCATATTTCTATCTATTGTTTAGTATTCTTTTGCTAAATCTATTTGATCTCTCTGTGTCTTTCTGTGCAGGTTACAAAAGTACGATCTCTTGCAACCCTTAGGATAGGAGCAAGGTAAAGATCTGCAGAAGACCTGGGGTCTGCCAAGGCCTGCTATTGCACTTCTGTAAATCTGGACAGTGTACAGTGCTTTAAATTAGGTGCCTGGTCTGTGAAGAGTTTTTGGAAGGACCAGGAAGTGCTGTTAAAACATTTCATTACTGTTTGGTTCTCTCATGGTCTCTAAATCTTTCCTTTGTTGTCTTTTCCCAGGAGAAAATTAGCTATTTGAAGTATTTAAGCTTTCTTTCCAGGAAAACAGGAAATAATACTAATGTGTTAATCTTTAACTTGTAATGGGATGTGCTAGAGTAATGTGACCCTCCAAACTGCTTGGGGCATCCTGTAGGCTTTGTCCACAAGTGATATAGTGTGGGAAGCCTAACTTATATCCAGCCTGGGTAAAGGGAAATAACAGTAGATACTTTCCAAGTTTTATTGGTTTTCTACACAATTTCTAATAATCTTGATGATAATTAAACAATGTCAGATAATTTTCTAATGTAAAAATCCCAGTTTAATATGTCTGTACATACATTCCCAGTGTAAGCACCCGTTACTCCTTGCCTTTTTTGTATGCTGTCAGGACGTGCATACTGTGTATACATAACTGCTGGACTGTGCACCTTGCACAAAAGCCTGAATAAATGGGTTTTAATGTTCATACAAAGAATCATTATTCATTTGGTGATCAGTGGTGCTAGTGGATTTTCTTTCACATCTCAGAAGTTTTAATTCATTTTGTGGTACCAATCCAAAGCAGAGTTTCCAGGTAAATGTCTTGTGCTATGACCAGGTAAGCCAATGAGAGGCTTTATTGGGTTACTCTTGAAGGAAAAAACAGCTGGTAATTAAGGAAGCTGTTAACTGAGTAGATAGACACCCAAATTATTCTCAAATCCAGCTAGCATCCCCTGGGGATATACCAAACCTTGGTATATTCTTCAGAGTGAGCTTTGTGTTTCTTGCAGTGCCTTCTTGCACAATGGCCTTCTGCACTGGGAACTGTGCCAGTAAATCCATCAGAGGACTTGGATCTGAAGCAGCAGCTGCCAAAACCTCCGACACATGCCCAAAAACTGCCCAAGGAGGAAGCTGCCCTGGGGCTCTGCAAGTGTCCCATGGACCTCGACCTGCCTGGCTGCTGCTGCTGTGCCTCCTGTAGGCACCTTCTATAGCTTGGCTGAGGGAGGAGGGGCTGTGTGCCCTGGACCCTCCATCCTGGCAGGGTTTGGAGCCACATCCCCCACACCTCGGGACTGGTGGGTAGGATGGGCAGTGGGTCATGGCCAGCTTCCTGCTGAAACCCTTGCAGAGACAGGGGCTGTCGAGAAGGAAGCTTCTCCTGCCTCTTTCTGGCACACCAGCACACCACCAGCTGATGCAAGACCCTGGCTCAGCCCTTGGAAGACAAGGTTTGGGTTTAGGATACCAAGAGGAACGTAAAATCCAAAGCTGTGGAGTTTCAGGGTCTGATTTGCACACATAGGCCAGCACTGGGGTTTTGGGACTGGCTTGTTCACCACTTAAGTGATTAACTAAACTAGTTTCTTCAGCTTCCCTCTCCCTGCATGACCCATGTAGGGACTTAGAGATGTTCTGGTGCTCAGCGGACCAAGGCACAGTGGCCTCCATGAGTTTTACGTCCAAGTGTTTCAAGTGTTTCTGCAATAGCTTCTGCTTGGAGCTGCCTTCTTTAGGACTGTGCATGCTTCAGGTACCAACAGTTCAAGGTATTAAGACCCTTTCATGCAAATATATCTTCAGTACCACCACAAAATGTTCCTGAAGAACAGCTGTTCCAGCTGCCTTTGCTGCCTAGGATGCTTTTCAGCTTCTCTAATCAGTGTTGAAATTCTCTAGTGGATGTCCTGCAGAGGGGGAATTGGGCAAGATGAAATGTACCTTAGCAGCCAGGTTTAAAAACAGAAACAAGAAAATAGAGGTTCTGATATAGTGAAAGCTTTGGGCTCCCTCTCACTGTTGATTGTGTCATTGCTCAATCTGGCCTGGTGTGGCTCTGACAGGTCAGATTGGCAGCTCATTAGCTGTTACATGCAGGTTCACACCTGCTGCCAGCAGGAGCTGGTTTGGGAAGGGGTGGCAGCTCTGTCCTGGCAGCTGCTGGAGGACCCAGGCTGGGAACAGCACTTGCTCTTCTGCAGCGACCACTTGGGAGAGCCGAAATGGTCGCAGTCTGCCCTGGGGATAAGGGGAGGGGGGCGAGGTCCTGCCTCTGGTCAGACCCAGGGGGTTTCTCGGACACCTCCACGGCAGTCAGGATTTTGCCCTGGTGATGGTGATGTTGGAATTGCAGATTGGAATTTACCTCTAGGTAAAGGTCTGTCTGAAATGTTGTAGCAGAGTTGTATGATGAAAAATGCTATCCTGCAAGGAAGGAGAGAGTGAATTCAATTGTGCCTTTGAATGGCTGGTGTCCAAGAGCAGTGCCTGGTCTGTAAGGCAGGAAGCAACTTGACTGCTACTTGAAATAGTGGTGTCCTTCCTTGTCCCTCTCTCCTCCATGCTGTTTCCACACTTGATGGCCAGCCAGCAGCTTTGCTTCTCCTTGCAGTTCATCCTGGGTCTTTCCTCTAAATTCACCAGTGCTCTTTGCATCTGTGCCTGCAGCAGGGTGTGGGTTTGGGGCCAGGTGGGCTGCAGGTGGCCCTGGCCAGGTGGGCAGGCAGTCACTGGGGTGCAGGCATCCCTACTCTCGCAGCTCAGCCACCTCACTGCCCTGACTGCGGAGGGCAATGTTGTAAACCTGCAGCCATTTGGGGGCTTATTCCCAGTTTTTGTGATGGTCTGACTGAAGTTCTGCTGCTGCTTGGCTTTCTGTAGCTGATGTGCACTGAAGAGTTAGTGATCACTTGCTGGCCCTCAGCTGGGGGCGGGTATTCCATTAAATGAGTTTTAAGTGTTAAAGGGTGGGGTGAACAAGTTAACTTTCATTAGAAGTCTGTTCCAGGTTTAGAATAGGGTAGCAGCCCCATTTCCTGGCAGCACATGGCACACTAACACTTTCCATTTTTATCATGATGACGTTTTCCTTTTTCTGAAATAATTCTATAGATGTAGCCCATGCCAACTGTGAACAGCTTTGCCGCATCCTGTGTACGCAGAGTTTCAGCATTAATTAAATCACTTTGTCGCAGAGGAACCAAGGGAAGCTCATGTAATCAGGTACTAAACAAACAAACAAACAAACATAACATCATCCCTCTCTGCAGTTCCTGAACCATCTGCCTCTCCTTCCCATCGTGACCACAACCAGGGCAGAACACTGGGGCAGTACTGAGGATCACCATGGTCTGCACCTCCCAAAAAACCTGAAATGTTTAAGTGGGTTTGAGCCCCAGCAGGTCTGTGGTTATAGGCACTCTGCAAACATGTGACTCATGCCAGAGTCCCCAACAACTGCTGCAGGTGGCTGCAGTGGGAGAGCAGGTAGCAAAACACTGCCTGAGACAGGCAGTTCTGAACTGAATTCAGTTCACTTTTTTCCCCTCACCAGGGAAAATAGACTTTCTATTCCTGAAATTGGTAAACCATAAGTAAAAATCCAGATTTGTTCATGCCTGAAAGCTTTGTAGAGCTGGATTAAACCAAAAAAATTCCTTCTCCCAGGCACCCTGGCCAGACCCCAATGCAATTTCCCCCCTTTCAAGCAGCTTCCCAAGGGCTGGGATGTTGAGTCACCCAAACCACTGCTGCAGCTCTGGTTCCAGGTGCAGCTGGGGATCTCTGTAAGGTGAGCCTGGCTGGCGTAAGGAACCTGCCTGGAGAACACTGCCAGCTCCTTATCCCCCACACTCCTCTTGCTTACGCTTCACCCAGCTCATGTAAATTAATAGCAGCGTTGAATTTCCGTCATATCTACCTGCTGCTCCTGGCAGTTTGGCTGGGAAAGAAAAAGCCCGACTGTTGCTATGGAGACCATCAGATGGAGTGGCACCAGAACCCTCTGCACCACTGCCACCGAGTGCTCACGTGTATCCCAGCACACTGGCCATGCTGCGAGTGGGACACCCCTGTCCCACCCTCCAGAACTCCCAGAGGACTGATCTCCTGGGTCTTCTAAAAGCTGGATTTATGCAGATCTTCCTCAGCATGATGTTTCTCCCAAGCTCTCCTTGAACAGGCTTGTGGGTTAGACGTGTCTCCAGGGATGGGCAGGGAAATGCAGGGCAGCAGCTCCTTCCTGTGCTGGTAACACTGTGGAAGCCTGCTGGGAAGGCTGAGTGAAACAGGATGTGTGACAAAGCTGTTTGGTGGAGGCAGCTTCAACCATTTTTCAGCACTTGTGCTGCTGGCTGTGCCACACCAGGTGTCCCAAGAGCGGGTGCTGAGGTTACTGAACACAGATCCTCTGCTGTGACACTGAGGAGCAGGATGATTTAATGCATGTGCTCATAATGTGCCCAGCTCTGTGCCAGCTTTTTCTTTACAGTTACAGCAAAAGGGGCAGTTTATGCACCAGAACACACAATCTCTAAATGTCCCTTCCATTTCTTCAGCACAGAATGAGCTCAAAGATCCCATGAGGCTGGAGGATGCTGCCCAGAGCAGCCCAAGTGCCACTTTGTCCTGCTTGGAAATGGTCTCACAGGGAGCATCCCTCTGTGTGTGTGCAGCAGCCTCTCCTCAGCTTCTCCAGACAAGGTCAAGCAGGTTGTCAAGTTCAGGTTTCAGCTCCAGGATGAGTGACAGAGCCCTTTTATCTCCAGTGTCACAACATTTCAACCTGCATCAGCAGCTGCTGTGATGACTGCCAGGCTCACAGATATTTTGTTAAAGCTTTTGCAAGAGAGATTTGTGAACTGGTGACAGGGGCTCCAGGCCTGCCCTGCAGGTGAGGTAGGCAGATCTCACGGAATTTAAAAAACTGACCGAATTGGTGAAACTCACGGTCCTTGATCACCCCAAGGGAGAAAGCAGAGCTACAGAGGAGAAGCCTCAGGTGATGGTAGGAGCCCCATCCAAAGAGACTAAACCAGATTATACAAACACCAGCAGCTTAATGTTTTGAGAAAAAAAAAAGAAAAAAGGCTGTATTTGGCATTCTTGAAGCAATCTAAAATCTGAAATCCAACCCGTGCCAGCAACTCATCCGAGAAGAAACCAGCATGTTTAGGGACATGGCAAATCACAATTGTGGCTTTATAACTCTTAATTATCCAGCACACCAGTTTCTTCAAAAATGAGGAAGGAAGTAAGTGTGGTAGTGGCTGTGAGGTCTCACTGAAGACAAGAGTTACAGCTGGAATACAGATGTTTAAAGCAGTCCATTGGTCAAGATCAGCCACAGCACTTCCACTGCCCTTCCCTCAATGTTTAACACTGCTGCTGGCGAGCACCCAGTGTGGAACGGAGTGGGTGGATCTTTACAACCACCTGTGGCTGGAAGCTGGGCTCTGGGGGTGCTTGGCCCCCTTGCAGGAGAGAGGAGCACGATGGTCACCCAGCATTCCACAGCTCAAGAGCTGGAGAATCCTGCAGTTGAGAGTCAGGGAAGTGAACAATGCCACCAGGGAAGTGGCAGCTATTTTTTAGAAAATAACTTCAGTGTGCCAGACAACTTAGTCACAGAAAAAGGTTATAATCTGCTCATTCCATCTTGTACTGGTCTTACAGTCCAAGCTCTGGACATGCCCCAGGCCCTGTTACCTCTCGCCCTTTGCAGGCACAATGAGCTGCTGGCTGTGGTTGGTCACCCACCCAACCCCACCATCTGCTCTTCCGCTCTCAGGAGTCACAGCTCTGAGCTTTGGAACAGCACAGTGTCAGCAACACCATCAGTTTCTTCTGCATCTGAAATTGATGATATGGTTTTTCCTTTGCTTTTGCCCTAAACAATGCCTTGGAGAGAATAGGGACTTGTAGGGAAAGCAACACAACTTGCTGAAGTGGAGACTGCAGAGCAAGTGGAGCAGGACAGAGCATCATGAGAGTTGTAGGGCCTTGGGACAGCTGTGCTCAGCCTGGAAATGCAGCAGAAGTGATTCACAGCCCTGGGCCTATAAAGTGAACCCTTCCTTTACTTGTGATTTGAGGGATTTTTGCCCTCTGATACTGCATTTTCTTGCCAGGTGAATAATAGGACTTTTAAAAATAGTAAAGGAAAGTACGCAGGAGATGTTATTTGATTTTCTCATCTACTGCAAATAGAAGGTTTCTGGATCCATCATGCAGAGCAAAACAAGAATGCTTTAGACACTTCAAGCACCTAGCCAAAGGAACCAGCAGCTCTGGGCTGCGCAGATCAGCAGCCAAGGAAACCTCACTTGGACCATCGATCCATTTCTTTCCACCAGAGAGGTGCATCGTTCTCTCAGATTTCTTTCTGCTGAAGCTCCAAGCACTGAGTTAAGGAAAAGTAGCTATGACAATTCAAACAGCATAATTCAGAAAAAAAAATGTATTCCTATGTGGAGAATATAAGGGCTCAGCTGAGCTGGAGGCAATGGGAACACCTGGGCCGGTACTGCCCCAGCCTGAATTCTGACAAAAAGGCAACAGCGGTGCTCAGTGTCCAGCAGCAGATCAGAAAAATGCAATGCAAACACTGACTGGTCTGTTAGAGGCCAAGCAGCCTCACACCAGAGCTTGCAGAGGAGCCACCACCAGCCAAGCAGGGTATCAGTGCTATCTCCTGGGCTGGGCCACCTCCTCCAGGGAGCCAGGGAAGTCCTTCCCACCCCTGGCATTACACACGCAGCTTCCCATCACTTCTTCACTCTGCAGCTGTAGTGATGGGTCTGGTTTGTGACCACCATGAGTCTGGAGATCAGCATTCCCAGAGGTGCACTGCTGCAGTGCTTCCATCAACCTGCTGGGGAAGGACCTTGGTGTCTCACTCCAGTGGCTGTGGGATGATGCACTCAGGCTGGGTGCAGTGGAATGGCACCTTCACAGCTGTGCAAAACATTTGCATTGAGAAAACTGAGAGTAGTCACAACAAATGAAAAACAATACTATGTTGTTCCTTCTTTTTTTAGGATAACTATTCATTTTATCTGTATTCATGTCACCCCACTTCATTCCTCATTGCAGTGCTGTCAGGATGCTCCTGTGCCCACAGCTGGAGAGCAAAGTAAAAGGGTCCCAGCAAGCTGGGACTGCCAGGCCTAGCCAGGCAAATGCAATTTGGAGAAATTACAACTCAACAACTCCATGTATTTTGAAGACTCACTTTACCACAGTTTTTAGCACCTTCTTCTGAATCTTTGCACTCACTAAAATAGTTCATAATTATTCTATTCTAAATTCTGTTCTGTTCTATTTACCCCTGCAGTATACAGAGCTAGGCCACAAAAATTATGCAATGGAAGACAAGTAAATAGCAAAGGTAGCAGTACACAAGAGGAGACCAGGTCCACTGGCACAATGTCTAAATCCAAAATTTGCAACTCTAAATGACTGATGTGTCTTTTTAACCCCAGAGGCTTTTTTCTTGATAAGCAGAATGAAGGGAAAGAGCCTATTAAATACAAATTACTACATTAAAAATGAACCGATAATCTATAATGACATATTTATGTATGGTCCCACATGACACCCTTCTCTCTCAATTAGAGAGATGTGTATTTGGTGGCTGGACTGATCAGGGGATAAGGAATTGCCTGGAATGATGCAGCCAGGTGTTTGTGGTCAATGCCTTAATGTCCAGGTGGAGGCAGGTGATGGGTGGTGTCCCTCATGGCTCTGTCTGGGACTGGTGCTCTTTATTATCTTGACAGCACCCTCAGCAAGTTTGCACGTGGCACCACGTTGGGCGGTGCAGCTGCCATGTCTGGAGGATACGATGCCAGCCAGAGGGAAGTTCAACAAGTCTGGATGCTACAGACTTGTGTACACCTGGGTCAGGGCAACCCTAGACATCAGTACAGACCAGGGGAACTTACTGAAAAAAGCCCTGCGGACATCTGGGGTTTCTTGTGGATGAAAAGCTGGACAGGAGTCAACAATGTGTGCTCATAGCCCAGAAAGTCACTTGTATCCTCCCTGTGTCCAGCAGGAGAGGAAGGGAATCCTGCCCTTGAGAGACCCCACCTGCAATACTGTGACATTGGTGAGGTACTGGAACAGGCTGCCCTGGGAAGCTGTGGGTGCTCCATCCCTGGTGATGTCCAAGGTTAGGCTGACCAGGTCCAGTGAAAGGTGTCTCTGCCCATGGCAAGGAGGTTGGGACTGGATGATCTCTGAGGTCCCTTCTAAACCAAACCTTCCTAGGATTCTATTTTTGAAACTGCTCCAGTTCACTCGAAGTGAGCAATTTTGTTGCAGGTTTTGTGCAGGTAGAAACACAAAGCTGTCTATAACTCACTGCTAACTGCTCTAGAGATTGTTTTTTTATGAGACAAAACCAGCCCATCAATGAGGAAAATGAATCTTTATTTTTTCACTAAAAGCAGAATTCATGTACATGGTTTTTTGTATGGTTTAGAGGTGGTTTTAAGATGTGAATAGTCACATCACAGAAATAGTACAATGAAAAATCAGTGAAGGAATGAAGAGCCAGTTTGACAACTGTTTTATCAAGTAGCCCAAACATTATTTTTAACTAATGGTTTTGCCAGAGTGGACTTTAGGACAATATTAAAATCTCACCTACTCAACACAAATACAGAGATAATGACTGGGAAAAGAGCTACAAAATACAATTATTGCTGCTGTATCTGCATTGCTTCCTTGCAGGATACTCTACTGTATGCTGGGAAAGCAGTTTTTAAATTTCAGTTTCATTAAGAATGTCATTTAGATAAATAAGAAGTAACCAACCAGCCAATCTCACGCGGTTAATTTATCTGAGACCAAAAGAAATTGGTTGTTCTGTAAAAAAAGCAGAAAGGTTTTGTTTTGTAAGGCGAAGAGTAGGTTGTTATACTTTGAAAACCAGAGGACATATGTGCTTGAACATCTAAGTAAATTTGGTTTGTAGGTGTTCCCAATGCCTGCAAAGTGCAATCCTGCCCGAATGACCTGTCAGCACCAGTGAGATCGCCCCTGTGCTTGGGAGGAGGTGGCTCTCCAGCTGTGCTCCTCGAGGTCCCAGCCCAGCTGGGAGCAGCACTCACACACACACACACCAGTCTGACTCTGGTCTTCTCTCACACCACCAAACCAGCCTGCTTCTGCTTCTGCTCAAGTCAGGTGTACGTGCCAGTGTTTGGGAGACTGGGCCCTCCCAGGGCCACTCAGTGTGAGAGGGAATGAGAACTATTGCAATAATTCAGCTTAAAGGAGAGACAGAGCAATAAACACTCCAAGCACAAGTTATGACCCTTTAAGACCTGAAAATGGAAGGTGGAAAATTATTTCAAGCACACTCATAACTATGAACCACACATGGTATGTGTGCCTTAATCTGTGAGAGACTTTATGTGCACCAGCACATTTCCCTGTACTGCACGGCAAGGAAAACACAGTGTTCTGAAAGATGCTTCCTATGCAAATGTGAATTTCCTTTGTGATTGGGTGTCTAGGTCAGCAGCTTCTGATGAAACCTTGAGAAATGTATTAAAGAACATCTCAAGATGAAATCTGAACATCTCTCGTGCCACTGAGCAAAAGGTTAGCTGGAAAAACCACTTAATACAGATGATTCTAGGTTTAGTTACATGATAAGTCTAAACAATGTGCCCAAACATATTTAATTTGAACAAAATTCTTAAACTATGCCTCTCTAAAATTTACAAAGTATATAAAACATATGATTTGACATTTATAAAACCTCAGCCCTTTTACAGAAAACAAAACAAGGCCACAGAATTTTAAGTATAAATCTACTGGCTTTTCTTCTCAGCAGTTTTAGTTCCTATGATAAAAAAACTTCAACAAACAGCATTCCACCATGGCCTTATAATGCAAGGAATAAATTAGCAAGTCACACTGTAAATAAAAATAAATAATTTCTAAGGTTTTTTTTAATGGTCTTTTTAATTGCACAGTCTTTTAAATTTTCAGTAGCAATGAAAAGTTAGTTGGGTATTTTTCTAAACGCTCCAGAGAGCAGGAAAGCATTTTGTCTCATTTTTCAAGCTTTACACATTGAAAATACCTTGGTCAAACCATCAGCTGGTAAAACTGGTCAATGTTTTGGTGGTCTCTTACTGTGGCAAGATGCTGCAGTATCTCTCACCCAAGGCATTCAGTCATCTGGTGCTCACCCTGCTGGGGCAAACGCCCCCACAGTGTCCCCTTCCAAGTGAGGTACTCCGGTTCACACCCACAGCTTTGATATTTTTGGAAAGGTGTTCACCATTAGCTACAACTTTCACAGCAGTTCATTGACATCTCAGCATCATTCTGCACCTGCTGAGGCTGCACAAGTCTTCTTCGAGGGCTTCCAGCCCCACACGCCTCCTCTTCTCTTTTGGGGGCGTCACACGAACACATCAGGCTTTTGGCTCTCCCCAGAGCTGCTCTGCAGTGGAGAACCAAGCTACAATTCAGACATACCAAAGAAAATGGGGCACCTGGAATGGTATCATCTTACCTCAGACCATTAGCAGTGTCTTAAACCCACTCGCCAAATATATGTGTGTATATATACAAATATATATAAAATATATATATGTATTACACATATGTGAAAAAATAAAAAACAACAAAGTGATTAATACTGTCATAGCCTGGGCATATTTAGCTCAAAGTTAGTTATCTACATGACACTCTTAAAAAACACTAAATATTTGAAATATGTTGTACTGAAAACAGTTGTGGGCAGATGCCTAATGTATGTGCATTAAAAATACTGTATATCTATATATTATTACTGATGCAGTTATAACAGCTTGGGATTTTATCTAAAAATACAGAGTTTCTGCTAGGTATCAAAACAACTCTCAAGTACTGAAGACAAAGGGAAATTTTGCCCTCTTCTCAGCTGAGGGACAGCTCTAACTTGAAGGTACTAAATCCTTCATTGCATCTCTGGCACTCAGCTGGGGCCAATACTGGTATTCAGTATGACTGAATTACCTCTGCTATTTAAGGATTACAGGAGGTTACAGTTCAGTTATTTGCATCAATGCAATTACATAGACAAAGGTAGTATTTGACCAGTATCATTGCATCCATGTTTGTTACTGGTGTACTCTTTAGAGTTGTCAAATATACAGACTGATCTCATCATGGAGATGTTCACACACAATTCCTTCATCTGTTACCACAGCAAAACAAAAAGAAGTATCAAGGCAAACCTTTTGTCCACAGTAAATTTTCTTTACCCAACATAAGTGAGTCTAAGGGGAACTAGCACATCATTGCACAACATTAAAATCCACCAAATTACTCCTGCTCTTGTATTTTTAAAGCATTTTCGGTGCTTGGGTGCAAAGCACAGAACCTATCATGAGAATTCCCTAGTGATCACCACCCTCTGGGGGATTCAGTGCTGCCCTGGCTGTGTGCAGAGGCAATGAACACTGGTAACTCAGGCTGGGCACTGATATCCCAATGGCTAAGCCTGCTGAGCCCCTGCTCTAGGCCAGACTGTGATGTGTGCATGGCAGGAGGAACCTGGTGCCCACATCACAGGAAAGAACACAAAACACTTCTGTCACATATGCACGTTTCAGTTCATGCCTAAAGGAATTGGAACCTTTGGCAGAAGGTAAATACCTACATAAAAAATAAACGTAGAAACCCATTAAAAACACAAACACAATAATTGCATTATTAAAACAGCTGCAGCTACACTATGGTGTAGTACTTCAGTGTAATTCAATTTAACCAAATCTTAGCGTACAACTAAGATGAGACCCATTTCCCAGTCCAAACCTCAGCGTCAGTGCTGCATCAATCTCTACATAAAACATGCTCTACTGATGGTGACCAACCAAATCCAGGGAAAAACTGTTGCCACAGGTGAAGAGGTCTTCTCCCTAAACAGACAACGCAGGACAGATGGCGTAGAGCCCCTCTGGCCTTGCCATGGGGACAGGCAATGGCAGAACCTGCAGCGCTCCGGCAGTGGAAGCTGAGCGCAGGAGCACCATGTCCTGAATTGGTTTGCTGAACATGGTTCAGATTATTGGATATGTCTATAGCACAATGCTCTTTAGAAGCATTTACTGGATACCCAAACCCTACTTGCTGCAACACACAGTGTCACACAAGTAGTGAAAATGTCTTCGTATTCAAAGGTGCTTGGACATCATTTTCAGGCAGCATTTTACCTTTATTTTAGTGAGTTCCCACTACAAAGATTTTAGAAGGAAGAAGATGCCAATAGTTTATTTTTTCCTTTTAGTATGTGAAACTGAGACAGACACCTAAATAAATACCTATTTTTACTTGTCTAATCTAGTCTACCTCTGAAATCTCTAATTTTTAAATAAGGGATAAAATGTTGCCCAAAAGACTAGTTATAATTATACATTTGTGATTCTAATCTACAAACCAAAATAGTTCTCAGTTAAAAAGATACAATTTGTATCAACAGTAAAAGGTACTTTCTGGTTCTTCAGGGCCTTACTTAAAACTCCAGCAAGTGTACCAAAATTATCACCTGTAATAGTGTAAACGAGTGACTTTTTTAACACTGAACATTGTTACAATGGATGGAAACCTGAAACTGTCAGCAACTGATCATGTCATGGAAGTACATCAATTGCAAAAACTATTTCTATTTTCCATATATTTATATATAAAAGCTTAAGAGGTGCTAGTAAAACCCATGACTTTAAACCAGAAATATCCCTTACTAATGCTAAAACAGACTTGGCTTGTCTGTTTCTAAAACTACACTATTTGTGGCAAGAATCAGGCCTACACAATGCAAAAAGCGAAAAACTAACTCCAGGAACACATATGGTATCTTCTCTCCCCATAACCCCCCCATCCCCAGCCAAAAAAGAAAAAAAAGTTTAAGTTATTATTTTGAGCTACAATATCATTACCATAGTGCAGTTAATAAATGTTGCATATCCTGAACACACATAACCTTTCCAGGCCAGCCTTGATAAATAGCAAGAAAAATCAAAGAGTATCTTAAATACAAAACTTGCATTGAGATAATTAAATTCATTTAAAAACAGGTAAATATTTTATGAAAAGCATATTTTATCCAGTACAGTTGTGCAGCAATACAAAGGAAAAACATATAAAACAACTAAACAGGGCCCTATGATTTCAGGTCCCCATCTACTGACCAGAAATACAGAATTGGGTAACAACACATGGGAACTGAAACAGGGCAGCCTGGTTTGGGGTGGCTCTGAGCATTTGCAATTTCTCTTAGCTTCCAAGAGAGCTGCAAATTCTCAGTACCTTTCAAAATCAGGCAATAAGGCTTTTAACACATCCATAAATTAGTAAAAAAAAAAAAAAAAATTTTCCTCCTCTGTTTGCATCTGATCTTACTAATTGACTGCATCAACAAAAATATGTAACTATTTAAGCAAAACAAAGAAAGCAACAAAAAGTGCAATACTATAAATTATCAATATATTGTTACCCATTTCACTGTTAACTGGTAACTTAATTATTTGTTTCAAAAAATGAAGTCAGTGCTGTAGTAAATCTTTGTTTTCTACAAACAGGTCATCATAGCACAAAAAAGCTCACAAAAACAAACAAACAAACATACATCAGACATACTCGTGGTGGTGTAAAAAGTTCAGAAACTTGGCTTGAAAACTGGCTTGAAAATTGCTTGCCAGAAGTAGCAAAATCCTCTTTCTGCAGGTTAATATCTCACAGCCCAAGGATAAGCATCCAGCAAGTTAAAAAAGGAAACCAAAAATCCCAACAAAATGTAACAATGATAAGAAAGTGCTGCATATAAACCCCTGATGCACCAAAGATTATAACCAGAGACCACAGATTTTTTTCTTTTATATATATATATATATATATTAATTTAAACTGGAACATCCTCCAGATGTGAAAATAGCCATTTAAAAATTTTCAAACTAGAACACAAAAGTTATCTGGTACTTCCAATGCATGGGGCTATACATACAGACTCCATGATACAGTATTTCACATAAACGGATTACTATATAACCTCCTTGCTGAGAAGGAGATCCCAAATGCTATTGTAGCAAACCTCCCTCAGCGTTAGAGCTGAGCTGAAAACTACGAGACACCACAAAGATGCGTCATCTCTCAATAACCTAGCTGAGATTTCTCCACCAAGATGGCCGCAGCGAGCTGCTGAGCGTCCGTCACGTGAGGGTTCTTCTTCATCACCATCCTCACGAGGTCAGCGGGGAAGATGTTGCAGAGGTTAATGTAAACCTTCTCCCGGGTGTCTTGGAGCCTTGGGGGGTCTTGCGGGATTCCACAGTAAGGAATGCGCCAGGGCTGGTCCTGCTGCTCGGGAAGGCTTTGGAAGGCGAACTGCTCGTAGCACGGCTGCGTGGGGTTGCTGGGCAAGGAGTATGTCTGGCGGTAGCCGTAGGCATCCATCCCGTAACTCTGCCTATCCCAGCCCGCCAGCCCTTCCTGGCCAGAGTAAGGCTTTCTGTGTCTCAGTGGAGAGCTTTCGTACAGGCGTGAGTCCGAAATGCTGTCTATCCTGGTGGACACCAGGGCTCTCCCCAGGTGCAGCGCCTTTGAATGAGGCGAGCTCTGAGAGGCGGAGTAGTCGTTCGGACAGCTGGAACGAGCGCTGACCGCCGGGTGCTGCAGGTGCACAGCCATGTACGGAATGGGAGATTTGTGGTGATGCTTTGGTTCTTCGTGACTATAGCTCTGCACCCGAGTGAGGGGCTCATGGTAGCTCTGGAGGAAGGGCTGAGCATTAAGGCGGCCGTGGGGGTGCATGTGCTGGCACTTCAAGTTCTCCTCTAGCTGTGGGTCGGGCGAGCTCATGTAAGAGCGGTCGCTGTAACCCACGTAGGAATCGCTGCTGCCGCAGCTGACGCTCCCCTCGCTGCTGCAGTCGGAAGCGACAGAGCTAATCCGATAATCCGTGTCCAGGGAGAAGCGCCTTTCAGGACTACGCGGTCCAGATATACTGAGATTTGAATACGCACTCAGCATGGAGTAATACCCTACATCCACCGGAGATTCACATTTTGGATACTGGTCATAAGGCATTGGTGTTCCATGATTTTTGGTTGCCATCATCACTGTAGGATACTGTCCCTGTGGTCTTTGATCCTGAGGTGGGAAGTGAACTCCGGATGGAAGGCCGTTAGTTAAAGGTGCAGTACTTTGGGGTTTTCCAGCAGAGGAACTTGGTATACTAACTAAAGAAGGTACAGACCTGGTTTCCAATTTGTTTTTGGTGGGAAGCTTTTCCTCCAAGTCTTGATAGACTTGAGTCCGTATACTAGGATCCGATTGCCTCTTTGGAGCAGCACGCTTCAGCTCTGAAGTGCCATCACTTTTAGTGCTACAGGGAACACTATTGCTTTTTACCAGTCCTCCTTCACTCGTAGTTTTGGCAGCTGTGTTTCTAGACATGGCACGAAGTTCATCAGCTACAGATCGCTGAGGCTGATTTCCTCTTTCTGGATGATAGTATTTGCATTTGTGTCCATAGGTACATTTCTTCCCTATTAACACAAACATAGTCAGATTTAAAAAACGTCAAATAACAGAAATGCCCCTCATTTGAAGTTTTACTGTTGATTTGAAAGATCTTCCAAACAAGATGGGTTTTGTGCAACACAGGGTGTGCTCTAAGAGCTCTTCCCCTGTTTTGTGGGGAAAAAAGAGGCAGTGGTAGTGTCCTGCAGCTGGTGCTCTGGGAATGCAGACCAACATTACCAGCCATGTTTTGAGCTGGTTGTGGCCCTGCCAGGGAGGCTGTACACACCTGCTGTGTTGGGCCAAGGCAATACACAGGGAGAAACTTAAGAGGAAAGTCCCACAACCGTTAAGGACAGCAGGTTTCACCTCCATCAAGATGCCTGTAGGAATGCTCAGTAACTAAACTTCAGACAGCTCGATTAATTTTCTGGAAGAAAACCTCAGTATCTCATAACATTAGAAAAGGGCTTCTGGAACCTGCAGAATTTGGGTGTTGATTTGGATTTATTCCAATGAATGATTAACTAAGTTGCTCCTTTAGTTCAACTAGTACACAGAAATGTTTTTAAAGTAGCACATGAAAAAAATTGTTTCAGTTTCCACCATCAGCTCAGCATTTCAACCCATCTCAGGCTAAGATAACAACATTACAACCAACATTAAGGAGTTTTAAACAGTTTTGGCAGTGTTAAAATAAAGCAGGAGCTTGGTCTCCAGTCCCAGTACATAAAAAATGGATGGGTTAAATCAAATTACCATATGGACATGGTTGCTTCTTATGTTCTGGCACAATAGGCTTCTTCCTAAGAAAATTATCCAGACTTGGACCATGGCGGCCAAGAGGATCATCAGGAGGCATAAATCTATAAAGAAAGAAGAAAGTAGTTTGGAAGCAAACAAGCTTTTTCATACTTCTCGTGCAATGACCAAGAACCTCATGACTATGCTGCACCATAACCTGCCATCCTGACGTTTTTAAATCCAGGAACCTCAAGAGCAGGTTCCAGGTTTGGAAGGCCATCTTTCTGCTGCAGGTACTGCCTTAGAGGTAGGTCACAGGAACAGACTGTGTGGACACCCCTAGACACCTTACAGACACCTTTGGCCCAGCTCAGCTGACGCTTTGTGGCAAAGCAGGGCTGCAAACAAGCCATCCTAAAATCAAAAGTAAGGGCTGCAATACAGGCAGCCATTTCTTAAAACACTACTATTGGCTTTGCAAAACTGTGCTGACAGCTGAGGATTCTTGCATCAGCTTCAGGCACCTCAATAAGTGCCTGCTTGGGGGAGCACTGAGTCCCTCCCACTACAAGAAACCACCAGCAGTAACTGCAGTTGATCTGTAGGCTGGGGCACAGTTACTGTAGATGAACTACAGATTCCCAAAGTTCATTCCAACTTGGGTTTTTCTATGACTCTAGGACTTAGAAGTCTAATCACAGGCACTCAGAAATGTTGGCCCAGTGTATCAACAGAGCTGGAATATTATACCACAGCATACATCAAATATACACTGGCATACGCCAAAGAGGAAAAAATAGCATAAACAGACATAAAAATGTCGCTACAAAAACAGTTTCAAGTACTTTTAATCAGAAGACCAAATTTATGACTGACTATTCCTCCTATTTTGCTATATGTACCTAATGACTTGGGTGTAAGATAAAAAAATCGTACAAATCTTCAAACTGTCCCTTCCTCAATTATTTCAGTGGCACATGTGAAGACAGAATGACTTACTTGTCATTAACAAAAGAATACATCAACAAGCGTTCGTCTATGAACTTCTTCCATTCGGGCTTTTCATTAGCTAGATCCCTGTAGTTATCATTGGAGACAATGATGCCATCTGACTCGAAGGCCAGTTTCACTATGAATCGGTCATCGTAGCACACCACCCTTCTCCCTTGCACGCGCCGGGATGGGGTGAACACGAGAATCTTCTCCTTTTCTAGTTTACGTAGGATTTCTTGATCTACAATGAGTAAGAATCACAAGTCAAACAAGAAAGAAAAGAAGAAAGTTTGTTTAATCTCTAAAGATATTAGGCTTGAGGAAGAAAATCCAAGCATTTAGGACTAAAAATGTCTCAGATGGTTATAGTGCAGCAGAAGGTGCCCCATGTATGATATCTGAACTTATAGTTAGTAGTCAGCTGGCAATACTTTCAAAAAACCCTAAAAACAAATCAAAACCTCCTGCTCCACACCATTTCTGTAAGACTAACACAAGAGACCTTGTTCATGTTCCTGTGGCTCAAAAAAAAAAATCATTTTATCAAAAAGCCTGTGCAAAACTCCTCCAGCTGAAGGGGTCATTTCAAACACCTCTGAATATGAAGACTATACCCAAGTACAGCCACGATTTTCCCTTAAATGAGCTCCTTGGTAAAAACAGACCTTTTTCATCTCTTTGTAGAACCCAGCAAGAAACACCTTTTGAAAGAATTCCAGTAGCTCACATTAATGAGACTGTCTTACGAAAGCCTCTGCCCACCAGCAGAAGGGGAACACACAAGGACTAGAAAACCCACATTCTGTACAAGCACTCAAGGTTCTCCACAAATATCAACAACATTCACCAGAAAGACATCTGATGTCATTTAATAATCAACAGCAAAAATGGTGGTGATTTGTTTTGGTTTGGTTTTTTTGTTAACACCGGTAATAGTTTAGATTGCATCTTTCCTTGAACATGGTTTACACATTTATACGTAAGTTCTTATCAAAGCCAAACAGATTTCTCTTCAATCCTTCTAAATAAGCATATTTAGCATTTTATAATGCCTTCTTGTTCTACACAATCTGTCACTCACAGAAGTACTCTATTTTCCCTTTTCTTGTGTAGAACCTGGAGATCCCAAGGAGCTTTGAAAAACAGACCTCAGGCTATGAAGGAGTTTGCACCTAGTACTGGGGCACCTACCCCTTATGCTGATTCTCCTACCTATCACTCTCCTTGGAGCAGACAAGCTATGAAAGAAAAATGCACAAAAAAACTAGGCAACATCTAAAACAGCAGAAGATGCTTGCATAGTGAATATGAGTCATGGCTATTAGTAATAGTTAAGATCTCAAATAACTCAACTGTTTTGTAGCATAAGAAACTTGACAGGGAACATGTTCCATCTGGGAAAACAAAGATTCCAACAGGGAGAAATATAGCATTAATATTACATATCAGAAATATATTTGATACAAGCATTTATTTGCTTAGTAGAAAAAGCAGAAGATTTTAAATGAAATACAATCTTTTTGTATTCAACCCCCAACAATGTGCTAAATGACAAATAAGCATGAGATAGAAGGTGATTTTTTTTTCCCTGCTAAGAAAGAACAAAAAAAATCTGTCATGTGATGACTGGTGGGTACTGGTAAGAAAGATGTGGCTGCTGTTTAGTCCAAGAGACTGAGAATGAATGCTGAGAGCCTAGAACCATCCCCATGTTGTCATCTAGGGCTTTTTCAAAGCTCCAGCCGCGTATTTCAGGTGCGAACCTCTGCAAACAGAGTGTCAGCACCAGGTATTTTACATGCCTGCTAGCACACAGGCTTCCTGCAACCTTAGAGGAAAACAGAAGATGCAATATTTTTACAGAAGACAAAATAACCTGCTCTGATCTTCCTCCCGTTTTCAGGGTCTATGATGATACATGGAAAACTGATTTTTCATTGCTAGACAATTGACCATGGCTAGGTCAATTCCAGCCTTGTTGCTTTCCTGAAATACCTTTAGGGGCATTTAGCCATACACACACTTCAAGCAGATGCCACAATTTAATTCTAAGTGGTCAAATTTTTATTACTTAGCCAATGCTCTTCTCATACCCCAAACACGAGTACAGCAAAAGAGAATGGCTTCAAGGGAAAGGTTCCACACTGCCAGTGCCAACAGGGTAACAGCAGCTTTCCAAATGCTTCCTTGTGTTAATATGCTATATTCTAGTAGCAATCAAGCAAATGGAATAAAGCGTTGAGAAGATCTTTCCAGATTTTTTAAAAGTTGTGTTGGGCCCCGCCTACCCCACAAAAAAACTCCTTCCACCTCTCCAAGTTTATAGGGCTTTTTACCCCCAATTCCTTTCCGTTTCAACTTTAGGGCAGTTGGAGGATGTCTCTCCAGCCTTCACAAAGAATCTGTTAGTTTGATGAAGGAATAAATAAATACCTCTACACCAAATGTTTTTCTAGATAAACACATTCAAAATGACAATTTTCAAAAGTTGACTATTTGCTAATAGCAATGACAAAGAGGGGAACCATTCCCTTTCTGTCCAGGTAATTCCCATAACCCAAAGCATGGGCAGTGACAGGCCAGTCTGGCAGCATCTGCTCACCATAAGAAATAATACCCAGCAAATTACTAACTTCAAACCTACTTGCTACTAATGCTGCATGGACACAGCAGATTTTAAAAAAGGCAATTACATTAATCAGAAGTAGTGACATTATGGAAACTTGAGCAGATGAGCAGAACAGAACAGGAGGACTTGGAGAGGGCATTGCTTTGTCTTTTTCCTGCCTATAGATCACAAGGAAATTACTACACCAAAGATACTTTCTGTTACAGCCCTTCATTGCTGAAGGTTTGTTCATTTGAGCAGTTGCACTCCTGCTGGGCAAAGCACTGAACAAGCAAAGATGGAGCTTACCTGTTATAAGAGCATCTGGTCTCGACTGCTCTTTCCTCCATGCTGGCACAAACACAGTAACATCCTTGTGGCCTCTTTCCAAAAACCAATCTACTGCCAATTTGATTCCTCGACAAGAAAATACTTCTTTGTTCCCGTGGCTGAAACAAACATTAAAATTCTTTATTAGATGACTTTTTCTATGACCATAAATGGAACTCAGTAAAATGCAGGTATCATAGTCATGCTCTTCACTTGCTCCATGGCTTCTAAAGGCAGCTGGGAGTCTATCTGAGCCTTGCCCAAACACAGCCATCATTTCCAAAATGGTGTGGGAGTGGGCTACTAAATCTGCCAAACATTCAATCACCTGTACATAGATTCGACAAACAAAGAAAAACATAAGTAGGAGCTTTTAAAAATCCTCATAGCCCAACCAAAATATGGGGTATAACAGGCAGCTCAAAGACTTGATGAGGGAAAGCAGGAGGCCCAAAATACCAATATAAGAGTGCACTGTGTCTAGGAAATAGTAGCAGATGAGCACAGGTGAGCATACCAGCAGGGGAAGGGACAGCACACCCAGCTGCTGCAGGAGCTCCACAAGGTCCTGTGTGAACAGGGAAAGAGAGAGGAGAAGGCCTCCAAGCCCAAGGGGATGGCAGGCACTCAGCAGGACAAATGAGGCAAACTGGGGAGACTGTCCAAAATCAACATGGCAAAACTAAGAATGTGCTTAGTATGTACTTCAGAAGGAGAAATTACGTGTATTTAAAAAGCTGTGAAGAGATAATTAATTGTGATCAGACACAAGCAAAACAAAATACGTGTCTGTTGTGCAATAACTGTCTGGGGTAAAGCAAGAGATGCAATTATGTCATTCTCTAAAGGCAGACAAGTCCTTGCCCTACTTCTACATCCAGTTTCAGGCATGACATTATAAAAGACATAGATGAAACGGAAAGAATCCAAAAGAAAGCGAAAAGAGACCTATGGGGAAAGGGTGAAGGAAGCACATTTAGCTATCTGGGAAAAAAAAGCAGCTTGTGGAAGAACAAATCAGTTCCTCAGCTATAAGAAAAAACTGAAATGGAGGACAGCAATCAACCAATGGGTGTCCATAAAAAGGTTCTGGGAGCAGAGAGCTGCAGGGTGGCTGCTGTGAAAAGAATTTGGGATTGCTCCATGATGGGCACACCCAGCTCTAGCCAGCCCCACAGTGCAGGAGACAGGAATGAGGGAACACCACAGCATGAGGAGCTGCTTCATGAGCAGCAGGTACACCCCCAGAGGGACTAGCACACTAGAGAACACAAAAAGTGCAAGAAGGAAGGAGTAGCAGAGAAAAATTGTGACATTCTGACCTCAGTCCCCTGCACTGCTCACAGTTGCTCTGAAAGGACTGCCACCTGCAGCTGTGACAAGGTGTAAGAATAATCCTGTGGTGAGGCAGAGAGGAGGACATATGTTTGGAGTAAGCAATCCTGGAAAAGGGGAGACAGTCTTCCCCCTGAATATTTTAATGCCTGTTCTTTTCGTTTCCCAGTACCTGATTTGGAATTAAATATTTATATTAACTGGCTATAAATTACATTGAATTTCCCCAAGCTGAGTCTGCCTGACATAAAAAACCACTTAATGTGTGATCTCCCTGTCATTATTTTGAGCCATGGGTTTTCTTGCTTCTGCTCCTCCTGTCCTCTCTCCCATTCTGCTGGGAGGAGGCAAGCCACAGCTAACCCACTAGAGTCCCACTGGATAAGGACAGAAAAGTCCTTAACTAGAGTAAGAAACAGTTAAGCACCACGTCAGTAAAAGCTTTCTCCCTGATCTGCAGGACAGTCTGGCCATGGATTTTTGGATCTCCCCACTGGACACTTTACAGAACAAGTTAGACAGCTCCTCTGAGGCCTGTCCAGGTTCTCCATGCACAAGAGGAGACAAGCAACATTTGCAACGTCTCTCCCAACCCTGCAGCTCTGTGTAGCAGAAGAAACACACAGGGGCATGGAAACAAGCTATCACCTTTCACTTGTATAGCAGGTATGCCATAATCAGCTTTCCAGAAGGATAAAACACAGTTCTTTGTCTGTGATTACTGAAGGGGACAGTATCATGACAGATAGTCACATGAATTTTAAAAGTCCCTTCTCCTTGAATGTTTTGAGGCAAATAAAATATCAGAAAGTTATTTAAGAACTTTTTCCCTCTCACTTTTTCCACTTTTCTAAAATGTAACACTGCTGTGTCTTTCTTGACACTGTGGGAGCTTCAGTAATTGCGCAATAGACAAAGCACCGAAGAAAAAGTGAGAAAACTTTTGCAAAAATGTTCTGATTTCAGAAACCTGTGAAGGAGGTGGTGTACACTTGCACCTGTCTCAAGAGAGAATGAGTCATGGCTAACACCTTTTACAAAGCATCATTCTCAGCAAAGGTTGTGTTGAAGGCCACAGATCCCAAACAAAAGGAAAAAAAAAGGAAAAATAAAAAGAAGAACCCACTACCATTAACTGGATTTAAGTGAGAAAGTGTCGTGCTTCCTCTTCTAATGAAACTGGAGACAGTACCTGCAAACATAAGCATATACTGTGATACTGCAATTGTTGCCAGCCATAATGATCAAAGCTTGTAGATTTTAGTTGGCATGGGGTACTAAAAAGATAGTTTAAGCCCATCTTCTGTGCCTTTATAGGGGTACACTAGGAACACTGTCACGAACAATATATCTATGTCCTCAATATCCTAGCTATAGTTATAGGCCTCTGCAGTAATGCATTCCCTGTTTTCTACGATCACACAATATAGTATTGCATCATAATAACACTGTAATGATAAAACACAGATCAGTATTTTTTTCCAGGCATTGCTTCATATACAACTATCCTTGTACTTGTTTGGCTGCAAGAGTAGTATCTCTGTGTATTTCAAAACTTACCAGGAATGGGAAAACAAACCACACACAGATGTGACACACTTAAAGTGCACAGGCACACAACGAATATCAAAAATGGCCAACAGTATTTCATCCATGGTCTAACTCCATCTTCCCTCAACAACACAAGACTGGGGCACTTGATGCACATTCATGCCCAGGGGGCAGCCATAAGGCCTCCTTTGCAAAACCTGAGACGAGAGGTTACTGCTTGTGCTATCACCAGGCTGGGTGCAACCATAAACATACTGTAATCCATTTTAAAACAGTCAGGAAGATTTTGTTGCAGCTATTAAATTCCAGTGGAATCACTGTATTGTGATTACACCATTTCCATGGTTTCAAGAGGATAAATCCACTTTTCACTCCTGACAGTGAAAAAGTGCTGTGTTAGGCTACATTTTAGCAGCACTAGGTTTCTTTCTGGAAATATGAGAAATAATTTAAAGAAACAAATCCTGGACTCTTGGAAAAAAATGGATGTTCTTTCCTATTGCTTTCCATCAGGTTGTAGTTCAAGCCATGTTTTTAAAGGCAGAGGAAGGGCCAGGCAGTTCAGCTCCTTAGTTTTCTATTGCCTAGTACAGATTATTAAAATTCTTTCATCCAGAACAGAAATTTTAAATACACTTAGACTGTATGAAACAGAAGTGGGGAATGCATTACAATGCACACCAGCTATTCTGCACTGCTGAGCAAGTGAATTTGTAACCTGTATAAATCTTTACTCTTTTCAGACAAGCTTGGATCTGAGAGGACACAAATTCCAAGGAATTTAAATCATTAGTGATAAAGTGTGTGAAAGAGATGTGCAATTAAAATTTGTTATTTTGTTTTGTTAATATGCAGATTTAATGCTCTTCATTTGGCGATCTTTGTACTTAATCAGCTTTATGATACGTCATATGAAAAGACTGAAACCATGCTACTGCTTCTGACTTCTCTTCCTTCTTCTTAGTTGTGAGATGAGAAATGTTTGTACTTCTTTGTCAAGAAACTTCCTTTTAAAATATCTTTCCAGTTATGAGGAATATGAGAAAGCTCAGACCAGTCAGGTTGACAGCTGTAGCCCGGGTTTATAGTACTTTGGTTCTGTTTGCTATGTTTCATCTACCACTCTCAGTTGCAAGGTAAAGGTATATTCCTTAAGAAACACCTATTTCTTTTTCATATCATGTATGAATTATTCTTTTTACCACCACTTTTATATTTGATCTGTTGATAGTTGCAGTTTTATTTTTAAATGAAAGAAAATAAAGTAGCATGTTTCCTGAGGGAAAAAAAAAAAATCAATCAAGCATTTTTTAAGCTAGGAGAATTAGCAAAAAGTGTAAAACTTCTGATGAGAGCACTTTTCATTTTCTGTCACCTTCCTAGACCCTAAATTAGATTTCCTAGAGACAAGTCTTGGGAAGACTTGTGGTACACATGCTTAAAAGACTCTTTAGAATACTTGCAAGACTTTTAGTGTGCTCTAACACAATATCCAAACCAACACTCAGATTCTGAAAGCTACAGAAAACAAGCACAATGATGACAAGAGGTGAGGTCTACAATAACCTCTGTTGCATACAGGTTTTTATACAACTGAAATCTGGACATATCCACACACCATGTAAGAGCATATTGACTAAAAGCAAGAACAGAACTAAAACATGTACCTGCCCATTACGAGTTACGACAGAGTTACCAAACTATTTTCTTCTATCATATCAGGAGAGGAAGCATGTTCAGTCCATAGCACAGAGAGAGAATTTCCACCCTGTATCATATCAGTCACTCATAACCCTGGTTGCCTGGTTTTTTAACAGCCTCATCCCTTTTTAATTACTTTTTTTAAAACTCTACTAATCCCCTAATGACAGAAATAATTTGTCCCAAACAATTTCTCATTAACCTCAGCCTTCTATCAGTCTGCATTTGTTTACTCTATATATGTATATTTTGGTGCTGACATGAAGCAAATAGAACTGGTGCTAAATGTTGGTTTTTCTTCCATTAGCCCAAATTACTTCAATGCTTTGAGGTGTTTTAAAGAAAAAAGCCTTGGAAGCTGTCACATATTTCAAGATACCTTTTGCCTGTAGGGCTTCCAAAGCAGGAGCACTCTGCAAGTGCAGCAGTGCTGTCTCCAGCCAGAACTGCACGTGGGTCTCTGTCCAAGCACTCAGCACTCAAGGTCAAAACAGGCAAAGAGAAGCTACACTCAAAGCTGCCAGTGACAATCTCCTACACATGTGATTGTTACTTGCTGGTAAAAAACCCTATTTTTATCTGTTCCTTAAAGTGACTTCTCAAAATAAACGAAAAAATAGACAGATAATGCTACTGAAAGATGAATGTCTGAATCAAGGTACCACAATACAACCATGTCTACCAAACTCAGCAACACAATCTGAGGAGAAGCTAATGCAGCTACACTGTTAGTTTGCTAAAATAAATGAGCAATTAAATTGTCACATGAAAACTCCATATGGCAGAGATAAGACAACTGAGCCATCCTTTGACTTACACAATGTTCAGTAGTGGAGAACCTTCTGTGTGGCAGGATAACAGTGCACCTTTTACCCTGCCTCAGGGTTAATACAAGGGCCCAAGGCTCAGTTACCTGAACAGAGATGTCTAATACTGGTTAAGCACCCCAGGGACACTTTCTCCAGCTGAATGCCACTCCTGAATAGCACTGGGGGCTCTGCTCAGGCCTGGGTGTATATTTCTGGTGCCACCAAGCACCTACAACATCCACAGCTGGTGGGATGGCTGGGCATGAAAGCTGGAAGAAAATTGTAAAATACCTGTCTTAAAAGTGGGAATGTATTAAACTAAAAACCAACTCCCCAGATCAACATCTTCCTCTTCCCAAAAATTAGTACACTATTTATCTCATGCTGTGTTTTCCCTTGTGCAATGATGTAGCATCGAGGACCATTTAAATACACAGGCCAAGGTTTTCCAGAAAGGGAAGCTGAAATGCATCACCTCCATGGCCTGGGAATCCCACAGGTGAAGTTTTCAGAAGACTCTAACTGCCCAAAACAAGATCAACTGATTTCAATCTGCAAATCAAAACAGTACATGATCACAATACTATTATTCTTTTGCCCATAAACTTCTGAAAGTTGTTGTCCAAGACTAAGGATAAAGCAAGTAAAATAAATAATTTTACATCTGTGTTATCTTCATGTTGCACTCTCTCTAGGCACAGCAGACTTTTTTTTCTGCCAGTAAGTTTTCACCATAAAGTTTTATGTATATTTGAAACATTCTTTTCATACTCAGCAAAGAAAGTCTGAAGGCATCCAGCATATCCAGGGAAAACTAATATGGAGCAGAAGTAAATTAATAAAATGGTTATAACTGTCTCACTGTTTTTGCAACTAACAACTTCCTTCTTTAGTCCTTATTTCTTGGTGGCAAAACCCTTACTTTTATTCCAGTAAAGAAAAGTATCACAGCAATAACCAATTTTAGGCCATTTTCAACATCCCAACCTTATCCTTGAAAAGCACAAGCAAAAGCAAAGGACTGTGCAAATATGTTGCCATGTATCTCTCTTCAGAATGAACTCCTTTGTTCTCAATCTTAGCAGTAAAGGAAAGCTTTAAAGGGTCAAAAGAGAACCTTAAAACCTTGCCTCTGTTGCCTCATGGAACAACAGGACCTTCCCCTCTTGATCTCAAACTAGGGAGGCACAGCTGAGGAAGCTAAAAATGCATGACAGAACAGGTCCAAGAACTCACTGAAGAACAGACAGATGAAAGGGTGACAGTGATGACAAAGAGCTCACAATATGCTGTTGTTAGATGGATAGAGACCACCTTCTTTTTCTTACCGCAATTACGTAAAAGGAAAATGTAGGGTAGCTAAAATCCTACCACACAGGGAGGTATAAGAACTACTAGAGACTGGAATGTGTTACCTAGTATCAATGCTGGGCAGCTTACACTAAATAAAGTCCTGAGTGCATTTCTATGGAGGACAAATGCCTCTCTCACTCACACAGACCAAAGTTCTAAATGAAGATTTTGCTTTACAATATTATCATCTACATGCAAAACATCCAACTCACCTTATGAAGCAGAGTTAGAACTACATAATTCTCTGGAAAACTGACATAGGTCACTGCTCAGGTATGGCACAACTGAATTCTGGGTTCTACCACTTAGTTCAGACTCACTCCCTGTTGTGGGAAGGGTCTGTTAAGGTCCACAATAGCTCTAGGAGATTACCTAATTTGCTGTTCAGATCTCATTTTAAGTTTATATTCACTGAAAAGTCAGTCTCACCTGCAACAGCATTCTATCAAAAAAACGTGATATTTAAGGTTTAAACTGTGGGCATCTTTCCTCTTCTGGAAAAGGATTAAGTCAACACCAAGAAAGGTAGAATAACAAAACAAGATCAGATTAGAAGTATTCTATAGAAGCTAAATACCAATTCTTTAAGTCATAGCTTGCAAAAGCCTCCTCTCTGCTATTCAGCTGAAAGAGGGCTTTTTCTTTGTTGTTAAAACTTCAGCCAATTCATATTATTTAGACCATATTGGAGCTTTAAACTTGATAGACACAAGATACATTTGATGACTCATTTACAGTTTAAGGCACAAATGACAAGTAATGTCATACGAAAGTTTAAGGAAATCTTTCCAAATGTTACCAAAAGGCAGAAAAATTGAGTGTTGGGTATTTCTGAATCTACAGCTTGCTAAAGCAGCTTGTCTGTAACAGGAGAGTCACCAGACTTGACTGGCATACATGCTGGCTCTGGTTTGCCAGAATAAGTTGTTCTGACCCAAGCCTTTTCCTGTGCTGCTTTAAAGGAATTCATTAATCCATCAGTTCATTAGATGCAACCAGTTTCACAAATATGAACATCCAGACACATAATCAGACATATCCTTCCTCCTTCATGTTGGACCGAGTTGTTCTCCCAATGACAAAAACATCAGGATACGTCTAATGGAAAACAGTAATTTCATGATTATAAGCCGCACTGAGTATAAGCCACACTTCTGGGTGCCAGCAACTTTTCGTTCTTTGTCCGTACATAAGCCGCACCTGATTATAAGCCACACATGACAATACAGGGTGTGATAAAAGGTATCTATTCTATCACCATCTGTTCAGGGTGGGGGCAGTGATCCTTATCTCCACGGCAGATATTCTGCCAATGGGCCATCCATTGAAACCAGGCAGGGCATTGTTCTTTATCTTTTCACAACCCATCCTTCCTCCAGCGAGTCATTTTCTGCTCATGGCCCATTGAGTCCCACTGTGGGACTGATAAAATTACTGCATCCCATTGAAAGTTGCTCCAGCCAGGGGGAAGAGTCCAACATTTCTTACCAAGATAAAAACAGAGGTTTTGGGACACTAAGGGAGCCCCTTTCTCCACGGGACTCCAGAGGAAAACCGGATTTCTCCACATCACCACTGGACTTCCGGAGGGAAACTGCACCTTCTGCAGGAGCACTGCTCCAACTGAATCACATCTGTCACTGCAGGAGGATGCAGCCACCATTTAATGGGACTGCTACCAACACCCTGCCTGATGGGGTGTCAGGCTGTACTCTGACTTTGTCAGGGTTTGGAGTTTGTTTCTTTGTAGTACTGTATTTCTATTTTAATTTCCCTAGAAAAGAACTGTTATTCCTAATTCCCATATCTTTGCCGGAGAGCTGTTTGATTTCAAAATTGTAATAATTTGGAGGGAGGGGGTTTACATTCTCCATTTAAAAGAGAAGCTCCTGCCTTTCTCAGCAGATACCTGTCCTCCAAACTAAATCAGAAACTTTTCATTCTTTGTCCATATATAAGCTGCACCTGATTATAAGCCGCACTTTGGGTTCGGACCAAAATTTTAGTCAAAATGGTGCGGCTTATAATAGTGAAATTACTGTAATCCTTTCTGATAACCCCTGTTCTCTGAATTAGAAATGTGAATCAACTCATTTTGCAGCCACTCAGTCACTAGATGAGATACAGACAAGAAAACATCCCTGGCAGTGGGACAGAGGCAAGCCTAAAAGTAAATCACTCTGTGTCACTCACTGGATGTTTTGTGAAACTACATCCTTAATTAGTCATGGAATGGAGACAAGAGGTAGCACAGTGTTTGATCCTTACAGAAGAGGACAGCTGTCTCGTCCTACTTGTATTATTGGACATCAGTCACGTTAACCTTCTCCAAAAACTTTCCCTCCCAAATACATCCTTTAAATGTAAATCAGTAGCTCTTATCTAGAATAAGATAAATAAGAGTAAATGGCATTACCAAGTATGTGCATTACAACAACATGGGAGTAAGAATACAGATCACAGTTTAACAATTCCTGTGATAATGTGTGAGAAAGCTTCCAAGAACACTTCTCAAAAGACTATCCACAGTCTTAGGGCACAAGCCCATTTCCCTTCAGCAATTCCAGAGTGAACTCATTGGCCACAGCTTAGAAGAGCAAAGAGGAAAGACAAAAGCATAACAATTTATAGCTACCTGTAACAGGACCCTGGACCATTTACATACAGAAATCTGAAGAAGATTAAACAGCAAGTGAACTCCTGTCTCTCCTGCATGTAAAAGAAGAAATCTTTCCAGTATCTGAAGTTCTTAGTTACTAGTACCTATTTTCTTGAAGGGGAAAGGACAGATCCTGTGGGCAAACAACTGGTTGCCCAACTGGCATCAGCAGCCGAGACTCATCTTTTACATACATGGGACTGGCTTTCCTAATCAAGGACTGATTTCTAGAAAAAGGTGGAATGCACTGGACCAACCAGCCAGTTGGCAAAGATGCATTTGTTCTGACCAACACAGCAAGGCATCAGCAATCCAGGAAGTTTCTGGAGTGCTTTTGAGGTAACTTCTTAACATGGGTGGTTGAGTACCTAACAAGTTCACCAGCTAGGGCTCATACCCAGAAACAAGGGAGAGCAAGACTGAGATGGGAAGGTCAGGGGCCGCCTTTGCTGCAGTGACCATGAGAGGCAGATCCTGTGAAGAAAGAACAAGACAAAAAGAAGGATTACGAGCTCAGAATTGAGGAGAGCAGATTTTTGCCTACTGAGGAGAAACCCATGCAGAGAACAGTGCACAGGACAGAGTGGTGGATTTTTCAAGGATCACCCATGCCAAGCTCAAGACCGGCCCATAGCAATGTGCAGGAAGTTGGGCAAAGGTAACACGACAAGACTTTCCCTCAGCCAACCTTCGGGAACACTGAAATGGGATATTGCCAGGCTGCTGAGCCCTGACAGGGGCTAAGGGAACTGGCTAATGACATTGTAAGGCCTCTCTTGGCAATTTTTGAAAGGTTGTGGTGATTGGGCGTGTTCCTAATGTCTAGAAAAGGGCAAATATCCCTTTCATTTTAAAGGCGGGCAAAAAGGATAATTCAAGGACCTACAAAGCTGGTCAGCCTCACCCTGATCCTTGCAAAAGTGATGGAGCAAATCGTCCTGCATACCCTTTCTGTATTGGATGTAGAGTGGATGAAGGTGACTGGGAACAGTCAACATGGATTTATGAAGAAGAAATATACTTGAGCAGCCTCACAGCCTTTTAAGGTGAGGAGATGGATGTGGAGAGCAGTGGACACACTGTTTATTGTGGCTTTAACAAAGCTTCTGACAGCTTTGTTCTTGTAACACCCTTCTCTTGTCACAGCCTCACTGACAAACTAGAGAAGTAGGGGCAAGGCTAGAGGGCAGATATGGACTGAAATCTGATTGAACTGCTGCACTCAAAGGTGATTAGTGGCAGAAAGTCCAGTTGAAGGTCAATCAGTATCTGTGTATTCCAGGGACTGACACAGGGGAATGCATTGCTTAACATCTTCGTAATGACCATAATGACCTAGATAATAAAACAGAGCCCACCCTCAGCAAGTTTGCAGAGCATGCTCAGCTGGGAGGAGAACACCAGACGGGTGTACTCTCATTCACAGGGACCCTGGTCAGGGTAGAGCAACTGGCCAACAGCAAATTCAACAGAGGGACATGGCAATCCTGCAGCTGCAGAGGTCTAATGCTAATCATCAGTACAGGCTGGAGGCTGATCACCTGGAAAGCAACTCTGAAGTGAAGGACACTGGGGCTGTGGTGAACACCAAGCTGACCATGAGGCACTGACGTGCATTTGCAGCACAGAAGGCTAACAGTCTCCTGGGCTGCATTAGGAAAAGCACTGCCAGCAGGTGGAGGGAGGAGATCCTTATCTACTCGTGCATATGGAGGGCTGGAATCAGTTCTGGGTTCCCCCATATAAGACAGACATAGACAGTACTGGAGAAAGGCCAGTGAAGCACAACAAGGGACTGGAGCACCGTTCATACAAGTAGAGGAGGGGCTGGGAGATCTGGGATTGTGTAGCCTAGAAAGGAGAAGGCTTGGGAAGATCTTATCCATGAGTCTAAATACCCGATGGGAAGAAATAAAGGGAACAGAAACTGATTTCTCACTGGTGTCCAGCGACAGAAAAAGAGGCACTGGGCACAAAATAAAATACAAGAAATGTTGCTTAAACATAAAATAAGGAAACTTTCTCACAATTAGGGCATTCAAACACTTGCCCAGAGATACACTGAGTCTCCATCTCCTTAGACATTTAAAACCCAACTGGACATGGCCTTGAAATGACACGGCTCTCTGTAGGGATCTCCAAAGGCCCTTTCCAAATGGAATGATTCTGTGATTATATTTGGTAGAAAACAAGTAAAGATCTGTTAATTTGATTCTTGGATATAGAACAACTGTTCTATTAATAGATTTAATCTGTTCTAGGGCCCTGCAGCATGCATCACATACATTCATAGTTGGTTCATTTGACGCAGGTGGTCAAGAAAGCAAGTTGAACATAGGAAGACAGATCCTAAATATTTATGCTAATAGCTGAATAAATATTAAGGAAAAATTACAGATCTGGAGCTAATTCTGGAATGTGTTCAGTACAGTTTGTAGAAGTTGAACCTAAGTCCACCCACCAAGTCTGAGCCGCGCTGACTAGCTAACACACAACCACTTTGGATTTATGTGAAGTACAATAAAAATCCATTTTAGAAGTCTCTGGATAACTTCTTGGTTGAGTGTCACAATCATGTTTGTTCAACTGGACATGCCTCCTCTAGAGCCTAAGTTGAACCAATAGATAAGGAATGACACATCCAGCAGAAAGAACTCACAGGAATATACCATATTAAAAAAAGAAATATCCTTGCCTTATGTGCTAAATCCTCTACTTAAAAAACAAAACCCATCACATTTGGTATAAAAAAGTGATTGTTTAAATTTAATTTTAAAAAACTTCATTTAAAGGGACTTTACTAGATTAGAAGTTAAAAAAAAGTCACATGGAAATGACAGGGTTTTTTTTTACCTCGGGAAAGTCTTGCATTAACTTTTACTCCTAAGCTAATGAAAACCACATCAAGCTGTCAGAAAACTAAAACTGACCTCCTAAACCTTGCTGTTAGTAACGAGATAATCCTTATGACTTACTGAAACAGTTACCAATTAATTTATCATTTAATCATTTATATTGCCATAAAACCCTAATCTCTCAGCACATCTCTTTGCCATTTCCTTCTCGCTTTAATGACCAAGGAAGCATGAACCTCTCACCTTCACAGGTAAATTTATTGTTATGCACCCAGATGACTGGGTGAGGATCAGTGAATGCTGTAAGTAAATGTGCTATCCATGGGCAGGTAAGTGAAAGTCATCTTTGACACACTAAACTCAGTAATTAACGACAATAAAACCTAGCTCCAAAACTGATAGCCAAGACAAATATGGACAGATCAGTTCTCACAGATTAGCCAACTAAGAAATATTCCTTAAGATGCTTAATTTTACATCACTGTTGTATAATCTTAAGGAATATTACATTTGCTGTAACTTTCTGTATGTAACTCCATCCAGCAACTGACTGTAGCCATGGTGACAACCAAAAACTAAGGACTAGAGAGGTAGTGAGAAGGAGAGATTTGACATCTGCCTACAAAGGGAGATTAGCATAACTTCTGGTTGTTCTAACAGTGAGTAGTACACCACTGAAGTCCTACAGACCTGTAGCCTGGTAACAATATCAGCACACTGTGATTGACAAAGACAATTACAAGAGCCCCTGCATACAGTTTAAGGCATTCACACTAAACATCAGTGCTTGAACTGATGGGCAAGACCCTTCTGTTTCCTTTTAAATAGAAAAGCAAAACCTTCATGGTCACATACCTCATTGCAACATTGCTGCCATCAATAACTATTGGCCTCAGGTTGTCTCCATCCTCTGTCACATCCTCCTGCAGTGGAGACTCTGACCTCTGAGACTCTATGGAAGACGCTTCACGCATTACACTAGTGTTAGCATTAGTTACAGACTGATCAGTCTCAGTTTTATTCCCAAGTTTGACAAGTTCTCCCAAAATATCATTTATTAAAGCATCAGTACCAAGTTTATTTAGTACAAGTTGAACCTGCTCTTCAGAGTAACCCAACTTAAGTGCAAACTCCAGTTTGGTTTGATATTCTTTCACCACATCCGGAGGTTTTTTGACTTCCTTAGGTACTATCTGAGCCTCTTCTATCCTAAAGTCTTGCAAGATTTCATTTCTTTTTAGTATATGAGGCTCTAAGCAAGGAGATCGGCACAGCTGTCGGTGAGTCTTAGGCAATAAATGTGACTCCAATGCAGAATTATTCAGTCTCTCTGAATCATTATCAGAATTTGTGCTTTCTTCGGAGTCACAGCTGGAGCTTCCAGAAGTCTCTTCAGATGCCTCCTTTTCTCTGTCTTCTTTCCTAGAATTAACCTTATCCATCGTTGGCTTCTCCGCCATCGACCAAGGTACAATTGCATTTATTTGTGTGCCAGTGCTCCCCACATAAAGGTGGCCTAAGTCATGCCCCAGATGATCCTTCAAGCCCATGAAGCTGCTGCATGTACTTGACTCCACTTTGCTGTTTTTCTTGTATTCCTGAATATAAAGTGTTCCGTATTCCTAAAGAGAAAACAAAAATGTTGCAACTGGTTACACGCATTACTTGTTTTCTATTTTCTTGATGCTTCCTCAGAACTGCATTTATTCTCTTGCAGCAGAGAAATAGAACTTTTTTCTTTTCTTAAATATGGAAGGCTTTTTGTGGGAAAAACTCTTCCCAAGGAATATCTATAGCTAAGTGGGTAAATAACTAACCACCTGTATTCTGAATGTATCCAATGTTTTTACTTATACATTCCTAGAAACGGATTTATGAAAGAATACAAAACCAAAGACTACAAATTTACCTACTGTAATGCAGAGAGACCAGAGTACAGTCATTATTTAAAAACAATGAGATATTTCTTCTAGAGTATGCAGTAACAATGAAAAAAAAGTGACTATAAAATACACTAGAAAAGGTTTTCAAACTAAATACCTTACAGTACGTTGAACAGAAAGAAATTAGCACAGTGCTAGATTCTCTGGCTTATTAGTAACAGAAAACATGATTAAATAAAAACTTATTGGCCCTCAAAGACACTATCAGTTCAACTGAACACATTCAAACTATTTCTGAATTCCCTTATAAAGTGATAATTAAGTCAAGAAAGACTAATTGCTCTCAACAGAGTGTTGTATTACTAACACGTACAGCATTTAGGGACATGGATTGATCTAATGGCCAATAAAGCCAATGGAAGTCTTTGCACTAATTCCAAAAGACCATTCATCAAGCCAAGGCAACAAAATCACAAGCTGATTTCAGCTCCTGCACTAGATTTGTGCAAGCCTTTTGATAAACCAAAACTATACATGTACAGATATGAGCCATTTAGGAGGAATGGAAAAAAAACGTTGCGGTTTTCTGGACTTCATATACTTGCCATATTGGATTTTCTTGAGGAATTTTGCATAGCAGTAGTTATACATAATTTAGTTACCCACTTCATCACAAACATTACTTCAACAACCTACATTTAAAGGCAGCTTGCTACTTCTTTCCCTTACTGTGTTCTTTTAAACAGGAATCTTTGCTAACTGCTTCAATAAAGAAAATAAAACAAAAAATATTTCTCATAAATAAAAAAAGACCATATGGACCAATTGTACTGCAAGTTTACAAGAAAAAAAAGAATTTAAATTAAGGAAAGACTATGAAACAAAGAGTTCTTTCACACTTCCATCTTGTAAAGCAGGATATAAAGCAAAAAGGACTTCACTTGAACTTAAAATTTCTGTCTGCAAATACATCAACTCTCCCATTCCCTTACAGGTGAGCATTTAAGATTAACACAGTATTTTTAAAATACAGTGTACTTTCCTCTTCTTGCAATAAAGATTTGAGAGTGTGCACGAGAGCAATTAATCCAAGCTTAAGATTAGAGAAAATCAAACAAACAATTCAATCCATGGTTCAGTAAAAGTATATTCTATAGGCAGGGAGTGCCAAGACATTACCATTGTGATAGAGCGTTCTGGTTATGGGGCACAAAATCTTACTTTACCTAAACATTTCTAGTTAACATAAATAAATTTTATCTATCATCAGTGCTTTCATCTCCAACACCTTACTCCCAGCAAGACTGATAGGGAAGAAAACATAGATCTTATCTTGTTAGAAGGCAGTGGGGCTGTAATTCTCAGGCAGTGTATTAATGACTATTGCCTTCTCTTAACACAAAGCTTTAGGATTTCAAGCAACCCACAGATTAAACACAACAAGATTTTAGGAAACGGACCTTTTCACACAGTGATTTATTAACTAAGATAATACACTTGATAGCACAGAGGTAGTAACAAATCACAATATTACAATAAAAAGATACAGTTAAAAAACCAACACTGTGGCCTTCGCAGAGCTGACACACACACACAAAAATTAAAACAAATCGCAAACAAGCAGCCCCTATTGGAAGCCAGGCTGCTTAGCAACCAGCCTCTAGTTGCTAGGATGCACTCCTTTAACATACCATCATGAATACTAGCACAGCCAAAGAATAATTTGGTATGAACAAAAGCCCATGAAAGAGAGCGGGACTTAAGTGCGTCTGGTTTCCCCTCGGAGAACAATGCAGCTGCCAAACCAATCTGGAAGCCCCGACATCATTGTTCCACCAACCCCACAATCTGCTCTGACTCGAGGAAGTCTAGTTAATGGGCAATACTTTTAAGCTGGGCTGAAAAGTTGAGCTGGCTCATGTACTGCCGCTGCAGAATACAGGGAGATAATGGGTCACTGCCTAAATCCGTGTACTGTGAAATGTCATTTTAGTATTGAACTAAAAGTGAAGGGAGGGTTTTTCTGGAAGGGGGGAAGAAGAGTTTGCATATTAACAGCATGAAATACTGAAAGCCTGAAGTGCATAGATTAGAAAGAGGATTTTTTTTTTTTTTTTAGTGTTGGTTAAAATAATACTTAAGTCATTCTCCAATCACTTCTTTCTTGAAGTTTAAGTGCTTTACAGCAACTACAATCATAACACCCTCCAGTGATTCAAAGAAGTCACTAGCATATGAATGTGTCTGAAGATCAGGCATTATATGAAACGTACTTTAGATGATTTGCACATCAACTGCATATGAAAAATGACCATAGCCTGAGCTTGGCCCATTGTTAGGAATATATACATAATCAGCCTCACATCTACCTACTTTAATTCTCCTGTCAATCTCCATCATGCTCCAATATATAATTGCTTGTTTTGCAAAGAACTCTACTGTTTCTCAGAAACTATTTAAAGAACAGAATAATAGAAGCAGCAGCTTTAACATCTCCCTCAGATAATATATAGTCATTATGCTAATGTTTTAAAAGCAATATTTGTATTTGTACTGTAAACCCAAAGCTAAATATTTCTGAAATAGTTTTGCATAAGCAGAACACTATTCCTGGTATTTGGCCTAAACCCTGTAAGCAAACTGCACTTATTTTCAGACAAATTTTTACAATGCCTGGGAATTTGTATATCCTATTTGTGGCCAGTAGCATGTCTTAGAAACATTACACTTTGGTGCTCCCATCATGATGTCCTTTATGAGATTCATTGACTAGAACCATGAAAATCAGATGTCACTGTTGAATGCTGCTGATTATTTTGTCTTGGTTTGGTTAGTGAAGAGCAACATGCCAGGCAGTCAATTTGAATGAATTTGTATTCCAAATAAACACTAGTGTACCTATATACAAGACAATGAAGCTCATGAAAACCAGAAAAGGTCACATTTATCTAAGGAGCAACATCAGCTAAGAACTCCTTTATTTACAAGGAGCTTTTATTACACACATATTGTTTTAACGTATGCTGACTGATACAATGCAATATAGCTAAGAGAAGCATCTACTATGAATTCGGACTCAAGAGAGAGATAAACAAACAAAAATGGTCCAAAAAATTCCAGACACGAAAGTCTTCACCTTTCAGTTATGCTCACCACAGCTCAGTAAAAGAATTTGTATTTATGAGAAAGTTAAAAAAATGGGTAACTCCCAATTTAGACATACCTATGATAACATAAGTTTTAAACTGTAGCCTGTGTGAAACTGCAGTATCTCACACTGTGTTCACTGTTAAAGGTGTAAAGTACTGGACATACATTTATCAAGTATAAATGTAATAATCCAGATGAGCACTTCATTGCAGAAATATAATCTTTCACCATTTCTTACAAGTTGCCACTATTTTCCACTAACCATTAACAACAACCAGCCCATCGGTTCACCTCCACACAAAACAGAAATATTTCTCAAAGGGATGTGGGCAAGTAGACCACCTAATCTTTTACTGTGCATTCAGAATATTTTCCACTTACAGTTGAGCATAAAAGAAGTAATTTAATGCAAATTTATTTCACAGAGGAAAATAACAGGGTAAAGTAGTCATGTGGCACGCATAACAGAAAAGTGTATTCTCAAAAGACCATCAACAAGTTTCTGAAGATACACTCTACAAGGAAATAGTTCAACATGTTTTCACACAGGTAGACTTTTTCTAAGTCTTATAAACACAAAATGTAAAATATTTAAATATTTTTGTTGAAACACTCACTGCTTGTCACAAACAGAAGTGCAGAGTTGATTAGAAAAGAAAAAAAAGAACGTATCTGTTATCCAAATGATAAAGATACTGCAACAATGCAAATAAAATAATGAATATGTAATAAATACCTACTGCTGTAGTTTCTATGTATTTAATTACCATTGTATTTGAGCGAGTGCTGTTGTCTGCATCATTCTATCCAACAAAGGAGGGATGTCCCATTGAACAGATTGGTTAATGCTCTGGGGCAACAGATGTCTACTGGAACTGCAGGAGACCAGCAACTGGTGGCCTGCCCATCTTCTGAAAACTTTCAATAGACTCATGCATATGTTCACACAATAGGGCATGTGGTAGAAATGCAAACCTCTTTTTAACCCTTTTATATGCTCTCTTTCCCTCTCAACTGATATATGAAGGTCTTTGTTTTGGACTTTTTTTTTTAACAGGATCCTTGGAATACAGGCTCGTGGAGTACACAGTGTTTGTTCTTCAGCCTAACATATGAACTCAAAACATAAAACAAAATAGATTAGAAACTTTATAAAAACAGCTAGACTAGATCTGACACAGTGACAACTGGTTTTCAAAACCTTTTACTGTAACACATTCCTACCTGAGAGCACCATGATGCTCAATCTAACACTACAGAATCTTCAGATAGGGAAGCTCCATTATGGGCTATTTCTACAAACACGGTAGATTTCACCCAAGGTGTAGTATAATGGAAAAGGTCTCTAGTTTTGTTTTTCTTTACAAGCTTTTTCTACCAGTCACAATTTAAATAATAGCTTATTTGTAAAAAAAAAAAAAAAGGTAAATACCTGTAACTTAAAAGTTGAAACCTCTCCTTCTCCCCAGTGGGCTAGAGAATTCGTTCTATTGATGGCTACTGGCTACCATTTTTGAATTCTGAGAAATGCACCATTACTGATGCTTTCAAAAGTTCCTTAATGGAACGCACTGTGTGAGATCAATGCTCTTTAATACACTCAATCTTAGCACGTAAGTGTTTTTCTGTCCCTCTTTTATCCAAGAGACACCCAAAGTGTGCAAATCTCAGCCGCCACGCAGGCCAGCTCCTTGTCCAAACGCAAACTGATAGCGCTGCAACACCAGCAAGGTGAGCCATCCCGTTCGTGCAGAGAGAAGCCCCTATACTTACGTTGGCTGGAAAACACACAGACATTGGTTTCTCGTAGCTGTTCCAGAAGCAACTCCTTAACACGATTTCAGCTGCAGACTTCAGGCAAGCAGGCAGAACAATGAATGGACGAACAGATGGACCCGCGATGTCTTTGCTTAACCTACTACTGAGCGGCCGCGGAGCCAATCACGGCCCGCAGAGCTCACAATTAGTTGGCTGGGCAGATGCAAGGCAACCTCCCCACCCTGCATCAGGTTCGGAGGTTTCTAAGATAAGCAAGTTGATGTCATTCTCAGGGTCTGCCCCGGGCAGCATGTGTATTAACGAGGGGTGTGCAGCAACAATAGGCCATACAAAAGAGACTAGCAGGCAGCTGCTGTATGAGAGCCAGAGTCATTAGGGAGCAGGCTGCCAACAAGAAACACCTGGCTTGGGCAGACTTCAGCTTCTCCTCATTGTTTGTAATTCATGAAACAAAGAAAAGAATTATTTTTCAGTAGTAAAAATTGTGAGTTTCTATTAAAATATATCAGTCTGAAGGAATATAACCCCTTCTATTATGGAAACAAAAAGTTCTTTGTCAGGAAAAATATTAAAGAAAAATAAATCTATCAGGAGCTATTGTAGTCCTCTTTTCTTGTTAGCAAAATTAATCATATTGGTAATAAAGCACAAGCATGTATGAAAGGAGCCCACACTAAACACTAAAATGCATTCAGGAACTGCTTTCTGAATTTTCTGACCCCTTTCTACATTAGTCAATAATTACAACAAACTTGCATTTACACACAACTCTAAGGGTACTTGTGGGTAATTTCAACGGAGGGGATGAAAGTGTTTAAACTAAAACCACATAATATTAATATATGGAATAATGGATATTTTTAAGCAACATTAGAACATTTGATAGAAAGGAACTGTGAACCACTCTTTTGTTCTGGAGTCCCTTGTATTTGTTTGCAACAGAACTGTCTTCCTCTTTTATTTTTTCACAAATCTTTTCTAGATGCCAAGATCTTTCCATCTCTTCTTGATGATAGAATATCTGAACAGAAGTCTGGAGCTAGGCTATAGCCAACTCTTTATTGTTTTTATTTTCAATTGAAGTAATTCACACAGAAACACAAACTCCAGTCCACATCTCCCCTCACTGCCCAGCATTTCCATTGCTCAACACAGACATTTAGTAACATAATCCTAGCAAGGTCTGATGCTTGATAAAAAAAGGTGGCGCACTGTGGACTTTCAAGTAAGAATTTTCTACTGCTGATAACTTCAACTGAAGACAGGTTAACATACAGAAGGAGGAGATTTTGCATTTGCAAATGTTCATCTGAATGACTACTAGAAAAGCGTATTTACTGAACTTCAGCATGATTACATAAGTAAAAGCAAGAACCACAGAGGCAGCTGTCCTCCTCTGCTTGCGAGGACAGGCAAACTGCTGGGAAATATCTACTGTGATTTAACAGAAGAAAAGAATGAGAATAGGTTGTTAGAACTGTTTCGAGTAACTTTCCAAGCTTTATTTGGATATTAAAGCAATTCAACACAGTATGTAAATGAAATTACATACTGTCATGCTATTACACTGATGTACTTATCAGGTGCCCCCAGATACTAAACTTCAAAGAAGAAACCCCAACTATAGTTTCTCTGTCCATTAAACACTCCTTAAAACAACTACCAACACCACAATTTTGGAGCTTTTAAGTCGGAGGCAGAAGGAGACTCCACACTAATTTCTGCCACTGTGAACACAAAGACTGAGAGAAAGCTACCCACGAGCACAGTGGGATGCCTGATCCCCAGCACTGGATTAAGCCTCTTTGCAAACAGCGAATAAAAGCAGTGATCTGAAAAAGCTAATCAGTCCCTGCTGTGGTATTTAGACTACCTCAGTTGCCGGTATTGGATAACATTAAGCATATTAAAACTTCTGTAGGCAAAATTGGAAGCCAGTCCAGTTCACCTATGTCCAAGAACTGCACCTAAATGCAAGCAGGATCACTCGGCTAGTCATTTGTCATCTCCCTGATTAGAGCCAGGCATTTCTTTTGCAATGCAGAGATGCTTGCTTTGCAGACGATACCCTTTATATACACACATCTATAACAGAGAACTCCACGGCAGAGAAGTGCTGCATTTACTGCTCTACCAGCACAACTAGTGCATTACCCAGCTTAGAAAACTGTCTTAAAAATAATGCTGTAAGAAGTTCCCTTGCAAAGACCTGCCCCCTCTATGTCCTCTACAGCAACAATATGAATACCACCCTGTTTTGTGTATCCCCAGCTCTCTACATACCCAATGCATATCTTCAGGGAACCAGGGATAAACTTTAGTTTAGCTTCAGATTAAAGCTCATGCAAACACCACGCTGCAGCACCATGACCAAAATGAGAATAGATGCAATCTGAAGACTTACATTATATTGTTAAATTTACAGAAGATATTATAGCAAGATACAGTTGTGTAACTTAAGAAGACATTTTCTAATTCTATCTTGTGCACAATATCAGTTACTTAAACCAGCTGCCTCTTCTGGAAGCATCTTCTCAGCTCCTCCCTAAAGAAGTTGGGATGTTGAAGGTTTACAAGGTGTCAGATCATCCTATTACATCATGTTTGTAATGACAGCAAAGGATTCATATTAAGGTTTATCAAGTGCATGAGGCTTCCTTGTGGGAACGATGAGTTCACCAAAGACACTCAGTATGAAACAGTGGAGCTCTGCCATCACACCCGTGAAAGGCTATAAGAGCATCACCAGGTACAAAGCAAGCACAAGGTATACAGCACAAAAGGACAAAGCAAGTTCTTCTTCTTGTGCTAAAACCTCCAAATCCAGTAACAAGTTCAATAGCTTCGTATTGCGATGCCCAAAATACAAAGAGGTAGTAAATTAAATCCAGACACAACAAATGTAACAGCTCCTTCAAATTTCTGGTCTTGCAAGGTGAGCGAGCTATAAAAACCTGCATTTGTGGCTGCTAGGTATGGGACATTTTGTACAGTGCTTGTCAGGTCCTTAGTGCCACTTGATTAAACAGTAAGCCAGCACAAAATCCTGAATTGCCTGGAGGTGATGAGCTTGAAGACTCCAAGGTGGAAGGAGATTTCAGGATGGCACACCAGAAGGGGATGGAATGCTGCAGAGAGGCACAGACCAGGGTGTCTCTTGGTTTGGGTTAGGGGTGGGAAGGAGAGCATCCCCAATTCTCCCTGCCCTCCCCACTGCCCAGTGTGGTGTGAAAAGCACAAATGGAAGGACCAGAGAGAGCAAAGCGGGGAGAGCTGGAGCAGCTGGAAAATTCAGACAAGCAGAGGCTGAAGATATTAGGGAAGCACTGCTGTAAGGCAGAAAAAAACCCTAAAAAAAACCCCAAAAAAGCTGTTAGTTCCAGCCAAATCTTGTTTCAAACACACTGAAAACAAAGCCTTATTAAATAAGAAATTATTTTATGCAAGCATACAAAATGGTCATTCTGATATTCTGTAACTCCAGTGGTATTACTGCAGCAATTAGAAAGACAATTTGTCCCAATAACATGTTTATTTTACAACTTTGTGCTAAGCCTCCTGTAATAAATTATGCCTTTGTAAGAACACCCTGCACAAGTAAAATCAATCACATACCACTGTATTTATGAAATAGAAATTAAGGCTATAGGTTACAGACAAAAATCAGCCCCAAAAAAGTAAAAAAAACTTATGTTTACTGTTGGACTTGGGAGCTGCAAGGGAGATGCTTAACTTGTAAATTACAAGGTGGCAATACAAAAAAGTATTCTTTTCAAGTTAAATGAAGAGACAGACTAACTTAAGTAGAACACTTGAAAGAAGCTCACCTAGTTTCGAGAAGTGTTAAGTGGTGCTCTAGACTGGATCTACTCACAGTCAAAACCAGACAAAACCCCACCACTCTACAGCCACACAAAGGAGTGAATTAAATGACCCATAAAGAGTGCCTAGAATTCAAAAAAAAAGTGATACTATGATAAAGATGAGTAATGTTTTGCCTAGAGAATAACTAACCTTTCAAAATATTTTAAAACATTTTAACATATTTTAAAACAAGGTTCAACTGTATTTTCAAATGCAGGGCAATTGTTCTGTAGAAAAACATGCACTTTCAAATACATTAAAATAAAGTGGTGAGGATTTCTTTCACTCCTTAAAAAAATACTCATCTCTCTTTAGCGATCCTTAAAATTAAAAAAGCAGAGATGCATTTTCCAGCAAGGCATCATCTTAAAAGAAGGTCAGAATGTCTACAGTTTCTGGTATAATCCCATTAGATCATCAGTACACTGGCTACATGCAAGACTTGAGCAAACCATTGCAAAATTTACCAGGGTGTCCTCTCAGGTTTTAAAGACAAGCAGAAAACCCCAAGGTTTATCATAAGTAGCAATTACTTTTTTTGCTAAGCACGGGTAAAACACATCCAGTCTTTGCTTTTCTGTTGGTAGACAAAGGCAGTGACCATGAGCTGTTCATCACAACATGACAAGGCACCCGCCTGCAGCTGCAGAGTTTGCCTACGTTAGGAGCCCAACACCAGCCAAGTACACAGGAAGCACAAAGCAGCATTCTGCGACACCAAAAACCACTGGCGTCACCTCTCACTACCACACTGAGACATAGCACCTCAAATGAAATGCATTTTCTGAAGCAGATTCTAAGAGTAAATAGTTTTGATAGTGTGACAAAAAAAACCCCTCTACTACCTTTACCAAAGAGGATGTTGAAAAGGTCGTTGTCTCAGTACTGTAACTTGCAGATATTGACTGTAAGCATGGATTCCTAAGCTGTGCTCCTTTCACAGCATCACAGAATCACTGAAGTTGGAAGAGATTTCTGTAGGACATCAAGTCCAACTCCCCTGCTCCAGCAGGACCACCAAGAGCCAGTTGCTGGACCCTGTCCAGACAGCATCTGAACATCTCCAAGAACGGACACTCCACAACTTCCCTGGGCAGCTGCCAGTGCTTGGTCATCTTCACAGTAAAAGCGCATTTCCTAATGTTCAGAAGGAATAGACTGTGCCCACTGCTTCTGATCCTATCTACGGGCACCACTGAAAAGAGGCTGGCTCTGCCTGCTGTGCACACACCTTTCAGGTATTTATACACATTGATAAGAAACCCACAAGCCTTCTCTTCTCCAGACAGAACAGTCCCAGCTCTCCCAGCCTTCCTTCCTAGAGATGCTCCAGTCCCTTCATCATCTTTCTGGCCCTTTATTAGACTCACTCCAGCAACTCCATGTCTCTCTTATACTGGAGGGCTCAGATTTATGTCACCAGTGCCAGGCAGAGGGGAAGGATCACCTCCCTTGCCCTGCTACACCACCCTTCCTAACACAACCAGGCCACTGCTGGCTGCCTCCAGCACAACAATATACAATAGGCTCAATGATTTCCCCATCTTTAAGTTGATGCTCCAACTCAAATGTGGTTAAACCCCAGCATAAACATACAAGCCACTGTAACCACACCTGCACAAGCACACCATAGCATGCACACAGATGGGCAATCACGTAAGTCTTGTGTGTGAGGGCAGGAAGTCACATGGCCAGAAATTCTTGGGGAGGTTTTTTGGGAATAGACACAAAGCTCTACTGAAAAGTATTCAGGAATTTGCAAGCCAGAAAGCATTGAAACCCCCTTCTACGCCCTAAGGTGGCTGTTGGGCAACTGCTCTCATCAACACCATCTCATAAACTTCAAGTGTCAAATGCACTGTCCATTTCTGCAACAAATGGGGGAACTGTGCTTACTTTAAGATAGTAATTGTTTAATTTATTTTTAAATTTTATTATTTATGAATTGAAGCAGACACTGAGATACAAAGCATTCTAGGGGAAAAAAAAGTTTCCCTCAATACACACATGTTAAATTTTATCTCCTCCCACTTCCAGAAAGAGTCACGTTGTCTAGATGCCTTCTGAGCATGAAAATTTGAGCTGTCTAATTAACTTTCCCTGTGACAATACTGGGGGGCCAGACAATGCCTACAACTGTACAAAGTGTATACCATCATGCTTAGCAAAGTACTTTTATTCAAATTTGTTCTGTCAGAAGAAAATCCTCTAACAAAACTAACATGGTTATGTGAAAAAAAAGTATTATTTTCATTTAAATACACTTAGTTAGTCAACTTAATATCTTTTATCTGTGCCACAGACTATTGTTAAGAGTTTGAAAGGTTCGTCAGAGGAAAATAGGCCTCTCAAACTGTCTAGAGACATGGCCAGGTTGTGTTTCAGGCCATGTTGCTGGCAATAGAGCCCCATAATCTCCAGGGTTCCTGGACACAGTTCAAGGTGTTTGCTGGACTCTGTGTCGCCCTAAATGGCTTCACAGTGTTATGCTTATTTGAGACACAATTCCTATGCCTGTACCACACGGCTGCAGTTGTCTTTTTGGCCTGAAGCCTTCTGCGAGAGAGCTGCCAGCAGCGGATTTTCTGCACGACTTTCAGCCTTGCCATTTACTCTCTATTGGGATGAAAGAGTCAGAGAACATGTTAAGGTTCCATGTTCTACCCGGATTTAGTAAGCTAAGAATAAGGGAAGACAGATGATCCTGTGGTTTGTCCAGACACACTTAGCACATAACTGTTTCTTACTTTCTGAGGAAGCTTTTAACAGACCTGACAAGTGGCAACAATAGCCAGATCTTACACAAAGTGGGTTACTGTAGCTGCAAATCAAAGCTCCAAATGAACGTAGGTTCTTGGAATGAAAGAAAATAGCTGCACAGAAGTCTATCTTAGTACTTGTCATTTAAGTATAGTTTTTCTTCAGATTTACTGTATTCCTGAACTCACTAAAGACCATCAGAAAGTCTCCACACTAAGCTACAGACAGGCTTTGAAATCCTAGTATTTTACACATTAATAAAACAGCTTGCTCATGTTGAATAACCTAGTACATCGGAAAGAGACAAACCATGTTAGTGATTCCACATAATTTTTCCAGCTATTTGCAGTCTCAAAGTCATTCTGAGCTCAGATGTCTGCAGCTTTTAAAGTAGCAATTAATATGCTGACCAAATTTTCTTGTATTTAGTTGAAAAGACAGCTAGCTTTCAGACCTGTGAATTCACACACGCATTTCTTTCATAAGGCAAACATTTTGAGCCCTTTTGAGCCCCCAGTGCTCATACTTTGCTCTTCAGGCCTTGTCAAGAAGTCAGATATGATAAAGACATGCAAACGGGAATATTTCATTCAGAACTGGTGATGTTATTAACATTTAGTATTAAATAATTTAGTTTGGAAGGAATCTCTGGAGATCAGCTAGTCCAATACACCCCCATTTAATACAGGGTCAGCTGCAGTAGGCTGCTCTGTGTCTTTTCCAAGTCAATTCTTGAGCATTTCCAAGGCTGCAGACTCCACAATTTCCCCAAACACCTGCACCAGTATATAAGTATTCTCATGGTGACATTTTTCTTCATCTTCAGTCAGAATATCTCACTATAGCTTGCCAACGGCTGCCTCTGGTCCTTTCGGTACAAGCCTCCAAATAGAGTACCTTCTCTTCTCCAAACAAGTTACAGAGCTGAAGACAGCAATAAGATCCCCGCCGTCTTTTCTTAAAGAAGGCTGAACAAACTCAGCTCTCCCAGCGTCTCTCCTTGTTACACAATGTACCCCAGCCCTCAAATGAACTTGGTAGCCATCCACTAGACAGGCCCCTGTAAGGCAGTGTCCTCTCCTGTCCTCTAGAGATCGAAACTGGACTCAGTGCTCCAAAACAACCTCAACAGTGCCAAAAAGAGGTAAATGATCACTCCACTTGGTGCAATGGCGATCCTCTTGCTAATATGCCCTATTTAGCCTTATTATCTATTTCTGCAACATCATCTTGCACTTATCAAGGGATGAGGCTTTACTTTCCACAAAAGGATCCCATGTCAGCAGATGAACTAAACCCTATTTACAATGCCCACTGGAGGCATCTGCTTTCAGTCTGGCCACTACAAACATTTTCTCGTCAGAGATCTCACAGGCATAATGATGAGTGCATTTAAGTGGCAGATGAACAATTCAAACTGCTCACAGAAGTAGTAAAAAGATCAACTTTAAGATGATGATGCTTATTTCACACTAATGAGTTTGCTTATCTGAGATCTCTCTTGCAATATACGTATATATCAAAACCTAACTGATTTATAACATCCTAATGTGTCCAAAATTTATCAAGGCATTCCATGTGAATTTTAGAGTGTTACCATAGCCTTATAAAAGCTTGGAGTAGCCAGTTTTATGAACAAATCAGATGGCAGACTATCATCAAGTACTGAACAAAACCTTAGGGAGAGACCATGCACTGTACCAGCACCATTAAAACTTATCAAAAAACAACTATTCTCACTCCTGAAAAATCTGGCTGCATAATTTCACAATGCAAACACACACTAAATCTCTGTGAAATCTGTCGTTTAGCTTCCCCTAAATTATCAGGCAAGGGTGGTTTACCAAGTTTCACTTACAAGAAGAAGAAGAAGATGTCATCAGAGAAGACGGCAAAGAGCGCACACAGAAGTTGTGATTTTGAATGAGTTCTGGCAGTAAGGTCAAGCTCCAGGAAGTAGGCACTACTTAAACACATTTAGTCACACAGTCTTTTGCTGGAACCAGATGAAAGTCCCACCAATGTATGCATGATACCAGATGTTATTTTCTTCCACAGAACAGCTACAGTAAAAAGCCATGAAAAGACAAGTGAATAAGTGGCCGGGGAAACAAAAGTTGAAGCAGAAAACTCTGATTTTAATCTTTCACCAGAAAGCATGAGTGCTGTAGTTCAAGAACTTCAAGAAACCCAGACTGTAATCCCAACGGTGACAGTTTCAGAAACTCTAATGAGTCCAACTCACATCTTGGCAAGGATGGAAAAAGCCTAGCTGGCAGCCCAGCAAGAGTGGCAGCACAAACCCCAGAAGCAGCTGCTACAGAGACTTGTGAGCCCAGGTGCACAGCTCTGGGAACTTGTACATCACAGTCCTTCCCTAGCCAGAACAAACCATTTCCACAGGTGGATCTGGCATGACAAGTAGCATGTACTGGAATTACTGCTGAAGGAAAAATCATCTGAGGTTTCCAAATTAGTTAAATGTTTTAAGGTGGAAAAACCTTAGAGGATGTTGCGGCAAGCTATGAGGCTCTGAGGCTCTCCACTTAAAGTTGAGATCTCCATGAAAGGGTTTATGGCACTTTTTTATAAGAGAACTGTCTCTCATCAAGAATGAGGTCATGCATCGAATCTGGAAAGATCAGATAACTCAGCAATTCAAATACAAGCTTTACAGATGACAAAGGATTGAAGAGACCTGTTGAGAGTCAAGGCAACAACTATAATGGTAACTAGGAGAGCGGAGAGAGGAAGAATGGGATACCCGTTTCTACCTTAACAGTTTAAAGAAAAAAAGTAGACTAGGAAAGTAGCTTCTGCTAAAGGAAATGCAATCTGTCCCTTTTCCAAACATTCTCTGCCAAACCACCAAATTTCATTAATCCTAAGATGAAAGGTCTAAGTCATAGCAACACTGAAATTTTCAGTTCATCATAAAACTTCAAAGCTTCATGGGATTGATTCATTGATTTCACAACTTAGCACATTATTTTTACAGCTCATAGGGGAGCATGGCTCACACAAATGGTCACTTAGGAATTATCATGTGAATTTCTGTCAAGCAGTAAAGGGCTCAAGGATTTTACTCCTTAAGATGTTCCCCAGACTGTGAGCTTTAGCTACACACAGTAAGCAAAATGTTTTTCAGGTATTTGCAATAACCTGTGTCACATTTACTGAACACCTCCAGCTTCACTGATTCTCCAATCTCTGGCACTCCTCTGCAATTTTTAACCACCTCCCAAGAAATTCCTTTCATACCAAAAGAAATTACTCTATTTCTTCCATTGGGAGGATTAATAACATCCATTAAACTTTTCTGCACTCCCATCCACTGAATGTCTTGCCCCTCCCTCCTCTCTACCCACTCTTTTCTCAAAATACCAACTTCTCATAAAGCAAAATTCCTCCTCCTGAATAAAGCTTTAGTTTCCTCATTATCCACCTTGAAGAAAACTGTAATTTTAAGAAAGAACGCATTTTAAATACTTAGTATAATACTGCAGAAATTTTATGCAAAGAACATCTTTATCCTGAAAGAATTTAGAACCAAATCACTTTGGTCTAAAGCAGAGGTACTGGGAGCTACATTTACGAGCACATAGAAGGTTTCTATCTGTAAAGGACAGCAGAACCTGGGACGGTCCAGCATTCTATTCTGTATCCACCTACCCGTACAGACATGCAAGTACATATAAATATATAAATAGACACCCACCTGCCCAGGGAGGAACATGATGCATGGCAAATTTTAACTGCTACACTGGTATCATAAATCAAGCAAATGGCACCTTAAAATGGTCAAGCAATGAAGAGGGGTAGTCTGGTGCATGCTATGGCAGAAGCCTGGAAGAATGATGAAGCTCAGAGCTGCAGAGGGTGAGCTACGTTACTCTCCAGGGGAAACTTTGAAAACGTCTTGTCTGGACCTTTTGAGTTGGGACAGGAGAGGTGCAAGTCTTAAAACTGAGGTATGTTTTCAAAGCATTCTCATTCTGCAGCTATGACTCAAGAATGAATGGAGTTTGAGTTTACCAAAGCACTAAAATAATTCTAATGGGTACTACAACATCCTGGAAGAATTTGAAAGTCTGTGTCAAACGACAAGCCGAGCACCCCGTGGTAAGTAAAACACGATTTGGATTTTTGGTAGTGCGTGCAATCTAAGCTTTTTACACAAGACATGTGATCTAACCTGAAGTAATCAATCCTGATAGGTAAAAGAGAAGTGTCTGGTTCATCTAAGCAGAAAGCCCCAAGGTTATGAAAACCTCTGTCAGTTTCTACTCACCACTAAACAACGTGGTAAGGAACAGGCTCTTTGAGAGAGCCTCAAGCTGTTACACAAAAACATTGAAAGATTAAGAGCTTTTCAATGAAAAACTTCCTCTAGCTCTGGAGATCTGCCTATTCCACAAGACATACAGAGGAAAAAATACAGACAGTGAGGAAAAAAACATTAAAAAAAAAAAAAAAGAAGACATGAAGAAAAAGGAATGGGGGAGAGGGGAGGGAAGAGGGAGTGAAATGCCTCATAACTCTACCAGGAAGGCAATTATAGCAGATTACAATTGATTTTCTATCTATTTTCTAACTGAAAATTACTACAGTTTGAGGTCAGGAAGTAAGAAAAATGACTCTGATTCTTATTACACCATCTCACCTCTGGTTTTTTATAGTCTACTTTTAACATATAATTTAGCAATTAAAAGGAAGTGCCAATTCTTTCAAGCATAAAAATATGGGTCTGTTCAATTAATGGGTTTCTTGATTCAAACATATGGTAGAAGTAGTACATTTATTGTAAATATTTAGCAAGCTTGGAGACACGAGGCATTTTACACATAACTATACATAGTAAGAGATATAAAGCATCACTCTACAACTTCAGTCCGAGCACACTTCAGTCTCTTCACAGAAACAACTCACTACAAACTTTGTACAACATCTGTTTCTTACAGTAGCTCACACATACTTTTCAGTACCCCAAGTCAAAAAAACAAAGTGTAATCGCCTCCATCATTGATAAGGCCTCTGGCTAGCTCCCATGGCAACAAACACTATGGAAATGACTAAATGATGAAATATCTCTTGAATAACTTAGAAAAACTCTTATCTATGACTACCTAGCCACATGTGGGACATTGCTTCAGAGAACAGCAAAAGTAGCAGAATAATACAGAAGAGTAAAAGCAGAAGCTTTTCCTAGTTACTATAAACCTCTCTCCTCCTTTTTTACTACTGTTACTCCCTCTGAAGCATTTCAGTTTTTAAGAATTATTTAAAATACAGATTATGAAGAGATTGATCATTGGAGGCTGAGGCTAGCAAAATCCAGATTATGATTTGTTTAACTAAAAAATAAAGAACAACCAGGGAAAAAACCCCAAAAACAGACTCTAGTTCTCAAGGGCAGATTTTTTTTTTAATAACTGGTTCAAGATAGAAGTTAGGCAGATGATGTAGAAAATGCCAAACAAGATTTTATGACTTCTGTAATGCAAGAAGTCAAACTAAATCACACATCTCTTTTCTACCAAATGGAGTTGCTTAGCTGTAGCCATTTCTGAATACAAAAACTGACCTGAGCCAAACAAGTTCCTCATTTCACTTTACATTGACTTTGAACTGCTTTTTCTTCAGACTGCTTAAAGAGTACTTTCAACTGCACGTAGCATGTATCAGACCTCACAAAAGAAAATTTCGTAAGGTTTTTGATTTACCTATGTAAAACTGAACAGTAAATATATAGTCAATATGTTTTATTAAATATCTAACTACATCTCCAATCTTTTCAAGTCTCACCAATTGCAAGCCTAGTTTTCTTCAAAAATATCAACAGCTCTGGAACACCAATGTCTTTAAATGTTAGTACAACCCAGAGAAGGAGGCAGTGAAATCACTGCAGCAGAGTGTTGTTCAGCACAGCAGTCAGCATGAAATGCACAATCTGCACAGATGAGTCAAGTCTGGATAATCCCTTCATGCTCTGTCAGGTTGAGAGTATGGGGTTTGTTTTTAAATTGCATACCTTCAATAAACTCCACTTCTCTGCATTCACATTTTAAGACAGTATTTCTTAATGTGTGTTTTGATTTGCAGATGTGTAAAAATACTGTTAGTGGAGTTCTGTCTATCAGGATCTCATAAATAATAACTGCCTTTTTAAAAGGATTGCAAATGGTAATGGTAATTGCAGCTCCACTGGGTGACTGCTGCCCAGAAGTCTGGTGTAGTAATAAAGATGCAATAACCATGGTAAGATTTGTAGAGAGATGAAACACTTTGACTTGGTTCAACTACATCCATCAGGAAAAAACAAAAAGTCAGTTTTTGAATTTTCAAGAGTAAGTGGTCTAATTAATGAAGAAAGAAGGAGGAGCAGAGAGAGGGAAAACAGAAAATTTCCCCTCTAATTCCCTAAAATAGTTGCGAATGTGTTTTACACTGACATAACAAATTCTCTTTAAAATGCCAACATGCTTGAGCTCAGAGTCATTCATGACAGATTACACCCTGTTGAAGTGTAGTATCACCCTGGAGCACTGCCAGTTAGAAAATTTAGTTGACTGAAATACATTTAATACAATCCATGAAGAAGTCTTATTGTCAGCTCACTGGCTTGCTATATAGGCAAATGCTACATGGTAAGGAGACACTGGAAGAGGAAGTACCCTGCCAGTTTGAAAACACAGACATACTTGAATGGTTTATTTTCCTTCCAGATCAAAAGGCTGTGCTACTGCTATCTTAAGTATGTTGTTAATTGCATAACTCTAAGAGCCGCAATTATGAGTTATGTCTCCGCTTTGCAAATACAGATCGAGAGGACAAGACAGAGTAAACACGACATTTCAATCCATCTGTTGTTCAAGAAATGTGGTCTGCCGTTCAGGGGGATGGATTTACTCAACCCAACTTTCGGCAACACCAACAGTTAAGGGCTGTTTGGCCCTGTCAGAGCTACCAAAGCGGAGCCAGGCAGGGGAGTGCGACCCGGGCCAGGTCTGGCTGCAGAAGGTGCTGCCCAAGCACAGCCCGGCGGAGTTTCCTCCCCCGGGGCACTATAAAATAGCGTCACCGCTCCACAAATACAACCCTACATGCCCGGCGCTACTCAGACATGCCTGCAGAATTACGCCCAAAACACACAGGTGATTGAAAATTAATTTTCACGAGAAATTACGACTTAGAAGCCACAGCCAGATCTGAGAACGGTGAAACCAACACTTACTACGGTTCGATAAATAGAGCAAGCCAAATTCTGCAGCCTGTCCTCTCACACAAAAGCGGAGGGAATAAATCCGCACTTTCCTCACAGAATCATTAAAAACAAAACATCCCCAAAAACAACCCCAAAAGTTAGAAGCAGGGGAACGGCAGGGTAGGCAGAGTACCTGAAACAAGTTTTAAATTCCTTGTCAGGCTCGCGGTGCGCGCGGGTTCGCGTGTCCCCGGGCAGCCGCAGCTCCGGCACGGCCGCGGGCGGGGCGCGGCACAGCGGCGGGCGGGCCAGACCGGAGCCGGGCAGGGGGGCACGGCCGCCCCGCCGCTCCCGGCAGCGAACAGCTCGGGGAAAACTTTCCGGAGGGACGGGGCCTGCCGAGCCGCGGGGCGACCCCGCCGGCCCCTCAGGGCAGAGGGCTGGGGCTGTCTCCTCCCTCACCGGGAAGCGCCACCGCGCCGCGGCCTCCGCCGCCCGGGCGACCTCCACCGGGCGACCTCGGGGAGGCGCCGGGGGCAGGGCCGGCGCGTGTGTCAACACGGGGCCGCGACGCCGGCCCGGCCCCAGCAATGGGCGGCGCCGGGGCGGGAACGCGGAGCGCGGCGGCCGCGGCCCGGCGCTCCCCCGCCGCCATCGCCGGGGCCCTCCCGGAGCCGCCGAGCCCCCGCGGCCTCGCAGCACCCACCTGCAGCCCGCCGGCAGCCGCCGCTGCGGCGGGAGGAGCGGCCGCAAGGTCGCCTTCACCTCGCCTGCCGCGGCGCCGCCGCCCGCACCCCACGGTGTTCCTTGGGGCCCCGCCGGGCCGCCCCTCGCCGCCGTCCGCCAGGCACGGCCGGGGGCACCTGGTGCCGGGGCTCCACGGAACCCGGGGGGGAACCGCCCGGCCCGGCCTCGGCCGCGGGTGGTGGGCAGCCGAGGGACACGGCTCGCCCCCCGCGCCGTGGGTTCCGCCCTGAATCCCCGAAGGTTGCCGCGGTGCCCCCCTCCCGAAACGCCGCTGCGTTACCGGCTGGGGCCAGCGGGCAGGGCCTGGGCGGCGCGGCCTGGGCAGCTGGTCCTCCGGCCCGGCAAAGGTCCTGCCGCCATCGGAGAAAACCTCCGGGTGATCACGGGCGCTCGCTGTGCAAGTGTCCTTGTGCCCCACCGCCCCGGCTGTGCAGGTGGAGAGAGGGCGGTCGGAAAGCTTTTCGCCAAGGATCACGAACTCCCTTTGTGACAGAGAGACCTTAATTTCCGTCCCGTGTTCTAATTACGAGATGTTTCCTCCCACCCCGCAGTTACTTTAATGCAGTTGAAGTAATCTACCTCTCACCATCCCACCCGGCCCTCTGTGCTTCTGCCGAGGCGGCTGAGCGCCAGGAGCTGCTTGGAAGATATGAATGAAAGTCTGGTGGTGTGATTACGGCTTGTAGCTGATGGAGCATATCGTATACAAGATAAGACATACAGCCATTGCTACTCACAGGCTGCAAATGTGTGTGTGTATATATAGATGTATAACTGTTTCCCGCTCCTATTCTACTGTTGGAATTTATTTAAAAAAACCTCTTCTGGTACCCAGTGGAAGATGGGCTAAATTTTTAATATTTTGCGTCCAGTTTACACAAATCCTGCACAGATACATGAGCCCAAAGAGCCATTTTGCAGGGATTATTTTTTCAATAAAATGTGATAGATTTGCCTGTACAAATTACTCTGGAGGCACAGGGCTATAGTTACTTTCCTTTATAATTTTCCACAAACCCTCCCTCTTAGAGCTGACATAGCCTGTAGAATGATGGCATGATGTTGTTCCTTTGACTCATTAATCACAAAGTCTGTTGAATTTTTCGCTGGATCTCATCCCCATCCTAGGCATGAGTTTGGAGAGTTCATGATGCAAAAGACCACCTCTATCCCCTGGTTAATTTACTTTGCTGTACAGAAGGAATTTGAGGCCTCTACTTAAAAAATTAAAATGCTTGTTGCCCGTAGGCTGATGCTGTTTCAAAGCCAGAATGATGTCCAAAGTGACTATGAATATTAATTTAATAGGGGAAATTGGTGAAAGCAAGATGAAAGAATGAGACACTTGCAATGCTGCTTTGCTGCTTGTTATGGAAGCCTTTGCTGGTGATTGAGGGGCATATGAGTCAGTTAAAAGCACTGCAGTGCTGGAGAAAATGATTCTCAGTTATCAGAATAAGAGAACAGAGCAATGTGGAATTGATTTTGAAACTACTTAAAATCACGAGAATTTCACACTAACCTTTTTTTCTTAGTATACTCCGTAGTATACTCCTCCCGAGTTTGTCTAAAGGGTCTTTTTTACCTCATCTCCCATTTAGACGATCTTGTGATTCTGTAAGCCTGCAGTACATGGTGAGTGAGTAAAACATGCCAGTCATAGGCATGAGTTACGTCTGCTCAGATGGGAGGGCTACTCAAAATGAAGCGAGCTGCTTGATGTCACTGCACTGCTTGTTCGTAAAACCTCATTTCCTCAATGCCTTAGGGAACAACTTGCTTCTCAAAATAGGAACAGGATTCTGACTTGCAGTCAGAAACCAGGATTTTTCTGTGCTGTGACCACACGCCCACAATATAGTACTTTTATAATAGTACTTTTAAAGGAGGGACTGTAAGTGTTAGAAGACTTTCTTGGGGAAGGACAGTCAGGGGCTGGGGATTTATATGCCTTCAGAACTTCCCACATCTCTTTCTTCCTTCCCCACTGTATGTCCCCAGTCATTCCTACATCACTGTTCTTCAGGTTTTGCTGAAACTCAGGATTTCCATGGCTTCTTTGGGACTTTCACATGCTTCACAACACTTTCCTGGTCAGCTAATGAAAAAAAAAGCCATTAATAAATGAGAATGTACTCACAGGATTAGTCAGTACTTAAAAGTAAGAAAAGGGAAAACGGGACCAGTTGCCCTCTTTGGAAACCAGAACCTCCTTTGTTTCCAATACCTGCATTGGCATAACTACAACATAACATGGAATAGCAAAAAAGTTATAAGCAGTACTTTTTTTGTGAAACTGATCTCCTATATGTGTTAACTCTGATTTCCCTTCTGTCTTCCTTATCAATCTCTGTCAAGTCAAACTTTCGTTACGAGCTCTACATCAGATATCTCTCTTTTTTGTATAGGAAATGCACATGCATCTTTTCAGAATTTCTTTACCTTCTCAATTATGTTGTGCATTTCAGCTATTTTCTGTGACTTGAATATTTTCTGCCTCAGACAGGGAATGGCTCTTTTATTCCTTCAGTTGTCCAATGCACTGGCCAGTCCCTGTAACTGCACCCACTCCTCACTCTCTCAGGCTGGGAAACCTATATTGTGTGTCTATCCACAACAATCTGATTCTAATGTAACCCCTCAAACTCTCTTGATCCACCTTGTGCTTGAGACTATCAGATATGCCGGAGCAGATAACTAATTTCAGCATAGTATCAGTATCAGTGCCTGTTGCTTTTGTCTTCTTAAGTAACTGCTCCTTTACTTGAAGATCCTGTACATTAAGTGTATTTCTTGTTGGCTTCCTGCATTGGTTGTTTGAGTACCTTTGGCAAGTAGGCACTTATCCTTTCCTTCCACTTAACCACAATTATGGTCCCTGATTCCAAACTGACATACTTGAAATAACCAGATGGTTTTTCAGCTTTGTTTAGCCTCCACCTGGCATTATTTTACCGTTTTTAGCCATCACATTTTGTCCAGATATTTTTTCATCTAAGAATCTTACGCTGTTTCTACCATTATTTGTGTGAAAAACCTACATACTTATATGACAAAGCTGCTACAACAATGTAAATTTTGTTAATTTACGTTACCACAGCAACTGAGTCATACAGAAATGTAGTGTTCCACTGTCTGGTATTGCACTTTGGTGTTCTGATAAAACTAGGGCAATGTATTCTGTGTGCAGCTGCTATGGAGCTGGGTCTTAACTAGGTAGGTAACCATGCCTATCGGGTAGGTATCAATAGCTGCTGCCAAAATGGCCTTACCAGGTAGGATCCTGTAGGAATCTAAATCCAGTTCTGTGAGGAATTGTAGGCATGCTGAAAGAGGGGATTAGGAGCTTGACGTGTAGAAAACTAGTCTAGAAAACATAAGACACAGGTTGGGGACACAAAAGCAATGAGTCTAGACAGGTATAAAAAATTGCACAAATTCAGGAAATGAACAGGGGGTGAAAAAGTAATCTTCCAGAAAGGAATCTGCAGTCTATGATAAGTCTCAAGCTGAGTATGTGTCAGGGATGTGTTCTCCTGGCAAAACCAGTAAATACTCCAGGAAGATATAGATGTGGGGAGAATTCAGTGGGCTCTATGCAATATTGGTAGGACATCAGTGGAAGGGCTAATTTTGTGCACCACAGCTCAAGAACTATGTGAACCAACAGGAGTCATTGCAGCTGGCAACAAGGATGGATAGAGGACTGGGAAAACTGAGGAAGCTGGAGTTGTTCAGGCTAGAGAAAAGAAGGCAGAAGACAGACATGCTAAGACTCTTCATATACTTAAAAGGCCATTGCAAAGAGAAGGGGAATCATCTATTCTTAGTGGGTAGGGTAAGATGTAATGGATTTAAATTGCATCAAGGAGGAAAAGCTTTTCTAATGGTAACATTAGTGAGGCACAGCTTTACATCACAGGGTGTAATGGTGTGTCTGTTACCGGATGTCTTTAAGTACGTACTGGACAAATATTAAGTACTATTGATCTGGCATTGGAATTGGAGGGTGGACTAAGTGACTAATCAAGGTCTGTTACAGACCTATTTTTCTGTGATTACATATAATCCGAAGCTTCTCGTTAATCATCGTTTCTTTATACAGTCCCATTGTACATTCTGTTTTCTTTTCAAGTCAGATCCCTGGTCATCTCTCTGTTCTCTGAAGGACAAAATAAGGTTTTGTCTCTTTTTTCTTTCTGTGGAGTTGAAGACCAAAGCTTTTCTCGGTTTTTTTTTTTTGGTAGCTCACAACACACACAAACTGATGAGTTACATTGCATTTTACTGCAGAGATAGTTATTATAATTACACGTGAGTCGAACATGAAGCAAAATTTTAGTCAGTTTATTCAGACATGTTCTACATAAACTGTACAAAATGTTAACATTTATCTGAGATTCTCTAGTCATATACTAGAAAAAGTTACCTAATTCATAAAGTGTTACTGTATTCCAGACCAGTTTAATGCATGTAACCCCACATTCTCTGATCTGCACTCACAGGAGCACAAAACGTTTTTAATGTAAACTGTACTATGTTAGGTTTTTTTAGGCATGATTTGGTTTTGAAATATCTTGTATATTTAAAAAGCTCCATTCATTTCTACATTTCAGTTTAAAATAAATAGCTTATAACCAAGAATAATTGGTATTTATTTACTTGGCAGATCTGTTCAACAGACAACATTCCTGATAGATTTTCTGGTTTGTTTGTTGTTGTTTTTTTTTTTTCTGATCATGTTTTCTAAGTAGGTATTACTTTTTTCTACAAACTTTTGTGTTTATAGCCTTAAATCAGCATCTCTGTCAGAGCAGACCAATGGTTTAGGCATAAAAAAACCTGTTGCAACAATTGCCAATGCTAAATACTTTATTTACTGAGCTTTTTAAGAGAATGCCCATCAGAAGTTTTAACCTACTCTTTTTCATCTTAAGGACAATTTTGCAAAATTGTACAGTTGTTTTATCCTGTCAGAGAATGAGGGTTTTCTTTCTGTAATGATTTTTTGTTAAAGATAAATAGTGTGCTTTTCTACGCAGAACATGTATTGCTCATGTACCTGGGTTGGTCCACTTATTCATAGGTGAAGGGGAAAAAGTGACAAAATTTATTATAATATTGGATTTCTCAAGGTCATACAAGTGAAATGCTAAAAGGAAGAACCACTGACTTAATGGAAAGCCAAGGATATAGGAATTGAAGTGTCAATGTGGCTGAAAGAAACACATATTCAGAAAAGAATAGGAAACACACAGTGTCATTATGCCCTATTTATGGTAATCTAGGTTTTTAATGCCACAAGCAGTTCTTCCATTCACACCTCAGAAGACATACAGTAGAATTAGAAAAAAGTAATATGGATAATCAGAGATATGGGACATCTTTTCCATGAGCCTTGACTAAAAGTTTCTTTATTGCTAAAAGGACACAGCCAAGAGAGGTCATGAGAGGGATGTGTGTGAATAATGGATGGCACAAACCCCATGAATTGAGTATCTGTAACAACACAGGACTGCCACAACATGGTTTCCTCCACACATTTCAGCTGGACACCAGCCTCAGCCCCAGGCTGCTTTTACTGCTCCGCCTAAGGGTTAGGGTTCCACCTCAGGGTAGGGTTCAGAAAATCACAAAGCCCAGAGCTTCAGGGACTGTGCAGCTACAAAAGTCATCCTAAGGGGAATGCAAGACTGCCACCAAATGGTTTCCTCCACACATTTCCACTGGGCACCAGCCTCAGCCCAAGGCTGCTTTTACTGCTCTGCCTAGGGTTAGGGTTTCTTCTAGGGTTAGGGTTCAGAAAAGCACAAAGCCCAGAGCTCCAGGGATTGTGCAGCTACAAAAGCCATGCCAAGGGGAACACATGACTGCCATGACATTGCTCCCTCAGCATCTTTCTGCTTGGCATCAGCTTCCAAAAGCCCAAAGCTGAGTTTACTGCTCGGCCTAGAATTAGGGTCATACCTAGGATTAGGCTTTAGAAAACTACAAAGGCCAGAGCTCCACACACACAGCAGCTACAAAAGGCATACCGAAGGGAACACAGGACTTCCACAACATGATTCCTCTGTCTTTTTATTTGAGCTGGGGAGTGTCAGATAAAAATTTCACATGTAGTTTTGGGAGACACAAAATGAGAAATTCTCTGGAACCATCCAAGTTTTCAGAAAGGAAATGGATATGGCCACAGAATGAATATCCATTTAGAGGTGTTAAAATCTAAAGTGTAGAGATCTATATTTCAGTTTGTCCTTAAGGCAGTTCCAACTTCTAGCTTTGATTGAGCCTTTACACATTTGTTTAATTTTTGTGTTTGCAAAAAGCATCTTCAGCTAGCCACTGTCAGAAAAAGATCCTTGTCTGGACTGAGGCGTGTGCCCCAGAGTGAGCATTCTTACTTTGTTGTTAATTTGACTGCTGACTGAGAAGTCTCTGACATCCTTTGACTTGTGTGGGTCTGTGCTTCTGCAATCTTACAGCACTGATCAAAAGAATAAGCAGGAGATTCCTATCTGCCTTTGGTAAGTGATTTTTTTAATGTAAACTTAAAAAAAAAGGAAAAAAAAAAAGAGAAAAGATTGCTTCTTGCATCCTTGGACACAGTCAAGCATGGACAGATGCCTGACTCCATTATCACCTTCTCCTGCATCCTGATAAAACTATGCAAACTCTTAAGGTACTTTAAAGCCACAAAAATGGTCAATAATGCTGGGGGAAGGTGAAGGAGTGAAGAAATTCCCTTGTGTGCCTGACAGAGAATGAATTAAGCATATGCAAAACTACTTTCTGCAGGTGGAAGACATCACAGGGCATCCCTGAAGTGGGTCAGAGCAGGTGTCATGCTCACTGTTTTCAAAATTTTCAGAGCATCAGCAAGAGGGAGAAGTATCTGTTGTCAGCATATCCAGAAGTATGATTGAAAAATAGCATGGGAATCTTGTTCTCTGCAGAACACAAGAAAGTATGAATTTGATGCTTGAAAAAGTCTGAAAGGAGTATTATACAGCCCTTCAATCAGGAGGATGTGTACGTGTTGGCTTCTGGAGACCAAGAAGGGTAGAAGTCAAGCAGCAGCTTACTGGGAAACTGTGAGACTGTACAGGCAGAGGAAGAAAGCCAGTGGTGAGGTATTCTTCATACCTCTGACCCCCTCTGGGCTGTGGAAAACACTAGTAGAGTAGAGTAACCTAGCAGTCAAAAAATAGTTTAGGGAGGTCTTTCTTTATGTATATTCATCTATTGTGGCTGTCATGCTATGGTTTAGTGAATAAGGTGAGAAGGATATGGGAGCGTAAAATGACCTCATGCCATGTATTTAGTATTGGTTATTTGTATTTTGAAGCAATTAAAATTTAGAAATAATAACAAGCAAAAGTCATTGCTGCAACATTTCAAATTTTGAAACAAAAACCTTAATACATTAAGCAGTTTTGTATTCATACATTTTACAGAATTTTTGTTAAATAAAATAATTTGTGCTTCCATCTTTAGTTGGGGGTTTTGACTCCTTGTTTAGGAAGAAATTTTCACTGAAATTTCCTTTAGTTTATCTGAAAATATTTTAAATGCTAAAAATTCAAATGACAAAGCACTTGGGAGATAATTTTCACGTACTCAAATGTTTTATTTTCTTCACAGCTGGCAAAATTTGGCAGAGAATTACAGAGGAACAAGCTGTTTTCTGTTCTTCTGCAACCAGTATGACTCTTAGTCACATTCTACTGTTTCACCAGGTAGTATTTTTATTATAAGTTTTATACCTCTGAACTATGAGAAGTTGGTGTTTCTTTAAATTGAAGTGATACCATTTTGTTTCCTTCATTCTGGTGAAACCTGATCTTACTGATGCAAAAATCCTCCCCCCCAAACACCAATGCTTGTGCTTTTTTTTCCTTTCTGGAGAGGGGTTAATGTTATTTCCTATAGAGTTCTGTTTCATAATGGCTCAGAAATGAACATGACAGTTACCAGAAATAAACAAAATGGCTTTTGGTTGCAGTGAAAATACGTTTTTTCAGGAACTGTCCAATTTGCCCAAAAGCTGCTAACAACATGCTATCATTTTCTTAGTGATTTTGCATATCATTAATGAGGAAGCAGTAATATCTTTTCTCTTAAAGATTGCTGTTCTTTATGCTCATCTCCTTGGAGGTGAGACTCTCTGCTTTCTTTATTCCCTCCATTTATACAATCTTCTGCCCTCTTGTTTTGAACAAAGACCTGAAAGCAAGCAAGTATTGAATTGTCTCAATACTTATTAATTAATTATATTTGAGAGAGAAATGCTATGATGGTTGGGACTGAGTATCCATATTGTCAGACTTTGTTTCACTTTGATTTCTTTAACAATTCTTGAACCAACAGAACATTTTACAGTATCTGTATTTTAGTTGGGGGGGCAACATTGACTTTAGACACTTACCTTCACTCTGCTTCAGTCTTTGAGTGTCTTGGAGGCTTTTCCCCCACTTCCTGGCCACTTTTGTATGTCCTTTACCGTGATGGTGGGGAGGCACTGGCATGCATTGCCCAGAGAAGTTGTAGATGCCCCATCCCTGGAAACGTTCAAGGCTAGGGTTGATGGAACCTGGTCTGGTGGAAGGTGTCCCCCCCACAGCAGAGGGATTTGAAGTAGATGGTATTTAAGGTCCCTCCCACACAAATCATTTTATGATTTTGTGATTATAAGCAGGATCATAGAAATCATAGAAAACAGTACGAGAAGTGACATTATTTGGCCCATCATTATACTTCACAGAAGGATCATCTCCATGTAAGTTAGTGCTGAAGGTGTTTGTCCTACTTCTAGATAATGTGTGTTGATGCAGACACCTTATACTCTGTAGGCAAAATTCTCTAGTACTGACTGGTCTGTACTGTTTTCATAGTTTCCCTGTGACATGCCTTTCAAATGTGTGTCTACAGGTATATATCTACAAATTCTGTAGGCTTCTAAGTTTCTGCTAGAAATGGAGATATGGCTTGTTCTTTGCCTACAGATGGGCCTTCAGACCTGTCTGAGATGAAAAGAGCACTCCTGATGTGTGGAAGATACAATTTCTCCAAAGCCATCTTCCTCTGGCCCTTGGAATTTGCTGTAATAGATAAGATATCCTAGATACCAAGGCTGAGCCAGATGCCTTAGGAATTTGGTTACTCTCCTAACACTTCGGAAGATAATTGGTTAGAAATTAGGATGTTCAATTGGTCAGTTTCTGGTCTTTGTATAAACTTCTATTGGTTGTAGTTGGATCCTTCTTGAACCTATAAATATAGGTGTCTACCCTTTGTTCTGAGAGAATCCTGCCTGACCCCCTTTCGCATGAAATAAACTCGTGTGGAAATCGTCAAGCGTGGCCTCCGGTCTTTCTCAGCTGATGAAATATATGGGTTTCTGAGAGATAGCTACATGTTAGCACTCTCCGGTCCCGTTGAAACCCACCAGGGACCGAAAAAGAGAAAGAAACCCTTATACTGATGTTTAATCCGCATTGAAAACCATTCCATTCTGTCTCGTCCATAGGACAAAGATGGAGTGCAGCTTATTCGTTTCCTCTTTGTTGTGCTGTTTACCCTTATTTTTCATGTTGCTTCTCATCTTCTAAAGGCTAAACCAGTTGTTATTTCTTTAAACATTGTTTATTTTCAACTCATCCTTTTTGTTCCTCTTTTGATCCTTTCAGCTGTTTCTCAGCGGTTCTCATAATAAGGAACTTGAAACTAAGCACGTGGTGGATGAGAGACTGCATGGCATTAAACATCCTCTGTGAGAACCTCAGCTTGTCTTTTAGGAGAGGGTAGGGAACTTGATCAGAGGAAAAGTCCTCTCCAATTACATCACCACTGAAGCAAAAGTAGTACATGCAGCTCTGCATTGCTCACTTCAGGCTGTACTTGCTGAGAAGCTGAGCACTGCATACCAGTGAGCCACAAGGCCTGGTAGGAGAGTATCGAAATCAGCAGGTGCCACATCAGCAAAAGAGTGCTGGCTCTTTCTCTGCAATGTTTTATGTCTACAATGCTTTAAAAAAGATGCATGTGAAAGCAAGATGCCAGAAGTGCGCTTTTATTTTAGTTATTGCAGATTTGAGAAGGTATCACCTTCATTCTTGAAGTTGTGGAGTAAATTTTCAAATTAACATGTGAGGGAGGAATACTGAGAAGATTTTTTTACATATATCTGAAAAGCAAGTTGATCTAAAAATATAGTCCATTGTAGTTCAGTGTTCAGAAATATTACTCTTTTCAGTTCTATTTTTATAAACAGCTTGAATAATAGTTCCTTTAAAAAATCCTTTTTACTATAGTACATCCTATGATGGAGGATAATTGCTTCTGAGTATTCTACTTGTTCATCTGTCAATCAATCTATATGAAACTCAGAACAGTTTTGTGGGAATTACAGAACAAACTTCAAGTAGAGTGAATTGTCTGAGGTCAGATGAAATACAAAGGAAAATGAAATACAAATGACCAGACTGATGTTAGGACTGTGGGAGAATGCATGAATATCTGCAAAGAGCATTTGGGATAAATCCATGCTACTTTGACCATATCCTAAGTTTAATAGCATTATGGTACTAATTATGACCGTAAGGCATATGTAACCTGGGAGTCTGAATTTCACATGATTATCATTGATTTAGCGAATTCATGAAGGTTGCAAGGATAGAAACTAAGGCTGAAGACAGAAAATTTATTTAATGTTCTGTTGTGAGTGTTTGTTCATCTAGAAACATCTTATTTAGTTCCTTCTACTTTGATATTCTCAAAGTAATCTTTGAGAGGAAAGATAGGACATACTTGTCTTTGTGAAGACAGAGATGAATTAATTTTTCAAGAATAAACTGTCCTTGCACCTCCAGGTCCCTAGGGCAGAGCCTACTGGAGTAAGGTTTTTGATCAGTTGTTTTGATGCAGACCCTGGATGGGTCCCAGCTATAGGACCTGACAGATGGGCTGAAGGCTCTTATGTAAAAAACATGAGAATTCTTTGGTTTTGTGATTCTGAAATTGAAGATGAATCAACATCTTGATAGAATACCTTCTGCTTAGTGGTATTATCTAATAATATTTAAGATTTTCCACTGGCACCATGGTGCTTTGAATTCATATTGCTATATATTAACAAATCTCTCCTTCAATGTTCTCTTACTATTGTTACTGCTACTTGATATAATTTTAAAATTAAGTTATTGGCAAATCAGAATCAGTTTATTCATATCACAGAATGTTCTAAATTGGAAGGGACCCAAAAGGATCATTGAGTCCAACTCCTGGCCCTGCATAGCGCCATCCTCGAGTCACACCATGTGCCTGAGACCATTGTCCTAATGTTTTCTGAACTCTTGTCAGGCTTGATGCAGTGACCACTTCCCTGGGGAATCTGTTCCAGTGCCCAAACACCCTCTGGGTGAAAAACCTTTACCTAATACCCACCTAAACCTCCCCTGACACAGTTTCAGGTCCTGTCACTGTCACCACAGAGAAGACATCAGTGCTTGCCCCTCCTCTTCCCCTCACAAGGAGGCTGCAGATTGCAATGGGATCTCTCCTCAGCCTCCTCTTTTCCAGGCTGAACAGACCAGGTGACCTCAACCACAAGTGGGGGCTTTCCTTCAAAGGCCCTTCATCATCCTTGCTGCCCTCCTTTGGACACTCTCCAATAGTTTAATGTCTCTTTCATACTGTGGCACCCAAAGCTGCACTGGAGGTGAGGCTGCCTCAGAGCAGAGCAGGACAATCCCCTCCCTTGCCCAGATGGCCGTGCTGTGCCTGATGTCCCCCAGGACAGGGCTGGCCCTCCTGGCTGCCAGGGCACTGCTGCCTCATTGTCATGTACAACTGCTTCTACGTTTCTCCCTGGCCTTTGGGGTGTGGGTTTTGTCTTTATAAGGCTTTACATTGTTCATGACTTGCTATCATAAAGGACAACCTATTTCTTCCAGTTATTCAGTTATTATTTATTGTTTGTATTATTACTACACTAGCTAATACTCATTCGTCGAGGACTTTTTCTGGATGTTGTATGGGGAATGAAAAGAGGATCTCTGTCCCCTTCATAGCACACCTAACTGAGACCAAGAGAACATGGTGCCACAGTCAGAGGCATGTGATCTGAAAAACCATTGGTTTTGGAGATATGAAATGACAGATTTCGAGATTTACATATAGACAGTTCCATTTTTCTCATTTGAAAGTGACTTTTCTACTGAAACTGCATCATGAAAAAAACCCAAATCATCAAAACTGAACTGAAATCTCTTTTTTAAACTCTGGGGTTTTATTTTTGTTTTGTTTTGGGTTTTTTTGTTTTGGTTTTTTTGGTTTTTTTCCAGTTGATACAAACACTTCTTATTCTGATTAGGGGTGGATAATTTTTCTCCGTTCCTGAAAATTTTTTTCAGGTGGAAAAATCATTTGTGATTTGCTTTTTCCCCAGAGGACAGTGGGATGAGGGAAGGCTCTTTGGGTCTTGAAGCATAGGCTTCGCAATCACGAAGTTGTCTGTGGTAAACTCTACAGCTTTGGATCAATATTGAGTCATTTTGTAGTCAGTCTCCCTAATTTTCACTACTTTCAAATAATATATGATAGCAATTACTAAGCATGTCACTAGTGCTTCTCAAAATTTAAAGTGAAGTGTGCTGTAGGTCACTTGTGTTAAAGGACATCTCTTTAGAAACACCGTGAGGAACAAACTGAAATCACGGCTCACCACTCAGCATTTGAGAGGCAGGATGTGGAAAAGGCCCTGACCTGGTTCTTTTTTTGTTTTTTCTTGTCAATGTCAGGATAATTTTAGTTACCGGTATTGCTTTTACTTGATGTTTGTTCTATCTGTAGTTGGTTGGAATTTATTTGAGCACTGCAGGCTATTGAACTTAAGGCAGAGTGACATTAAGTAGGGTTGATTCTGTGTTAGCAGAAGATTTGTTATTGTTTGGTCATACTGTTGTGGGGTGAAATCTCACCATCTATTTAAAAATGGTGGTGTGAAAAGATGAACGCCTTAGAGAGGCATAATAATTTCCAATTTGATGCTTCAGTATTTCCTACTGCAGAATGGGCTGGCTTGATTGCTCTGTGGGCAATTTGTCAAAATTATTTATGCAAAACATGATTTGAAAGGGTGGCATCTTAGGCAGAGGTGAAAAAACAGCTCAGAAATATACTTGCTCCATGCTAGCTCTGCCCTTAAAAATGACGATTAATATTTTAAATGTCTTCAAGTCCCGAAAAGTATTCCTGCATTTCACTGTGTGTAGAGCACATTAGCTACAATATATTGTGATTGCCTTCATGGTTAATGTAAGAATAAAAACAGTGCAATTGTTTATTAAAACCCAGGATTAATTTTTAAATTTAATTTAGCACAGGTCCAGAGGAATGTACATGATACTGGATGGAAAGCCACTTCTCTGAAAAACCCTCAGCATGTGTCAGTAGACAAGGATATTTGGTAAAGTTTCAGTTTTCACAGATGAAAGGTAAGAAAGATTTACATTTATACATAAACATACACAGCAGGGGGAAGGCTCGTCTGCCTCACAGCTTGTGGCAACTGTTCAAATGAAAATGAGCACTTCTGAGGACTTCTATTCTGGGAAGAGCTACAAGTCTAGGCTGCCCACTGTGCCAATGGCCCCAAGAGCAATACACCTTAGATGCATCCCACAACATGGGCTGGCTAACAAGCATATCCTCAGCTTCAAAGAGTTATGGAGTACCACAACTGTTTATTGATCATACATGAAAGAGCTCAGCTGCTCGTGGTGAAGGTTCCATCATATACCAGAAATATCCAGACTGCGTCCTAGGGAGAGACATAGGTTGGAAATGAAACAACATTCGTACAATTCCTAGAGCAGCAGGAGCTGGGGAGGCAAGAAAGAGTCTGGGCTGTGTATCTGCCTTGGCACCTGAGCACTTGTATTTCTGATTTTAATGAAATGCCTCCCAGTTTGGGACCGGCCTCCTCTGCAAAATCCTCAATGGATATGTCTTACTGGACGTAAATCTGCCTTGATATTTTTGAAGGGATGAGCACGGACCTGCTCTGTTCCTGGGATAGATGGGAGAAATGGTGTTCCAGATTTATGTGATGCTGGAGGATCGATCGATTCTGTTGTTGGGGTTGGGAGGAATTGCTTGATGGCAACATTAAACAGCTTGGATTTTAGCTCATGTTGATTGTGGGTTTAGCGGCAGCTAACAATCCTGCTTCAGGAGTGTGTTCAGGGAGCTGCTGCCTAGGTGTCCTGCATCAGATTTATGTTCACTTTGAATCCTTGGGTGGTTTTTGATTGGCAACCAAGATGTACCTGTTTATTAAGCAGGAGAATTAATCCCTACCATGGAGAAAAACAAATCCCCAGGCTGCTTCTTAGAGCCATAACCTGTTAGAGATAGAGCTGGGTGTTCCTGGAAAAATCTCATGTAATGTGAGAGGGAACCAAGCACTAAAAAGAAATCACAAGGCCTTTGCCTCATCCAGGTCTTGCTCAAAAGGAAATAATATGGTCTCATATTTGCTGCTTTATAGTAGGTAGCAGTGAGACTTGAAAGTAAGAGATAGTTGCCTGACATCAACCAGGCCTTGAGTTTAGCCTTACCTCCTCCTGCAAGAGGCATTGCTAAGCAAAGAATAGATGCTTGTAGACCAGGCTCAGCTTAGCCATCTTTATAACAGTTTATAGGTGTCTTGCCAAAAAATTAGCATAATATATACTAGGACTGGCTCTGGACGTATTGCTGCATGAAGGAAGCCTCTTTATATGCTTCTCCAAGTATGTTGCTGAAGGCTACAATAGCAGGAGAATAATACTCTGATATTGGTTTGCATAAAGTTAAGTTTGTATCCTGTTATCCAAGAAGAGCTTGCAGAAAACCTGAACAAAAATTGATGTTCTTGCCTCATTTTCTGTCAAAACATTTTCAGATCACCTGCTAGTATTGCTGCATGTATATTTGCATTGTAATTAATCAGTATGATCCATCTGTCATTTTTGCACAGGTAACAGTCTTTTGTATTAGGAAAATGCCAGGTCCTTACCTTCGATGTTTCAACAACTCTTCCCATATAAGTTACTTGGAGGATTTTTGAGGATTGATTAAATTTGATTGAGATGATGTCATATCTTGGGATTAATATTTTTTATTTGAGACTAGATAAATGTTTCCTTCTTTAATGTGATTTATTGTTTGCCTGGGTCAGAATTCTGTGTTTGGAAGAAGGCTAGTGTGTCTCTCATCCCACTCCTGAACCATCTACGAGTTTTCCAAGGAGTCTGAAAGGGAATCTGTTGTCTTCAGGATCACTCCTAATTCTGGTGTATTTTAGTCTCTACTATTCCAGCTACCCTAAAATCATGCAGAAATTGTAAGGTTCTTTCTTTTTTGTTCACCTACAAAGCTCTCAGGTTGCTCACTGGATCAAGTTCATAAATGACTCATCCTCACATTTGATTGTCTTGATATGGATTCTGATTATTCTGGTACAAACTTATATCATTGCTTTTCTCTGGAAGCCTTCAAGGAAGAATTCAAGGAAGCCTTAAAATGAACCTCTGTAAAGCTATTTGTGGACTTCTGGAGTACAGTTTATAACTGTAAAATGATAACTGAAGCGCTGAAAATGAAATTTTGTGTGAGCGTGTTATTGAAGTATTTAATCTGAGACAGAGTGTTTATGTTTATAGAAAGGTGAAAAAAGTAAATGATTATTGGTGCTTTATAGATAATACCTATAATTAATCTGGGAACAATAACATTGGTGGCAAATAACTCTTCTCTGTCTCTGTGGTCCCCTAGGTCTGGCTTTCTGACACGAGGATACCATGATGTGTACTAGAACGCTGATAAAACCTCTGACATTTCTGTGCTGACCATTGCACAGGAAATAACATTTTACACTGAACAGATGTTGTCACAAAGTCTTTACTTTGCAGGCACCTGGTTCAGCTGAGAGAGCAGATTCATAGTACAGTTTCTCAGTGTTCATTCCTGGCCTGATGGCACTCATACTTCACTGCTCTTTTGAGGGGATATAGAGATATTCTTTAAATGGAACCTTTTGGGCTCCATTGAGAGGGGATATTCTTTAAATGGAGCCTTTTGGGAATTTTTTTTTAAGATTTCGTTTCCATTATTGCAAACTGCAATAACTCCAGCTGGTGCTTGTGTGTTTTTAAGACCTCCAGCTATTGCTTGCAGGAGGCTTTGTATAAATATATACTTACACATATAAAAATATGAGATTAAATACTTTCTGCATATTCATCTTTGAACTCCAAATTTATTCATTGTGTAGCTATCACATGAGGTATGTTCTTAAATGTTTTTTTTTTCACTGTGCCCTGGTAGTCATGTAGTATCAGGGAGGGTGGCATTACTAACCCGTACCCTGTGATGTTCTGCACTTGTTGATTGTGATATTTTTTACTTTTCATTCTCAGGAAGTGCAGTACTTAACAGATACCTTGAAAAATTGTTCTATCTTGCCATATTTTACTTCATATTTGATGAATGTGGTTTCACCATGAAAGATTTTGATAGAGGATTATTTTTCCCCTATGCTTGGTGATTTTTGCCAGGCTTTATGAAATGCTGATGTGTTTTTCTGTCCACAGAAAGCATTGAATAATGATATTAACATTTAAGGGGAAAATGACTGATCACAGAGGATTTGCATTAGTGGCTATGGGAAGAGCCTTGTTTACTTCAACTACTGATGCGTATTGCATTAAACTAAAACAAAATTATCACAGGCTTATTGCAGTTATTTGCAAACCAGCCGGGATCAGATAGTCAGTTGGTGGCATAGGAGTCCCTGAGCTGTTCTATTTAACTATAGAGGTATGCTGTAATACATAACATGAACCTCATTGTCTGTATTTATTTATTGTCTATAATTATTTTCTGTCATGTGAGTTTAGAAAGTATAACAGAAGTGCTTTGAGAGAAAGCCTATATTGAGAAAAGGCTATGAGATCCTCCAAAAACCTGGTCCAGGACTGCTTAAGGACTGTTGATTAAGTGGAGCATGGTATTTTATGAATCTTTGCCATTTCTTTTTCTACTTTAATGTTCTTCCATGCTCAATGTAAGTAACACACAAAAAGTTTGGAGAAGTAAGTGGATGGTATATATGCCCTCCTGCTTAAAATAAATTATGGTAGAAAAATAACCTTGTCATCAAAGGCACATACTACTCTCTAGCAAAGCATGTGAAAGTTTCAATTCCTGTAGGAGTGAGTTGTTCTCATCCATTGTGACTCTTTGTTACTCTCTTTGACATAAGCAAAAGCATTTTTAAGGCCCTCTTAAAAATTAAGCAATGTGCTACATGCTACCATCTAAAAAAGCAGTGCTTTCTGCTTCCAAGGAGTCCTTTTGGTCTGTCCTGCAGTGCTTTTAACACACAGCCTGACTAGAATACAGCATGCTGCTCCATCCGAAGGCTGTCCCTGATGGCAGAGCACAGCCTCAGCTGTGATGTGCCATGCACAGGAGCCCTTACATGGTCTCAGTGAGCTTAATGACAGCAACACTTGATTTTGCCAAGTGACAGTCTGTTTGCTTTGTAGTTGTGCCTTTGCTTTGTGACTATCCTGTACTGTCTGCCCTCCCAGCACAGTGCCTGGTCCATGGACAGCATCCCCTGAAAGCCCCTTATGCCCCTAACATGAGACTCCTGGGCCCCTGCTGTCCTGGGGTGGTGTGTGATGGAAAATGATGTTCTCTTTTGCAGGGCATTCTGGACTTGTCCCATAGCCAGGCACCTCAAGCTTCCTCAAGGTGAAAGGCAGTGCAATGCTCTGAGGGAAGTGTATTTAAAGCCCTGAGTGTGCTGGAGCTTGTGTAATGTCAGGAACTCACACATACTAGCAGCTAAATAAATACCAAACTAACTGCAGACTCACAAATATGGAAACCTCTTTCAAGCTGAGCTTTTAATTAGGAGTCACCATTCCCAAAATATCCATCTAGCTTGTCTCATGGGTCACCCCAGCTATCTACCGTATTAATGAGACCAGGAATCACTCTGTCTTTCCAGTGAAAATATGCAGCAGATGTCAGTGTCCTTTCCAAGGTAGAAGGCCAGGCTGAATGTTACCTTTCTAAATTAAAGGTCAGATGTGCTAGCAGAGAATTGCAGAAGCCAGAACAAGATGCCACTAATCAGATATTTGAAGTATCTTGACCCAGGGTGAAGCATGGGATGGAGGAACAGGAATCTGAATCCTTATTTCTCTTGTCCTACAAGATATCATAGCTCTGATCTCAAGCTCTGTGTGTTCCTTGTGGACACTGCCCATCAGATTCCTTGGTCTCTGAGCAGCAGGTTGTCCATCCCTCATACTCAGCAGGGACTAGCTGCTTGTAGCCCTTATAAAGTGATTATTTTGAAGGGCAGTGGCCCAAGGAAACCAGGGTAGGGTTAAGGATTGGAAAGATGTTCACACAATTAGTAACATCAGTTTTTGAAAAGTTGTGACTTAGATTCCTACATTCCCCCTCTCCTTCCCTCTTCCCCACTCAAATTGCTGCTTTTTTCTTTAAAACATATTTTTTCTTCCCACTGGCTGCTGTGTCTCCATACTTTATTCCTGCATGTAAGAGTTAGAGATGGGATTAATTTGTGCTAAAGACCAAGCTCACGTGACCACTGGCACCAGGCTTTGAGCTGGAAATGGCAGGAGTTCAGGTAACAGCCTGGCAGCTTAAACTATGGAATTCAGCCACAACTGAGGATGGAGACCCCACTCCCAAACCTTAGGCAAATTCAAAGGGCAGAGGGGAAAGGCAAAAAAAAAAGTATGAAAGTGTATTTTAACAGGGTCAGAGGAGCAGGGCTGAGTATGAGGGACCCAAGGAGCTGTTTTGTAGCTCTGTGCAAAAAAAAAAAAAAAAGGCATTAAGGAGCAGCATCAAGGTGTCTGTGAGAGCTCTGCGAAAAAGGCTTACCTTTCTTTAAAATTGGTCCAGAACTGGGACTTTCTTTCCTGAGATTAATTAAAATGCATAGAAAAATATGTTTTTCCTTGTGTCTTTGCTGATGATTGCTGTCAGCCTGCTGCAGACATTTTTGGCTTGGATATATCAGAATTAGATGTGCTGTTAGTTGGTGTCCTGCATGGGCTTGCTCTAGTCCATTTTATACTGCATCTTTCTATCTAGACCTGAAAGACCATTAGGATAAACTCAAAAATAATTTTGGACAGTGCTGTGCTTTGAAGGGGACAGTGGTGGTTGGAGCCAAAGATGTTAGGATGTTTCTTTTCCACTATTAGTGCATAAAAACAGTGCTCATCACTCATCTTCTGCAAAATATATTCCTTAAAGATGCAAAAAATATGTATATAAAATTTTAAAAAATCAGACTATCATTCATTATGCATTTATGTTCTTTGGCTAAGAGGATTTTAAAAAAGAAATGTAAAATTACTGAGCCCTAGAAACAGAATGCAAATAGTTTTTGTCCCTGTTATGAAACATAACTTCCCATTAGGTGAACTCCTCTCCTGGTGGGTCAGTTCCAACAGCAGGATTGCATTTAACACCACTGAATGCTCCTGTGGTCATTACTTGCAGTGATACCCAGAACTAATTTGTAGAAACAATAGGCAAGAGAGGGGAACTGAATATTTTATCCTTGAAATTATAGGAAAAAGTTAATAACATAGCTAGAACCCTAATTAATATTATTTTTAATTTTTTTTTCTGAACCAGAACTACAGACCTATCTGGTGTGATCTCCTGATGCAAACCCTTAACAGCCTTTGCCCACATACCCCATACTGTAGGAACCAGAGCACCTGAGCGCATCTTCATTTGTTGTCCTGTTCAATTAGCCTTATGTACCAGCCTCAGTACCTTTGCCTCAGTGGCAATGCCTTGGCCATGATTCCCCATGCTCTGTGCCCTGACTCAGCACCTTGCACTTCACCCTGAATGTAACCTTCCTTTTCTTTCTTCAAAGACACTGAGGGCAAAAAAAAAATTCTGGTAATAGTTCTGCTTTTATATGGACAAATAAAATATTCTATCTATTTGTGGAAATGTACATTTGCCTTTAATGTGCTTTTCCTTCTCCTGTTAGCTAAAAAGGTATTGCAAGGGTTTCTTTTTCCCTCAGTGGATTTTCCTACATAACTAGTGAGAAATGGCAATTGCAGTGTTCACCATGTACTTGTGCGGTGAACAAATAACATTCAAGCACTGTGAAAAACATAGTGTCATTTCCCACCAAACTTAATGAACAATACTGTATCACCTACTGAGTGGCAATCTGTAAAGCACTGTCTGCTCAGGAGTTGATGCAGAATCATAATTTAGTGGCTGATATTCTCTGTTTACTTACAAGTGGTCCAAAATATTATGCATAGGACGTAAGCTTTGTTTCACAGAGTCTCTTCTTTAGGGGCTGTCATGGTTTTGGTCTGTCTGAAAAGCTGCCTATCAAACAAGGCTGAATATGGGCTAGCTGTAGCCAGCTCTCTCAGGCACTGGTAACAGGGTAGCAGTGATGCTTGGCTTGTGCTGCCCATTTGCCCTTTGTCCCAGCCTGCTGATTGAACCTGGCAGCTTTGGGGGTGCAGATAAATTCCCATTAATAGTGGAACTGGGATAAGAAACCTAGTAATTTGTAAAATTACTTCAGCCTGAGAGGACTGAGATAAATGGGCTATCTTGGAGGATAAAAGTCCACTACCTCTTCATTGAACCCTTCCAGTGAATCCACCTAGGTTTTTGTTGAGATGAAGCAAAGAAACGCTCACTGCCATGTTCACTGACTTGCCAAGAGAATCAGGAAAATCTGAGGACTTAAAGAAAGGAAGGTCATTAAGTACCAGCCACAGTCCTGGTCCCTCTAGAGGGTATAATGTCCCTTAAATAAAGCAACGCTTCACTGCTGTTACACCATGCAACAGCTCCTCATCCAGTTGATACTCAAGGGCACATGCTGCATAGCTGGAATTAAATAGGATGCAAAGCTGAAAAAAACCAATTGTCAGTCATTTATTGTTACCTGTTTAACAACCCTAATAACAACACTTTCTTTTTTTCCTTTTTTTTTTTTTTTTGTTTGTTTGTTTTGACAGGAGGCAGTCAAAGGTTCGTTTTTCATTGTTCAAGAGAACAAGATTTGCATTCCAGATGCTCAGGATGCTGTACAGATACTGTGTGCAACATCCTGAGCAGAAAATGTGAGTTTAACTCTCCTGGCCTGACTCTGGAAGAGTACAAAGGTTCTGATCTCATGGTCCTTCAAATACAAGGAAATTACTGAAGTGGACTTCCATCCATTACAGAAAATGCTCTCTCGTGAATTATGTAGGTTAACTTCAACCTCTGTTGAATTCAGCGCAATTGCAAAATATTTACTGGGGTATAGAAGCAGGTTATTTCTGCAGTGAACCTTAGTTCTCAAGGCTGCAAACTCTCAGCCTGGTCATAGGACACACACCTTTCAATGTGCTTAGAAATCAGTGCAACAGAGCTTGCTTCCTACTCCTGCCTTTCATTGCAAATCAGCTGTAGTGTTAAACAGCTTTCAGCCAAAGAAATCTTTCACACTTTATTGAGGAGGCCACTTTAACAATTCCTTGGTAGGTTACATGGAAAAGCATAGGAAACCAGATGCTGTTTGTTCTAAACTGAATCAGAATCAGTACCCTTTTAAACAGATGTTTTACTAGGAGTGTCAAAGCTGGGGACGTTGTGGGATATACTTTACTACTAGATACCATATGGGAACCCAGGTGTGATATTGGACACCCTGGCCCCTTTTCTTGTGCCAGTTTCCTATGTGACTGAGAATTATACCTGGAAAAAAACAGGGCTGGATGGCTCCCTACAGGTCACCTACTTGTCCTTTTACCTAAGGGAAAATGAACTGGAGCTATGCCATCCCTGAAAAATGTTTATCCAGTAAGTTCTTAAGGATGATGGAGATGAGCAGGCCTCAGCTGAGATCTCACCTGCTCTGAGCTGGTTGTGAATATCTTCCCCGGGTTTCCTGCTGGCTCATCTTCAATGTATTCACCCATGAGGTGATTTATGTCTCTTTGAAAGAATTTGACTTTTCTTTATCCCCTGCTGCTCTCTAGCTTTACCCTTTCCTGAGCAGTCCTTTGTCTTTTCTTTTGTGGATGCACCAACTATAATGTCCCGCAATGCAGGAGGAACATGGAAAGTGACTTAGCTTTTTACTTGGATATAAGCCTGGTCCAGACACTCTAAGTTTGAAATAACAAGAGAAAGTGGCACTTGGGGCTGGTTCAACAGATGAATAAAGAATTTTAACATTTGTAGCTAAAATTTGGCACAGTCAACTTGCACCAGATTTATGAAGATACACACACCCAAAGAGAACAGTATTATTTACAGAAGAGTGTTACAGATGGAACAGATTAACCAAGATCATGGCCACATCTTTTTAAAATTCAGTAGCAGACCTACATTTCAAGGTAGTTCCTTTCTGTTTCCTCTCAGCTTAATTTCAGCAGGGCTGAATTTCTCTTTTGAGGCTGGTTTGCATAGACAGATCATCTGGCAGAACATAATAGAGGCACTTGAAGAATTAGATTTCTGTAGCTGGTTGCCAAAATTAATGTATTTGAGCCTGTAAAATTTTGCAAAATAGAGAAGAAAATATGGGAAGCAGAAGAAATTATGCCAATCATTTGAAGATCATTAAAGTCATGGAGAAGAGATTCGTTCATTTCCATAGCGCTTGCTTTGGGCCCATAGAATACAATTTATGAGAGCCCAAGGGCTTTGGAGTGAGTTTATCTCTGCAGTTTATTACAGATTTTGGGATTACAGCAAAAGTGAATTTAGTGGAGTCATCAATCTCTCAAGCAACTCCTCAACATTCATTCCCATTCTCTCCTTCTATTTTGCTGTTCTTCCTTGGCAGCTCAATTTTGCAGCACATAGAGTAAGAGGCAGGTGAAACTGGGTTGGGGTACTGAAGACTCATCTGATTTATATGCCATGGGAAAGGAGGGTAGGGTCAGGGGAGAAGAGTTGACACCAGGGAAGGTTTAGCTAAGAGTCCTCTGCTTGAGAGCTGCTGGCACTATCTACTTCTAAAGTTCCCTGCACCTGTGAAAAGAGTGGAAAATAATTTCTCCAGGCCCTTTGGACCCATGACTACTGATAAACCCCTGAGAAGTAAAAGTCTCTAGAGACCACACCTGCTTCTTTGGCAAGAGAGTGAAAGACAAGACACAATTGTCCAACATTCAGGGTAGGACTCAGTCTGAGATTCCAAAACCTCAGTGTGGGGAACTGAGAGCTGTAGTGCCAAGGAACCCATCACGGGTCATGAGGTCTCATCATCATGTCTCATCCCAGCTGAGACATCCCTGGGGTGGAGGGAGCTGCTCAGTGGCCAGGCACTAGAGACCTGCATGCCTGGTTGGGTGCCAGCACACTGTGTCATTCAAGTTGCCTTGCCTCCAGCAGGCCATGGTTCTTTGTAAGTCATGGGCCAGTCATGTCTTGGGTGCCCCAAGGCATCTCAAATCCTTGTGTATGCAGAATTTAGTCAAGCAGTAGGCAAATATATCAGGGTGAAGTGAAATATTTTCTGAGGTCTCCTGGTTTTACTTCCTCAGGATTCAATCCAGTTGTCTGTATATAGGTACCTAGTGATGATTGAGATTTGCTTGAGTATCTGAGACATCCATGTGGGCTGGTGCACATGGCATAGGCACCCATGGGAGATTAATGCCTTATGTAGCTGCAGCTGGGGACTAAAGTGTCAGATGGCACTGAACACCTAATCTGAACTGAGCTCTGTATCTCCACTGACCATGGTGGGCCCTTGGTGCCTAATTCACATGTAGACATCCCTAAGGAAATTCCTAAAAGTCCTGCTGGCTACTCTGGGCTAATTACCCTTATTTCCTTCACTAACCATACCTTGAGACAGGGATGTCATCTGACAAACCCAGTGGGCACTTGTACTAATCCAACATAGTTCTGACTGTAGAGTACAAGATCCTCACCTTTGAAAAAGTGAGGCAAAAATAACTGAATACAGACCAGAACTTTTATTCTTTACTTAGGCAAAACAATGTCCTGGGTTGCTGGCAGTGCTGGTGAAGAGCATTAATTCATATTGAATAATTATTTAATACTGTATAACCATGCTAAGATATCGCAGTCATTTCCCAGGCACTAATCTCTAACCACAGAGAATGATATATTGACTAAGATCCATCAATTTGTTTGTGACAGTATTTAAAAAGTAGAAGTTTTCAAAGCACTGTTTTGAGTAACACAACTTCACTGATTATATATCTCACCTATCTTGCTAGGTTGATTTCCCTCTATATTATTAACTCTGAAACTTGTTTTCTTCCAACAAAGAGTTACTCTAAATCCAGTTTTTCCATTACACAGCTATTTCCATCTGTTTTTTGTGCATGTACTGCTAACACTTGGAAAGTCAATGTTGGCAGCATGGTGTTACGCGAAGTGCCAAATATAGGAGATGAGGTAACCCAAAATGCTGGCTGGTTAGTGACAGACACCCTTCATATACTGCTGACATGCATGAGAAATCAATGTCACAAGACCACCGCATCACCTGGAACATTTTCTTCACACCACAAAGACCCCATGTGTGGGGTCTGTACCGGGGGGCCCTGAAGCCATGGCACACTGACTCCAGTCATCCAAAAGTAAGGTCCAGGCTAAGCTTTTGAATAGCCTCCATCAATGGCCAGAGAGGCAGAGGAGGACGTTTCAAAGGGTGATTCACTTCCTCCTTAACTAGAGAGGGAACTTGTCCTTTAACTGAGGCTGGATACTGTATTTTAGACAGCTGAAGTTAAGTGACATGAATACCTCCAAAGTCCCAAATTCGTAGGGGTGTTACTCTGAAACTTTTTGCTCTGTACTTAAAAAATTGCTGCGTCTGCTATGATTTTAGGTAAAGGTCTTTTGTCAGTAACATTGAGGCTTGAGTAATAAGCTTGACATTTAAAATTCTCTTAATAATGGAGAGACCTGGAAAGACCATTTAAAGTTTTATGTCTTTCTATCTGTGCACTGAGTAATTAATGCTGGTTTGGTTACTAATTTCTGCATGGTACAGCAGGTTACTCAGCCAATTATCTTACTCATTTCATCTAGACCAGAATTTGAGATTGAGAAGTATCACTGCACATAACATTATCAATCACTGCCACACTTTCTGCAGTTGCTTTAATTGTGCTTCATTACTTGTACCAGTCTCTTGCATTCCAGGACTTTAAATATGAAATTATCTTAGTGTTAAAGGTGCTAGTGAAGAGATTGGTTTGAACTTCAGCATCTCTGAAAACTGTTTGACAGTGAAAAGTTTGACAAAAGACAAAAAGCTCACAATTATTTCTACTACCTGATATTAACTTTTCTCAAAGTGTGATTTTAACACATTTTCCATTTCAATTAATCTTAGGTAATGGATTGTATTTTGATCATCAGCTCTGGTTTTAGAGTGAGGCTTGAATCTCCTAAAAGGACCTTGATTTTCAGCCATATGAGCCTATATCTTCTTTATGATGGTACCAAGAACCTTGATTTTCCACCTTGAGTTGCCTTTTACAAATCCAAGGTTACTGTTTTAAATAAGAAAACATAGCAGAAGTACCAAAAGTAGGCAGTTGTTACCAACTGTGCCCTAAGTTTCATTATGGCTACAAAGCATTTTAGGAGTCATTGAAATGATCAAATTCTAAAATGCAGATATTGGCCAGTACCCTTCAGAGCTGACAAATCACTTAAGACATCTTATTTCCTAAGTAAACACCTTGACACCTTAACAAAAAGTGCTCGATTTCACAAATATGCCAACTCCCAACCTCTGAAAATCAATTATCTTCATTCAGTCTAACTAAAACTCCAGAAACATTGATGGCTAAATGTACTGATCTTAAGTTTAGGACCAAAAGGCACATTTCTCACTTCCCAAGCTATTTTTTCAATCAATCAGATTAATGAGCTATCTTGGCTTAGAAAGGGATTTTCTGTACAAGCTTTCTTTTGACCTTGAATATTAAATTTGGCTCTGACAAGCAACACCAGTCAGAACTTAAATATACAGACTTGTAATTTCAAGGTTTGTTCTTATATTTGTCCTCTTTATCTAGTGCCAAAAAGTCTTTTATTACAGAATTATTTCTCAGCTTCTTTTCAATGAATATGTAAAATTCAACCTATGGTAGAAAATGTTCTCCCTTTTGATAGGTATGTTTGTAATAATTTTTGTGCGCTTCCCTCTCACATCCCAGTTCTGCTGAATTTGAGCTGCATAAATTTGTGGTTGTGATCAACAACAAAAGTAATTCAGTTTTCCAAATGCCTTGCTGACAAGTCTGATTATCTCAAAACAAAAGAAACAGGGGGGTTGTGTTTACAAACTATGTGCTATCAAGATCAGAGAATGGAGTTGTGATATTAAGATGATTAAGGTTGCTTATGATACAATCGCCTATTTAAGGGTTAAGATTTTCTTTAATGAGATGAGGAAGTGTCATGGTGTAACGCCAGCCAGCAGCCAAGCCCCATGCAGCCTCTTGCTCACACTCCTACTGGTGGGATTGAGGAGATTGTTTTACCATCAGAATGGCAAAAGATAAAAAACTCATGGGTTGAGGTAAAGACAGTTTAAAAGAGAAAACAAAAGCCACGCACACAAGGAAAGCAAAACAAATGATTAATTAAGTGCTTGCCATGGGCAGAGAGGTGTTCAGCCATCCTCAGGAGAGCAGCACCCCGTCACATGCAGCAGTGACTTAGGAAGACAAATGCATCACTTTGTCCCTTCCTCCTTCTCCCCACTTCATACAGAGAGCAGGATGTCAGATGGTCTGGAATGTCCCTTTGGTCAGTTGGGGTCACCTGTCCTGGCTGTGTCCCCTCCCAACCTCACAAGCATCCCCATCATAGCAGGAAAAGTGCAGAAAACGCCTTGGCTCTGTGTAAGCTCTGCTCAGCAATAACAAAAATACCTTTGTGTTATCAGCATTTTGTTCAGCACAAACCCAAAACAGACCCACCATACCAGCCACTGTCAAGGAAATCAACACTACCCCAGACGAAACCAGCACGGGAAGAAACCCACCACCTATGAATCCTAAAAGTATCTTACACAGAAAGACATATAGCCCATAATTTAGCCTTCTTATTTGATATGTAAGTCTGAGACCTCCATCAGACACTGATTCTTCTAAGCACATTTTTTTGTCTCCTTGTTGCTGCTCATAGCTGTTGGGAACTTGACCTTTGTGATGCCAGCATCAGCTTTTGGTGGGAGAGCTTTATTCTCCTTTGCTTATGGGTCATCCTCAGAGAGCTGCCTGTCTCAAGGCCTGTAGATAGGCACTACTTCTACAACACTGAGAGCTGCAGCAATCCCATTAGATGACATTCCCTTGCATACCTGAGGTCATGGCTGATGGGTCTATTTGGCACAGAACACCTTGGAGGAGAGGGAGGATGTTCTTGCCCTTAGGTATGAAAAGACTCTGCTGTCTCCTGAGTGAACAGAAATTGAAAGGTTTGATGTGATTTGGAAGATTTTGAGAGACTTTATGGGCTGGTAGGTAATAACATGCTGCTCTCTTCCCTTGAGCTTTCCTTTTCCCACTGTCTGTAACCCTTCCAGCAATAAAAGTGACAACGCAGAACAATCAATCAGAAACAACTATTCCAGGATTAGACTTGGATCAGAAAAGTCAAGAAGAATTTGTCTGATTTTTAGAGTACGAGGCTCTGTGCCATGTGCAAATCAGATCCTCTATCCAGCTTCAGGTCAAATTTCTCAAGCTGGTCCTCAGATACCAAGGTCACTAGAACCACCATCTGCTTTTTAAAATGTGGACATTAATCCCAAATGTTTCACATTGTGTTGAGGGTATGCACAATTGAGATTCAGTAGAAGAGACATGAATATTAAGAGATTAGGAGATGATTTAGTGGATTTGTCTGCTATTACTCAGAGTGCACCACTTAAGTGAACCTAAAGTTTCAGCTTACTTGTGGAATTTTCATCATGATGTGAATGAAGAGGTCACAGAAATGTTTTGCCAGACATTTCAATGAGCATATCCCTTGGAAGCACATGGAAGCACAAGGAATTGATTCATTGACTCAGTACATTAAATCATGTTTTAAGCATTAAAGTGGCAGCTGTTCAGCAATTAAAGGATATGCCTATTTCCAAGTGCTGCTATAAAGAATATAGCCAACATCTTTAAACAAGTGTACCATTACAGCATGCTTTATGACAGGTTTCAGTCTCTTACACTTCATGAATTATTTGCAAGTTTGACAGTTTAGGAGGGCTTTGATCAAACCAGTCCAGAGCTTTAACATTTCCCCAAAACGGCAGACAGGAACTCCTGGAGAAAAATGAAATAATTTTCCTTCCTGCTTTGGGCTACAGCTAGGGGAGTGTAATTGCTGTTCCAATATAATTTTGTATCTGCAATACTGGAACACCTTTTAAAATCACCAAGGAGGTAGTATCACAAAGAGAGACTAAGCTGTTTATAGGCATCCCCTTTGTACAGGCTGATTAGGAGCCAGACACTATTTGCCAAAGTCAGTGCAAAGCCTCCCTCTGAGTCTCATGTCTTGCACTGGCACAGGAGCACAAGCTCCAGCTTGGTGCAGAGGTGACAAGTGCCCCACCAGCCTGCACCCACCAGAGACACTCCTGCATCTTTTTTGTTATCAGAGACTTTGGTCATCTGGATGAACTTCCCAAACTCAACACATCCTGGCAGTATCTTGTCAAGATACTTGGTCTGTCTGTCTGTTAGTTTCAAAGTATGTTTTTGCGATTAATTCTCAAAATGTTTTTCAGTAATTGTGGCTCTTGCCTTCTTTCCCCTGACATTTCTTTGGGGAGATAAAATAGTCTGTAGCTGTCTGTTTGAAGAAAATCCTTCCCTGCTTCTGAAGACAAGTAGAATCTACTTTTGGTATAACTTACCTGTGTTAAACCCTGCTTTGAAGAAGCTTATGATTCACAAGACATGTATAAATACTACCTACCTACTGTTCACCACCTCTTGCTGTTACACAATCACTCAAATCTGATAAACACTTCTAGGGCTTTGTCATATTCTCTTTGTTCAGATACATGAACAGTCTTCTGTAGGATAACACATAATTGATATAGTTTGACTTTCACTGTATTGCAGATTTAAATCTCCCTGAAGCATCCTAGTTTATCAGAGGACAGAAGTCTTCCATTTGGGAAAATGGGCTTAGTTCAGTACAAACTACACTCTAGTGAGGCTAAGAGGGAAAAAAGAAAACTAAGCTGAAAATAAAGAAAAACGTTCATCACCAAGATCTTGAGGCAAATAATAAAAAAATCTTACCTCTAAGCCAGCTACACAGACTGCTGCAGAGAAAACACTTCAATGGCAAAAAGGCAGCAAGCTGCCAGAGAGGGAAATTATCCCCCTGGTAGACCCCTTCTGCCCCGTGAGGACTGCACTGGAGATACTCCTTTTGGAAGTGCTATGGAAATTTCTCCTCGTGGATGGGAAGAGGCAAGTTAAAATAGAAGATGCTTTAGGTTGTCCAGCATGTAGATAACTGTGTTTTTGATGCCAGCTAGGTGCAGCAGTGGGAGATCTTGTAGATCTGTACCTAAACTTTCAAGGAGTAGCTGCACAGTGGTCTGCCTTTTCTCATGGCTGTCTTTGCTGAAATGCTCCCAGCGCACAGAAAGACTGAAAATCAGTCTCCTGTTGTGATTTAGGAAACAAGGAAAAGAAATCATGCAGAGTTGACACACAGAGGAAGCTTTTGAAAACGTGGGTTCTACATTAAGAGCTGCTAGAAAAGTAAGGTGGTATTCACAATGGAAAAAAGTTGTATGGGAAATGAATAAACAACTGTGAGATAGCAAAGAGCTATAGCATCTGAAAAGCATGTCCTCTGGTACAAAGCCATGAAAAACAACATCTTCAGATGAGTGGCAGTGTAGAGGTTGCTAGCCCAGGAGAGAAATAGTGAAGACTATTCTGAGGAAAAAATTCCTGCTTAAACAAAGTGCATGTGCATGTGACCACACACACAAACACACACACACACACATGTATAAAGGTAACTGTATCCAGGTGTGTGTACTTCCCTGAAATACTAGAAGTCTAAAAGCTGAAATTATGGAACAGGTATGTTTGCTTTTAAATTTAAAAGCTGACACAGCAAATACTTCAGAACTGGAAAGGAAAATAATAATTATTGGGATATTGCAACAATAAGGAAAAAATTATTATTATTAAAAAAAACAAAAAGAAAGGAAAGAGTGGTTGCCCTGCTCTAACAGCACATCTGTGTATTAAAGAAGACATGCAGTCTAATCAGGTCATTAGTTTAAATGTTTGACTCAAAATGCAGTCACCAGACATAAAAGCTCCAGATCTAAATACCAAAAATGCAGTTTTATGACTATACTTTAGCCCAGGATGAATAGGTAGAAAGACTACAATGATGAAAAATGCAGGAAAGCCAATAAGAACGAGATATATGAGCTTCTTTATATAAATGAAGTATGTGTAGATTGATTGTATTTGTGGACTGCACCACAGAGGAGCTAGTCAGAGGAAAGGCAGGTGGAACAGAAGCACTCCACTGAAAATGGAGCCACAGGACTGGGGTTAAAATCCTACTGTCAAAGCCACAATGGTCAATTTAAAATACCCTAAAGCAACAAACAACAATATAAATATTAGATTTGAAAGGAAACAAATGAAAGAGTGAAGTGTTCACAGGTGACATAATAATTGTCTGAAAATACCACAGATTTAACAACTGCACAATCACTCAATAGTGAATAGTGAATAGTAATAGCAGCAAGACCAACAAAAAAAGCCCACCATCAAACTGCTGTGGTTCAAGACTGAGGTAAGGCCATCCTTTAAAAATTATCATGGGATCTAAGGCAACCTGGTTCATATATTTGAGTTTCCAGGAGGCTTTCAGGAACAACAAAGCAACACTAAAGACTCTTCAAAGATAATAAATTGCCAAGGATCAAAGAACACATTTGCTCATGGATTAATAACTCATTTAAAACTAGGCAAAAAAGAAGACATGGATACAGAGGTATTCAAAGACTTTTCAATCTTTGTGGGTGTTATTAAATCTCTTGATGGAGGTGGGAAGGTATCAGACAAGTATTTTGAGGAAGTTCATAGCTGTACTTTTATGTAATAGCATTTCCTTCTAGAGTGACATGTGATAAATGAAACAAATGATTCTTAGTTGCATAAAAGCAGCAGCATGTCAGGACCTTGCAGGATTTCATTCAGTTTCTTCTTTTCCTGTCAAGTCTTTCAGAGAAAGTGATTCTGCACTGTGAAGACTGGTGTTTCTATTTTTTTCTTCTAATATATTTTGCTAAAAAAAGAAACTTTCCATAGAATCCAGATAATCGTAGAATTATTTTGGTTGTAAAAGACCTTTAGGATTATTAAGTCCAACTATAAAACTAACACTTCCAGCGCTAAACCATGTTCCTAAGTGCCACATCTACTTGTCTTTTAAATACCTCTAGGGATGGTGATACCACTACTTCCCCGGGCAGCCTGTTCCAGAGCTCAACAACTCTTTTCATGAAGGAATTTTCCCTATTATCCAGTCAAAATCTCCCCTGGGGCAACTTGAGGCCATTTCCTCTCATCCTGTCAGCTGTTATCCGGGAGAAGAGGCTGACCCCACCTGGCCACCCCCTCCTTTCAGGCAGCTGTAGAGTGATGAGGTCCCCCCCAAGCCTCCTTTTCTCCAGGCTGAACACCCCCAGCTCCCTCAGCTGCTCCTCACAGCACTTGTGCCCCAGACCCTTCCCCAGCTCTGTTGCCTTCTCTGGACACGCTCCAGCCCCTCAATGTCTTTCTTGCAGGGAGGGGCCCAGAACTGAGCACAGGATTGGAGCTGTGGCCTCAGCAGTGCCCAGCACAGGGGGAGGTCACTGCCCTGCTCCTGCTGGCCTCACCACTGCTGATCCAGGCCAGGATGCCATTGGCCTTCTTGGCCACCTGGGCACACACACTGGATCATGTTCAGCTGCTGTTTGCCAGCACCCCAGGTCCTTTTCTGCCAGGCAGCTTTCCAGCCACTGCCTCCAGCCTGCAGTGCTGCCTGGGGTTGTTGTGACTCAGGGGCAGGACCTGGCACTTGGCCTTGATGAACCTCATGCAATTGGACTTGGTCCATGATCTAGCCTGCCCAGATCCCTCTGCAGAGCCTTCCTGCCCCTCCAGAAAATCAGCACTTGTGGTGAACTTGGTGTGATCTGCAAACTGAGGGGGCTCTTGACTCAGGTCATCAATGAAGAAATTTAACAGAGCTGTCTGTAAAACTGCTCCCTGGGGAACACCACATTGTGCCAGCCCCCAGCTAGACATAACTCCATTCAGCACCACTCTCTGGGTTTGGCCATCCAGACAGCTTTTTACCCAGTGAACAGTGTACTCATGTAAGCCATGAGCAGCCAGCTTCTCCAGGAGAATGCTGATGGAAACAGTGTTACAGGCTTTACTAAAGTCCAGGTAGACAGCAACCATAGGTTTTCCCTTATCCACTGAGCAGTAGAAGTCACTTTGCGGTAGAAGTTTGCTCAAGGAAGACTTGCTTTTCACAAACTCATGCAGTCTGGTCCTCATCCTCTTGTTGTCCTGAATGTGACATGTGATTGCACTCATGTTCCATGACTTCCACAGCATTGAGGCTTGTAGTTCCCTGGAACCTCCTTTTGATCCTCCACATCAATGGGTGCCACATTTTCCAACTACCAGTCACCTGGGATCTCCCTGGTTAGCCAGGACTAAATTATTTAGCTGATAAATGATTTAGCTTTTATTTAGGCTCCTGAAAGTTAACACAGTAACTCTAAAAATTGACCTGCCCAGGTCTCTCAATAAGAAGTGTACATTGATGTATCCCATATCTTAAGACAGGGAAGTGCCCTGCAGGGATATTTGAGATCCATTGGGCCAGTTGGTGTGATGCTCAGAAATACCATTTGGGTCTCTTCCACGGTTTGCAATAGGGGTTTCAAACTGTGCTTTGGGTTCAGAAAGCCTGAGGGCAGGTGACCAAATTTACCTCCTCAGTGCTGAGAAGAATGCCACAGGAGGCAGAAAGGCTGAGGCTACATTGGCTTCCTCGCTGCAAGCTACAATCAATGTAAACCAATCATGTGCCAATGCAAATTTTAAGAATGATTTAAAAAATCCCAGATACATATTTTATTATTAATATAAACCCCTGAAAAAATATAGTAGGTTGTGATGGAAACTTTCACAATGTGTTCTCTTATTTTGTGCAGCCTACATCATGGAGCTAAAAATGATACTTACTTCAGTGTTGCTGTGGTTACTGATACTGTTCTTCAGAGTCTTCAGAGGAGATGAATTGATTGTGTTAAGTTGGGGGCTGTATACAGGAACTAACCTTGGACCTTCATGATGGTTTCATTTATATTGGTTTAATTTCGAACTTCCATGGCCTAATCTACATTTAGCCAAAGTAGCTGTAGTTTAATTTTTCTGGTTTTGTACAGAGAAGTTAAAACTCTTACAGAAAAGACTGTCTGTACTCCATGAGATAAATACTTTATTGAATGCTCAGGTAGACTTTGCCTTTTAATTTTCCCTTTTAATTGATGAATTTCATATATATAAGAATGGAGAAAATACTTCTTTCTCTTGTAGTAGGGATGATGTGACAGCCAAAAATATTTGTTCTTTGAAGCGTTTTCCATACCGTCTCTCCCAAACCCACACCGAATCCATGTGCTATTTGCTGTGACTCACAGCACCACAGGATAGCTCACGCTGGGAGGGAGCTTGGGATGTCTCTGCTCCAACCTCCTGCTCACAGCAGGTTGGCTCTGAGATCAGACAAGGCTGCTCAGGGCTTCAGCCAGCTGAGCCATGAAAACCTCTTAGGATGAAGTGTTGGTTCCTGCCCCGAAGCATTTGTGACTTTCACATACGGGAGGGACAGAGGCAGAAAAGGAGCCAGGTCACAGAAAGGGTTAGGACCATATGGAGTGCTGACAGAGCCAGAGGAAAGGCCTGATCTTTGGTATTCAAGTCAAGAGAAGCCAACAAACTCTTTCACAAACATTGGTTTTATGTAGCTCCCAATTTCTCCAGAAGCAGCACATGTATGCAGCCCTTCACTGTAGGCAGGTCTCTCCCTGGGAAATGCAGTCATGTGATGGTTAAGAAGACAATCTCATAGCTCTGGTGCCAAAGCCACTCAGGCACATTTAGCTTGTGGCTGTGCTGGGAGAAGCTGAGTACATTAAAGCAGACAAGATTCTGCATTAATCTTGCTACCTGGTTGTGCTGGATGAGAAGTGGATTATGGCTATTAGCATGTGATGGTGGAGCAATGCCCCAGAGGAGGGAACATAAGAGGTGCTGCTGCTTGACAATAATGCCTCTCAGCAACTATCTGCAAGTGGTTTGAGTATGTGGATGATTTAAAATCAGGAGCCATGCTGGACTGACTGTGTTCTCAGTATATTTGTGCCGTCAGCACGCCGTGCTGATGAAGGTGACACTCATCTTCAGCTAAAGCATCAGCTGCATTCAGAGCCTGCTCGTGGCAGCTTACAGATAAGCACGTCTAGTCCTACAGTCTCACTAATGAGAACATTTGTTTCTCCTCTGGAAAAGCTGAAAGCATATGCAGTGATTTATAACTAACACAATATTGTAGGGACAGCTTAACTTTATCAAAGCCCAGTTTATCTTAAATCAATCGAGTAGTTGTTTGAATTCACACACATAATGCTTGTATTGTTTTCACTAACTTTGTTTGGAAATTGCTCTAGCTGAATCATGGCAACCCCTGGTGTGATATAATGAGGTCTCCCCACAGATGAGTTGCACTGATATAAAGAAGCTATACAGGAATGGTCAATGCAGCACAAAACTGTTTGTAAATAAGCCTTAAGGCACAGCAGACTTAGCCTGCTCAGGCATTTGCACTGGTTTAATTAATTCGCTTTGTTAATTGAATTCCATTAAATTACAGACAGTTTTGATTTTAGACAAAGCCTCAGGCCCTGATCTTCCATTTGGACCTGTCAGTAGCACTGGGTGAACTCTTTCTGGTGAATGCTTCATTTGCAGCAGCACAGTGTTGGTCATCACCAGGCTATTAGTGAGTATGACCCAATTTGCAAAATTGTTTCCCTGAAAAGCAGTTTTGGGGCTGATGATGAGGTGGTCTCCTATTTACAATGTCTGAGCTCCTCCGGGTAAGACTCAAGTTCACTTTGAATCATCTGCCCAAGGGGATGGGAACTGACAGCTCCTTGGCTGAACAAAAAGGTTTTCTTTTTCCTCTGCCTTGAGAGCTGTGTGTCCTGCTATGCCATTTCTTGTAGGGTTGGTTCACAGAGAAGCTTGGAGTATCTTGGTTGTGGCTGCTCCCAGAGTAAGGAAAATTAGAAAGAAAGAGTGGGAAAGCAAGAGGAACATTCTGGCTAAAGTCAGGAAACACAGCCTTGTTGGTGTCCCATCTGGGAATCATATTAGGTGACAGTGCCTTGTCTGAGAAAAACCTGTGGGCTGTGCTGACTCCTCCTTAGACACGAGGTGACATTTCAATCTGCAGTGGAAGAGACTTAAAAGAGGTTTTATCTTGAAACTACTGTCAAGATCTGATGTTGAGATTGAACCCTGTGTTCTAACTCATTGGGTCATTGTGTTTCCACCTCTGTTTTCTTGTGCCACATTAAAAACAAACAAGCAAACAAAATCTAGCAGTTTTGGAGAAGAGGGTTAGTCACTCCAACTGGGATGGTGGTACAGAGCATAAAAGCTTTATCTGTGAATTGTATGTTTGTAGAAATGCAAGACAGGATCTTCACATCACATGAAAGCACACAAATGCAATGTAACTTCATGAAACTTTCTGTGAATGGTGCATATTTTTTTAGAGTGACAAATATGACCAAAAATGAGATAATCCAATGAGTTAACTGCATCATTTTCTTGGAAATTACTCCCTAATTCCTGCTTCAGATTTTACTGGCAGTGATGCTGGTGCCTCTTCTGAGGGTCTAGAAATTACCTGTGCCTCATGGGAGTAGCAATTTGGGTGACTAACCCTTCCGTTTTCCTCCTCAGGTGCACTCTCTGCCTAAGTGATGCTTTCCTGGGGCAGCACATCTCTAGGGATGCCTTGTGGCAGTGGCACACCCACTTGCCATTGAAAAGAAGGTGTGGTACATCCCAGAAAAACACAGCCCCTCCAAATAGTCAGGTTCAAGGAGAAGGGAGCAGAGTGCCTTGATTTGGGCAGGGTTGTGGTACATTTCAGCTAGTTTATTTGGTGCAAAGTGGGAAATACCTGGCATGAAATGATAACCACTTTGCTATCCAAGTTTCATGTGCTTGCAGCTCTGAGATGCTGTCAGGATGATGTGAAACCCTTTCCTTACCCTGGAGCCTGGCGCTCAGCGAGGAGGGAGAGCCCTTTCATTTCACCATTCAAGGGGAGATGGGATAAGACAGCAGGTGGTAGCAGGTGGAAAGGTTGGGTATTTCCTGGACTGCTAGAACTGGTGTGCCCTGGGTTGGGGGCTGGACTGCACACAGGGCTCTGCACCCTCCAAGAGGTTTGTCAGCTTTGAGAGTGATTGTGCTCCGGGCCATGGCATGCAGATGTATCCGGGTGAGGAAATACACTTCAAGAACTTCCTTGGAAATTTTGCTCATCTGGTGTGACTTGCCACTCTGGTGTGCTTTTTTTTTGTTGTTGTTGTGACTTGCCACTCCGCAGGGACACGCGCCTGGCAGCATCCATTCAGGACTGACCGGGGCTCCCCGGCGTGCTGGAGCATCCCTGCAGTGCTGCCCGGGACAGGACATATCTCAGGGGTGGGGTGAGCATCTCCGGGCTGAGCGCCGGCAAAGGGGCTGCCTGCGGCCCCTGGGCACACCCAGGGCATCTGCCAGAGAAAATGCACAGCTGGAGTCCAACTAACTCCTGAGGAGTTCCTTGGGAGTTGAACTGTTGGTAAAACACGAAGCGTTTCTACGCCTTTAGGACGGCACCGTCTAGCGGGCTGTGCGAGAACTGCTGAGCGCAGTTCCTGTGCCTGGGTATAAAACATCCGAAATTGGGGAGGGGAGGGGAGGGGAGGGGAGGGGAGGGGAGGGGAGGGGAGGGGAGGGGAGGGGAGGGGAGGGGAGGGGAGGGGAGGGGAGAGGAGAGGAGAGGAGAGGAGAGGAGAGGAGAGGAGAGGAGAGGAGAGGAGAGGAGAGGAGAGGAGAGGAGAGGAGAGGAGAGGAGAGGAGAGGAGAGGAGAGGAGAGGAGAGGAGAGGAGAGGAGAGGAGAGGAGAGGAGAGGAGAGGAGAGGAGAGGAGAGGAGAGGAGAGGAGAGGAGAGGAGAGGAGAGGAGAGGAGAGGAGAGGAGAGGAGAGGAGAGGAATGGTTGAGATGTTCCAATGCAGATGCTGCAGCTGGAGGGGAGGGAGAGTGCTGAAGTCCACAGACCTGTGCAGTGCTCCTCTGCCTGCAGAGGTGTTAGGCAAGATGTGGAACAGCAATTTCAGGGCCAGAGGGTAGAAGAGACAAAAATTAATCACTGGGGAAAAAACCAAACTTGGAAAGCCCTGAACCACCTAATGGTATTTTGAAGTTGTCTCTGCTTTGAGTAGACACTGGACTACATGACCAGCAGAGAAGCACTGCAGTCGAAATTATTTTGTGATTCTAATTTTGCTCCATGTCTGCATTTAAAAACAGAATTCTCCTTTGATGATGTATAGTCTTTTGGGAATCCTATTACTGGCATTAGCCTCGTAAAACTGTTCAGTTACTTCTCTAAAGTACTGACACATCTGTCTGCAGCAAGGGCACATTTCAAGTGTTACTGGGGTCATCTCCCTTCATTGGAATTACAGACATTTTCTGACAGCTTTAGAAAAGAAAGGCTATACCACAGGGTAGAGCTGTCAAATTAGGGCTTTGAACATTGACTGCATTCTTGAAACAATGTTTTAAGAAGTAGAAAAACATATTTGCTGATCACAAAACTGCCCCACGTGGGACAGAAATGAAAAAGTTTTAATTTGAAGCAGAAGGACACAATAGATATTTCCTGGCTCTGCAGAGTTCCTAGCAGTAGTATTACTCCATAGAAGCAAGAAGATGTGCAGATTTCTGGAAAGGCAGCAAGTACGTCTTCCAGGAACACTTAGAGTGAGTAATACTTGAATTTCGGAAAAAAAAAGCTGCAAGGTCAGTTAGTGCATTCTGTTATCACAAGCAATACATAGAGGAAAAGTTTCGGTCGTTTTTGAGATCAGTGAACTTGAAAGATCAAAGTGTAGGTGACATTGCTTGTCTCCCCTGCCTGCTGAAAAAGTGGTCCTGCCAGAGATTTTGTTCCCTGGGCTTCAGGAACCCAGGACTATTTGAGGGTGCAGTGACTGAACAGTGATCAGTGCAGGCACATGAGAGAGAATTGCAACAGGGCTGGGCTGTGTTGCACAAGCCGGGGTCAGTCCCACTCTCCTCCCCTATGCACACAGTGGGTATGGGATTCACCACTTCCTGCACATTGCACAGCAGGATTTGGAATAGCTGTCTATGCTCAAGTTCATAGAGGCATCAGGAAAAGAAACTGTTGTGATTATTCTGCATAACCAAGGCATAAGAGGCTGGGAGAGGGAAAGGAAACTTATGTCTGCAGCTGTCAGCAGTGTTACACAGTCGTGGCACTCCCTATTCACTAAAATCTCATTTGCCCTTCAGTAGTTCCCATGTGATCAATGCTTAGGAAGAAAAGGGTGAGCTCTGCAGAGATCTGAGTGATGTGGGACATGGCAGATGCCCAGATTTGAAGCCACACCAAGTATCAAGGCAGAACCACAGCAGACTTCTAGTCCTGCTGGCTCTAGCTGACCTCCAGTGGCTGGATTTTCTCTGGTATGTCATATGCCCCTGTGTGCCTCCCAGGGCAGAGCAGCTCCTGTGAAGGAGGTTGAGGAAGGAGCTGGTGTGAGACTGGTGCCTGATTCCCTGTGCCAATGGCAGACCTGGACCTGTTGCCACATGGGCCATTGTCCTGCATCCCCTGTAAGCTGTCAAAGTGAAAACTGAAGAAACAAAATAACTGAATTTTAAAAAATAAATCCCCTCAGAAGCAACATAAAGAAAAGGATTTGCTCTTGCCTATTCCTTCTAATATAACCATAAACCAGAGCAATTTTGCATATTTATACTTCTATTCTACAGACACCTGCTGAATATTTATTATAGCAATGTCTCTTGTGCCTGTCTGCTCATAAACAGCTCAGTACCAGTGATTTGAGCACTCATTACTTTAAACTGAAACAAATAGTTACTAAAAGTGCTTATTGCACACGAATTTCCCATGTCTTCAGCAGAAAAGGTGATCAGGGGACAACTGTAACTCTAGAATATGGTAATGATGCCCTGCCTTTGGGAATGAGCCATAATTAATTACCTGCCTTGGAGTGATTTGATTCTTGCTGGTGGGTTTCAGACAAGCCAGCTCCCAGGTGCACTTCTCATTTTCCTCGTAGGAGGAATAGCATCTGCGTATTTGAACTCAGCATTCCACAGCTGGAAGTCCTGGATCTCTAATGGTCTGTAAGTGCCTGTAAGCAAGTGCCTGCAAGTTAAGAGCAAGGACTTACCATGTTTGCATGCAGGCAAGGGAAAAAAACAAAGGAGTGATGGTGAGTCATTAGTGATGTGCTTCCCAGAACAGCCCCCAGCACTGGAGGTGAGGCTGCCCCAGCTCAGAGCAGAGCAGGACAATCCCCTCCCTTGCCCAGCTGGCCATGCTGTGTCTGATGCCCCCCAGGACAGGGCTGGCCCTCCTGGCTGCCAGGGCACTGCTGCCTCATGTCCAACTTGCCATTGACCAGGACCCCCAGGTATCATTCCACAATGCATCTCTGCAGCCTCTCATTCCCCAGTCTATACACACAACCAGGGTTGCCCTATCCCAGGTGCAGAATTCAGCACTTGCCTTTGATAAACATCATATGGTTGGCGATTGCCCATCTCTCTCTCCTTATTTTTTTTTTATTTTTTTTTAAATTGTAAGTAAGAACTTCACAAAAAGGTCAATTTCCATCCCTCCCCCACCCCCTACTTGTCCTTGGTAGAAAAAACCCCACCTGCTCACTCATTTGCTTGGGCTTCACAGTTTTGTGAACACGCCTCATTGAGTCTTTCTCAGTCAGATCTGTGGGATGAAGGATGCTGAAGAAGACACCCAGGCTATGGACTATGTGCTTAGAGCTGAACTGGCCTGCCCTGAGTCCCTGCTGATTCTCAGGGAGGCAGCACCTGGATTCTGGTGCTGATCTGACCATGGAGCACTCTCTACTCTGGTTCTTGCTGGCAGAGCTCCTTCAGGATGCTTGTCCTGATCACTCCATCAGAGTGGTGACCTGCATTATGATGGAGTTTATAGTTAGAGAAAATCACCACCATCTATCTTGGCCAAATTTCTGTCTTCTCAGGATGCATTTCCTTTGGGGTTGTACTGGTTTTGCCTGTCTTTTCTTTTTAACACAAGAAGGTGAAAGGAGGATTGGTGTAGCAGATCAGGCCAGTGGATCAACACCAGGACTGTGACTAGCTTTGGCTTTCCATTCAGACAGACTATCTATTGTTTCTTGGCTGAATTTTTTCAGGTTTATGGGATCAAGTCATTGTGCTCTCCCTCTGTGCTTCTTCCACTGGTAATTTTAGATTCAGTTGCAACCCTATTGGAAAGGAAAGTAGATACATATTAGATAGCCAAATAATCCAAAATGTCAGCAGATATTTAGTGAAATTAGCTGGAGAAGCTTGGTTTCTCATGGGGGAAAAAATGGAAGTCGTGTCTTATGAGACACCGTAGAACCCAGGCCAGGTGTCTGGGATTGAGAGGGAAATGCTGAATGTTGGGACATCCTGGTTCTGCTGCTCACACAGCTGTAAGAGTCAGTGTGAGTCAGCTCAGCAGTGGGAAGACACAATCCAGACCACCTCCAGTCCCTTGCCAGCAGGGCCCTGCTATGAGCACCAAGTCCTGGTCTCTGCTGCCCTTTGTGAATGGCTGCTTTGGGCAGTAGGGATTTAGAGGAAGGTCTACTCCTGCTGCTTGTATAGGGGTGGTCAATGACTGGGCCAACAATGCCTTCAGCATCTAGTGGAAGAGACTGCTGGACCCTAACTGAGTGACTAGATGGTGCAGCCTCAGCCCAGACACTCCTCTGCAGGTGTGGTTTGTGGTAATATTTGGGCACATGTGTTGGCTGTACCCATTTTTTTCAGAAGAGGCAGTGAGGCAAGTGGGGACAGAGTGCCTTTCTGTGCTCCAGAGGGGACCATCATCCAGTGGGATTCAGAATGTGCCATTGCAGAAAGGGAAATAGAGCACCAATCTGTTAATCCTATCACTCTGCTCAGAAAAATGTGATAGTGTTTAAATTTGGTGTTCACCTTCTTTTTCCCCAAGCTGGGTGCAGAACTGAGACAGATGGGTGCAGTCTGTATTGACAAGGGCAGTCACTCTCTAAGAAAGAGTTTTGTTCATCCATCCATCTGCTTAGTATCTATGCAACAGTGAAATGGAGCAGCTTTTGCATATTTATACCCTTGTTCAGCCTGCAGCATTATGAGAGCCAAATGACATGATCACAGGGACGTTTGCCCATTTAGAAACACTCCAGCAACCATAGCAGGATAATCGTGAACTGAATGTTATAATTTAATTTTTGTTAATCAATGGTAGAGCTGCCCTTCAATGCAAGAAGTGGTTCACATGTCATATTGAAGCAGAAAGCACAAGACCAGTCTTAAGACAGGATGGCCTTTGGCAGGGTGAAAGTGACTGCAAAAAGCTTATTGACAGCATGGAGATAGCCAGGGATAATCTCAGGGCTTCTGAACCCTTCTCATTAAGAGGCAGATTAAAATGACTTCTGTAGATAGTTCCCAGACACAGGACAGTGTGGACCTGCTAAAATACTTGCAACAATAGCCATACTGTGTAAAAGAACACTCTGGCTCACTGGATTTTTCATGCTACAGCAGGAGGTGTATAACACACTTTTCTATGTGCCCAACATACAAACCCATATACATGTTCAAAAGAGATTATGGTAAATAGAGGCAAGGCAAACACCAGGTGCAGAGGCAGAAATGGCACATTTTTTGAAAATTGTCTCTGGAATAACATATTCAAGAAGGGAAAAAATGCTGCGCAATTGCAGCCAGAGAGAGGAGTGAGAAAATGTGAGAGGAACAGCCCTGCAGTCACCCAGGCCGGTTCTGAAGAAGAGGCAGAATGTGCCCCAGCTCTAGAGCAGAGATTCCCCTGCTCACTTCAGCCCACATGAGCACATTTTCTCAAAGCTTGAACTAAGATTGAGGACATCTCTTACTGGGAACTATTGGCATTCAATTTGTTGTGATCAGTGCTTCAGTTGCTGGTTGCCTGCCATAAAGTATGGATGGGTCTGGGCAGGAGGAGCTGGAGGTTTTGAGCAGCTGGGCATCCTTACAGGCATCAGGTCTTTTTTGGGTCAGGCTTTACAGTTTGTTCCTCTTCCAGCTCTTGTGGTTTAGTTAATTTGAGTTGCTGTTCTTAAAAGGCTCTAAAGTTTGCCCCTCTGCCAGCATTTATGTTTTCACCTTAAGTCCTCAGCTCCATGATCTGCTGAAATTCCCTCTTCTGTTTCGTCTCCAATGTTCTGCAAACTTTCTGGCCTTTTCCTCAACTTTGAAATACTGGTTTTCTCCATTAACCTTCTATTCTATGGAGCAAAAAATTAGTGACATTGTTGCTGCCTGGATTGTTTCACAGGCTTCTTTCTCTTTATGTCTTCTAGCTATCTGTGCCTGGTAAAATTGTTCTGCCAGAATGACTTTTCTCTTAAGCTAGAGCTGAGTCAAATGCTGTTGATTTAAGGGTTCAGTAATTGCCCTAGCAGTTGGTACCAATTCATCCATCACTGCAGGTTCAGTTTTGAACCTCAGCTTTAGGTTGGCGTCTTGGTGCCTCCTGCATGAGAACTGCTCTTGTATTCAGTACTTGCTTTGTTGATTAAAACTACCCCCTCTGGTCCTTGCTCAGCTCTCTCTTCTTCCAAACTGAACACCTGCACTGCGTTAGGGAGAGCAGCAGTGCCTCTGCAGTCCTCTGCAGTGGGGCTTGCTGTTCTCCTACAGCTTTTCCCCTGGTGCTGCTGACATTGGGACCAGGTTTGACAGCACTGCAGTGAGATTGTGATCACTCTCAGCCATTCCCAGGGCTCTTGCCAGTCCCACCACTCCTGTGCAGCGATATCCACACAGGGTCTCAGAAGCCACCACACAGCTCTGGCTTGTGCCAAGCTCTGACTGTGGTCTGGGTCAAACCTGCTCCTGCATCTCCTCAGCAGCAGCTCTGTGCCAGTGATGACTGAGCACATGAGGAGGGGGTCCAGAGCTTTGCTGAGGAGAGGTCAGAGGGGAAAGAAGAAGCTGGTGGCTGCACATGAGCCAACCTGGGATCAGACCACCTACCTCCCTTCCCTTCCCCAGGTGTTAATATACCCCCTGGAATTTTGGAGGGCTGCAACAACTGCCTGGACAACACTCCACTTCCAAACTCTCAGTCATCCTCTGGCAAACCAAAGCTTGAGATCCATGTTACTTAGTCTCTCTCATCCTTGTCCTCACAGGAGCTTGTTGCCAAGCTGGATCCTAATCTCAAGTATTAGTTCTTGTAAGCCATCTATCATCCTGCCTGGCTTATTCCCCACTGGTGTGGATGAGGACCTCTGCAACAGGGGCACGTGTGTTTCTGCCTCAATTCTTTAGTAATTCAGTCTCTTATTTGAAATCCATCTTTTCTTTTCCTAGACCTGCAATTTTCTCTCCAAGCCTTCCCTATATCATTTTTAGTAGTCAATGTAACTTCAACTTTCCACAAAGCCCATTGCCAACAACCTCAATAAGTCCTGACTTTAGTGCTCTCCTGGAACTGTAAATGTTTCTTCTGCTTCCTCTGGAACACTTTTCACCCATGCAGTTCACCAGCTGCTGTGCCTAGGCTCATGCTGCATGACTCAGATCCTAAACTTTGCTGTGTCTGTCTTCTTTGTGGGAACAGCCTTGTTTGTACCTGGTTTGGTTTGTGGTGCTTAGCCCAGGAGTCCCAGAGAGAAATGAGCCTCCCCCTGGGGTCACTGTTGGCATGCTCAAGGAGGTGCTGCAAGCAGGACACACAGACCTGTGCAGAGCAAAGCTTGTATTTGGTAGTGAGCACGAGCTGCCCAGCTGAGCACAAGGGAGCTGCCAACACCCACAGAGCACCCAGCCCCTTGCTGCTGTACAGCCACCACCTCAGGGGAAGAGCTGGTCTCTGCAGCCCCAGGGCACATCCTCCATGGTGCTGAGTTTCCTTATGTCACCTCCTTTTCTGCATCTTGAGTGTTTTATACCTTCCTGTAGTAGGGCTATTCTCACAAACCCTTGAGCTGGTAGTGATCTCAGCTGCCCTGTGTGCCTGTGGTGTCACCTTTGTGGCCTTTCCTGGCTCTGTTCTCCAGATGTCCCAAGGCTTCCTGGTAACTCTAATAGCCACAGCAACCCAAGCCACAGCCACACAGCCACAACAGTGGTATCAGAGCTGGGCTCAGGGGCCTTGGGTGCAGGCAGTTGGCCCACAAGGGGTTCAAAAGATGACAACTAGGATTGCAGACAGAGGCTTTTGCTGGAGACACTGCAGCAGCTGCAGTGGAGGCAACTCTGGCGACCCCCTGCTCAGTTCATATAAACAAATGGGTGCTGCTGGTACCAGGTCTTCAGGACCACAACAGCTCATTCCTGAGTCCAGCACCATCAGTTTTGGGACAAGGTGGTGTGGTCCACCATGCAAGTTGCAACACTGAGCAGAGACTTACACCAGTGAGCATCAGAAATGTCATCACAAGTTTTCCCTCCTCCACAGAACAGAAAGGTTTCCTTCGAGCAAAAGAACTGGCAGTAATTGCAGTGTATCAGCAGGATGTTTGAGCAGCAGTGATTATAGGAGTGCAGTAAATAACAGGACTGAGCAGCAATGGTGCAGAGAGAACTGGAAGTTGTACGTTTTGTCTGTGTATGCAGGCAGGGACGTCGCTTTTGTAGCTGCAAATCAAGCCCATCTGTATGATTTACCTTCTCCTCCTACTGTCTCCCTTCATTAAGGGAAATCAATCATCCCACTGCTCTGTGATTTACGGCTTTATGTTTTGCTGGAAATGTGTTACAAAGCAAAAAGTGGAAGTTTTGATGTATTAGTAAAGCTAAACTTGTCTGCCTAGGGTAAGATTGGAAGAATTTAGTTTCCTCTTGGGTGAATTCTGATGGATTAAAGTTTCCATCCTCCCCTCTGCTTCTTCTCTCCTCCTCCTCAACTCACACCTGGTTACAAGGAAAGGCCTTGAAATAGCTGATGGACTAGGCTCAGGCATTCCCCAGTCTGCCAGCCTGTTCTGGCACACCTTGACCTACGTCCTGCAATTACCTTTAGTTCTCTGCATCAGCTCTGCATGAAGCCAGGGATGGATGGATGGATGGATGGATGGATGGATGGATGGATGGATGGATGGATGGATGGATGGATGAAACAAGCCTAAGAACTCAGCCCTATCCCAGACTGCCCTGATGGCCTCCAACAGCTGAGTATGGCCAGCATCAGCTGTGGCCAACCAAGTGTTCAATGACTCCAAAGATGGAGATGTCATCATCTAGCTGTCTCAGCAGCAGTATATGGTGCGGTCAGTGTTTATCTTCACCAGGTTCATCCAAAAGAAAAAAAGGTTAATCCAAAGAGAATCTGACCAATGCAGGAGATATTGTCCTGTGGGGAAATGGAAGAGGAGTTTCCCATTGAAGTGAAGGCCTAAGGTCACAGCCTGTGGAGAGCTGCAGTCCAAAGATGCTGGATTACCTCACATCCCATGTGTTCTTTGCTCTAAACATGGACATAGAGTTTTATTTTTGTGTTGGAGGAACAGGTATGGCTCTGCTATGGCACTGTTGTCTCTTTCAGAAATGGAGCCATCATCTCTTCCCATCACATCCCTTAAACTGTGCTGATCAACTCTAGGCAACCCCCTAGATTTTCCTTCATGTACCTCATAATTTTCCAGGGCCCTGGTTTACAGAGCCTCATAACTATTCCTTTGGGGCACCTGGGAAGGAGGGGATTTGTCTGCCACCTCAAGCAGGAACCTGCCTCCATTCCCCTGTCTCTTTGGTCCCCTCCTACCTGCTGGGAATCCTCTATGTCCTGAGGTGCAGTGGCTGGTACTCTGCCTCAGGGTGCCTGGAATGCTCCACAGGGGACACTGTCCATTGACACTAGCACTGTGTGTGGTCAGACCAAGCTACAGCTCATGCCCCAGCCATAGCAGCACAAGATTTTACTTTATTTCCTCTTATGCCACTCAGAAAGAAATAAAATTTCTCAATACCTAAGGGAGAAGAGCATTTGTAAATTCAGCAGAGCATAATGACAGCTGGACCCTGTCTGTTCAGGTAGAGCACCCTACCCATGCAAGAGCAGGAGGGAAAGCACTGGGATGAAAGCTGAGCACAGTGATGAGACTGCTGTCTCAGACCACCAGGGAGGGGTACACAGTGAGCCAGGGACATGTGTAAGCAGGGTCAAGAGGTCTGCAGTCCTGGGCAAGCAGTGAGTGCCCAACACCTCCCCCTGACACAGCAACACAGGTGCTGAGCTGTTGAACAGTGAGGACCTTCCTCCTTGCAGCTGTATTCAGCCTCACTGAGCAGGCAGGCTGTCACAGCCCCCAGCTCAGCCCATGCTTCCCTCCAGAGCTCTGGCAGGTCCACCTGAATGGTTGGTCTCCATGCTGTGCTCCTCAGGCTTGCCCCAACCTGGAGTTCCCCACTGCACTTCCGAGCTGGGTACCCACACGTGGAGTGGCCAGTGCCCAGCCCAGGTACATAGGTAGTGGAAGGCACGGGCACACTTGGCTGCTGAGCCCCATTCCTGGACTCAGGATTCACAGGTACCCTCTGGCAGAGCAACCACCACTTCTAATACCTCCTGCCAGAATGAGATCTGCTGTACCTGCCAGCCAAACTCAGAGAAAAGGCATCTCTAGGCTCCTTAGGAAAATCAGAGGAGCTGCCAGTCTGTCACTGAAAACACCTTAAAAGAAACAGGGTTGAAAAGCTGCCAGTGTTGACTTTTTACAACTGCACTGAGAAAGGAAGAATGCTGAGCTTGAAGCAAAACCACAGCATTACATGTTCTCTTTGAACATATGTCTGTGTTACTCTATTGAAGCACTTGCTTGATTTATCATTTGGGATTTAAATTTTTCTAAACCTTGTATTAAAGCTTCATTCTTTTCATCCTTTTTTTTTTTTTATTATTTTTTATTTTTTAGCCAACCAACCAGCTCATCAAAAGAAGACACTGGAAAAGTAAAATTCCCCTGTGGAGTTTTCAGTGTTTAAACCCCTAAATCCTGCTAAGAACCATGGATACTGGCATTACAATGCATCATATTAAATAAGCTGTTGGCATCAAGAGATTCCAAAAACAGAGCAGCAAATATTACTAGATACGTTCTGCCTGTTTCTTTATCAAAAAGCAAGTGTAAAGCCTGGGTCTGTAACGTAAACTGTACTGCCTAGGAGACTATTGTCTCTGTTAACATTAAAATGACAATTGTCTTATCTTATCAATGTCATTTCGTTACAGAACAAAATTTTGAGACTAGGAAAATGTTCTAGGTTACCGTGCTAAAGTCCCTATCGCTATTCCAAGCAGCACATGTGGTAGCCAATAAGCGCTTCAGCTGAATGACGCCATTTTTGTGTAATTTATATTTACTTAAATCATTCTTGCCTAAACAATCCTTTTGTCCATGTCCATGCAGCAAGAACCAAGTATGAAGAATTCTTCTGATGGGGTTTTCAAGTAGCAAAGTTATTTAGTCCCTGGTGATACATTAAAGCAAGTACTTCCAAAAAGTCTCAGCCCCTTGAGACAAAAGAGATTCAGTTTGCTATCTTTTCCCCTGATCATGCTGGAAACTGCCACTTTATTTTACCACCAAAAGCAATACTGTGGGGAATGATTTGTGTGGGAACGTGTTGTGGTTTAACCTCAGGCAGCAACCAAGTCCCACAAAACCACTTGCTCACTCCCTCCATGTTAGGATTGGAGAGAGAATTGGAAGAGTAAAATTGAGAAAGCTTGTGGGTTGAGATAAAGACATTTTAAGAGGTAAAGTAAAAACCACACAACCGAGCAAAACAAGGCATTCATTCACCACTCCCCATGGCCAGGCAGGTGTTCAGCCATCTCCAGGGCTCCATCAATGTAACAGTAACTTGAGGAGACAAATGCCATCACTGTGAATACCCTCCCTTCCCTCTTCTTCCCCTAGATTTCATATGCTGAGTATGACGCCATATGGGGTGGGATATCCATCAGGTCAGCTGGGACCAGCTGCTCCAGTTGTGTCCCCTCCTGTCTCCTTGTGCACCCCCAGCATCTTAACTGGTGGGGTGGAGTGGGGTGAGAGACAGAAAATGCTTTGACTTTATTTTAAGCTCTAACTGTAACTAAAACATCCCTGTATTATTATCACTGTTTGCAGCCCAAATGCAAAACATAGCCCCATACCAGCTATGAAAAATTAACTGTATCCCAGCCAGAATCAGCACATTCTGCACCCATACCATCTATGTCCTGCTCATATCCCATACTATCCAATACATCCTTAGTAACAACCTGCCTGCCTTCCCATCCTTTGATACACAGATCTCATTCCCCTGGTCTGTGGACTACCCCTGCAAAATGCATGTAAAATATCCTCAAATGTCCACTGTGTTAATTTAATCACTGAGTTTGGGGTCCGTCTATTTTGGTGGTCACTCAAGATGGAAGGGTGGTGTGTTGCATGGAGGTAACTGGACACCAAAGTCAGCTCAGGCTGGGTCACTGCTGCACTTGCACTGCTCCTTACAAGGGTTTCCTGCACTGCTCCAGAGGTTTCCTGCTGATGATTAGCAGCACAGCACTATGGTGAGAAAGTGAAAGCAAAAAGCAGCCACCAAGGAGCACTAGGCTCTAATTTACAGCCTGGCGAGCAAGTCCCATGGCAAGCACTGTCAGCAATAGCTGAACAGCAAGAACAGTGATAAATTCAGTCTAGCACATTCCAAACAAACCTGTCATTATCTTGAACCCTTTGAGCTCCATGTTGGGAGCCAAAAAGGACTGTTATGGTTTGAACCTAGCTGGCAGCTGAGCACGATGCAGCCACTCACTCGCTCCCCCATGTCAGAATGGGGGAGAGAATGGAAGAATAAAAGCAAAGAAAACTCCCGGGTTCATATAATGGCAGCTTAGTAGGTAAAGCAAAAATTAATTCCACTCCAGACAAAACTGGCACACAACAAATACAGATTAGCTGACTGAAATAACAATTTCTTGAAATGGGGTCACTGTAGGTGTCAGCCCTTAAAAGGTTTTCAGCTCAGCAGAAATACAACTAGAAGAAACTAGCTGCTTGTAAGGCCCATATCATTCCATGTAAGTGAATGAATTGTGAATAGGATGACATATGCAGTAGCTATAGTTTTACTATAGGAAAGATTAAAGCGATTGTGCTTGTTAGAAAAAGGTTTGGCTTGAATTCATGGCATTTCTGTAAAGTTACAATGCTTGATCTTACTCAGGAGGATTGCTTTGGGTAGCAATCAAGTGTAAGCTTTAAGCTACAAAGTAATGCTGCTATAATGCCCAAAAGTGCTGAAGATGGTATGATGTGTGTGAAAGACATATATGTGAGGTTAACCTGTAAAATTCAGATGCTATAGTGCTGAAACGAAAACTGGAACAGGAAAAAAAAAAAAAAAGAATGCATGAAGGTGAAAGTTTATGTGTAGAAAGAATATATATGTTTTGATATGTTTCTAAATCCTCCCTTTAGCCTGCCACTTCAGTTACATCTTACTTTGCTATGCCATGTTAGAAACCTAATGAGTACTAGCATGCCATGACAGGCCATGAGCTAAAGCTGGTCTCATGTATATGTTCTACCCCTTGGATGGAGAGCAACTGCTTTGATTTAGAAATGCAGGGGTATTTACTCATGTCTGTGTTCATGTTCTGTTGTGGGAACCTAAGGCCTCTTGAAGGGAAACACCCTCTGCTCTCTTCAATAACCCACTTCTTGCTTCATGCACTAAAGACACTACAGCCAGCTGTTCAGCTTCTTTCCTGGTCCCTTCACTTTTGGTTATTTCAGCCAAAGTTTTACACCTAAGTATCTCTGATGATCTGTTCCCAAATACCTAGATGTGTCTTGAAAATAAACCTTAGAGTCTGATGTTCAAAACACTGAAACATGTAGCAGTATAACACTTAATTTTCCTCATCTTTCCTCATTTCGTCATTTCCTCATTTCATTTTCTGCATTAAAAAATTAAAATTCTACTCAATTCAAGTATAGACTTCAAAATCATTGTGCTTTGAATCATGAGTTTGCACTTCTGGAAAATAGAGATATTGTTTCTTATTTCTTCTCGAGGTGGTAGATTCCATTCCTCTCCTTCCTTTCTTTTATTTTCTTATTTTACTTTATGTCTTCTTATTTCAGAGACCCTTTGTCCTGTTGCATTTTCTGGGGAGTGAATGTTCTGGTGTGGTAATGCTGCCTGATGTCTGGACCAAACCAAGACTTTGCACTTGACATTTGTGAGGCTCCTGACCAAGGTACCATTTCAATCCTAGTGCCGCTTTCATTTTGTCATTGAGACAGAGAAAGAATTATTAAGAATCATTAGGACTCTCAGAAATCAGGAAGAAAACCCACTGTAAAGCATTTTGTAAGGCACAACATTTATTTTAAACGAAAGGAAATCCTGGCATGGCAATATTGTGATAAAAATGCCATGAAAAGGCTTTAATCAACATCAGAGACATCATGGCTATCTCTTGCTTTAATGACCATTGATTAATTATCATATGGTGCTTACGCTGAATATTTTTTTGACAAATGAGAAATTCTGCCTCAGGCCACCAGACACTGCACTCCCAAGTGCTGCACACAATGGATGTATGCTACACAGTGTCGGGATTTGGTTCAAAATGCTGAGAGCAAGCCAAAGCAGCTGCAGATGCTTCCTCTGTCTAGGGGCATCATCTGCAGAAGGAAATAGAGGTTTTCAGTTGCCCCACAGCACAGCTGTACAGGGAGGTTGTGCTAGAGTTATGTGGTAGGCACAGAAGACACATTTTAATTCTAGAGTCTCTTTTCTCATTTGGTTAAGGTTAGAAGATGGAGTTAAACATCCCTGCACCTGATTTGTGGCATCTTGCTTTTGGGAGACTGGCAGTGCATGCAGATAATGCAGTAATACATACATTTGTGTGGACTAAGGCACCTCTCAAGCAGTAAAAGAGAAGAGCTCAAACAGACTTAGGTGCCATTTCTGAAAGATCTTGGGCAGTCTGTGATGCAAACCTTTCATAGCTTGTTCAGAAGTCAGTAGTCTTAGTCTTTAGCCATATAGATTTGTCCTCACTATCATAAAACAGAGAAGTCTCAAATTCTAATTCTGCGAACAATTTTTAGCCCTTTTTTTTAAGCCCTATTTTTGTGAATATCAACAGAAGTTCTTCTGTTTTCTTACCATACAATTATAATGGGCAGTAAACCTTTAACCTTTAATTTTCAATGGACTGTGTTCAAGCTGTAGTTCTGCTCTTCTAAGTATTTTTGCAAAGGTTATTGTCTCAGTGTGGCATGCTCCCCTGGCTGCATCTCCTCAGTAATCTTTGTCTCTTAAGAAAGAGAAATAAGGTTTTAAGTACTTAATGTATCTAAAGACTATTAATTCATTTTGGCATATTAAGAATAGATCAGGAGGAAAGTGAAACTCTTTTCCCCCTCTGTTATAATCCAAATTATTCTATCTCTGCATTTACCACTGAACAATGATCCTTTTCCTTCCCTCAGGGTGTTTTTGGCTTCTCTGTGATGATCTTTTTCTGATGGCAAAATACAATACCTTTATAAAGAGCAGGTCGTTTCGAGGGCACACAGACTATATTTATGTTATTGTACTTGGGTACATATTTCTTTTGTCATTGGGATTTACAGCAGCATAACTAATATTTCTCCATGTTTGGTCTTAAGTGACTGCACAAATCTAAGTGACTGCATATTATTTTGCCCTGAAGAACAGAAAAAGTGGTTGCTTCTGAGGCTGCCCAGCTCAGGTCTTTCTACAAGGTGTTAGAGCTACACAGCTGGTCTAAAGGTAGCTTGGGACATGCTTAGCACCCCACGGTTTCAGACTGAGGAAGTGCAACAATTAGTGAGCCTAAAAGCTCTGTGAGTTTTTCTGCAGGGAGGTGTTAGCCAGGACAGACATGCATAGCGGTGTCTCCCTCCTGCAGGCTGCCAAAAGCAGGTGAACCCCTCCTGGCAAAGGGCAGCAAGCAACTTACCAGTTACACAGTATGGACCAAGACTTTTCTCATATGAAAACCTCAGACGTTTCATACAAGCACCTTCAAATTCAAATATCATCAGTGTTTCAGTGAGTACTGCTGAAAACAGCTCAGTCTGACAGACAGTCACAGGGCAACTGGGCAAGACCCCTTTGTCCCAAGAAAAATTACAGTCCAGCCACCCCCCTCTTCTATGTCTGAGTAACCCAATCACCTCAATTAATTTAATGTGTCTCTGTGAAGGTTATTTGTCACTTAGAGCAATTTATCCTCAGGTGCTTACTGTCTACTCTAGTAATTTGCTGTTAATTACTTGTTTACTTATATAATATTGCTAATAAAGTGACTGTGGGGGGATCTCATTTAGCTTCCTAAATAAAAGCCATCTGCTTGGCCATACCCTTACTAACTCCTGTTTTCATAGCTATACAGTTGTTAAAGACTTTGGCTGTTGCTACCATAACCTTTTTTTTTAAATCAATATGTTTAACAAGGTAACAAAGACACACTGAGCATTCCTGGTGCGTTGGTTTTAGCTCAAAGAATCATAGAATAGTTTGGGTTGGAAGGGACCTAAAAGATTATTTATTTCCAACACTCCTGCCATGGGCAGGGATGCCTTCCACTAGACCAGATTGCTTAGTCACATCCAACCTGGCCTTGAACACTTCCAGAGATGGGGCATCCACAGCTTCTCCAGGCAATCTGTGCTGGTGCCTCACCACTTACACAGTAAATAATTTCCTTCTAATATCTGAACCAAACCTACGCTATTCAGATTAGAGCCATCACCCTTTTTCCTAACGTGTCTTTGCAAAAAGTACCTCCTTTCCTCTCCTGTAAGCCCCATTTGAGTACTGGAAGGCTGCTTGAAGGTCTCCCCAGAGCTTTTTTCTTCTCCAGGCGAACATCTTCAACTCTCTCAACCTTTTCTCTTTGGAGAGAAGTTCTGTTTCTCTGATCATTTTTGTGTCCATCCTCTGGGCTTGCTCCAACAGGTCCGTGTTTTCCTTATGCTGGGAATCCCAGAGCTGGACACAATACTCCAGGTAATGTCTCAGGAGAGCAGAGTAGAGGGAGAGTATCAGCTTCCTCACCCTGCTGGCCATGTACCTGTTGAAGTAGACCAGGAAACATTTCACTTTCTGGGCTATGGGTGCATAATGCTTGCTCATGTTGAGCTTCACATTAACCAATGCCCCCAAGTCCTTCTCCTCAGGGAGAAGCTATTACTTTACATCCATCCTTGTATCCATCTGGTTAGATCAGCATTTTCTTCCAGAACTCCTATGTATCAAAAGAAAATAGAGATCTCTGCAGCTGTAAGACACCAAGAAAAAAGACCAATGCTTTCAATATCCTCCTTTTCTACAACATTTTCTTAGTTTATAGTATTTATGCTTAAATATCGATTTAATGCATCCATAATTTCTTAGGGTTCATTCCCTGAAAGACCATGCTCTTCTCTACTCAGGGAGCTACTGCTGTTTGGCTGTTGCTTTTTGATGAGATTTATCCAGGCAGTTGGTGACCTTTCCTGTACCCCCTATTGATTCTCCTGACAAGGGAAAAATATCTACAGTGTTTTAGGGTGCCTAGTACTTGTTTGTTTACCTGGTTATGCAATTCATTTATAGACTGGCTGGCTGATTGATTTATTGCTGCTTTGTACTGCTGCTGGCATCCTTCTGGGAACCAGGACTGGAAAAGGCCTTTCTGCAGCTGAGAGTTTGTGCCAGTGTCCACGCATTAACAAACTGCATGTAAGGCATTTCAGTCAAAACCACTCCTTGTAACCCATGACTGTTCATTTGCCCGGGGTTTTGGATGGCAAATCTAGGCTTATACATGCTGTCAGACTGCCTGGTGGCAGTGCAGTGAGTTACTGCTGAGACAGGCTTGTGTCAAAATCAGTATAAATGAAATAGGGAACAAGTACTGTAAAACACAGTAAAAGAGCTGCTCTAACTTCTGTCACCACTATGTAACAGCCTCTAAAAGAGTAAAATAGATATAGGACAAAACCATGTCTTCCTTCAGCAATAACAATTCTGTGATTGTTCTGTGAAACCTAGGAAGGAAATCATTGGATACCTAGCAGAGTGGGGATCTGTGGCCAGCATGGATTTATGACTGTAAAGTGTGAATGAAATGGGGAGATTTATGCTGCCCTGGAAAAACAAGAAGAAACCACTTACTGTGGTCCAGAAGCCCCAGCATATTTTTACCTCTGTAGCTAACTTGCGACAACTGATCCATGTGTTGTGGGGGATGGGGGTGTTAGGTTAGACATAAGGGAAGGGTTTTTCACCCAGAGGGTGGTTGGGAAGACTCCCCAGAGAAGTGCACACAGCACTAAGCCTGCTAGAGTTTGAGAAGCATTTGGACAACACTCTCAGGCACATGTGTGGGTGCTTTCCAGCTCAGGATATTCTATGACTCTGTGGAGGAGCAGGAATCCTTTGGCAAAGGAGAGTGAAGGTTGGGTCTGGCTGGTCAAGGGCAATAGGCCGGTTAAATGCTGTTGTACATCATGGTCTACCACATTCCCTGGCCCTTGAAGGCAGACCATAGCCACTGGAAGAGCTGAGATCCATATGAAAAAAAGGAAAAGAAAGGTGGGGAGAAGTTAGATTTGGGATCTGGGAAGTGGTCAGCACCAATCTTAGAGATGCTTATGCTCCCCTCTTAGGTCAAATAATTTTCTCATACTTTAAAGCAACAAGCTATCAAGTGATCAGTAAATAAAGAGTAAACTTTCTTCAGCACAATACTGTGGAATATACATGCACTGACACACATCTCTTATCTGTCTGCAAAGCTCTGGATGGTGTGATGGAGGTACTAGGCTACTCCTTTTGGCTGAAACTGTATGTGAGGGTAGTTTATCACAGAGGGGTAACAGTGTGTCTGGGGTGACTGATCCCCAAAACCATTGTTAAAGAGACAGATAATACCATCCCCTTAATATTTGGGACCAAGGGCCTTGAAACACTCTAGTGAAAAGTTTCCTTTGCCTTTTAGTATTAACCAGGAAAAAAGCAGAACCTGAGCGGAAGAACTACATACTACTGGAAGGGCCTAGTTCCATCTGTGAAAGAAGATGGTTTAAGATTTTGGTCTTCGGTGCATGGTGACAACAGGTGGCAGCGAGGTCCTGGCTGCAGGACATGTGCCAGAGGCACCGCTCGCCTGTGGCTTCCCAAGCCATGCCTTCGCAGTGCCACTTCCAGTTCTTCAACACTGGGTGGCACCAGGAATACAAGGAATCAGGGCCACGTCCAGACTTGCAAAGGGATTTGCCATCCTGGGAGAGTGAGGCGCTATCCGGTTATTTGTTTATAGTCTTGACGCAGTGGATGAAAGAAAATCATTATTCTGGAAGGAAACCTCAGGTAGTTGTAGGATTAGGAGCAGGTGAGGATATAAGATAGGAAAAACTCTCTGTAAAGTTTGATTACTTCCACTATGAAACTATTTTAGCTAAAAAAAAAAAAAAAATCCCACCTGTGATTAAAGATTTTAAAAAATATTGTTGCCATAAGTAAACCCTCTCCTCAAGCACACACACAAAAAAAGGAGACAGAAAAGAAGTGGACCAGTAGAGCCAGTCCCAGGTTCTGTGCCAGTGTTGTCCATCTCAGAGATTGCTGGGTCAGGAATGGCCCTGTGGCTTCCCACCTCATTTCCCTGTGCACCAGCCAGCACAGCAGGACACCAGGGTGAGGTAGAGCACCACCATCAGCAACTTGTTCTTTCTCACACCTTGTCTAACATGGATGCTAATGGCATCCCTTTAAAAGGTAAAGCCAAATTCTTTAGGAAAATACTTTGCATCCTTTTCTTTTTTTTTTTTTTTTTTTTTTTTTTTGGATGGGTTTGCTTAGAGGCAGAGGTTTCTAGATGTGAACTGAGGAAAACCATGTGCTCATTATTGATTTCTAATTGTGGCTTTGATAAATTCCAGGAGTGTAGTAACACTGAGCAGAAAGTGGTGGAGGAGCTGCCACCTTACAGAGTATTTTGCATGCCTTCCATTTGTGACCAATGCCACTGAATGCAGTTATCCAATAAGATGCCAAACTGTCAGCATTTCATTAAAATATGCTGCAGAGAGTAGTTCACTGAACTACTTAGCATGCCAGATGCATAGTGTGTGCCAACACATTTATCCTATAATGTTCTTAAGAGCTGCAAGCCTCTGTTCATTTGGAGTAATCAATTCTATTTTCATATGCAGTGGACCTTGAACCTTGCACTTACACTGCAACAATTTAATTTTTCCAAGGGACGACCAGGGTAAGTAGATGCAGTACCTCTACCAGGAACATTGGCAATAAGCTTTATTGATATTCTGAGCTAAAAGAGCCCCGCAGATCTTTGCACACTGTGGGGAGGATCTAAAAATACATAATAAAAGCTTGATTAGTACAGCATGCAATAAGGCAAAGGGCTGTGCTGCTGAACAGAAATAAAGTCTTGACAATGTAAAAGCAGCAAAGCCAAAAAAGTAATTCAGCAACCAGAGTATTAGCCTCAGCCTTACTGCAATATGAGAAAAAGGACAGTTATGTTTGTCATGGAGTTGAAAGAATCCATCTCTGTGATGGGAATTAAAAGTTCAAGGACTGCTTCAGTTCCCTGATCAGCCTTTGGGTTGCCTCATTAGACATTGTCAGTTTCTGGGACATGCAAATCCCGTGTGTAAAACAGCACTGGTTTTCACACACTCAGTGGCCTTTCTCATCTCTTGTATCCCTTCTTTCCCTTCTGTCTACCTCAAAGTGCTTACAGAGACAGTGCTCCCAGGGAATTACTTGAAGTGCATCTCTGCCACAGCTGAATAGGGTCTCCTGATTCTGAGAAGTAGGCAGCACTTTTAATGACAGGATTTGTGTATGTGTTCAGCAACCCTCTACAGCCTTTCTTGGTGGGAAACCCATCTCCTGAACCCATTTCCTCAGTATAAGGTGCTGCCAGCTAGTTGTAGTAAAACCCCAAGGCCAGCAAAGAGGCATCAGCATGTTCCTGAGCCCTGTGTCCCTAAACCTTCCCATACATGGAAATGGGCTCCAGCACCCTATTGTCCATATCTCTTTCTAGGGCAGACAGAAAAATATCTGTGATATCACATAGCTCTTTAAATCTTAAAATGCTACTCTGGCTCTATAGCAACACTAAAAGATATCATCTAGGGTTTATACTAGGAGGCTCACAGAGGCCCTACTGCAGTGTTTTGCTGCTACATTTAAACAATTCAAACCTAGAAATGAGACCAAGCTAAAATCCTATCTATTATACCCCTGCTGAGCATCCTGGCCTGGATCAGCACTGGTGTGGCCAGCAGGAGCAGGGCAGTGACCTCCCCCTGTGCTGGGCACTGCTGAGGCCACAGCTCCAATCCTGTGCTCAGTTCTGGGCCCCTCAATGCAAGAAAGACATTGAGGGGCTGGAGTGTGTCCAGAGAAGGGCAACGGAGCTGGGGAAGGGTCTGGGGCACAAGTGCTGTGAGGGGCAGCTGAGGGAGCTGGGGGTGTTCAGCCTGGAGAAAAGGAGGCTCAGGGGTCTCTACAGCTGCCTGAAAGGAGGGGGTGGCCAGGTGGGGTCAGCCTCTTCTTCCAGGAAACAAGTGTCAAGAGAAGGGGAAACAGCCTCAGGGGAGGTTTTGGTTGGGCATTAGGGGAAAATTTCTGCACAGAAAGGTGTGCCAAGCATTGGAACAGGCTGCCAGAAGAGTGGTTGAGTCACCATCCCTGGAGTTACTTAAAAGATATGTAGATGAGTCCCTTAGGGATATGATTTTCTGGGACTTTGCTGAGTTAATGTTGGACTAGATGATGCTAAATGTTCTATTCTATTCTATTCTATTCTATTCTATTCTATTCTATTCTATTCTATTCTATTCTATTCTATTCTATTCTATTCTATTCTATTCTATTCTATTCTATTCTACCATGCTTCTGGGATTTTATTTTGGATCTCCGTGAAATCTACAAAAAAATATATTTACATGATTTACAAGATTGAAAATTCAGGCTCCATATTAGACTTCCAAAAGCAGATGTGGAAGCCCAGCTGTATGCATCAAAACCCCAATAAAATATGACATGGTGGATATGTTAATACTTGCAGAGACTGTGTATGCATTCAAAATATCCTCATAAAATCAGACAAGGGTTTCTTCCTCAAATGGGTGTTCCCACAGGACAACCTTGCTGAAGGGAAAGATTTGGGGAGGAGTGAAAGGAAAGAAAGGAAGAAGCACAGAAATAAATTCATTTAAACTGTGCACAGAAGGAGTCAGGAAACTTGTAAATATATCCAGGGTTATAAATGATAACTGAAGCAAAGGGCTTTTAAAGATGTGAAATCCACTTGCTCTGCCAAGCAGAGCTGAAGACAAATAAAGACTTATGATGTGTGTGAGACCGTTTGCTGCATGTTTGTCCTTGCCAGCACTGCTGTTTTTCCACTGAGAAAAATGGATTTTTTTGCTTCTGTGGAAAAGACGGTGGCCTGGAGATACCTGGAAAGCAGCTCCTGTGCTGCTGCATAGCCCTGATATATATAAAATGAAAGGTGCTCTTAATTATAAACAACTCTCAGACCTTGATTATTTGGAAGAAATATTTGAGTGGTCAGCTCCTACTGCAGTCTTAATCACAGCAGAAACATAATGAAGAATTCTTCTCCTTCTGCATTATGTAAATATTTTTATGGGCTGTGTCAGCTCTTCTGTGAGTGAGAGCTTGTTTTAATCACTCAAGAGAGGATCTGACTGACATAGATGCAGATCTGCTGAATATAGGAATGTGTAGTCTGGTAGAGTTGCTTTTCAGAGTGAAGATTTCAGACTTTCCATTTATTTCCAGCTGCTCTTTTGTTTCATACCTTTGATATGGCACACGTGACAAAGAATCAATGCCTGAAGGGAAGGCTGTACCAGCCTAAGAATTGATTCGAAGGGGTGAGTTTACTTCACATGTTTTACAGGACCACAGTGAGACTTTGCTCATACATTTCCAGTGTATGTGGCAGTTTTTAGCAGGGAAATTGATGCAGCCATATTTAACTAGTACATTTTTACCATTAATCATAGAACATGTTGGGGGAATAGGTTGATAACAATCATGATATTTACTGGTGTATTTATGATACTGTTTAACACACAGTTCCTGTGGCTTTCCTTTTTTTTCCTTCCTTCCTTCCTTCCTTCCTTCCTTCCTTCCTTCCTTCCTTCCTTCCTTCCTTCCTTCCTTCCTTCCTTCCTTCCTTCCTTCCTTCCTTCCTTCCTTCCTTCCTTCCTTCCTTCCTTCCTTCCTTCCTTCCTTCCTTCCTTCCTTCCCTCCTTCCTTCCTCCCCCCTTTTTCCCCTGCCCTGTGGTGTGCTGACACAGGTACCAGATAAAGGAGTCCGATGGTCCAACTTTGTCAGTTTGTCATAATTTTAAGTGTTGCTACTGGAATGGCATCCAAACACTGCTGATACACTGTCCTCACTTTTTAAGTTGCTTTCCCAATTATCTATCAATGGCTACAGGTTACGCTGCAGCCAGGAGGAGAAGAGTGGAGGTGCACCTGGGAATGTCACCATTTCTTCACACTTGCAGAAACTCTGGTCCCATGCCTAGGAGGTTATTTGAGTTTGTACCCTACAGCTGCTGCTGGGTACTTGAAAACACATACAAAATCTTGCAAAAAAAGAGAAGAAAGGCACCATGCTTTTTGCAGTGCAATTTTGTGTCACACCCTGTTCTCCTGCTGCTTTTTTAATTACTTTTTCTTCTATCCAGCAAGGAGGGTAATGAGAGGCACTTTCTGTTTGTTTTGTTGTTGTTGCTGCTTTAGGTTGTTTTTGTTGGGTTGAGGGTTTTTTTCCTTGTTATTTGTTTGTTTTCATTTTGTTTCTTTATTAGTTTTTTGTTTTGTTTCTTTTTAGGGGGGCTTTTTGTTGGTTTGGTTTGGTTTTTTTCAGATTGTGCCTATCACCAGTGCAGGAACAAGTTTGCAATTTTTTTCTTCTTGTTTTTTAGTACTTACCAGTTTCAAAGGCTAGGACTTTTCCCAGTGGGCCAATCAGACTTTTCATGGCCTGGGAAGAGAGACATGGGAGAGGAATACATCTGGCCCTGGTGGGGCTGGTAGGGGCATGTGGAGGGAGGGGGAAGTCTCTGAACCTCTGAGGCTGCTCTGGTCCAGCCAGCCAGCCCCATACGCCATCTGTTCACCACCTAGCAAAGTTTTAACAGCTTGCACTGATTTAACTTAGTGGCACATGCCCCAGGGACACAGACATAGCATTTATCAGGTGCCGGGTAGCAAACTCTGCTACTTTAGCCAGTAGGCTGAAGGAAAACAATATCATAAACAAAGCACCTATGAATAGTCCTATCTCTGTCTACAGCGAATCAGCATGGAATGTTCAGGCCTCCACCCAAACTGCAAATTCAAAGTGTTGTTTGGGTTGAGCCCACCAATGGGCAGAAAAGCAGTTTTGAGCAAGCTCCTAATCCAATATAACTGCAACTACCCACGGTGAAGCTCCAGGTGATAAAGATTCCTCCTGAGCACATCCATCAGTCTCTGTGCAGCCTGACGTGGCTGCCCTTGTCCAAGCACGGAGAGTTCTCTTTTCATTGGTTTTTCTCCCCTGTATCACAGGTTGGAGGCTATGGCTGCTCTCCAGAAGGTGAGTTTTGCCCTCCTACTGACAGATGCTGCCTTTGCCCTTCCCTGACCGAAATCTCCTTCCTACCTGTTTTGTATGCCAGTTTAGTCACCAGTGTTCATGGCACTAAATTCTGTCTAGCCATCCATCACAAGATATTCGGGGCATCCATTATGATATGATTCATTTGAGCAATCTATGTTCATTATTAATCTTCCCTTACTGCAGGCTGAAGTAACCCTGGCTTGTAAGGTCTCTTTTCTTTTCAAAACTGTCTTTACTATAATTGCATTTTCTGCTGTGTCTGCTTGCTTGCTTCTTAGTGCTTTACAGGGTGTTGTCCCTCTTCTTAACTTCTGAACTGTGCCACTCATCCTGAAAATATTTATTGGGGATTAATATACAGACGATCACTGGTGTGGTTGCAGCTTCTGAAAGTCTGCCTTGAAATACAGCTTATCCTTCACCAGGCTGAAGGGGTTAAACACACAAGTTCTTGCTCTCCTGTCTCCCCCAAAAAAAGAATTTGGAACCCTAACAGAACAGAGATAGGTTGTGTTTTTTTCAACCTTTTTAGTGCTTTTTAGTGTTAATCTAAACAAATACCACCTGTTTTCCCCACTGACTATCCAGACACTGCTGGGTGCACAGCACTGTTGAATATGTGTTCTCTTGCAGGGTAACTAAAATTTCAGTAACTGTATTACTTCTCAGTGCTGTGGCATTTTTATCCTCCTAGGAGCAGAAGGAACATCAGCTCCCTTTGCCTCCATCACATTGAGACTACATTTTGCGTTTTACAGAGGAGGTGCAAGTTGCAACAGCAGAACTGAAAGCAAAGGAGCCGAGAATTAAGGCAAGCATCTCTCAGGAGAAAAGACAGAGGGAATACACAGAAAACTTCTGCTTGGCTGATCTGATGCTCCTCTCCCCAGCAGTGCCCTTTCTAATCACAGCACATTGTGCATGCTTGCACTGCTTTTCTCACTGGCAATTTCTTTTCGGCTGTGAAATTAGCCAGGGGAGGCACTATGGGTAAAGGAACAGCAATCTGATTGCTCAGTAAATCTTGACTCTGCCACAAACTCACTGCTCACCTCCTGTTTACTTCCTTTCTCATCTTTGTCATCTTTGCTTCTGGGGTACTGCCTAAGGTCCAGATGCTTGTTTAGACATCTGTGGTTCACATCCTTAAGGTTGTCACTGCCAGGTTCAGCATAACCTTGTCTGGACACTCTGTGTCTCGTTCATATCAGGGCTCTCCCCAGCCACCACACTTGCACTCCAAATCTTCACAGGGAATTTGGGAGGTCATCTAGTCCATGCCCCCATCTCAGCCAAATTGTTCTTCAGTATCTTGGACTGCATATGTGCAGAATGTAACCTGGAGGAAAGCTGGTCTGGGTTAGACACAGTGGATGCTACCCCCTGAAGGTGGTTGACAACAGCAATGAGGGTATAATCCACATGACAAGGTCAAATAAACAGAAGAGAATGTTTGGTTCCTGCTACTGTTGTAGGTCAAGTTGTAGATTTAGGCATGCAGACTTAGGCACTCTGAATGTTGTGGTTGTGAAAGCCGAGAATGAGCACAGCAGCTAAAGCTTTTCAGCTACAGCAACTTCAGTCTCTTAAAAAAGGAAAAAAAAATATTGTAGCTTGAATATGACTCAGCATTTAGTGGTTTTCTTTCCCTTTTCAGTTGATTAAATGTCCTCTTCTATTAAAAACCTCTTGATAAGAAAATTAGACCTTCTAGTAGCTCAGAAGAATATGTGTTTGGTGGTGTTGCCACCTGCTCCCAAAAGAGAGGGTAACTGAGGTTCTTCCTTGGGGCAGATTAGAGTGAAACAATACTGAATGATTGGTGATTAGAAATACATATATATGTGTGTGTAGGATTCATTTTAGAACAATGTGGTTGCAATGGAAAGGACGTATGTAGCCATTTTGGTTATTGTCTATACTAATACAGCAGTATAAAAGAACAAAGATGTTGCTTTAGAACATACGTAAGGAAAAGAAAGAAGGAGAGAGATAAAAGTAGAAAGATATCACCACCTGTGGATCCAGTCATGAGACCTGATTGTTGCAATTACAATATCTTTTAATTGAGGTGCTGGTCCCAGTCTTGATTGTTGGGAATGGGGGAAGCCTGGGAAAACACAAAGTTTGATGGGTTAATATATGTTCAGGTAAGGTAGAAATGATAAGGCACCTCCCCTGGAGAGGATAGGTGGGCAGTTTAACACTGCTGAAATGCTGTGGTTCATGCTCAGTTGTCCAGTAGAAGACCAGAAATGAGTCTGGGGGTATTTTGGGGGATCTTTGATGATTTATGACACTTTAGGGCATGACACCTGACTCTAATGTCAGTGTAGCTGAGCCTCCATCAGAAGGGATGAACACTGTCAGGCCTGCATGTGAATGTCCTAATACCTTCTCAGGGGCACAGGGGGAAGTTTTAGAACTGAGCCAGTTGTGTAATTGTAATTTTGTGTCACTTGCCTGTCATAAGCACTATCTAGCCTCCACAGGATCAGTTTCTCACCAGCCTCTTCCCTTATCTGGTTCAAAACCCAGCTTGTAGCCTCTGTATTATGCAGACCAGAGGTTTTGCCACCACGCTCCAAAAAACCCTCTTTCTCCCCTTAGGTTTCAGTTTTGGGGCGTTGCAAACCTGGCCTCAGTTAAGCACCTGCTGCCTCTCACGTGGCCCTTGTTTGAGCCACTAACCATTAACACTTTGGTCTCCCACAGATGGTAAATAGAATTACAACTCTGAGCAGAAATACTGCAGAGAGCATACAGCAAGTAAGCAGCATGGCACTGTAAGTAGGTTAAAATACTGCATTATACTATCAGGTGAATTCCTAGAAGACAGTCAAGGGGAGCTGTCATAACCTGGTTGAGGTCATCACTGAGTGATAAACGCAGAAAGACAGAAGTATATCGCATGTACAGCTGTAAAATCTATAAGCAACTTTCTTCCATTTAATGTGTTCTGGCCTGAGCTCCAGCAATGCCCTGTTTACAGGAGGCAGGCTATGTGCACTGCAGACTCAGCTTGGAAAGGTTTCCCTTGTCTTCCATGGATGACATCCTTCATTCAAAATGCAGCAAGCTCTCAATAATCTTCCCTTATTCTAGAGCCTGCTTCCTTGGGTATTAAAATCCTCTTCTGGCTGGTTCAGTTGGCAATGAGAGCACGTCTTCCAGATGACAATATCTGTAGTATAGACACAGCCTTGAGAATGCTGAAATCAACCCAAGTGCCAGAGCTGCTCTTTAAAATATTAAATACACAAATATTCTACAAATAGTATTCTAGCTGTGAATAATAACCAAGTAGTTCCTGGCAGAGGCAGACAATTTACACCCTCCCTTTCCATATGAGATGTTTTGCTGTGACTTCCAGATGCCAAATAAATTATTAATCAAATCTGAAAAATACTCTGAAGCCTTCCTTCCTAAGAGGAAGTCACCAGATGAATTTGGCATGTAAGCCACATTTCCATGAAATAACTGATCAACATTTTGACCACTATTTTGTTGTGTTCAGGGTTTTACTTGCCTAACTCAGAATATGCTTCAGGTGTGCACTAATTCCTCCTTTTCCAATGGCACCACTGATGATGTAGGTTTGCCCTGTCATTGGCACGGTGATGCATGTAGACACAATCTACAGTGCAGATGGCAGAATTGCACAGGGTGTTGGCAAGGCTTTAGAAATCACAGGAGAAAACCCCTGTGGATCTTCGTGTTTTGGGTTGGTTTTTAATTTGTTTGTAGGGGTTTTTTTCAGTTGAGCTGTGATTAATGGCTGTGTCAGACATCACAAAAGGAAGGATGCGGTTGTGAACACCCCTGCACTGACTTCAGAACAAAGTGATAGAGAAAAAGAGAAATTCCTGCCATTTTTATGACTGAAAAAATCAAATGCTTTCCCAACCGATTTTCTGCTGCTTTCTTCTAAAACACATTTTGAGTAATCTTTTAAGTGTCCAATTCTACCCTGAATATTTTATCTCAATAGAGATACCTCTCTGCAACCAGAATGCACAAAGGCAACCCACAAATACATTCACACACAACATATCTTGAGAAGCATAACACTATTTCTTCACTCCTGTGCCTGTCTCCAGCTCCAAGTATATCAGAATAATCTCTGGCATCTGGCTTAGTGATAAGAAATCAGTCTCAGCTGCGATGATCCAGAGCCAGGAGGAATCTTTGGTACATACCTATTTGCTAACCCATTCTCTAGTAATCCAAGTGTGTACGTATTCATAGTGTCTCATTTCCTAATGAAGTGAATCATTGGGAAGTCAGACAGATGCAATCCCAGCAAAGTACCAGTTAATTTTCTTTCCCCTTTCTCTGAATCGGAGCATGGTATAGTGTCTCTGTCTTCAGTGTGACCATCACCTCATTTTCTTAGGTACTGTATAAAACCAAAAGGCTCTGTCTCAAGCAAATGAACCACAAGGAAATTAGGAGGCAGCACATGGTAGAGTGAAATGGCAATATCAGGCTGTCAGAAAGGATTCTTGCTGTGCCTGCCCACTGTCAAGATTTCTGTGACAAGATACATTTTCCAATTTGTTCTTTACAGCATAAATATAAACAGTTGGTGATGATAAAGGAAATCCAGAGAACCGGTAGATTAAATCACACTGAATAAGACGCTGCACAAAGAGCATAAGATGGCAAAAGCTTGTGACATGTTTCTGATCCTCCTCTTTAAACAGAAAAATATCTTCCTAATTAATGACTGGTGGTATCAATATAACACAAGACTTTTTTGTCTTCAAACAGCCCTGCCCAGAGGGCTGTGATGCATAAAAGTGTATATCCAGACCAACATAGCCATTTTCAGTGAATGAAGACACCAAATCTGTCTCTTGTACAAGCACATCTGCTGGCATGATTATTACTCCCAGGAAGTAGCCAAGCAGTTAGAGCCAGTTCCCAGCAACGAAAGAAAAATTAGAAACAAGGCGACATAAATCAGTAGAACACAAAGGAAAATGGAAAGTTTGGGGTTTCTCTTTATCTTTCTTCTATTTTTTTTCTTTCATGCATTTGATTTTAGGGCAGTGTTAAAGAGAAGGTTTCATCAGCCAAACAGAAGCTATCTCTGTTGCCTGCAAAGGCATTGTGGGTCACAGCAGCTGGTGGGACATCCCCTTCACGGGAGTTGAACACAGGGAAGGCTCTTCACCCTGCACTGATGTCTGCTGTTTACTGTGGGCAAATAATCACGTTCTGTAGAATCCCCAATGACCTTTCAAGAGACACTATCATAGAAGATATAAAGGACATCCATTTTTCACGTGATCCAAAGCACAAAAACACCATTCAAAATGGATCATGTGACACCCATTTGTGAAATTGATGCAAGCATGGTATTCAATTTTTTGCTTGTTTAGGTGATTAATTTGTCTATGCTACATGGTACATAGGTAGATAAACAATGGCTTCTCTCTCTTGCAATGTTATTTTCTGTTAACAATGTGTTCTAGTAGGTCTATAAATAGGCACATATGACACAGAAATGTGCTTCCAGAAATAGACAGAGGGAGACACTTCTTCAAGACAACTTCTTGGCATTTCAATTTAATAGAATAAAATGCTCAAGTTGATCCTTGAACCTGATCATGAATGATAAAGGAAAAAAAACAAGGGCCAAATGCAACTTTTTAGACACCTCAAAGACCATGGAAGTGAGTCTTAAGACTTGAAGAGCTTGAAGAAGCTCTAGTTATGCACTGTCCTTGTTGACAAATGAGCAAGGTAAAAGTTTCAAGGTGCAAGATTGGCATTCTGTTATGATGACTTTTAATTGGTAAATATTGTGTTGAGCAGCAGCATAATAGTGAGAAAATACTCCTTGTAAATCCTCACACAAACAGAGAATAGCAGTTTGCTAGAAGCTGCAAAGAAAATACATAGCAGCATTTTCCAGAACAGCCTGGAAGAATTCAACTACAAATGCAGCACACAGGGATGATTTTAGTAGGATGAGTTAGAGACTCTTAAACCTCAGTTACTGATTCCCCTCTCCACTGGCATCTCTTGCATGTATGAGCTTCCTCTGCACAGGGCACATGGGGAGCCCTGCTCCCTTTCACTGGCTCTCAGTGCACGAGATAAATGGGCTTTGACACAATGGTGCAAATGGAAAAACTAATTTCAAGGATTTTTGCCATGGAGCTCTCCTTGAGGAGGCAATGAAATGGTATCTGTGATTACCTCTCTGATCTGATCATCCTATGGTACCAAATTCCAGTAAGACATAGACATGCACCTTTGGAAGTCTCCATATGCAAGTTCTACAAGGAAATGCAGTTCTGTGTGCTCCACAGACTTCCCTATTTGCCTACAGGTTTTAAGCAGAGTTGATCCAGATTTAAACTGAAGGCTCTTCCTGTGCCTGTTAATCACCTTTCCTCACGCAGTGTTTTTGCAGCTGCCACTACATACATTCCTTGGGCACCAATCCACCTTTTTGCACTTCCCAAAGTCACACCATAATGACTAGAACTGATTTTTCATCCTAGGTGGTAGGACAAATCTTCTAGGGCAGCTATAAGCGATAACTAACGTCATCATCCTGACACTTCTCTGCACCCTCAGTTGACCAGTGATTTAAATTACAATGATACTTTAGTAATATTCACATCAATCAACTTTCTGCCCAAGATATCATTCATATCTTATCAGAGAAAATAGAACCAGAAGACTCACACTGATCATCTCTTCTGATCCATGCAGAAGTCTCAGGATCAAGGCCTGATTCCAAAAAGAACTACACCATATCCTGTACAGACCTATCCTGTGTTTGCAGAGAAGGTTAACTTAACTTGCAACACTTGGGAAGCTGCTCCAGTGTTACTCAGGAAAGTGGCTAAGATGAGATCACTTTGTGTGAAAAAATCCTTTTGAATTTGTAGTTACTGTGTAATTTGAAATGTCTTTAAAAATAAGATAAAAGGGAGGTATTCATATGCATGGGGAGTAGTGTATAGAGATGCAGGTTTCCTTTTGTCCCTATTACTCTGTTTGATCCTCTTCAGTTTCTATAATTGCCCTCCATGTGATTATCTTCAGCACAATACATTTTCAAGTCAGTGCAGACTAAAATCGTATTGTAATATAGAGGCTCCTTTGTCTTCAGTACCTCTTTAATAAATTCATAGTCAGCAGCAGCATTATTTGGTAAATAATATAAAACCATGACAGGTTTGCTTAAAGCAGGAAAAACCTCGGGGTGACTGAGGTGTAAGAAACAGCTCTGAATGAGCAATTCAGATGGAGAAGGCATTTAAATAATCAACTTCCTTTTGATAGGATTTTCGTGCTGCATGGAAGAAAGGAAAAATGAATTACTGAAACTCTCTTTCTTGTCTGAGCTGACTCTGACTGCATGAAATAATGGGCTTCCATTCAGGAAAGGAACGGATCTCAGACTGTCATAGCTGAAGAAGATCTTTTTATGAAGGAAGAGGAGAAGAAGGTAAAGGGGTCTAGGCTCTGGGGACAGGAGGGTGGGGTGTAAGCTTTTATATCTGTACTGATGATCTAGCTGAGGAGATCAAGTGCACACCCAGTAAACCTGTAAATGACAGTGTGTTTGACAGGAGTGTTGATCTGCTGGAGGGCAGAAAGGCTCTGCAGAGGGATCTGGACATGCTGGATCAAAGGGCCAGAGCCAACTGTATGAGGTTCATCAAGGCCATGCCAGGTCCTGCACCTGGGTCACAATGACCCCAGGCAGCACTACAGGCTGGGGCAATGCCTGGAAAGCTGCCTGGCCGAAAAGGACCTGGGGTGCTGGCAAACAGCAGCTGAACAAGATCCAGGATGTGCCCAGGTGGCCAAGAAGGCCAATGGCATCCTGGCCTGGATCAGCAGTGGTGTGGCCAGCAGGAGCAGGGCAGTGACCTCCCCCTGTGCTGGGCACTGCTGAGGCCACAGCTCCAATCCTGTGCTCAGTTTGGGCCCCTCCCTGCAAGAAAGACATTGAGGGGCTGGAGCGTGTCCAGAGAAGGCAACGGAGCTGGGGAAGGGTCTGGGGCACAAGTGCTGTGAGGAGCAGCTGAGGGAGCTGGGGGTGTTCAGCCTGGAGAAAAGGAGGCTCAGGGGGACCTCATCACTCTACAGCTGCCTGAAAGGAGGGGGTGGCCAGGTGGGGTCAGCCTCTTCTCCCAGGCTGCAAGCAACACAGGAAGGGGAAACAGGCTCAGGTTGAATCAGGGGAGGTTTTGATTGGATACTAGGGAAAAATTCTTCATGGAAAGGGTTGTGAGACTTTTAAACAGACTGCTCAAAGAAGTGGTGGAGTCACCGTCCCAGAAGGTATTTAAAAGACACATAGATGTGGCACCTGGGGACTTGCTTTTGTGGTGGACCTGAGAGTGCTGGGTTACTGGTTGGACTCGATAATTTTGAACGTCTTTTTCAACCTAAACAATTCTGTGGCTCTCCAGCACCACAGTGCCTTCACCACCTTTGAGGCACCTATGCCAACTCTGCTGCTTAACATCTGCTACGCTGCTTCCAATCTATCCATAGATAATTAATGTTTCCCAGGAGCAAGACTGGGATAAGGGCTGGAGGTCTTTCAGAAAGGACAGTCAAAAAGGTGGAAATAAAAAGGGAGGTAGATGTCTCAGGTGCAATGTGATCATGCCTAACAAAACTTACCCAGTGCAGCTGATAACAAAAGGCAGGAGCAGCCATCTCCAGTGCTGCCTGCCTCGTCGGTGGCAATGCACATGGGATTTAGTCACACATCTGCTGCAGGAGGCCACATACATCACACCATGCACACTTACGCAAACAGGAGATAGCCTGAGAGATATCCCCTTTAAATGCAGAATGTGTCAAACTGTATGACACCACCCAAAAATAGGATAAGCTCAAAAACTGCCTTTTGAATTGTCTTCTGCTTGACTGGAAACTGGGGAAAGAGCAGTCAGCTGTGAAGCAAACACCTTTTGGTGCAGAGACCTACAGAAAGGCCATTCCATGACCCATTTATACAAATCAGGCCATATGGCAAAACTCAGCATTTTGTCCTAACATTGTTAATTGAGAATCGACTGTTCACTGGGCACCACTTAGAAAAGTAATCCTCATCTCTTATAAATTACTAACTGAGGACTATTTATATCTCCAGCTTACTGTTGCTGTGTAATTCAATTTCATCCTAATAATTTGCATTTGGGAATTTGCTTTAAAAAATAATGAAAGAGAAAAAGTATATTAAGCACATAGTTGGGAATAAGACTAAAAAACTAATAAAAGTGTTGATGAGAAATGAAGACTGTGTGTCTGCACTCAAATGCCTAGCAGAATATGACTGAATGGTAATCCTGATTCTTGAACACTACATTTACAGCAGTTATTAAAGGAAAGCAAACACATGCACACAAACATACACAACGTACATACACACACATACTAAAAAAATATCCTCTGAAAATCAGCCTGATCTGAAAGAATGGGAGTTAAAAGCCCTCCCTTTAAGAGTCCAGTAGAAGAGAAAACACAGGAACTGACTGAGCTTGCCAAATCTTGATAGTGGTTTTCTGACCCTATGTCTCTGGTCTCTGACTGTGACAATACTTTTCCAAGACATTTCCAATTTCTTCAACTTCAAAGAGGATGTTCTGGGCAAAAATGGACTCTACCTCTACAATCTGGAAGACTGTAAATCTGGAAAGGGAAAGTGGTTTTGGATGATTTCCAGGTATGTGACATATTTAGCTCAGTCCTGCCCAGGAGATCTTTATATGGTTATGACTGAATTCTTCCCCAAAAAGGAAAAGAAGAAACAGGACCAGGGTCTAAATTCATGGAAAGGATGGCACAACATGGCTGTGGACAAAAAGGGCTTGGTCAGGTTGGGTATGAGGAAAAGGCAGAGAGGCAAGGTAGGTCTCCATGCCAGTGAGGAGGCATGGCAGAAAAGAAGGAAACAGAGAAGTCTGGTGGATGAAGGGAATGCAGTGGATGTAGTTTTTCTGGATTTTGGTGTAACTTTGATACTGTCTCTCAGAGCAACCCTTCTGGACAAGCTGTCCAGCTGTGGGATGAGAGGGTTCATGGTGTGCTGGGTGAAGAACTGGCTGAAGGACGGAGCTCAAAGTGTTCCAGTGAATGGGGCTACATCTGGCTGGCCCCTGGTCACCAGAGCTGCTCCTTCAGGGCTAAATCCTACAGTGAGTTCTGTTTGATATGTTTGTTAATGATCTGGATACAGGAGGTGAATACACCATCAGCAAATTTGCTGAAAATACCAAACTGGGAGGTGCTGCTGACTCTCTCAGGGGACAGGAGGCCCGCAGAGGGATCTAGATAGATTGGAGCATTGGGTTATGATTAATGGGATGAAATTTAAGAAGTCCAAATGCTGGTTCCTTCACCTAGGACAGAGTAGTGCCAGACACATGTATAAACTGGGAGAGGAGTGGCTGGGGCGCCCTTCAGAGAGAGGCTGGGGGTGCTGGTGGCAGCAGCTCAGTGACAGCAGCGAGCCCTGGCAGCCAGGGGGCAAAGCCCAAACTGGGCAAAGCCCATCCTGGGGGGCAGCAGGCACAGCATGCCAGCAGGGCAGAAGATGGGATTGTCCCCTGTGCCCAGCACTGGTGCAGCCTCACCCCAAGCACCAGCTGCAGTCCCATGCCCACAGTTTAAGAAGGATGGGACAGCACTGGGATGCAGCTAAGGGAGGGCAACAAAGCAGGTGAAAGAGTGCAAGGAATGGCCTGTGAGGAGCAGCTCAGGACCTGGGGCTTGTCCACTTGGAGAAAAGGGGTCTGAGAGGAAACCTCATCTCTCTCCACAGCTTCCTGAGGAGGGAAATTGGAGAGGGAGGTGCTGAGCTCTTCTCCCTGGTATCCAGTGCAGGGTGTGTGGGAATGGTTCAAAGCTGTGCCAGAAAGAGACTGGATGTTAGGAAGCATTTCTTCACCAAAAGGGTGGGCAAATACTGGAAAAGGCTTCTTGGTGAGTGCTCCAAACCTGTCAGTGTTTTTACAGGCATTTGGACAATGCCCTAAATAACATGCTCAAACTTTTGGTCAGCCCTGAGGTGCTCAGGCAGCTGGATTGGGTGATCACTATAGGTCCCTTCCAGCTGAAGCAGTCTATCCTGTCCTGTTCTTGTTGGGTTGACAGTGGGGGATGCTGTAGTGGAGATATGCATAGTGGAGATGCACACCTTCAGTGCCTGTGTCTGAGATCACGGTGGGTCTTTGTCATTAGTGTGGACTTTTCACAGGTCAGATGTGAGAGTGGAAGAATCCCCATTTCTAGGAGCAAGGTAGAGTGCTGGTGGCCCCTGTGACCCATGAGGAGGTGGCATGCACAAAACTATGCACACTGTGGGATTAGAGCTTTGGGGGATTAGATATAAAGTCTATTTTGAATTTTGTAGGTGGTTATTAATATTTCATAGCCATCTACTACCTTGGTTTCTGTGTCATATTACTGATATTGATCCTGCATGTGCAGTTCACTGATTGCCAGTTAATTATACGTCATTAAAAATAATCTCAAAATTGCTTTGATCCTGATTTGCTTAAAACCCCTTGAGCTGAGCAGTTTTTCCCCCGTGACAGAGAACATAGTAGCTCTTACAGGAAAAGAAAGCGTACAAGCTGCCATGGTGCTGCCTCAGCTCTCTCACAGGACTAGGCAGGAGCAGCAAAGCTGAGCTCCTCAAGCCACAGGCAATCCTCAAGCAGCATGAAGGCAGGTCCCAGGATGGGATGGGTGTTTCACAACATGGAGTGAAGGTGCAAGAGGGAGAGAGCCATTATGTATTGCCAAGGCTGGATGGAACCAGCACATGCCTGCAGCTCCCTCCCAGGAGCAGGGACACCTTGGAGGACCATGGTGTGGGCCTTGCAGATTTTGTATGCACGCAGAAATTTATGTCTCAAACCCACAGCCTACAATAGTCTTAATTAGTACTACAGCAGCATAGATGTGCTGGGGAAAATATTTCTTTCACTCTGTGCCTTGTGCTGAGCTCTACAAGACAAATATTGACCTTTGCAGCCCCGCTGGTTCATGTGGGCTCTGCTCTCCTCCTGTGATGGCAGATGTGATTGAAAAGATGCTTTGCACTCAACACCCAAGATCACATGTGGTCTGTTCAGGTCAGCCAGGGTTTTTAATCTCCTTGTTGGACCCATATGCAGCCCTCTAGTCCACTTTGCAACCATGGTGAGCCTAATTCCCTTCTAACGCAGGAAGAGGAACCCACGGGGTACTCACATTGGCTTCATGGTATGTTTTAGTCAGAGTCTGAAGTAAGCCAGAGTGTGCCGAGGTAGAAAGGTAGGTGCTACTCTAGGGATTGTGCTTACAGCCCTCTTTGCAGACACTCATCACTAAAGGCATTATTGCCGGACAAATTGTCTCCTTTATTTGGCTGAAATTAGTGAATGTGATGAGAAATTCTTCCCATGCTGTGCCTGAAAGAGATATTTCACGAGATGCATTTCACCAAACTCTACCCTGTGCGGACAGGACACGACTGAAGAGTTCACTGGTGAGCTGACAAAGTTCATCCCGTGCACCTACAAAGAGCAGCTGCAGGGACCACCGTGAAGTGAGCACTCATTTAAAAAGGAGGTAAGAAACATGGTTTCCCTTCTTCCTGAGTCCTCAGGCTGGGAGCAGTATACCTAAAAATGGTACCTATTAAGATAATTTTATAATCTTGAGGCTTTCCCTGCTGTTGTTCCTTACTTTTGAGCCATGAGAGGGAGCAGAACTTGGTGTGACTGTCCATATATCACCTTGTACAAGATGCTGTGAAGAAGCATCTACTCAAATCTCCTGACAGCTAGACTGCCTAGATAAGAGGAGAAGCAGTGCTGGGACCTGACCACGGAGCTGCCCTGTGGTTGGTACTGGTAGTTTCAGGTCAGGGCCCTCTTGATCAGACCCCATACTCTACCCCATAAAGTGCATGTAGCTCTCAGGTCATTTCCCACCCTTCAGCAGCTACAGACAGGACATTCACTGGTATTCCCTATTGCAAGTATCTTCCTGGTTGCAAACATGTGAATGCCATAGACACTTCCACAAGGGGATGCAGGGTGCAGCCTACTAAATTTTCCTTCAACAGAGGGGATGAAAAATTCAGCTTTAATGTCAATAGCTGAAAATAGTCCAAATTTTAAGCCTTGATCTTATAAAATTATCCTAATAGATACCATGTATAAGAGAGCACAGCTTTCAGTACTGCCACAACAAATTTGGAAAGGCACTGTCCCTCTCCTGCATGACACCTTCAAAGAAGCATCAAGAGCACAGTTTAGCTGCAGACACCAAGCAGAAGCTGCTGCTGCCACTCCATCCCTGGGGAATGACAAGAAGGGCCACCTTGGACACAATCTACCTCTGAAGAAAGTCTATTTGTTTAAATATTCAGGATATGATTTAATTGTCTATGCCTATCTAGAGTAATTTTGAACTTTTGTGCAGAAAAATCTTTCTGGGTCCCACACATAAAATTAAATGAAGGATCCATGCATACTGTGTGTTGGATGTTCACCATTCATGCACCTGGGTCATACAGGACAGCTGCAGCATCTCCAGGCTTGGGTCAACACCTGCATCTGCACCTGTTCCTCCTTATGGGTATTCATCTGCAAATCCCTGGGGAAAGGGAGGAGGAGTGAGGGGGAAGAGAGATAATAATAGTTGAATAATTTATTCAATGAGATTCATGGAATTTTGGGACTAATACATTCTATGAATAATATTTTCATTATTTTCCCAACTCCAGTGCTAGCAGAAGTTATGAATAGTGATTGAAGCAAACCATTGAATTATATGACAATGCTATTGAACTTTGGAAGCATATATTACATGAAGTGAGGGACTCTAGTTCTGCCCGTCATCAGTTTGATGTAGATGTTCTTGAAAATGGTGAAATGTGTATTTGACACTTTGGCCTTTCCTCACAGAAAGTTTGTGCTCAGATTACCTGACAGTAAGAATCAATCAATAACTCACATGCTGTTTCTCACAGAAAATTGTTAGCAATTGCTTTCTTTCAGCACTTCAGGAATTACATATCTGGAGATGGCAGACTTCTCATCTCCACAGTCCCCTCTCACTGCAGGGCAGCATGCCCTTGTCTCCAGAGGGGAAACTTTTTCCTCAGGGGCACTGCAACCTGCCACTGTTCCTCAGCAGCATGTGCTGACAGCCCCTGATGTCGTGTCAGTTCTCCCTGCAGCAGCTGCAGATGGATCATAGGGGGATGCTGTCAAGGCTCTTCCCATATCTCATCTTTCTCAGTATCTCCTCACCACTGGAGGTGACTACCGAATGTGGTCTCTAGACACAAGGCCAAAAGGAGGATTAACTGTGAAATTTGGCCAGGAAATCCAAGCTGCTGTGATATGCAGAAGTCAGAGGCTTTCAGTTTCTACAGTGCTTCTGCTGCTGTTCCCCCATCCTTGGCAGGCAGAGGCACCAACTTCAGCATACAGTAGATGAGGGTTTGTTTCCAGCCTGTGTGCAGAAGTACTGCCTGATAAAATCAGAACAATCTAAGACTTTATTACTTGGGTAGATTTTAGCCCTTAATTATTTATGATGTCCTCTTACCTTTGTCTGAACTGAGGAGCTGCAGAGTCAGTGGATGCTTCCTATCCAGAAGCTGTAGTTGAACAATAACATCTGTTCCATTACCAGCTTGAGCAGATTTAATGATTCCAAACTACATGGGTCCTACTGCATCTCCTGCCATACCATGAATAAGGTTCATTACTGAAGCTAAAAAGATAGCATGAATTCCTGGTATCAGTTCACTGACACCAGATGTGCAGCACCCTTTGACATCAGTGATGAAAGATCACAATAAAGAAACACAGCCCATAATTCCCTCCCTCCAAAATTCATAATCTAACTGATAACTAAGCTTGCTGCAAGGGACTGACTGTCATTCATCAGCTAAATGTTGAATTCATCAGTTCCTGGAGGGCCTCTACTCAGTCAGAAATGAACATGGTTCATACACATATTTAATTCTAACTTTGAAAGTAGAGAGGAATTTAACAGAACATTAAAGAGTGATGAATAAATTATAAAGGCATTAATGAGGCTGATGCTTATATCGAAAGGAAAATGTCCCAGAGGGTTCCGGGAGCTCCAAAATTACTAATAACTTATTAATTTTGGAGTTGATAGTAGATAAAAAATTAAACATGCTAAGTATGAGTATGTACTGTGATTTCTGCTGCAGAAGACAAAGTCTTTCAGCTTATTATACTATGGGGTATCATTTGTAAGGCCAGAGAAGTAATTATTCTTCTTTATATGTCACTAGGAAATATTGCAGTTGGAAATCTGTATGTACTCCTAAGCATTTGGCTACATGAGGATATTGATAAACTTTGAGAGATTCCAACTATGAGCAAAGGAAAGGATAAAAAGTCTCTTATAAAAAGAGTAGGGGACAAATCCTCTTCAGAAAGAAGGAAAGACCTAGATAAGAACAGAAAAGAAAGCTGGTGAGAAATTTTATGACAGAAGAAAGAAAATTGTAGCAAACAAGCCAAAAGTCATAAGAAAAAAGAATTCTTAACCAAATAAATGTGCAAAATGGTCGTAATTTTCTACATGAAGTACAAAACACAAAGTGATGAATCAGAACAAAGCTACCGAAGAGAGAGGACATTTTCCCAACCTGTATGTCTTCAGTTTCCTGAGTTGTGTCTTGAAGCTTCCCACCTTTTCTTCCTGAACTAGGAAAATAATTGGCAAATACTCATATAAGCAAGTACAGTACTTTCACGACTATAAGGTGCACCCTTTTGACGACAATTTTGGTCTGAACCTGGAAGTGCGCCTTATAGTCCAGTGTGCCTTATACAATGTACAAAGTTGCGAAATTTGCCAACCCGGAAGAGCGAGCCTTGAGCTGAGCCGCGGGGGGGGGGGGGTGGGACCGGGCAGCCCCGGCCAGCAGGAGCCACGTGGGGTGGGCAGGATCGGGCAGCCCCAGGCCAGCAGAAGCCACGTGGGGAGGGACGGAGCGGGTGGCCCCACGTTGCCCCTGAGCCGCGGGTGGCCCCGCCCCGCACCACCCTGCCAGGAGCGAGGCGTCCCCTGCCGCCGCGCCTGGAGTAAGGGGAGCGCCGAACCCTGGTGGCCCCTGCCACCGTGCAGGGAGGGAGGGGAATGCCGAACCCCGCTGCTGTGCTGCCGTGCCAGGAAGGAGGGGAGCGGCAGACCCCGCCGCCACGCCAGGAGTGAGGCAAGTGGCCAACCGTGCTGCCACGCTGCCGCGCCGGGAGGGAGGGAGCCGGTGGCCAAGCCTGAGCCAACCTGGAAGTGCGAGCTGCGGCCACGCCGCGGCAGCCCCGAGCTACCCCGAACCACGGGCAGCCCCAAGCCGCCCCAGACTGCGGGCAGCTCCGAGCTGCGTCTCGCCAACCGATGCCAGGGGCAGGCAGGACTGCCGAGGCCTGCGGCACAGGGAGGACGCTTGGGGCTGAATTTAAAGGTTATGCCAATCTGTGAAAAATGTTTGCCAATTGAGTACCTGCTAGTAACCCCCCCCACCGATCGCGCGATTCTGCTGCTAATTCGTTACTTTGTTGCCCACGGCACGGATCTTCGCTGCAAAAAAAAAGTGTGCCTTATATAATGTACAAAGTTGTGAAATTTGCCGACTCACAGAGGTGCGCCTTATAGTCTGGTACGCCTTATGGTCATGAAATTACTGTACCTTCATGCTTAAGAAGTTTTCCAATCAGGTCAAAAATTTTTATGCACATTGATCCTCAGCCCAATTGATCCTTTCAGGATTGACAGAGCCACTTTGCCCTTCATTGCCAGCATGCTGGCGAAGTCAGCCCTGTTCCAGCATCACTCTGGCACAACCATACCAATGTCAACATGAACACACAGAGCAGCAGAACTGGGATAAATTCACACACATCAAATAATATCTGAGAGGCTGTTGCTGAAGAGAGGCATATGTACAGAAAAGGGAGGAGGTTGAAGGAAAAGGAACATAGATGGTCACCAACCTGCCTAAATGAAAGGAGATGTAGGAACTTAAGCTAGTGGGAGCAGAGGCCAGGATAGGTAGCACACTGTGAACTGCCTTGCACAGCACAACCTCACTATAGGTGGCGTAAAAAAAAAGATATAGTTGTAATTTGCCTTTATCCTTCCAAGCCCCTGAGTATGCTGTGGGTACTTTGACTTTAGTGAGGGTTGTAGTCCATATAACAACAACAATAACAACAACAATAACAACAAAAAAGTCCTTGAAAATGGAGCATGTATGTGCATTTTACATCAAGAATGAACACATTAAGTTAAGTCTGGTTGATTTTAACAGGAACTTCCACAAACACAGATTCACAAATAGTGTGGTTTATTGGAACAACAGATTATAGGTTCTTTTAGACTGCCAGTGATAAACTCACTAAACCTGCAAAATATAAAATATATAGGTACATCTGTTCCAGGTATACGCTGATACAGTGGAAGGTGCAAATCTTATCAAAAGAGGTGCTCCTGCTTTGGGGAGCAGAGATAAAAACAAGCCTGTTGACTTGTTTGCAAGGTGATCATATTCTTATCCTCTACCATGGAGAATTTCAAATGCCAATTTATACATTTATAAGAGGATGTGAGAATGTAGTCAAATATTCTGTTACTACCATCATAATTGGGGTCTATGTGCGGGGCAGCCAATTTATATGTAAATGAAGAATATAGACAGTAAGAAAGAGAGAGATTACAGAGATTTGTGCAGGGATGGAACAGGACCCTGACACCTTAGCATAACTCCCTCTCCCACCTGGCTGATTGCAGTGATAGGGGTCATTCAGCCTCTGCCCAATAACCTATCACCCCCTCAGCCCATGCCTGTGGAAAACCCAGTTGTCATGCCCATGGAAATCCCTTAACCATGCATGTTGTGGCACAACTCACAGAAATCCCTCACTAAATATGTCATGCATAGCTCATGACTGTAGGTCTCATTCTACAGAAGTCACAGGACCATGGGCTAGTTCAGACTGGGAGTGACCTCAAGAGGCCACTGGTTTGGCCTTCTGCTGACAGCAGATCAACTCTGCGATCTCTGATCCTCCAGCTGGGTCTGGAGAACCTCCAGAGACTGCATAATATGCACATCTGACTGTCCTCATAGGAAACATTTTTCTCCTTACAGCCAAGTGGAAACTCTGCTGTCTCAGCTTCTCTTTGTTTCTTACAAGGACCCACCAGGTCCTAAAGGGCCTTTCCCAGTGCAGATTGCTTTGGTATTGCCCTTGTTTCCAAACTCCAGGTAAAGATGAGTTATTGCTCAATCACTCTCTAAACCCAAAAATCCATCCAGACTACAAACCACCTGACTTTCCCCCATTCCTACTGTTGCATCCCAACTTGAATACAAGAATATGATGGGAAAACCCTTGAATGCCTTGCTAAACTCAGTGAAAATGACACCTGCTGCTCTGCCATTGACCTGCAACACAATCATAGTTGGAAATCAGGCTGGCCAGGCATGACTGACTCTTTTTAAATCCATGCTGACTGCTACCAGTCACTTTCTTCTCCTTCCTGCACCCAGAAATGTGCTCTGAGAGGACTCACTGCATGACATTTCCAGGGACCAAAGAGAATCTGATGTCTGTACTTCCCTAGTTGTCCTCTGGCCTTTTTTGAAGGTGTTGTTTGGAAGAAGTTTCATAAAAAAATGAGAAGGAAGACCTTGTTTAGGCCTCTAAATCTACACTTAGTGTTTAAAAAATAATTTCCCAAATTGTCTTTATTCATCATCATTACCCAGAGATGTCTCATACCCATTTAACAGTGCTGGAGAGTTTGCTCAGTTTGTTTTGATCACATTGTTATGATATGACAATGAATTCCAGTTTATGGAAAAGCATTTTATCTTCCAACTCCATCAGGTGTTGTGAGAGAAGATGAGGGTGTTTGGTACACCACTGTGTAAATTTACCCATATAAAATTTGTTAATCTGGGAAATTAAGGCAAAAATCTATTTGTATGATGCAAGCCCATATATTTAGAGAGATGATAAGGCTGTTCTTTAGAAGCTGTCAGCTTCAGCTTTTTAACATCTTCTTTGTGGGTAGATTTATTATAGTCCTTTAATCACAGACAGAGAACATCAAAAGGTTTACAGAAGTTCATGAGTCTCCATGCCCAAACTGCAAGGCATCTGAGACTAATTTACAACTTCACCCTGAAAAAACAAAATGCAAATGTCAAGTGCAGCTCCTCATACACAGCTAGAAAGAAAATAAAATCCCAGTGAAATCACACAATTTATTCTGGAACGAAGTATTTTGGAATTCCTGGAGAGCGTGTGACTCCATGCACAAATCCTCAGAAACCCAAATGAAAGAACTTTCATTGGCATTGCAGGAGTGGTCAGGATGTTATAAGCACTGTAAACAATGTTATAAACACTGCAATACCATCCCTTTTACACACCAATCAGTCATAAAAGGGAACATCTATATGCATCCTGTGGAAGCCAAAGAGAGATGAAGGCCTTCCCTACACCTCAGGATTCAGACTTTGAACATCAGCCAGCAGCTGCAAGTAAATACTTTATTTAACAGCTACTGTTAGATGCAAAATACATGTTGCTCAATTGAGATCCACTGGTGGGTGAGGAGAAAAGATTGAAATTAGGATGATTAAACTGAGAAAAAGTGTTGTACTTGTGGCACCATAAAAATTACAGTAGCAGTTAACTTATCTGAAGCTACTAATAAATTATTAGCATCCTGAAAAAGAGACTCTAAGGTAGAGGTTGATACTACAGTCTATTTCTTGCAATGATTTTTAGTATTTATTAGTTCCAGTCTGCAAACTGCTTGGAAAAAAAAAATTACTCTTAATTTCATCTGTTTGCTCCCATCTAACTGAACATGGATTCAGATAGTTGATTTTACAGTATATTTAATTTTTTAGGTAAGATATGAGTAATAAAATAAGGCTATACATACATCTTTGCCAAACAGCAACAAGAGTTTGTACCCAAAAGTCAGTGTGATTAATCTAAGAAATAACTTCTCAGAAAAGATTAAATACCGCTTCTAGTCACTCCGTAAGGTATTCTATGGCTCCACTATGCTGCTGCTTAGTCATATTTATCTCTACTCTATCTCATACTTTTATTTGTATCAATTGTCAGTGAAAAGCTTAACAATTAAATTGCGACAGCTTTACTCCTTTAGGTGAGTAAGTAGTTTTGGGTTAAAACTGAAAAAATATTATGACTATCCTATCAGTTTTATCAGTTTATCCCTCCTGTGCCGAGGGAACCAAAGAAAGGCTCATGTAAAACAAAAAAAAATCTACTGAAGAGTTACGTTGTCCAATAAAGATGAACCAAGCTCTCTCTACTGTTACTATTTTGTCTTGTTCAGCAGGCTGTTATTTTCTGAAATAATATTCATTTGTGACACAGGAGGGAATTTCATCTGCTTGCTTTCATCCTCAAAATGCTGGCTGCCTAGTCTAAGCCATATAGCCATTTCCTAGAGGAGGTTTTGCTTGAAACCTCAGAATGGGTTTGTCACTTAGACAGGCATCTCTCTTTTCTGTGATGGAAGCTGTGGTCAGCTCAGTTGAACTGCATACTTAGCTTTTAGACACCTTGAATTACATTTGTGAGGATGTGAGAAGTTCTACTTACAGACAGGAAGCCTAAATCATAATGAGTGTGAAGTGTCATTAATAAAATGCTAAAATGTCACAGTAACAAATATAATCTGTGGCTGAGATCTTACAAATGCTTCTGGAGGTACATAACCTAATCCCTGGGAGCAGTTCTGCACACGCCAGGAGAAGTAACTCCTTGAGCAGAGGTAGGAGTGGAAGTGTATGCTGGGGTATTTGAGGTACATGTAGTCAACAGCAGGAAATTTTTTAGCATTCGCCCTTTGCATCAGCGAGACCTTGGTATGACAAAACGGTTTAAAAGTATAAAACTTAATTTTACAGTATCAAGACCTGGCAATCCATATTGGAAAAGATGAACTCAAGATCGAGTTTTATAGACAAGATATTCTCTTCCAGTTAACCAAATGGCATAGAGTATGTCATCATGTGATTAATAGCTAAATATAATATGCTGCTGCATAAACAACCACTGTAAATATAGCTATCATCACAGCAGGGGAAGCCTGAGCACATATAACAGCAGGCCAGCTGACAGCCAGAGAGATTACAGTATTTCATTTTCAGGCACGAGTCTCAGTCGGAGTGGCTGTGGTCAGCAAGAAACTGTTTCTAATATGTTTGGCTGGACCTTGAAGTTAATCTATTGACTGCTGCCAGATTTACTGGGCAGGCTTTAATGGTCCATTGATTTTAGTGGGCTCTTAATCAACATGGCAAATTATAAATGGTAAGGCCACCAGGAGCAGAGAAACAGGAGACTACAGGCAGCACTGGTTTGATGTAGGCAGCATTGGAGAGATTGGAGAGAGGTATCTCAATCATATGTACAATATTACCATTCTCTTTCCGTATCCTCTGAGCATACAGCAAGCATAAAACCAAAATATCATATAGTTGCCTGCAGTGGCAATGTTCAGTGCCTCTGCCCACATGAGAAATAAAATTTTCTTCATGGATTTAGGTTGGCCAGAAAATTACATGCTAAAATGGAGTTCTACTGTCTTGAAAATATAAAAGTAGATCACAGAAGAAAGCAAGTTCAAGCTTGTTTTCTCAGACTGCTCTGTTTTTCATCCTCACAGGAGGAATATAGCTGGACAACTCCTCCAAAGTTAAGCACATCATTTACACCAGTCTCCACGCTTCGTCCTGAGCTAATTCTTTCCTCAGAAGAAATCATATTGCCTATCTTCAATACCACATCTCCAGGTAAATGTACTTTTCCCTGAGGCCTGGTTAGGTAGGATCCCCAGATGCTTAAGCCCCTTTGGCTTTTGAATAGAATTATAGAGTCTCTTAGATTTGAAATCACCTTTAAGATCCCTTAAGTCCAACCTTTACCCCACCACTGCCCAGTTCACCACTAAACCACGTCCCCAAGGGCCCCATCCACATGTATTTTAAACACCTCTAAAGAGGAATTAGAAAACTTGGGCATGTGGACCTAGTGCACTGTACCTCCACAGTGAACTCTGACATCAAGGGAATAAAGGTAAACCCAGGCACGTGGCTAATTTCAACTCCTCATCATGTTCACGAAGTTTGGTGTAACATGCTATTCCTGTAGAAGATCAACTCTTTAGTGCTAGAACATTGTCCAGAGGGGCAATATAAATGCAAATGAAAAACAGTTGCAGCATTGTAAAAGCCATATATGCTTTGTTTCTTACATACATATTGTTTTTCATGTTTCAGAAAGATAAATTTAGCCTGGCACATGCCCAGGTTATACAGCTAGGAGAAGTGAGAAATGTAGAAATGATCATACAAGAGATGACTGGAAAAAACAGGAAAGTAAAGATGGAGAAGAAAAACATTTTTGATTTATATATAACATCAGGGGGTAGTTGTCTACCAAGAAAGAAGCTGCAGGGCAGTTCTAGCAGAAGAATAAATGAGTAAGCCATGAATAGATTTCAGAAAAAAAAACCTGAACTGTTTGCACTAATAAAAATTATGTCCTAGTAACAATTTTTCAACAGGAACAATGTGAGCAAAAACCAGAGCAACTTTTAAGATGCAACTCAGTATTTTAAGAGAAGGATTTTATAATGGGTTGGTGTGGGATGTCAAGGGATGGAGCCTGAGAAATCTGAAATTTCCTTCCCATCCTGCATCTTCTGTAGCCAGCATGCTGTGATGCTGGTTTGATAGTGCAAAAAGGTTACAGGTGTTTTTCATAATCCTTCTTATACAGAGCCAGGTTACATGATGCAAAGAACAGGGACAATGAGTCCTCCAGGAGCAAGGTGTCCTTGGGAAAGCTGGAGAAACTGCTATTTTTTTTATTTTTCAGTTAAGGGCAGGTCTCCCAAGTATCCATGTTTTTTGAAAGCTGATACATGATGAGATTAAATCCAGTAGTTATACATTTCAGTGAATAGTGCTCAGCTGGAGGTAGAAGCAAAGACAGTCATTTTGGGAAGCTGGTGAACAAAATACAATATGCACTTAGACCAAGGAAGCCATTTTTTAAGATGCCAGTGGACAAAACTGAACATGTGGAGTGATAAAACTTCTCAATATCCTTCGTGCAGTTTGCAAAACCCCAGGCTTCTCAACATTTGAAAGCTTGTGGGAACAAGCTCTCCCCTAGATCCTAGCTCCTGTGGATTGCCACTCTTGGATGGGTAGAAAGAGGAGACAAAAATGCTACTGTTAAAGATTTTTGGCCCTTCATTTTTGAATGGTGCCCGGGACTCAAAAACCTATATAAAGCTCAAGAAGATTTTGAAAACAGGGAAAATGTTTTCAAAACTAAGAGGAGTCCTGTTTTCTCTGAAAGGCTTCACACTTTCCTACACAATACTATTTTCCATAGGAATTCCAAAGTCTGCAAGTGCAGAATCAGTGAATTAAATGAAGGAATGAGTAGTCAGAATAAAATGTTGGGAGCGTATGGTAGCTCCTCAGACAGACAAAGAGACAGACAGATGTACTCAAGGTGTGGCAGGCTCCCAAGCCACCTGCTGTCCCCTGGGAGTAGGGTTTGACACAACACTTCTGACAGCAGCTCCGATAAACAGCCCTTGGGGCTTTTACAGCTGAACCAAGCTCTGACACTGCCGAAGCTCTCAGTTTACAAAACAAACTTGTGTAAGGGTTTAATTCATCAAAACCACACTGGGTTATGGCAGCTGCTTTACAGTCCTGAGGGAGCCTGGAGCAGACCTTTCGGCAGCTCTGCATCCCGGCACTCCATCCAGCAGTCTATCTCCTGTGGCATCTAAGTGGAAGTGACAGTCTGTCATGACCTAGAGGACAACCAGCCACCCTCCCAGCCAAGAGGAAATGAAGAACATCCTTCTTGAATATGTGGGCTTCAGAAATGCAAAAGCCCTTGAGATTCAGGGTGTTATTTATAAGACTCCAGTGAATGAGAGGCCCACAGACTTCAGCTGGGAATTGGGGATGAGACTGGAGCTCTGCTCCTCTGCAAACAGCAGCTGCTAACCTCAGAGAGGCCCAAGGGCTGAGCTCAGCACAGGGCTGGGAACCTTCTAAGCTGTTTCAGACTTGGGTTAGAGTGACCAGCTGGTACAGCCAGGGGAAATCCCTGTGCTTTTTACAGGCCAGAAGTAAAGCCATTTGGTTGGATCCTGCACTTAATACTTTGCCTAATTACTTCCAGGTGTTCCAGTCCCTTTGCACAGTAGGGCCAGCCTGGGCTGATGAGGAAGCCTGGGGTGCCTTACAAGAGAGTCTCAGGATTATAAAAGTCAATGACAAAGAGGATTTTCACAGAGCCACAGGTTCAGCACATACCAAATGTCAAGGTGCTGCTCTGCAGAGAGCAGAGTATAAACATGTGTTTGTACATACATAGACTCTGCTGTCTAAAGGATGCATCCAGAAGCCCTGAGTTTGCTGCCCAAAGGCACTGTTTTGGCTATTTTGTGAGGGTTGGGAGGAGTTGGGTGCTTTTTCTGGCAGCAAGGGGACAGACAGAATGGACAGACAGATCCTGGTATTGCCATGTCAGTGCTCATTTCAGTCCCAACGACACTGGAAGCTTCCCACAGCTTCCTAATAAAAACTACTATGTGGGTAAAATAAATATCTTTTATTAGGCAGATCAATACAGTTTTTCCAAGCTTGAGTAGCTCATTTAATAAAAGGATCCAACCTCTAGCCTCAAGTCTTACAATACTTTCAATGGGCCTTATAAACATTTAATGCAGTATAGAAATCAAATCTGTGGGGTCTTTAACTTTGGACAGCCTGGAGTATGGACTTACCCACAGCTATTTCTCCATTCTAGAGTGGTCTTAGAAAACTGAATAAAGCTTCAAAAATGTTTATTTGGTCTGCACAAGGTAGTAAAGTATGTAGAGGATATTAAAACAGCCTAAATAATGAAAACTGTGACCAGGTGTAAAAGATGACACCCAAATAACATCATATTGTAGAGCATCAAATCATGTATGACTTGTACGTGATGGGGCCATCCCTAATAGGAGAAATAACAGTGGTTCAAATACCACCAGTAACATCACTCCCTAGAATCATAACATAATCTTAGGAAGGTTCAATTTTGCTTTAAATTCAACACAAGATATATCCTTCAGCAATCCCTGCATTTATCCAGGGTCTATTCCCCACTGATAAGAAACTCAGCTAATTTTTTCTGAAAAGTGCAAGATCTCTTAAGAAACATGAGAGAGACATAGCTGAAGCTCTGGTTCTTGTCTGCAATTCCACATGACATTTATCATAAAGAATAGCTCTGATCAGGTGTTGCATTCATTTGGGGTCTCTAGATTTTGAGTCCTGGAAGACATGAGATTTTCCAGTTTGTTTACTAATCTTTGGTGTCATCATTTTGGATGATTGTCACTGTTCCACGGTATTTTGTTTTCCTTTTGCAACTTTTGTACAAGAGGAAGAAAAAATATTTAGTAAATAGCAGTAAACTTCAAAGTCATAATTGGCAGAATGGGGAAGAGCAATAGCTTTTTAATATTTTTTTAAAGGTTTGAATTTCAAGCTGATAGCATAACTTCAAATTAATGACACAAAGTAAGAGGTGGAAAACATGCAAATGCACTAGGAGAAAGTTAGGTTGGCACTGTTGACAATTAACTAACAATTATTAATTCCCCTGATACTCATTGTAATAATAATAATGATAATTATGATTTACTAATTTGGTTCATTGTGGAGGCTGTTAACATTTGATTTCCTGGGCTCTTCCTCGCAACTTCCATTAATTACTGTCTACCTTCTCTCTAGTTTTTCTATTGAAACTAAAAAAAATTAACAGTCTTTAAATTCTGCTGAACTCTTTTTCAATTGACTTTCAAACTAATTGAAATGGAAATATTTCTGCTGCCTGTCTGCCCCATTATCACACCTCTCAAAATATGAGTTTTGTTGAAAGAAACTTCTTCCTTTTTCTACCTTGACTTGCAGACATGCTTTTCCCCTTTGCTGACTCCAGGAACTGACTTATTTTCCAGCCCAGATCCTTACCTTTGTACATGGCTCCACTCAGTCTCATACTTTCTTGAATACAACATCTAAGGTACCGACTCGTTTCCTGGCCCTTTCTGCTGAAGGCCATTTGCTGCCACTCCATCCACACCCATCTGCTCGACCCCCCAACTCCTTGCACAAGTAACCTTCCTCATTAAGTTCTCCTGATGAAGTCAGTGAAGACCACTCAGTTGGAGATCTAGAGCATTGTCACAAATTATGGGTAATCTACATAACAAAGATGTAGGAAGAACAAGCTTGATATTATTAATTTGATAAAATAGATAAAACAGTTTTCTTTCTAAAATCTAGCAATGGCTATCTTTGATGAAGCTTACACCCATCCCACTATACACTTATTCCGAACAATGAATACCATGCATGAATTTCCAGATTTTTTCTGATACCTGAAAAATCCCCTCAGAGTCCTCATATTGCTTATACTGATAGAGCCTGGAAAGCTTCAGTGATCCCTGTTATAGTGATTCCAGACTTTTGAAGTTTATCGAGTCCATTTTGGGGAATTTTTAAACTGTAGTTTAAAACAAAAATCTACATCTTCCGAAGGCTGAAGGAAATCTGTGATTCATACTAATACTTCACTAGATCTGTAATTTTTGCTTCCTCTGCCTCCAGCAAGTGCTGGGTTAAGTTGTCTTACTCTTCTGGTTGTTGTCTGGCTGGTGCAAAAAGCTTCACTGCAGCTCAGCTCTCCATGAACCTTGGCAATTACAATGAAGCACCCAGTGCCACCCTGACCACTGGGAGACAAAGGCAAATTATTCTGGGAAATTCCTTTTGGAAGGCTGACTTGACCTGGTTGCTTCCCACCAGTGCTGCTGTGGCTCACCAGCCTGTGCAGAGTGGTGAAATAGGAGAGCAGACAGTGGCTGAGATGCAAACTGCTTTGGGGCTGCCAACGAAGCTCCTTTGCAGAGCTCCTGTGCATTGATTTGAGTCACTTCATCAGATTTTCCTTGTTCTTTACTGGCAGATCACCTGTCCATGGCTTCAGTGTCCTTCCACAAAGAGGCCCAAGGACTAAACCTGTGATAATGCAAGCACATAAATATATTTGCATACCTCATGATGACTTTAGCAGAAAACAAGTTTTTCCAGGCCTTGTGTAGATGAAAAGAGCAATTATTGATTCAACAGTACTGTGGTACTGTTTGCAGAAGCTTTTGCATCCAACTGCTACTTCACCATTGGAAACAAATCCACAAACCACAGTTTGTACCTGCGTGCAATCAGAGTCCCTTTCATCTCTTAATACCTAAAGCAAAAAATGAAGAATTGAAAAAATGAGCTTTTTGTCAGTATCATATCTCTGAGGCTTCAGGTTTCCTTCTTCACCATGTCTCTGAAGTGCTTGGGGATACAGGAGCATTCTGCAAATACTGAGAAATTCTCAGGGTCACTGTCTTACCCTGCCTAACAGCAGATACATAGTGAAAGGTATAACACAGATACAGCAGAGGGAGGCAGGAAGATGTAACACATTCCTGGGTGTCCATTTGGCTGCTTTAGCCACTCAAACCACCTTCCCAAAATGTAGGTGCACAGCTGGGCTGTTGGGAAGGGACTCAGGAGCTGGAATAGCTAAGAATAAGGTGGAGCTCAACAAAATTGTAATGAGTATCATGGGAATGCAGGTCTAATACAAACAAGGACATTTCTTCCTTCAGTGCCTTCTAGATTTTCCATGACATAGGTCCAGGAAATTTGTACTTGTAGAGGAAACTCATCAGGACTGATGGTAAATTATCATCCCTAAAAAAGGTGATTTAATCAAAACAAGCATCACTTTTTTTGAGGTAAAACATGGCCTTTCAGCCCACTGAGACAACCAAGGTGCTAACTTTACCTTCAAAGCTCAGGAAAACAACAAATGTGTCAGATGCCCATACTCCAGAGCCCCTGGTTCACTATGCAGAGAAACACTTGTATGCTGGGGTATTGCTGAAGGAATTGGTGCTGGGAGGGAGCCTGACCTTTCGCAAAATAATGAAAAGAGACTGAGATGTTCCTATTAGATATAAGGATAATAACTGCCCCATGGCATGCCCAGAAGGAACTGAAAGTATAGGTCAGGTGGATCATTGTTAAGAGAGGACTCATGGCAAGAAGGGGGTTCTCAGGTTTGTTAGGAGAGAAACAACAATTATTCATCAAACATTAAGAACTTTGGGGAACAGGAAAGGAACAGCTACATTGAGCTATCTGGAGAAATTCAGAAAAGAAGTGGGAAAAGGGAGGTGAAATATTAATATAAGATGGATGTGCAAAAAGGGCTTTCTCTTGTGGGAATGGGAGTGAAGAATTTGCTAATACCTTCCAGGGCAGTTCATCTGCTTTTCTTGTTATTCTCCCTGAAAATTAAAACGTACCAGATGGATATGGTTAACCAAATCCCTTGAGGAGAAAGGTTTTAATTTTCTTCCTTTGCTATTCTTCAACTTTATCAACACTAAGGAGGGGATGGCACCAAACAAATTCACAGAACCATTCATCAACAGCCATGGGGAAAGCAAATCCCAGTGTAAAAGTTTCACTGGCAGAAGGACAAATACATGCCACACACCAATGGCAGCATGTTGTCTGGACTTCCTGCATATTAATTCTCCTTCCTGATATTTTATGTCACAAATATGGCAATAGGAGAGTGGCATCTTCATGGTGCAATATGATATCAATGTGCCATAAATAGCAGCCAGACAATGTCTGTAAGCAATTAAGGGCTGCAGTCAGTGCATTGAAGATGATTCGAAATAGTCTAGTTTGGCTCCCACAGATATGAAAAAGGGTTTGTCTATTTAAATTCCCAGGAAACCTCATCTGAATTTACTTCTCAGTGGAGTACCATAACCCCCTACATGCAGGATTATAGCTGCCTTTGATGATACAATTTAGATTGCTCCCAAAGGAGCAGTGGATCAAAAACTCTCATTAAGGACAGGTTGTCTGTCTAAGATTAACATGGATATTCATTCTCTGTTCCTGTGGAGCTGTGGCACCCAGGGGTGACTGGGCAGCAGGTGGAAGTCTCATCCCTTGTTTTTTGTTTCTTGCTGTCTCTGGGTGAAAGGACAGATCTTGGGTTTGGATGATTTTGCTGTGCTTCTTCTAGGGTGGCTTGAGATGAACAGAGAATAGGTTTTGGGGAAACTCAAATGCGTTCTCTGGTGGTCACATGTCCAGGGCTTTCTGGAAGCAGAAGCGTGTCCCCTGGTTAGACAATCAGTGCTGATCAGCTGCTGTGGGGCTATTCTACCTGTCCCTGTACAGGTTGAAAGGTCCCGAGCACTTGGGATGAATGTGGAAGGAGGGAGATCCCTGTGAAAGATGAAGATTTTGCACATTTTTGAAGTTATTATTCTAAACATAAATATAACTGTTTAGCTGCCTGTACAACAGAGGCATTGATCTCTGCTGGAGTATTAATTAATTCATATTGTATTAAATTTAGAACTTTTTTATTTATTTTTTGTGAGTAGGTGTTTTATCTGTGGGAAATTATGACAGGCACTGCATCGATCTGACCTTTAGCAGGGGGAATATGTTACTGCAGCTGTTCACACTGGGAGGAGCTTCAGCAATGTCATTGATTTTACTCTCTGTAACAACACCCCACTTGCTCTCTTAGACCAAACACCTGCCCTGCTAATGTGGAATCGCTCATGTCTCAGCTGCTTCATTAATCACACTGATGTTTGGGTATTTTGCATTTCTAATCAAGCCCTTACCTGCCATATCAATACCCAATTGATTGATTGTGTTTACAGACCTAGTGAATGCTTTGCAAGAATACTGATAAACTTTTCACTTAAAAAGCAAGACTACATCATCTTTATTTAACGAAAAGATAAAACTCAGATTCTAGAAATAAACAGAACACCAGCCACCTAATTTCACTGAGTTATCTCTGTGCTGAGTCTCATCATTTCTGTTTGACTTAGGCAAACTTCAGAAAGGCATTTGGACACATAGGGAGATGCAGAACAAACCATTTTCTTCTGTATTTTGCTTCAATAGTTTATAACCTCCTTAAAATATATTTGCATCTAATTTCTCATGTAAATTTGTCTAGACTTGCTTTGAATCATTATTTATGATGTTATGCCATTGTCCATAATTATAAAGTGAATTAAAGAACACTTCTATTCCCAGTTAATATTCTTTTTGAGGTCACCTTAAACTACTTTTTCCTCAGCTAAAGTGATGGTACATTTTTACATCTCTCATGGAATTATACTTCCTTAATCTCCACAATTTTTAGGGTATTTTTGCACTCTCAGCAGCATTTCATTGTTCTGTTAACATAAGTATGCTAGAACGTAACATTATCCTAGATAATGTTACATTTTGGCATACTTATATTATGTAATCATATTCTAGCCAATTTTGTACATAAATGTAAAAGTCATTTTTCCACCCTTAATCATTACTTCCCTCTCTACACTATCAATAATGTTTTTAACCCTTTCTATCACAAAATGCTGAGCAGTTTATGCATTCTGACTTCCCCAAATGCTTTCTAGAATTACTTTCCAGAATCTCTAACCCCCATCTGGTGCCAAAAACCAATTCTCCTTTGGCCAAAGCAAATACTGCATGCTGTGCTCAGACCCACAAGACACAAATGCTGCCTACATGCATGTTAGGTCTTCCAGGTAAATATAAATGTAGCCATGCCAGTTCATAGCCAGCACAGGAATGGACAGATATGAGCATTGCAATTACTTTCTTGTTCATACGGAGATAGCTCTTCTTGGTTTCAAAAAAGCCTAAAAGCTTGTATGGACCCTACCATCTAGAAACCTTATTCCCTTGCAAGGTCTTCTTTATTTATGCAGAAAACACACCTGGATACATTCAGATCTTCATACTGGTGTCTGAAGAAGAAAAAGAAGTCACTGATGCATTAAAAAAGCTTTTATGTGAAATACTCTGCAACTTTCCCCATCCTTGGCATGGAGAGCACCCAAGTCCATGTGTTACTGGCTAGCCAGTGGGAGGCCACCCTCTAGTCCTTCAGATAAATTTATTCTGTACTTTGTAAAGGAGTGAGGGATTTGTTAATCCAATATCTAGTGTTTTAGCTGAGGATTTGGCACTTGCTTGTACAGGGAGAGAACTGAGGTCTAGTCCCTGCTCTGAGGGCAACACACACATTAGACCAGAAGGGATTTATTAAAGTGATAAACTGCTTCTAAGTTCAGAAATTCTAACAAGCAAAAGGTTTACCCCAAACTGATCCCTAGACTGTGCTTAGATTAATTTTTGATAACAAAGCTTTGCTCTGGGCAGTATTTACTCAATTTAAATGAGTAACAATCAAAGTGTTTGGAAATGTAGCTTTATCTAGTCTGGAATTATTTACCAGAAATACTTTACATTAAGTTTTGATTAAGTTTTCTTAAGGTCTCATTGATTTTGGCACATACATTTCATTGTCTGTCTGCAGGACTATTTCAAATAGGCAATTATATGAGCTATAGAACAATTTTTCTGGTAATAATTTGGTTACATACTGTATTACTTTTCTCCAGTATAGTCCTACTTTTCCCAAATGTTTATCTCCAGCAGCAGCCTCAAAGATTCTTTTGTCTATGCACTGGGTGGTAGTTAATGATGACCTCTAACGAGCCTGCTGAATCACACCAATCAAGAAATACATTTACTGGGGCTTTCCACGGATGCAGCTATATTGGTGTACTGAATATATACCCTCAAAAAACCCCACAGGCTTCCTAACTGCTCTGTGCTAGTGATTAGACAAGATTAACATTTCATGGGAACTGTGTCAGCACGAATGTGAATGTGGTAAAATTGAGCACAGTGATAATACTTTGTGGTGAACAAGTTTTCAATCAATGATTCAAAATTATAGCATGTTATCTTCCCTCAGCTAAATTTGCAGAGGCTGCAGATAAAATGTTGACTTTATTTTCCATATTTGACTGGAGATTATGTATTTTCTTGTACTGACAGCTCAGAATTCTCATTAAAGATTATTCCTATTCACATCGCTTCCATAGAAAACACTGAGAAAAGTATTTAAAAAGTATACTCCAAGACAATTTTTGTATCTCCAGACACAGGCAAAAGACATAGCTTTGCACGTTGCCTGTTGCTGCTGTTTGGAGTGGTGATAAGGATGAACTGTGCAGGGGAGTGTTCATGGGGGGACACCATGCCTGCCTGTGCCTGGTTGTGAAAAGGATGGTAGAACCATGACCCCAGCCTTTCCCTCCACAAACCAGTCATGTCCACACCTCTTCCCTCAAATCTTGGTCTCAATGCCGCCACGTTCCTAAACTTTCCCGACTTCTTGTGGTCCTTTCTTCAAACAACAATGCCCGTGGTGCTGTGAAGCCCGGGACACCAGATGGATGGATGAAAATGCCTCATTCACAGGGAAGATGACCTGGGGGAAGTGATGAGACCTCTGCAATCCTGCCCAGTGTCCAGGGGATTCCTGCCAGGCAGCAGGGGGAAAACATGGGCCATGGAAAACAGGGGTGCTCAGAATAATTACTTTTGTCAAAAGACAGGAGAACAAACTTTGCCGAAACCTCACAGGCATGTGGATTTGGCAAAGTTTGTTGGAATCCTGATACTGAGCAGTGGTTTACTGCAAACCTTTAGGGTCTGGTGGGGATGTCCCCAACTTTTCACCGATCTGTTCTCTCCTACATCACAGCAAGGGTTCAAAGGTTGCCATTTTGTTGCAAATGGATACTCCTTAAAATAAGGTAATGAGCTTCCATTAATGACAGCTACATGCACAAACATTGGAATTAGATGCACAGAGCAGCTAAAGCACTGTGCTCCTCACAGCACAGCAAACACAATCAGCCAACAGGGGCAAGAATTCCCACAGCTGACATTCCCAATCTTACGGGCTCCTTGAAGACTCATGGGAAGTGAATGAGTGAGTGAGTGAGTGAGTGAGTGACTGACTCCTGGCTGCTGCTGTCATGTAAGGGTGGCCAGATAAACATTTTTATCAGAAAACTCCAGCTATTCTTCATTTTAAGGTGCTCTTGTGTCCAGCTGACGGATCATGAGAGAGTCCCAACAATATGTTTGACAAGGTTTAGGGCCTTAGATAGCTGCAGGCCCAGTGCACACTGGAGGGAAACAACTCAAAGACAAAGCAATTGTTGCAGAAAGGTGCACAGGAAGAGGCTGAAAACTCAGGACAGAATACACATGACACAACACATGGTCCCAAATACCAGCTGGAGCACACAGCAGGACCCTTGTCTCAGGCTCAGCTCTGGAGCACTGCACAGGTCTGTCCTGGCACTGGTCTCCTCCAGTACCTTTACCAGTGCTCTGCAGGAGGTGACAGAAGGCTTGCTCATTAGTTTTACAGATGACATCAAACTGAGGAGACAGATGTTATGCTCACCATTCAGACACAGACACCTTGTCTGTCCGGAGGAACAGGCTGACAGAGATCTCACAAAGTTTTACAAGGACAAATGTAGAATCCTACATCTGGGATGATGGGAACCTCATCCAATAAGATGGGTGGTTTGAGTGGGCAGCAAATGGAACATGGTCCAGCAGTAAGTCCTGACAGCAACAATAGCCCATGGCTGAATGAACAGGAGCAGAGAGATCAGGGGGAGTTTTCCATTCCCTACTCAGCACTCATTACAAAATACCTAGATGTGGCAGTTTTGTCCCCTCTCACTGGAAAGAGGACACCAATAAATCAGAGTGAGCCCAGGATAGCTGCTGGGGCTGGAGCATGTGTCCTGTGAGGAGATGTTGGAGAAGTCCCACAAGGGAAGAGACTTGTTTAATTGGGAAAAAGATGGATTTAGGTGGCCTAGCAGCAGCCCAAAGTGCCTGTAGGAAAGTCACTGAGGATGCCTTCAAAGTGGGACTGGGTAGGAAGAAAGACACAAAAGGCATAGAAGTTGAGATGTAATAGTTTCAACCTGGGCATAAGGAGACACCCTTTGTCCATAAGGACAATTGGTCAGAGGACAGAGGTTTTCCAGTCTCTGGCTTTTGAGGCTTCAAGACTAAACTGTATGAACCATTCAACAGCCTGGTCTGAACTCAGAGCTGACCTCCTGTCAGCAGGAGATTGGACCAGAGACATGTGAGGTCTCTCCCAGCCTGAGTTATTCTGTGATTTTATTAGCAAACTATCTCCTCCCCATCACTGGATAACACTGCCCTACTCTTAACCAGATATGGCCACCAGTGATGGCAATTTAAATCATCAGTAAAATAGTTCCAAATAAGTACAAAGGAATTAGAAGAGAGGTGAAGCAAATGAGACTCCTGTGTAAAAACAATCTTTCATCTCAACACCGAACCTGTAGATACGAAAAGAGACGTGCAACAAAAAGCCTGATATATGTATTGATTTATGGTAGTGTATCACCAATAACACTGCATATTAATGATAAAAATTCTCAAGCAGGCTGATCAAACACTGGAACACAAACACTTCCCAGAGAAACGGTGGTTTTCACTCTTGAAGGTACAGATTGGCTGTATGAGCTCTGATCTGACTTGGAAGGTCCATCTCATTTCAAAGCTGGCTTTTTTCTGGATGCGGTGTCAAGAGCAGATGGCCTCCTGAAACCCTGTGCAGCATAAAACACAAGAAGAGAAACCTCTCAAGAGAGCTGAGATCTAGGCAGGAGAGATGGAGAGCACTGAGGAGATCCAGCTGAAGCCTGATTAAGTGTGGAAAGTTTTAACAAGACCCCTGACAGTCTCTTACTCCTTCTCCATTGGTTCTGCCCTCAAGAGAGGAGAGCTCACCTCGCCAAGAGAAGAGATGGAGTAGGGTGCTGAGAACATTAACAACTTTTTCAGTTACAAGTCCAGCATGTGAAGATCTTACTGTGGGAAAATTAGGTCCTTGGTGATGTCCCATAGGGCAAACATATGCAGTTTCTTTTTTAAGAACCACCCTTTCTGGAGATACTTGATATAATTTGATACTACTATTTGTTTTGTCTCTGGTGGCAAGGCATCAGCTGAAGACGTGATTTCTATGACACATATCAGATAGGAGAACCTCATCTGAATCGGATGTGGCTCAGGCTGATGAGCTGAATGCAACCCACAGAGTTCAGCAGTACATCCATCTTCCATCTGCCTGCAAAAAGGCCTGATAACCTGGGATCTACCCCTTGCTTTTGCCAGAAACACCTTGTTCAAATGATTTTAGAGACCTGCCAGGGAGTGCAGCTGAAAAATGCTAGATGCTCATTTTGTGTGAATAGAGATGACTGAAATAATAGCAAGAGCAGCAGAGGCTGCTGTTTCTGAAGTGAGCACTGGGGATAGTTGAGGTCACCTAAGGGAAGTGGTGGTGCTGTAGGATGTGAGGATGGAGGTGTCACACGTCCCCAGCTCCCCTTTTGCAAGCAGTGACTGCTGCCACTCACAAGCTGCAGGATCTGCTGCTGGGAAGGCTGGAAACACCTACAAAATCTTAAGGCCCTTTCACGATGGAACTTTATGGGAAATACCCCCTGGTGCTCATCTCAGCCGGCTGCAGCTGACACCAAGCACAGAAAGGCACCGCTCTGCAGCTCTGTGTGTAGGTAAGAAGGGAAACTCCACAATCTGGAGCCTTGCTGTGCCTTCACTAATGTCACAAATGTTTCTGATACAACTATAAAGCATAAATAAAACCCATAAGTAAACAATCTGTGACAGAAATGAAGCATTTTAACTGATGTATGAGGATCTAATTTTTGTTTCTTAAGACTACCTGCCTTTGAATATTGGCTATAGTTCTGCTTTTTAGTCCCACCTGGGCAGGAATATTTACAAAACCTGAAAAATACCTTGCTTTCATTTTTTGAATCTAGCCATAAGTTCAGATAAAAAATGTCTGCTACAGGATACAGTGCCCTGTGTCATGGCAGAGGATTGCTATGAAAAAATAAAGTGAACCATAACTTCTGATAATGCAATGCATTGGACTCAGGAGTTGGCAGGACTGCTACAAGAAATAAATTAGGCTTTTGGCACATGACAAGAACATGAGCTCTTGTCTCTGAGGCTCAGGATGTTTCCTCCCTATTGGGGCAAACTCCATTTCTCTGTGATGCTCATACCGCAGTGTGCTGATTACGGTGACCTTCTTCAGGATTTATTACAGCTCTGGATGGCACAAGGAAAGCTAAATAATAATGACAGATTCATGCCCTCAGGGAGCATCCAGTCTAAGGAAAGCACACTAAAAGAGATGGCAAGGCACAGAAGATGTAGGAAGAAGAACAAGATATCCAGAGAAGGAGATGCTTCCATCCAGCTTTATACTTGTTGTCTCTGCCCCTTGTTGCTGTCAGAATCAGCGACAGCATCTCTGATGATGAGTTGGCAGAAGCCAAAGTGATGTAGCCCTAAGCCAGAGGTCTGAGCTCCTGCTGCTAGGGCACATGGCAACATGCAGATGTGTCAGAGTTCCTGGTGGAGATGCAGGCAGAGTATTGTCACAGATGGATGAGTGTCTGTTGCTGGTGTGACAGATGAGAAATGGATCTAATTATATAACTGGAAGAGGAGAGCCATCTTGCACTCTTCTGTGATCCAGGAAAGTCATTGCAAAGCTGCTGTGTAGTACAAGGAGCAGTGTAACATTAGCTGCTCTGCAGCACTGCAATACATCACACAATCTACCCATTCCTTGGCCACCCTAATATATGTCACTGCCTTTGTTTGCCAGTCCATCACTTGAAAAAGGGACAGGAGGTGTAAAAAGCCTCAGTCACATAACTCTACTGAGTGTAAGTTTCACACAACTCATGGAGAGAGCAGTGGACTGTAGCAAGGGCTTATATTCACTTTCTGTTGACTGCTCAGCTGCTATTCATAAAAGAGCATGGAAAAACAATCCCTGCTGCATGTCCTAATGCATTTATATTCCTGTAATCCTTCTGTTTTATCTTGATTATAGCCAGAACATGTAGAGCAGTGAGAGAGGGAGAGAGACAGCAGAAAGGAAGAGGTATAGCTCTACAGTAGTTACCTATATGATATATACTGAGGCGCATGGAAAATTACATGGTTGGTGACAACCAACATGGTTTCAATAAGTGCAGGGTGCCTGACAGATTTCTACAATGGGATTAGAGCATTGGTGGATGAGGGAAGAGCAACAGACATAATCTGGAGCTAGGTATTTGACAATGTCCTGCACAATATTCTTGTCTCTAATCTGCAGAGACATGGATTTGACAGATGGACCAGTTGGTGAATAGAGAATTAACTGGACACTGAAATAGCTGCAGTCAACAACTCAATGTCCAAGTGTCGAGCAGTGGGAATGGCATTTCTCAGGGGTTGGTGTTGTGACTGGTGCTGTTTAACAACTTTGTCAGAGACACAGACAGTGGCATTGAGTGCACCCTCAGTGACACCAAGCTGTGTAGTCTGACTGACACTCTGGAGGGGGGGGATGCCATCCAGAGAGACCTTGACAGGCTTGAGAGGTGTCAATTCACAAACACAATACACAGTGGAATGATGGGCCTGCAGAAGTGTGCACTCTCCCGGTGTTCACTGTGTATGAAAAAGCTGCTAATGAAATTGAATTATCCAATACAGTCAACTATATTACCCTTGGGCTGCAGAGGCATTTGAGGTTTTGCAAACCTACAGTTTTTTCTTTTATAAAAAATAGCTATATGAAACAGGCAGAAAACCAGATTATATTTGTAATCCTCATAAAAAGTGTTTTAAATAAACTGTCTAAAGATACTAAAAGAGACAATTTTTACTGATGCCTTCTCTAGCTTAGCTAACAGACTTCCTGCAGCTTCAGTAGTGTATCTACATACTCTAGGACATATGGCACTGCATTGTTAGTCAGTGCTTAATGACCTTCTGAATGACCTGAAAGACTTTTCTATTTGCACCTCAATTCCCCAAGCATAACCCTACCATTTGGTGCTGGGTGTAAACAGATCATACAAGGGGTATGTGAAGGAGCAGTTGTGTAAAGATATGGATGTGGCTGCACAGACCAAACACAGCCTCCAGTGTGGAGGGGTGCCTAGGGTGCTGGGAGTGTGTCTGGCACCCCTAGGTGTGGTAGGAATTGCAGGGTTACACAGGGTTTACACCAAATCAGTGTAGTCACCCATTATCACATTGCTGAGTCCAAGAATGCAAGAAACTCATCTCTGCAGATTTCTTGGGGCTCTTGCTGCTGGTCTGTTTGAACTGCCTGTACAGGTGTATTTTCATATGTCAGATGTCTCAGCAGGGCAAAACAGGGACATAAACACTACATGCTTGTGGAGTGTATACGATATCTGTCATGGGTCACATTTTCTATTTTCCCAGATTTCACACTACTTTCGTCCTCTTCATTTGCTGGTAACAGTTTTTAGAAGGTTGAAGCTCTTGGACTGCTGGTGTGATCAGGAAGGAATCATGTCTCACTAGTGATTTTTGCTGGAGTTTTTGATAAATACTGCCTGCAGCATCTCCTCAAGTCTGCTGGCCTTTTGTGCCTTGCAGAATTTTTGAGAAAAAGGCTTGGTAAAAGTTTTGGAAACAGGACTCTAGGCAATATTGAATGTACAAATAGGCTTCTAAAATCTTCATCTGTATTTTATGCATTTTGACAACTCTCAAATCCTTAATCTTGGGCTAGTATAGTTTTTTATGTTCTAGATATCTCACAAATGCAGAAAAACCCCTCAGATGTTCTTTCTTGATATATTTGCCACCCAGGCACATAGATTTTGCTTTCTCATCACTTTAATAAAGAATTTTAAGGAATGAGTGAAGGATACACCTTTGAAATTGGTGCACAGACTGTAATAATGCTCAATTAACCAGTGCAAATCTGGTGGTGCCTACATACCTCAGCAGACAGCTGCCTTTGCTTAAAGTTGTTCACTTGCAATAGACTTTCTCTGATTTTACTTGCTAGAAATCTTCCCCTTGTGCATGATGGCTGGGATTTAAAAGGAGCCTGCACATATTATTTTACAGAATCCCATTATATTTTAATAGTATTTCTGCTTCTAACGGACTGTGGTCTCTTGAAAAGCTGAGCTTGAATTCCCAGTTTCCAGTGGTGTCACTAAGTCAGTCCTATCCCTAAATCAACTCTATCATGATTCCTTCCAGAAAGTTGAGTGTTAATTTTGATTTTTGTTAGCAGCTCCTCTCCTGCACTTCAGTGGCTTAGGACTTTCCTCTTGCTTGACTTGTTTTTGCGCTTCATGTTTTTTTTATCATACTTGCTAAGGATATCTCTGAATATAGAGTGACATTCATAGCTGACACCATGAACAGGAAAATTGATGAGTCACAGCAGCTCCAATTTCTCACCTGCTTCAGCAATGGAAAACTATCCAGCTAGGAATAACCATGGACTTTATAGTCAGCTTTTCCCATTCCTATCACCCTGAGTTACAGGTATTTTCTAAACTGCATGTTTGCAAATGTGAAAAAAAAAACAAACTTCAAGTTTTAAATTATAAAGGGATAGTCAAGACATACTGTCCATCAACCATCACCAGAACTGTCCTGCTACTTGGCCCCTTTCAATCAGCCTAAATCCTATTTCCCTTTGGTCACTACCCCTAGGACAGGATGGAGGAGGATGCTGCAAAGTCTGATAAGGTTATTGTATCTCACAAGCACTTCATGGAGTAATATTACCAAGGTAAAAAATCTTATACCTCTTTTACATGTCCCTGATATCTCTGCCAGGCTTCCAGGAAAGCTGTTTACACATGTTTTGAGCCAGCAGACTATGTGTGATCAGCCTGTAATGCACATAGCCAGACTTGCAGTGAAAACCCAGTGTGGGAGCACGGGGAGCTGGAGAAGCTGCTGTGCTTGGGGAACACCTCTTACCAATAAATTCACTGGTACTTTTCAGGATTTAATGCCTGGAGGTAGAGGGTGGGATTAAGTGGTTCCTACTGCAGAGGGGGAGTGAGGTTGGACTTCACAGCACATAGGACAGCAGATGTGTCCATCTCTTTGGAAGCAAATTAAACCTGTGAGAATTTAGTTCCCTAATTATATAGTCACCATGAACCTCTTCCAGGAAATCCCTTTTCTCTTTAGCATTATTCCTGTCTAACTGTTAGATAGCATTTGCATGCATTCCTGCTTTTAAATAATATGATAAAATATATGGGGAGCTGAGGTTCCGTTGTGTTTGCAGCATCTCTGGTGAATACACATACAGATACAGGCTTGCTGAATAAATTCAGAAACACCTCAGAGGCACTGTCACAGTAGGAGACACTGGTTTCCTCAGAAACACTCTGCTGAGCTTTTCTCATTGGAACGTTCAACTTATGATACACTGCTCAAAATTGTGTGGCCTCTCACTGACAACAGCTCTGTTCATATTTCACCAGCATTTCTTTTGCACTAAGTGCCTTTCCAGATGTGGGGAACAATTCAGAGCCCTTGCCCTCTGAGGGACTGTAAGGGACAGCCTTGGAAGGATGTGAGCTGGTCTCAGGGGTTACCCTTTTGACCATGAGCTTTCACAGGCTGTGCTAGGGCAGGACACTGTTACACCTGCACACACGAGGCCACCTCTGTGAGGGAATGCCTCACTGCCAGAGGAACATGGTTTGTGCCATTTCACAAGTAATGTACTGCAGATTTTGAACCCACAGTGTCATGGAGTGATCCCTGTGTCCAGAACCCTTTCTAGGCTCCAGGACTGCTCCCGAGCCCTGCTAAATCCTGAGGACTGGCATGGCAATGGTGTCCTTCTGCTTTTGCTGCTTGAGCCCACATGTCAGGGCATGAAGGTGCTTGTCCAGGCTGATGCTATCCCTAGGGACTGACTGGTGAGGTGCCCTTCTGCACATCCAGGCAAACGGAGGGGCTGGAGCCAGCCACGCTCCAATGGGCACTTGTCCATAAACCCTTCTCCTTTACCCACTCAATTCACCAAACTGCTGGCACAGGCTCCACATCACACTCCAGAAATTAATCCAACATCTCAAAATATCAAATTAAATTACAGTAATTTCATGAATACAAGCCGCAGCAATTTGACAAAAATTTTGGTGGAAACCCTGAAGTGCGCCTAATAGTCGGGGGCGGCTAATATGTGAATAATTTTCTGACATTTACAACCCCAGACATGCCAGCCACGGCGCCGAGCCAAGCACCTGCCAGTAAAAGCCGGCATTTCGCAATTGTTACAGTGTTACCGTGTTGCCCTGGCTCCCTGCAGGCAGCACGCGGGGCGGGGAGAGAGGTGGGAGAGCTCTCTTCTTCCCTCCTCTGCTGCAGCCCAGGGGAGGAGGGGGGGGGGGGCGCTGTCATTGCCGCGTCTCGGGGAGCCGACGGGAGCCCCGCGCAGCCATTGCCGCGGCCCGGGGAGGAGGCGGGGTGCTTTGTCCGCGCCCACCGCTGGCGCCACGGATGCGGGAAAGCTCCGTCCCTGCCCACCGCCGGCGCCACGGGCGCGGGAAAGCTCCGTCCCCGCCCGCCGCTGCTGCCGTAGGAGCGGGGGAAGCTCCGTCCCTGCCTGCCACCGCGGGGCAGCGTCGACCCGGGGTGACCGAGCCCAGTGGCAGCGGCGGCCGGCCCCGAGCGGCAGCACCGGGCTGGGCCACCTGGCCCCGTCAGCGGCCCCTAGCGGGCCGAGCCTGCACAGCCTTAGCTCAGCCAGTAAACCCCGCCCTCCCGCGGTTCTGTTACTAATTGCACGTGGGTCCTCGCTGCGAACGACAGAGCGGCTTATATTCGGGTGCGGCTTATCTATGGACAAAAACCAAAATGTTTGCCAACACCCAGTGATGCGGCTTATAGTCAGTGCGGCTTGTATTCGTGAATTTACTGTAGTATTTTTCATGTCTAGGACATCACACTTCTTGGAAGTGGGGAGGTTAGTAAGTGACTTGCTCACAAGGACTCATCCATCGTGTCCCACCTTCCCACCTCCCACCTTCTCCCTGTGGGACTGAGGGAAAACCCATTGTGCCAGACTGGGAAACTGGCTCCAGAGGAGCCACCAGCCATCTCCTAATGGCACAAGAATGGACCAGGCACTCTATCTTCCAATTAAGGACATAAGTAGGGCCCTACACTTCCAGCCTGCTATTTCCAGACATTTTGCTGGCTGACTGACTCTCATGGCTGAGGGCAGACTCAGGATGGCAAATTCTGATTGCAACCATCTTCACTGTGTACTAAGGACAGTCAAAATGGTGAAGGGTGACCAGAGTCATGCTTGTAGCAAGTAGAGCTAGAAATGTCACTTCAGTGCAGAGTTGTTAGAAAGCACAATAGTTTTTGTCTCGTGGTGAGCTGTGTGGGGTGCTCACAGTGTACAGTGAGCTGTGCTGGCTTCTCACTGGTCTTCCTGCTCTTCTCCCTTACTGTGATACCTTCCTGCAGCAAGGGAACACTCTCCAGGTACATGTTTTAAAGGGTTCTTTGCACTTCTGCACTGTGTCCAGTCCTGCAGTGGGAATAATAAAGAGTGAATAGAAAATTAACATGATTGTATATGTTTTGTTAAAAACAATCAGCAAGATGTAAAACCCAGCTTTCACACATAGATTTAATGTGGATCCTTGTGGACTTGAAAGGTGTTGAAAGACTAACCCAGAACTAGAAAGTAAAATCTACCATATTTTATTTGATTTTTCTTCCTGACTGGATAAGCTCCTGAAAATCAGTTCTTTAAAAAAATAAAAATCTAACATGCTGCTTCTTTTTGGATAATGATCTCTTCATTTACTGGGTTAATCATGCCAGAATTACTTGCAAATTATCAAAAAATGCCTGAGACTGGATGAAACTTGCTGGAAAACTTGAATTATGTTTGTAATACGAAATTTAGCAGGGAGAAGAGAAACAAGAATTTAAATATGGGAAAAATAAATGTTGGCTTCTAAAAAAAATCGTAAGTATAATATTTAGGAGAAGTTGTGGATGTTTTTTCTCCTGCAGATAATATCTCTGAGGCAGAAGCTGTTGATCAGCTCCTGCAAGCTTTCATGGCTGTGGAGATAAGAGAATGGTGTAACAGCCAGGTTCTTTTGAGTCTGATCTGTAAGACTGTCACTTTGTGGCTTTCCTGCCACCTTGCTTTAAAACACAAGCTCTAAGCTGGAGTTGTTTCGTTACTGTCAGACATTGTGCCCAAAGAAAAATGTTTTACTTTTTAAGCTTTTATTTCAAGCAGCTGTACTCTTTTAGAGTTCGTTCTTTTTACCACCAGCCGTGGTTGCAGACAGCCAGCTGATTGTCAACAATTTCCTACAGCACTGATTCATCTCTCGGTGCCTTTTCATTTTTCCATCAAGAAGTATTTATAAGTAAAAAATGTTGACCAGTTCTGTTGTGCTCTCTGAAGCATTAGAAGAACAGTGGTTATGAAGTCTTATAACGAGCTGTCACGTCTTCCTTTCTTCAGCTTCTGACCATAGCTATGCTCACTGATTAGGATACAGGATTTGTGCTGTTAGATGAATATAGAAAAAGAATCAGAATGCCGGATGACACAAGCAATTACAGTAGGAAAAAGAGTGAGAGAAAGAGTGAGGAAAAATATTTAGGGTGTGAAATGTAGCTGTCTTTGGAAGAAATCCCTCAAAATCATAACAATCCTTACTTTCAGCTGCAAAAGAATTGTGATGCTGTTTCACTGCCAGTGGCATTTAAGATCAAATCAACTCAGGAGTATCATTTAAACCTGAGTCAGTAGTTCCCCTTCACTGTGTTTGGGTCACCATATTGAAAGGCTTTCAAGTGTACGAACAAGATTCCTTCTTGATGAAACAGAACCAGGAGATACTTCTCATGAATTCACCAAAGTCTCTGATGGGCATTCATCCTTGGGGCCAGACTGGATCCAGTGTGAGGGAAACTGCCTTGAATTGGGAGAAACATGGGCTCCTACAGCTCAGTACCAGTGCTTCTGCAACACCATTCCAAGGTGTTGCAGGCAGAGCCTGTGACTAAGGAAAGGTGGCAGAGTACTCCCTGAAATCAACCAACGCTGTATGTTCAAAAATCAGATACCTACAGTAACCTATTCTATTCTATTCTATTCTATTCTATTCTATTCTATTCTATTCTATTCTATTCTATTCTATTCTACAGTGGCCCATCACCATCCCTGCAAAATCTCACTCTCTTCCAGGAGCACATTAGTCAATAGGAGTAAAGTTTGCCAACATTTACACAGGGGATAATCAAGAGCTCATTGTTCCCCAGCTCTCCAGAATTGAGCAAGAAACTGCAATAATGAAATTCTATTATTGATTCAACTGATCAAAATGAATTTGCATCAGTAGCTCAGGATAATTGGAACACATTATAACAAAACAACCGATTGGTAGTGTTATGCTGTTCAGAATATAAATACAAAATCCTTTAATGCATTTAATATTTCTGTTAATCACTAGCTTGGTGCCATCTTCAATTTTGCTGAACAGCCTTCAAGCTGGAAAGCCTGAAGGTCTTTTAATCTGTTCTTGCATTTACAGACCCCCTTGGACTGCCTGACAATGTGAACTTTAAACTTTTAATCAGACTGAAAATCAGTGTGAGATAATGCTTACTCTGGTATGCTCCTTCCCTGTCCTCTGTTATGACATTGCTTCTTATTTGTTTCCTTTGCAGAAAAACAGAGGGACTTGACAAGTGCAGAACTGCAGCATCTTCTCTCCACTAGGTACTAGTATGGCCTCATTTCAGACTTAGCTCGGGTGCATCATGAAAATTTCTAGTGCAGGGAGCCCCCTACTTCTCCAGGCAGCAAACACAGAAGATGAGGTGGAAAAAGCTGCTTCTCTGTCCCAAATGTCCCAGACTTCAACTGCTATTAACTACTAAAAGGAAACCATCCATTTTCTTTTTGCAGTACCTGATCTCCAAGAAGACATACTTTTAAGAAACAAGACAAAAATAAAATGTGGTAATAGGATACTGCTAGTTTGATATTTTGTAGTTAGGCACACTTTTATCATTGGAACAACAGATGTTGACAGCAGGTCAGATAGACACATACAGCATATAAATTATAGTGTGCATCCAACAGATACCAGCAAGGTTAATAGGATTGAAAATGCAAATATGCAGCCCTTCAAGGACCAGCATAGTTCTCCAGAGTGTTACAAGTGCTTAAGTCTTGCTGAAGGTAATTAGAGTTGAAGGTCCTCTGAATTTTTCAGAAGATCTAAAACATTTATCTTTGGACCAGATTCTTTTATGCTAAGGGAAGCTGTTCTTCTTTTCTGTTCTTGGTAACTTCTTTGGTTTTGTTACAGATTTCCTACCTTCTCACCCTAATCTCTTGAAGACAGGTTTGCACATTTTGCCAAATCAGTGAGCAAGATCAGAAGAGTGACAGATCAGACCATATGTCAAAAAATCTATCCAATAGTCGCTACTATAAAAATACACCTATAGCTTTTTGGATGATGCTTCATAATCTTTCCCTCAAGGTTGCAATTTAGTTTTTGACAGGAGCCATCAAATAGTGTATCTTAAAATCCCACTCATGTATTCACAGATACAGTGAGATTCCAAATTATATCAGTCCATTGAATTAATAACTAACTTAAGAGTCTGTTGACATTGTTGGAATGCGTTGTAAATTCCTTCAATATCAGAAACATCATGAATAAACACAGCTCTGACCCTAGGAAAGTACTGAAAATTCTTTGAAAGCAAATTGATTTTGTCTCTGCTTTGGAATGGGTCCCCAGTGCACCCATTAGAGCAGAAGCAGGCCTTGCCAAATAAGCACTAAATGCCTCAAAGAACCATCCATGATGTCCAGTCCTGCTTCCTCTGGTACTTGTTGGCACAGCAATTATGATCAAACTAGGCAATTTAACTCAGATTATACACAGCATGGAATAATATCCTATATTTATACAGATTTACTTGTTTGTAGAAGTGCTCCTGAGGTGAATAGAGAAATTTCCATAAAGATGTTGGAATAGCACTGTGTGAAGAAAATATGTTTCTCTGATTTGAGGAGTTTTATTTTTGCTTTCTGGCCAGGTCACCGAGCTCTTGGCAGTCTTGCATCCATACTCAAAATTCTTACCTGTTCTTGCTACGCTCATGCAGATTTTGCTACTAATCGTAAAATCACAAAGTGCATGTGAGTGTCAAAGGAACCCCCCACACATTAGCTCTTCTTTTTGTGGGAAGCACCACAGCTTTTACCCATGAGAAAGTCAACACGTCTCTGTTTTCCTCAGTATGTAACAATAATGCAAATTGAGACTTTGCTCATAAACAGAGAAGAAAACTGTTTTGATGTTGTGCAGAGTTCATTTATGTCACCTCCAAATGGGCAAAAATGTGTCATCTGTGCTCCCTCATGTCGTTCAGATGAAACACAGAGTCTCCTTTTTTCTTCTGTTGCTTGTTTTTACCTTAGTAATATGAAAAAAATGTCAAGGTGAGGCTGGCCTTGATTGTTTGAAATCATCAGTTCTCAGGTGTGAATCAGCACTGCTTGCCAGTCTTGCAACTCCCATGGTTTGTCTTTTTCATGTTTAGTCAGACTGGGGTCCCAGTCCCACACTGAGCTGCCTGTGGGCAGATGACTGTTCCTGAATGCAACTCAGGTGGAGAAAGAGCCTGAGCATTGTCTGCTTCCTATCATGTCCCAGAAGATTTGATGTGTTCCTATTCCCTCGTCTAGAAGAAAGCAATGACACGGTGACTGCCAACGTATTTGCTGTATCTTATCTACAAATATTCACCAGTTCTGTAACAGAAAGTGTTCAATCAAGGAGCTTTTCCAGGAATCAAACCCAGAGCAGCAAAACTGCTTCCAGGACTAGCTCTGGTTAAGAGCAAGTAAAAGCTTCATGGCTAAATCCATGGCAAAGAAAAGGTCTCCAAATGTGTAATATTGGCATCTGATGATGTAAGCCCTGATAATATGTCATTTTGCATTTCCTGCTAGAAAAGCCTTTCTAACTCTGAATGTATCTGAAAATGAAACAATCTATTGCATGATGCCAACCATAAGGACCTGGCATTTCAAACTGAAGTGAAACAGAGGAAATGCAAGTTGTTAACAAAGACTTCTCCCTCAATAGACTTAATGATTACAGTTAAATTTGTGTGAACAAGGGTAAAAGAGAAGACTGTCTTAAATGAACTAATAAAGATTTAATTATGTCTGAATCCGGTTTTATTTCATGGAGTATTATTTGTTATAAATTCTGGTTTAATTTTGTTTTGTTTCCAGCCATCAGAGTAATTCACAAAGCATAGGGCAAACAAATTTCCATCTGAGCAGAAAACAGCAAAAAAACCACCAAAAACCAAAACCCAAAACAACCAACATCAACAACAAAAAGTAAACAGAGACAAAATCTCTGTAGGTTTTCACATATCACAGATTAACAGGCTGTACTATCCATTTTGCCTTTTAACACCTCTTCAGCTGTGTCAACACTTAGGGACACAAGGTTCCATATCCCGAATTCCCTCCAGCTTCAGGTCAGCCAAACGCAGACCTGCAGTTTCAGTCGGGCGGGCAGGACCAACAGGGGCCCAGTCTGAGCCAACTCTGTTCTGTTGCCAGCTCCAGATAAGCAGTTACAAAGCCATGTTACACAACTGGTAATAATGGCTTTCCACTCTGTGTCAGGTGCTCACCATCTGGCCCCTCGCCTTTGTGAGGTCTAACTCAAAAGAGAAAGGCAAAAACAACAGCTTTGTGGAGGAGGGGACTGTGGGCAAAATTTAGTGAAAACATTTCTGAGCACACCCAAATTGAAGAGCACAACTTATCCCAGTCGGTTCAGGGAAGGATGAGCTTGCTCACTTCACTGAATTGCACTTTTGTGTTCTGCAGAAAAAAATTAAGTATGCTATGCTCCAAAAGCTTATGGTATAGAAGGACAATTATGTATCTTAGAGGAACACAATTCTGCTTAGAAGGAAGAGAAAAGTGAGACAATCTCTCCAATGTGTGTACTTCAATCTGTTAAAATTCTGGAAAAAAAAGACCACTGTTTCCAGAGTGAAGTTTTAGTGAAATTCTCCTCCAATATTTTGACACCTTGTTATTTGCATTTCTCTTGTCTTTTAAAAAAACCCCACAACTCTGTACTGAAGCAAGCTAGCAGCAAACTTCTCACAGCTCTTGGCAGCTTGTATTCCAGATGGCCTGAACAAAACCATAAGATATTATATAAAAGACCCAATTCTAGAAGTCAGTGCATGGAAGATATTTCAGGTGATGACATGAAGATTATACCAGGGCATGTGTAATGTCTCCCTGGGCTGATACCATCAGTTGCTAAACTCTTGGTGGGTTTAAACCACATTCATCAACTTTACTGTTATACTTAGAGCAGCTGTCTTACTCTCCTAATACATGCTGCTAACCAGATGGCCTCAGAAAACACAACCATATGAAGTCTGATCCCACTTAATTCTTACACTCTTCATGCTTTGAACTTTTCTGGGTTTGCATCAAAACAAGTCATAATCAAGTAGCAGGAGACTAGAAGTTGATTCAGTCCACAATTTTGCCCTTGATGTATGTGATTGAAAAAAGACAATGATGTCGCTAAGAAACAGCTTTAAAAACCTGTTTGAATGAGAGTACAGCTGTGCCAAATAATATTTTCAAGTATTACAAGGTTTTATGCGTTATTATAGCATGAGAATCCGTGGTGGAGGCTTCTGAGGATCAGAGGACATAAAAGTATTGTTAAGCTTTTCATATAAATGACTGTAATATGATCCTTTTAAAGGGACTTTGAAAGGACATGGTTAAAGCCATTTAGTCATTGCCATGCCCTTTGTAGAAGAAAATTATTCTTTTTCTTATCTTCCTTTTGTGAGGGATCTTCTATATCTGGGTAAGGAGGGGTTATGAAAATGAGTGTATGGCTTTTCTCCCTTCAATTCCCATGCACTTCTTTGTGCTAAGACCCTATTTAGAAAGACAATCTGTTCAATACTTAGAGCACAAACCCAATGTCAGGCAAGGTTCAGCTTGATCTCAGGACTGAGAGCAGCCCTTCATTGGGATGAATCATGGTATTTGCTATTCTGCAACTGATTGGACAGGACACATGCTTGCCTGTAATTTGTCAAAAAGCCTTGACAGAGAAATGTATAGTTGGAGGGGATGGCAATCAGCAGCTGGAAATTCTGCCCTACCTTAGTCCATCATTCCACAGCCTCTAAGTCCACGAGGCAGCTTCTGGCGGTTTGCGGGTGGATGTCACCTACAGACATGAAACTAATCAGGCTTAGGAAATACTCCTAGGGTTTGCTTTTTCTTCCTCACCTTGGAGAACCTGAGAAATATTTTAAAAGGAAAATGTGACTTGACACCTTGCCGAGGGAAATGGGCCCTGTTTCGGTTTTTTCTCCTGCTGATCCGTGATGTGTGCAGTGATTCATGCACAGGCTTAGCATGTCAAGAGCTCTTCCACAGATGTCTGCTCCTACAGCAAACAAACTTGCAATGCAATTGGCACCCAGCACACCATCTTCTTATCCTACCTAAATAAAAATGCAATCAGGAGCAGCATTGGTCATGTCCCTACAAGATTTGTTGTGGAGTAACCTCATTTTCACCAATGACTCCTGATTTATGCCAGTAAATGTGAGCAGAGAATGAGGCCCTTTTGCACTAATTTAGCTGTGACGTGTTACCCATCCTGGGTCGGGTGTGCAGTCATCAAGTGTCCCACTGGTGCTGTAGCAAGCAGCCTGGTTGGAAATTCAATCTCTCCCACAAGACCTATGCCGAAGACTGCCAAAATGAGCCTGAACTCCTAGAGTTCAATTCACAGCTCTTTCTGAGGAGATACTGTGATGCAGGGGCACATAATGCAGTCGCTGGAAATGGGCGTCCTCAAGGCACCTGAAATGTATCTTCAGAACAGGGCATTTAGGAGAAGCAGCTCGTGTATATTTTCTTCAGTCTCATGTGTGTATTCAGTCATTCTTTCAGACTTCTTTGTGGAAAGATCTGCATCTGTCCTGTGCAACCAGGCTCACTTTTGGACGTGCTGTAATTGTGAAGCATCTGCACCTCTCAGCCATTTTGCTGAACATCTTTCTGCTTTTATAGCACAAACATCAGAAAGCCTCAGCTGCCCGCTTCCCCACTGGGGAAAGTGAGGACACCTATGAGCATTTGACATTTCAATCTAATCCAATCTACATAAGGATCTTCATCCTCTGTCACAGCGCAGCAAATTCACTAGAGATGCTCCTGCAGGACTACAGGACCATGCTTTGTGCAATGAGAACAGTGTGTGGGTAGCCTCAGGGGAGAAACATTCAGCACAAATCTCAAGTGCAGAGCTGAGGCTTAGTCCTCTCTCAGACTTCCACGAGTTGCACCAGGGTAGGTCTCTAAGAAATTATGGAAGATAATTACAAAGTGGGTCCATCCTTTTTACCTGATTGCTACCCACTAAAATCACTGTATGTACAGAGGCCAGTGAAATGACAGACACAGCCCTTACCAACATTTTACCCTGCACTCTCTCTTTCTTACCAGGGCCTGACCCTGACCATGATGTTACAGAATGTGTCCAACCTTGGGCAGCTCTCCCTCTCCTAAGAACCTATATGTCCAGGACCAAGCTGTGTCCCAGGGGCCAAAGCAGGTGCAGCATAGCTCATGTCCATTCAGCTGACCTCTCATGCCACCACCCACGATGGCCACACCCAAACTCTGCACCCAGAGCCCTCCCAGGTCCATGCTAACCCTGGGCTGAGCCCATGGCCAATCCCCATGGGAAATATGTCCTCATCAATGGCCACAGCTGGCAGAGAGCTGTGAGTTAACCTCCACTGCCTAGATGGATCACATGCAAAAACATAGCCTACAGAGAAATGCTCTGGGTTCTGAGTTGTTTTTCATTTTCTGTGGGTTTGTAAAGATAAATGGTGTTCAATACTGAATCGAAGTAGATTTTCAGGGGTTTCAGACAAAATGGAAATTCTCTGTTAGCACTGCCAACCTACATTTATTCATCTAACAAACACTGTTCCTGAAAAAACTGTCAGATAAGGCTGTCATCTGAATCAAAGCAAATAAAGAGGCTGCCAAATTTGCCTAAAAAACCCCCAATAATTGCCTATGTATTCCTTATTTCTGTCAGGTGATGGGGAAACAGGAAAAATGAGAAACAGGGCATTAAAAGACAGTAACAGAGAGACACTATAATAGTTAAGAAAAACTATAATTAATGTCAGTGCTGAATAATAACTTCTTTGAAGGAAAATACATATTTTAATTTACAGGATGATTTGATCTCAGTACCGTTACAAAGAAGCTCTCACCTGCTACTAATATTCTTCTACATTTTAAAGATTATAATGATATGAAAGTGTAAAAGAGAATGTATGAATCAGATGGCTTCATGTTGTGATTTAACCCAGCTGTTAACTAAGTACCACACAGTCCCTTTGCTCATTGTCCATCCAGTGGGATGGCAAGAAGAGAACTGGAAGAGTGAAAGCAAGAAAACTCATGGGCTGAGGTAAGAACAGTTTAATAATTGTAATAAAAGGAACATAGGTAGTAATAATAATACATTATTATTATTATTATTACTACTATTATTATTATTACTGCTATTACTATTATTATTACTACTATTATTATTATTATTGTTATGACTACTACTATTATGTATTGAAAAGGGAACTAACAAAGAGAAATAAATCCAAAAAAAGACTTTGCAAATGAAAGCAGTTTTGCACCACCAACTGACCAATGCCCTGCCAGTCCTTGAGAGGCAGCTGCCCCCTGGCCAACCTTCCTCCCTAATTTTATTGTGGAGCATGGCACCATATGGTCTGACTCATCCTTTTGGTCAGTTGGAGTCAATTGTCCTGGTTGTGTCTCCTCCCAACCCCTTGTGCTCCCCCAGCCCCCTCACTGGTAGGGTGGGGTGAGGAACAGAAAGGGCCTTGGCTCTGTGCAAACTCTGCTCGGGAAAAAACAGAAACATCCCTGTGTTACCAACACTGCTTCCAACATAAATCCAAAACACAGCCCCACACCAGATACTGTGAAGAATTTTTACTCTGTCCCAGCCATAACCAGCACACTTAAATGTGACTTGTGCAGAAAATAGAAAGCTACATGGAGATTTTAATGAGCAAATGAGCTTTGATCAGCATGTGGTGATGATTTCTGGAACACAGCAGCACGTCTGCCAACAGCAGATGCAGGGCTGCCGAAAGCAAATTTCAGACACCCTAGGTCTTCAGCTCTGCTTTTAGGGAAGTTACTTTTCTCTGAATATTGTATTTCTTACACATCCTTGCCCAGGTACACATTCTCAAAGTCGAACCCAGACTATTTCTCATAGGAAAATACAAATAACAGAGATGGATCACTGGATAACAACAACATATGAATGGGACTTCTGAGATGTCTGCTCCTTTTAGTGACAATTGCCATGCTGTCATGGCCCAGGAGAACCTGGCTTGTAAGGTAACTTTTTGCTTCTACACAGAGACTGTCTTTGGGGCATTGGCTGCAGGAAGATGGAGGTGCTGAAGATGGGGGATGAGCATGTGAAGCTGGTAACCTGCTCAGCTAACACTACCAATGCCAGAAAAAGAATGCGTATCGGGAATGAATGTGGGATAAACCAGAAAATCACTTTCACTGGTGGACTGGTGGAAAAAGAGTATTTTTTGGCAGGTCCCACACAGTTATTCCTAGTACTAATGGTATCTGTTGTGATGTCTAAAGAAACATAGGGTAGTCTCAAGTGCTGTTTTTCTGGCACAACTTACCTACTGCTTACTCTGCTTACTCTACACTGAGTAAAGCAGAGCGCAGATCATTTCCACCTAGCCACATCTGCTTGATCCTTTTATTGTGAATCAAATATCTGCCTGATAATCCTGCCCTGGTGTCTTGGCCTAGAAAAACTAAACATTTGATCTCCAGTAGATGTGAGAAATGGGGGCTGCTGACAGACAGATCTGTGTAGGCTCTGGGAGCACTGCTCCAGCTCTCTGCTCCTGCAGCACTCACTGCTGCATGGGCTCTGCTCTCAGGGTCACCTCTCAGGGTCACTCAGGTGACTCAGGACAAGACTTCTTAAGACTTGTCTAATAATGAGAAATACAATATTTGCTACTTATAAATTTCAATTTTGAAGTATTTTTAAGAGCCCATTGCTCTAGAAGGAGTGAAATCCTAGTTCTTCAGTCACCATCAACAAGGGGAGAAGTCACTGCATGCTTTTTTCTGCTTTTCTTACAATGAGCTACTGTCAGCTCCTCATAACATTTATCTATACAAATTTTTTAGCATTCTCCTTTCTTTCCAGATTATTCCAAGTTTCTCTTCGTGGAGAGAAATAATAACACTGAAGTAGAAGTGTTTCTTGTGAAGTGCTTAGATGCCTAAATTGTCAGAAGATTGGATAAAGGACTACAAGAAGGAGTCACTGTATCATGTAATTGATTACCCAGAGACTGAGGAGCCAACATCTCTGAAGAACCAAGCAGCATCTGGATCTGGTAAAACATTGCAAAAAACTGAGTTCTGGAAGATTTTCTTTGCTGAAGTCCAAGCACCTTGTGCTCTTCAGGGATGTTCATCTTAGCTGCTTCCTGCCTGCTCTAGTGTTTTGGAGATGCTGTTCCTTACAGGAGTGCCCTCATTGACAGAGAAGCAAGGTACTTGGTCTTTTCACAGTAGGGCTTGCTCCTGTTGCTGTTTAGAGAAGTGTCTTCAATGCAAGATCAGAATCCTTGCTGAGTCACCACCTGCCCACCAGAGCTGTCCGTGGGGACTATCTCAGCTAACAATTCTGTACATACTTACCGGGAGGAAAAGCAATCATCCCAGCTGCTCCACTGGCAGCATGAACCCTTCACAAAAACCATCCATAAATCAAAGCAGACTACTTATATTACTCATTGTTTTGAATTTAGTCTGTGCTAGTAAATTCCTTAAAATACAGGACTTACCTCTAGGGATGCCCATCTTTTCCACTGGCTGAAGAAGAGTTCAGAAAAACTAGTTTTGATCTAAGATTTAGATAGCTGAAATTCAGCAAAATTAATTTTCACCCTCAATGATTGTTGGGTAATTCCAGTCAAAACTTTCCAATCATATTTCCCCAAAATTTTTCCTTCAGAAGACATTTATCAGGCAGGAATCCCGCATTACTCATTGTCATTGTGCTGGTGGACAATAAAATCTATTGCTTTTCTGTAACAGTTTGGTCACTGTCTTCCCACTTCAAGTTTGCCTGCATCATCACATAAATTTCAAAAGTAGATCTCAGAGGGGCTGTCCAGATGATGACCAGCCAGAAGTCTGTGATAGGGTACCAATATACCACTGCAAACAGCATCATTTTCTCTACTGTACCAGTATGAAATACTCCATTCTTAGACATTTATGAGGTATGGTCTCAGCTATTCCACTGCTTTGTTACTTGTTTCTTTTGGTGTTTAATGGTGCCTGTTTCATGCTGTAACGACTTTCTGTAAAATGCAATAATCCAGACATTCATTCAGACTCTCACAGGTTTTGGTATACTCTTCTCACACCATACCTAGCACAGAGACAGTAGTCTTTCCATCATGCCCCAAGTACCACATATCATCTCTTTCTGTCGCATCTGTCTGACTCAGTCTCACAGTAATAGACTGCCATGTGTATTTCTTTTTGTATTCTTGAAATGCAGATTTCCACTGTGGCTGGGGAGCAGATTAATTTTATTCTAAATTCTGAAGTAATAGAAAAGGCCTTTAGAGCTTACCAATCCATTTCATTCATATCTCCTGAATAACTCTTGGTTATTCCTTCACCTTTCATTACACAGACTCATCCTGTGTCCTCTTGAATGCTTTGTGAAACTGAAGTAATTTCAATAAGCTCAGAGGTTTAACAAATACAAGCCATGACTGTCCCCAGCTTTGCCAGGAAGCTGGCCAACACTTGGTCATTAGGAGCTGTGCTAGCAGAAATACCTGTTCTTGTTTCAGCAAGCAAGGAAATATCAGAAGGTTAGAGATCAGCTAATGGACAGTAGATACAATAGAATCTTCTTTGGAGTCATATATTCTCCTCTGGGGACTTGACATTTGCTGATATTACTTTGTTCACTAAATTGACCTGGAGTATGTTTTTGTAGCACCTTGTCACACAAATTTGCTAAATACTGTTTTTGACGGAAAAGAAGAAAAAATTTGCTCAGTCCACCTCAGTCCTTAATAGTTACCTTCTTTTGTTAAACCTTCCTCATATCACCTTGGCCAAAAAAACTGGCAAGAATGGCTTGATCTGTAAATTCAGGATATGCAGCACTGAGGTGGCAGGAGGTCCCTGGGGATTTGAGAGGAGCTTGCTATCCAGCTTGCTACTCAGACAGTGTGGGAAGTTTCTTTGCCTGTAATAGTTCTGTTTCTTGTCTGCCTAAAATAAATTATAAATAGTTCAAAAGATCAACTCCATTGCTTTTGGAACAGAACAGACTGCTCTGAATAAATAACAGATATTACAGAAATGTCCTGGTCTGGGAAAAAATCTTTCCCTGCCTAGTAAAGCTGTCTTAACAACAGCCCTCTTCAAAATATAAAGCCAAGCACAGAACTGTTCTATCCATACACCCAACACCCAACTGGCCAAATTTCCCTGGAAAAAAAAAAGCCAAGTACAGCTCTGCTGGAGTAATTGGAGCTACTGATTTACATTTGCAGAGCACCATTGGCAGTATATACCTGGGGAAAAGACCTGAACACATTTTTAGTCATTCAAATACATACATACAATCCTTCTTTCCCTGGCTCCCCATGAGTACAAGTCTGCATTCTTGTTTAAAGGAGAGAACAGTAATCACATCTGGTATACGGCAAAATAAACAGCATAGGAACCAACCTGGGTCAACAGCTAGCTTAACTTGATGCTGCCTGCAAACTGACTGAGGATGCACTCTATCCCCTCACTGAGATCATTGATAAAGATAAGAATCAGGACTGGCCCAAATACCTCAGAGCTCTGGGGAACACCACTAGTGGCCAGCCCCCAGCTGGATGGAACTCCATTTCCCACCACTCTCTGGGCTCGCCCATCCATCCATCCATCCATCCATCCATCCATCCATCCATCCATCCATCCATCCATCCAGTTTTATGCCCAGTGAAGAGTACACCCATCCAAGCCATGAGCAGCCAGTTTCTCCAGGAAAATGCTGTAGGAAATGGTGACAAAGGCTTTATTAAAATCCAGGTAGACAACATCCATTCCTCATCCTAGGGCTGGGGATTCTAAGACTTCTCCCAGCTGCTTACAGAATACTTGGTCTGCTTCCTCATCCTTGTTGGGTGGTCCCACCTGGATATCTGTCCTACCGGCCTTCCCCCTCATTCTTACCCATAAACGATTGCTTGGTTTTTCAACAACACTAGTGTCAGTCTCTTCTAGAATGTATTTTAAAATGAAGATTGTAAGGTGTGCATACAACTTGTCAAATAATTTACAGACCAACAGATGATTGCTGAATACACATTACAGTCGATCCATGTTACTGTCAGAACCCAAAACTTCAAGCACCTGTGCCTTCCTCAGTGACTGGAACAGCATGGGACCATGGATTCATGATGGAGTGCAGCAGTAGTTTAAGAACATACTAGCCTCCAAATAACTATAATTCCCTCCTTCCTTGCCTTCTCTCTCCCCTGCATCTGGACACAACTGCCTTCACACATCAAGTGGGTACCCTTCTAGCCTGCTTTAGTAGCACTAGTTCTTGACACCTAAATTAGAGGAGCATCATGTCAAGACCTGCAAACTGGGTCACAGACGGGAGGAGGGAAGAGATGAGAGAAATTTTTGTACGATTACACCTACAAAAGCCTGTCAGTCTGCAGTATTGCATGTTAGCATCACAGAGTACAGTACCATTGAATTTTTAGACAGCAAGATGAATTTGTACCTCCAGCAAGCTCATTTAAATACTTCTCACTATCCTTTCCAAAAGCATTTCCTTGTAATGGAAATAATTGACCAAAGACACTTCATTCCGTCTATTCGGATTATCCTTGCTCACAGAATACAAGTTTCCACTGATTGAGAATTGACACTTTGGCTAATATAAGACCTTTCCCTGATTCCCACAAATTAAGTGTGTGCTTTGAAACTATCGTAATTTTCTCTCTCCTGAAAAGTGTCCCTCTTGGAAATGAGGTGTTTGAGAAATAATGTGATGCACATCAGAGCAAATTCTTCCACTTTTTGATGATTTTAGTACGTCTGGAAATTTAGTATAATCAGGGTACCTGACAAATGTTACTTTGGCTGGAGTATGAGCTGGAAGCTTACTCAGGTTTCACCACCCCCAGTTTTGTCCGAATCTGAGCAGATTCCCAATGACACAAAGCCATCCATGTGAGTTTTTAAGTCACTCTCTCTCTTTCTCTCTCTACTTATATCTCTACAGCTAAACACAAACTCAGGGCCCAACCCTGGACCTGGAGGCCGAGTGACAGGGAGCATCCTGCATCCAGCTGGTGGCCTGTCCTTAGCAGATTTCTCTGAGACAGAGCAGGTGGGGGCACGAGGACACAGCCAGGGGAATTATCATCAACTCAGCAGTGCAGTTAGTGCTCGGGGCTCCATGAGCTTCTGGAGGCCCCTTGCTCATCAACTCAGCCTTAGTGGGACCAGTCTGAAGTTGGGATGGGCTGTGAAAGGCTGGGTGTCCCAGTCCCTCTGCACCAGACTGGTGGCTTCCTGTGGAAGCTGGTCCTCACATTCTCCCCCTCAAACCCACAGTGCCTTTGTCCTCTGTCGGGAGTGTCAGTAACCCTTTTGAGAGCCCAGCAGGGGAAGCAGAGCCATGACAGCCAACACAAGTGTCAGTCTGACATGGGGCTGGCACAGAGCCCTGAGAGGTAGGAGACACTTCTCTGGAGAAAAAGACGGAAAACTCCTGTTGTTATGATAATAGTCTTGGAATTAGTTACTGTTGACTTATTTATTGGTCTAATTAATTTCTTGTCTTTAATAAACTGTTGCTTATTAGCCATTTAATTAATGTTTGTGAGTAGAAAGAGTAGCTCATTCAGTGTAATATAAGGCTTAGCATCTCTTTCCCAGGTTTCTGGCTTGGGTTTGAAGAGCAGTTTTTTAATAATCCTCTTATATTTAAATCTGACCTTTGTCTCTCCCTCTTGAAATCAGAGAGGAGCCAGGAGATCTCAGTGAGTAGTTACCCTTTCTCCATCCACCCTTACTCAATGAGCAAAATCTGCTTGCAGCCAAGAGCCACAGGGCTCACCCTAGGGTGAGAAAAATCCCACCTGCTCCCATCTTACCCATCAGCCTCTTCCTCAGGGAACCAAGGAGCAGCAGAGAGCTGGCAGGTGGCAGCAGTCTGACGGCATCCCACTGCTCTGTGTCACAGCAAAGATGTGAGGGAGGATGATGGAGAGACAATTCCAAAGAAGTGAACTGGCATCTTCTCTGCCTCAACAGAGAACTGCTCTGCTCAGTGAAATCTCTCATGGCTTGTTCTCCCAGGGCTCTTTTTACGTCCTCTGTTGTTTCACTTATTTACAGGCAATGAACCAGCCCTGCATTTTCACTCAATCTCTCCAGTTCTTCCCATGTGCCCTGCAATACCGCTTCCTGCCACAGTTGGGAACTTACTGTTTTGCTTTGGCTATCAAGGGGATATCAACTGGTCCTTCACTTTCAATCAGAGCAAAGAGGAAGTTTAGCCCATCTGCTCTTCAACAAGACATTCAAGTAGCTGTTTCCAGCAATCCAGTTTCATGAGAAATCTGGAAGTGTGCCAGTGCTGCAAGTCTAATTAAAATCTCTCAGAGCATGACCACAATGTCCTGCTTATATAATCAAAGACATACTGATGCCTGGGTGTGGGATTGAAGAGAGATATACCTCCACGGACCTGAAAGTTTGGTGGTGAATTCAGTCTCTTGCTCTCTGTTGTAACACACTGAGGCAAGTCCCGTGTCCAGAGCTCACAGATACTGGATGGATGCCCATGCACAACAGTTCTGTGTCCTGACACAGTGCATCACCAAGTCCTTGATGGGGCTTCCTGCCCTTCTCAGGCCTCCCAGCACTCCTGCATGTGCACTCACTCCATGGTTATATTTTTTCCCCCAAATATTCAGGTTAAGGAAAAGATAGACTAGCATTTTCTGTGGTTAGTCATCTATGGTAAGTTATTTTGCCAAAATCTCTCAGATTCCACTGATTTTCTTCCAGTGGGATTGATTTTGTATGTGGAAGAGAATAAAATCTGGCATGTCCTCCTGCAAGTTACCAGCCTCTCTCTGCTCTGCACTGCCTAGCTAAGGACTGCAGAGCTGTTCATCAGCCATTGAGGATCTGCCCCTATTGCAAAAGGTCTCTGCCCATGGTTCTGCATCACAGCACACCTCCACACTGCAATGCTGTTCAGCAGTCCATATCCTGATTTTTTTTCTCTCTCACTCTACAGATGCTTTGCAGCGCAGCTTGCTGCCTTGCTAAGGATAAATTGTGTTTTCAGGTCATTGTTTTTTCAAGCACCAAAAGGTTTTTGCACACAGATCACATAAATTAAACATTATTGATGCTATTACTATGATTGCATGTTACAGCTCCCAGGCTTATTTTAATGATGTACATTATGAAAAAGACATGTTGGCATAACAGTGAAAAACACGCTGCTCTCCATGGCATTTCATTTTATAGATTGACACGAGAAGTCTATGATGATGACTAATTTCACGATAAGATCATGTCACTTGTTGGCTGTCATAAATAAAATGTCATGCGCAGTCATCTATTCTAGATTCTGGAATTCATTCTAATTACTGTCCTTACACAACCGACTGTGACTGAGATACCCTGTAGCCAACAAGACTGTCTTTACCTTTGTCCTTTAATACATGTCAAATCTATGGAGCGCAGGCCAAGACTTGACCTTAAATGAATATAAATTCTGGTTTTCCTGTCAGTTACCAACCATTCTTTTAATATATGAAACTGTGTGTGTTGGGGAGCTTTGTGCATACAGCCTTTTCTCTCCTATCTGGTTCATTTCATAAAGCCTTGTAATGGCAGAGCTTTCAATTTAGTCCAGACATTTTTTTCCAGTTGATTTACTATGGTTTCAGTTCTACGCAGAGGTGATTGAATAAAGTAACATAAATCTCTGAATGATTAGAAAGTGTGATCGTTTATTACATGGACAATCAGTTTATTTAAAACATAATTAGTTTGTACCTCAGGAAACCTTTCCCCGGTTGTGATAAACTATAAATAATTACTGCCTCTCCTTCAGTGAAATTAAAAGCCACACTACTAGGAATGTGTGATTTGTTGGAGAAAAGGGTTTCTGTTTTCCCTTCTGTATTTTTAGCAGATTGATTTTTCTTTCTTCTCATCCCTTAAAAGGGAGAGAAATAGAACAGATAGGTAAGATAGCATAATACAAGTAGAATTACCAGTGATGGTGGGAATATACTTCACAATTGTCCTGCTAATCAAATAGGAGACAAAATCTTTAGTGATGATAGCAGGTGTTAATGCTCTGCACACTGATCACCCTCCCTGATCCTACAAGCTGCATCCTAAAAGCTTCCCTGGCTGAGAGCCACAAGACATATTAAACACTTTGAAGATCTGGGATAAGAGGAACAGTTCACTTGTGAGAGCTGACAATGTGTACTTTAGAAGCAGAAGAGGTTTTGATGGTGTTGATGGATGTGTGCTGATGGGTTGCAGGGGGACTCAGTGTCATTGGACTCAGGATTCTCTGATAACTTACACCTCCTGGCATATTGCAAAAGCCAGGGATCTGCACAGAATCATGTAATAGTTGGGTTGGAAGGCACATTTAAAGGTCATCTAATCCAACCCTCCCCCACAATGAGCAGGAACATCTTAAGCTAGGTCAAGTTGCTCATAGCCCTGTCCAGCCTGACCTTAAATGTGTCAAGGCATGGGGCATCTACAACCTCTCTGTGCATCCTGTTGTTTTTAGAGCTGCATGGCAGCATCTTACAGACAAATACCTCTGCTTATCAGCTGTGCGGTGGGAGAGTTTTGCCTGAATGGCACCATGCCCAAATGCAGCTCAGGAACATGCACTGGTAACTGAATTCCTGGCTAATAGAGATGGGATAAATTCAATAGCAGTTAGCTGGAACAACAGGTCCACATGATGGTTCTGTCACCTGCTTTGTGCACACCCTTCCCTATGTGAGAACTTGCTTCTCTGGAAGGCTGTTCCCAACCCTGTCACAAAGATGCCATCTCATTGGCTTTTTACTGTGGCTCACTCATTTGTGAAATGAGTGTAACAATCACTTACTTGACAAGGAAGTCAGATGCATTCATGCATTCATGACTAAAGCCTTTCAGGATCCTTACCAAAAGAGCCATGTCAGGCATCATTATTCACACAAACTGTTGTGAGCCAGATATCAAATTCTGGGGAATTTAATGCTTTGTATTACTGCAGTGGCAATGAGAATGAAATTCACTTTCCAGTCACATAATAATATGGAGGTTCTGAATTTGCCAACCAATTTATCTATGTGCAAATAAGAAGCTTCTCTTGATGTTGAATGGAACCCATTTGTTGGAAGATACTGTCAGAGCTAGACTATATGTGGCAGTTGAACAGCACAGGTAATGCATTTACACTGATGAAGACATGATTAATTTGTATTTGTTTCTGGTATCTCCATTCAGCTCTTAAATACTGTGGATTCTGTTACCTGCAGAGCCATTTCCTTATCAAAAACAATCAGTCATTCACTGCAATCTGCTCTCACCCTCAGCATTTTTTTTCTTCTTAATTACCATGCTGTCAGCTTCGTCCCTGTAAGGTAAATTGCTTTGTCCATCAATACGCTTATAAAACACTGAAATATTAAACTCCTGATAAACAAAGTCATGTGTCCAACAAGAAGAAAGCGAAGAGTAAGAGAGGGAAGGCAAGTGCCCAGATTATCAAGCTCTCCAGCCTTTCAGCCATGTCTGGGAGCTTATATTCAGTGCTTGCCTGATAGGCAGTGAGGAGGAGGGCAGAAGAGCAAAATGAGGCAGAGCAAAGAAGACTCGTTTGGTTGATGTGAAACATTTAAGACCTGAGCACAGGTCCACTGAATCAACTAAAAAGCTTTTCTGGAAACCCATAAGTTTTGATTAAGCTCTTGGTTTCCTAGGAAAGCAGCTTTTTATCAGCTCTTACAGCTGGTCTGATTCAGGAACAAGAAGGTCAAGTGACTTTCCGGAGATGACATGGTGATGGAGTGTCTCATTTCAGTTTAAACCTAAAACTATTCTAGTTGTCATATCTATCTACCTACCTAGGCATTTATAAAACATCCATCATTGTGGTATCTCGAAATTTACACAGTCACTTAAGAAGTCTGAAAAGCTATTCTCCACCACATACTTGCTGGCTGGAGAGGGAGCTATTCTTTTTCATTCCCCTCCTGTCTCCAAGGTACTGAAAGCAAAGCAAACTTTTTTTTGCCATTGCTATGGAGAAGAGAATTACACTATCCAGGCTTGTTAACTGCTAGCTGTGCAAGACAAACATTACTAATAAAAATATGTCTTATTTTAAAATAAGTTACTTTCCTAAATAGAAATGCTAAATAGTAGCAAAGCACCTCCCTCTTTTTGCTATTGGATTGGACATCTTTCTATTTGTCCCTGGCTGAAGTCAGTAAAATAAAGGAACATGTTGTTTGTCTGTCCAAGTATGTTTTTTATTTGCAGCCACCTCAAATAACATTTTATATGTCTCCTACTCCCAGATGTTGTGTCTCAAACCTGTATCATCAGCTTTGGCAAGGAAAAGATATCTTGTCTAGTCTCTGGCAATATCTAGCTTTATAACCTGACATAACCTTGCAGATGCTTATTCTGTGGAAGGGCAATACATATCTCAAAAAACTTATTAGAAATCAGCATGCCAAAAGGTCAGGGAAACAAGATAATAACTAAAATACAGAAGATTACACATGAAACTCAAATAGCTCAGTGCAGAACCAGCTTGAGAAGAAAATTGTATGGTGGAGGTGGAAATCAGGAGGAATTTTTCTTCTAAAATATGCCAACCCACCTACAATCATTCACCACCTTATTATTAAAAAGATAATAGAGATAAAGCACAGAATACGTGCTCTGTAGGCATTTGACTGCAGTCAGATCAAGAATGAAAAATAGATTACTGCCCTTTAGGTCTTTTGTGTATTTTATTAAGCTACATGTTCTGAATGTGACTAAGTGGGCTGTCTTTTAATTAATTCCAACTTTTTCTGTATTTTTTCACATCTCTTCTTCTGCTTGAATATCCTGACTTGGTCCTGGATATACCTAAGGGATCTAATTTATGTAAACTACCCAATTATCCTTCAACTGCTGTCTATCCCATTTGCAATTTAAAAATTAATATGAGTCCAGGGTGTGTAATTATATGAATAATCATAAAATGAAATTGAAGAAGACCCACAATATTTCTTTGATTATTATCATATCCCAGAATGAGTTAGGTTTGAAAGGACCTCAATGACCACCTTGTTCCATCTCCCCTGCCACGGGCAGGGACACCTTTTACTAGACCAGATTCCTCAGAGCCCCATCCAGCCTGGCCTTGGACAATGCTGGGTAACCTGCTCTAGATCCTCATCATCCTCACAAGTTAACTTTGCTACAATCAGAACCATACAAAACTAGAATGTATCCTTGCTCCTTCTGCCTCGATCACACATTGATTTCAAAGGCACACTCCATGGATTTAAGGGCACCAGCACCCTTTTCAAACTTATGCTTGATAATGTTAATAAACAGAGTCCTTCAACAAGTGGGGCATCACACTATAGAGCTTTTGAGTGGAGAGAAGTGAAAAGACATTCATTAACTGTAATGCCAGGATATCCATACTGTTCATGTCAGGAAAAGGGATACTGGAGAGCAAGGAAACTTGTGGATCATCAAAGGCTTAAAACTTGAGATTGGGCAGTCTCGGGACATTTTTAGATGACCTAGTCATCATCACAGCTGATGAGAAACAAAACAAGCTCCTCCTGTACACCCAGGAAAAGATACTATTCTGGTGACTCATGCTTCATTGCTGCTAGACAGTCCTAATCCTCTCATGTCCTCAACAAGCAGTACAAATAACACTTGACTAATAAATGTCTCAGAAGGTTGTGGTCAGGCAACTACTGTGCAAAACAGACGTTGTCTTGTGAGACTGAACCTGAGGTGTGTGGGCTGTACTCCATCTCTGACAGACAAGAAGTTTTACAGTAAGACATTAAGATACTGCAGCAAGTCATATACCAGGTCATCTGTTTCTCCTCCCCATCCTCCTCTCATTTGAGGTACAAGGGTTGATGATCAGCTCTGAAACGTTGGTTTAATGTACTCTCCAGAATGTACATAATTAATTATGGTAATTCTGGCACCCAAAAAAACGTCTCAGTTACTTCTTGGTCTCAAAAACGTCCTTCGATGAGAAGTTCCACAACTGACCTATTGGTTCTATGAATTATTTCCTTTAAGTGATTTTGAGTCTCCCACTTTTTAATTTTATTTAAAGTTCCATTTTTTCCCAACCTATTCTTTCTATGTCAATAATAATCCCATTATAATTTTCTTCTTTTTTTGACCTCTTCTTTACCTCCTTATAAAGACTTTATTAATGTCCATGTAAATTGTTCAAATTACTTATTTTCAGGCTATTGACTATCTGGGAAATGTTAACCTCTACTCAGAGGTTCTCACCTTTCTTCATCTTTAAGATTTGCTGGATCTGCCCCTCTGCTCTGCTCTGCTCTGAGAGACCCCACCTGCAGTGCATCATCCAGCTCTGGGGGCCCAGCACAGGCAGGACAGGGATCTGCTGGAGAGAGTCCAGAGGAGGGACACCAGGATGATCAGAGACATGGAACACTTCTCCTATGAAGAAGGGCTGAGACAGTTTGGATTGTTCTCTCAAATCCCCATGCTAGATCTGCACTGTCCCTGGGACAGGCAGCTGAAAAACCTGTAGGTCTCTCAGTTGATCAGAGCTTATTTCGTTGGGTGCAACATCTCAGAAGAGACTGGCTGCAGCACAAGTCAGATCCTGTCACCTGCAGGGTTGGTGTCCAAAACAGTTCATAAAGGACCATGCTGTAAACCTGTTGTAGAGTCATAAAAAAGCTTCAGCTAAACAGATCAAAGGAGCCCAGCAGCTTTGATCTGGTACTGCACAAACCACCATCACTGGGGATTGGTCACTAGGAAGAGATGACACAGACGGGCTGCTGAGCATTGCATGGATTGTTTTGGTGACCTTCAGCCATGAAATGAAGGATTGGCTCGTTGCAGCTTCTGAGGGCTAAAAACCACCATGGTTGGTGGCTTCCCAGAACAGTTTTCAGTTGTCAAAAATGATGTATCAAAATCCATGAAACTATGCAAATTCATGAAAACTTTTCCAAATATATGATGGAAAGACAAGGTGTTTTAGAGAAAAAAAAAAAAAAAAAAAAAAAAAAAAGGGGGGGAATACATGCCAGACTAAACTGAACTTTTTTCATGAGGATATCTAAGGATTGAAGAGAGCTGCATCCTGTTTCTCAGAGATACCACACTGGAACTGGATACACCTGGGCATGGAGCTCCTTCAACCGAGCTTTGTGAGGAGGCAGCAGAGGCAGCAATTACAGGCAGACAATTATGATTCTGGCAGCAGCAGATAGCACTGTTTGGATTTACAAAGAATGCCCTGCTTCTTACCCTCAAGTTGTCTGTTGTAGTTTTATTTTTTCCTAGATGTTGTGTATTTCAAAAATACATATATTAATGGATATGCTTATGACTCATATATATAAACATTCAATGCTACACCACACTATATAGATGAATGATTGGAAGATATGACACTCAACACAGCATTTATGTGTTCTGCTGCTTGTTTTCCTGTTCACAGAGGTTTATTTATTTTCTCTCTCCCTTTCAAGTTCAAAGTATGCTACTCGAATAGCCCAGAAAAGAAGAGACATATCACTAAATATGTGCTTTGCTCAGCTTTGTGAGTATCTGATTTCTCTCTGCCACAATTCATGTTAGTTAAGCCAGAAAAACACGTATTGTACCTTGACAGCAGGACCATCTGGAGTTAATTCTTGTAATTATTTTCAAACACAGGCAGTCCTCCTCTGGCAAACAGGTATTTTAAAGCATCACAGGACATGTTTATCAGTTTATTGGGAAACAAATGTTGAGTTTCATATAATTCTGAAATATATTTTCAACATCATAGCAAATAATCCTGATATAGAGAAAGTGGGAATGTGTGTGTGTGTGTGTGTGTGTATAGTATGGATATATAATCCCATAGTGGCCCAACTGCAAGCTAGGAATTGGAGGCGACTGTCAGGGACAATTGATTTTCCTCTCTGACTGCTTGGAGAGTGTCTTTTTCATTGCAACTCTTTTGTAAATTATTTGCAGGAATTGCATCTGGAAAATTAAAGGCATTCAAACTTGAAATGAATTGCAGTGCAAAAGAATTGGCATCAAGACTTATTTGCATCTAGATTCATATTCTGATTGCATATTTTATAGGTGAGTAGAGAACACAGTGTTTGTGGATTTCACAGGGATGCACCATGAGCTGATATTTGGAAGAATTAGGCAGAATTTGGAAATTGATGTACCTAGTATAATCATATGCTTTTCGTCCCACACTCCAGAGATGTAGGCCTGCTGGGTCAGATTTCTAAAAGTAACCAAGCAACTTAGAAGTCCATTACCAAAAGAGCATTAAAAAACAGATTTGCAAAGGAACTGAAATAGCTAGGGAGGTTTACAAATCCTGGAGACAAGTTAGGAACCCAGGTCACTACTGCTTTTCGATACCTTGCCCAATTGTACTTTTAGCTGATCTGCGGTAGGTGGCTACCTGAATATTTAGATGCTTGGATATCTTTGAAAATCTACACACAGAAAACATCATCAAGACTTCAACACATTGGAATGATAAAATATTTATTTTCTCCCTAGGAGCTTTTGATAATTATCTGTCCTCTGTCATCCTTATTTACTAGTTAATGAAGCACTGCTCCTAGGGACTGAAGAGGCAGCATTCATTTTTCTCAGTGTTAGACATTTCTGTTGTATGTTTCATCAGCACAGTTATTCCCCATCCTGATGGAAAGTAAAAAACAAGATTTATTTCACTTATGTTAGACAGCTACATAAATATGAGGTGAATCATGCTTAGAGATGCTTCTTTCTCTCCTGTTCTCTATCAACAAAATTAAGAGAAGCAGCTCAGGTGTATATGTCTAGATTAAAGATACAACATCAGGAGAAATGCAATCAGCAGATCCAGGGAAATTACTGTTATTGTTTCCTACTACTTGGCAATAGAACACTGAGTCCTGTTCAAGAGGGATGGGGAGATAAAAATGGTCCAGAAAGGTGCTACCAAAATGGTCAGTGGTAAGGTGGACAAACTCCAAGGAGATGTTGCAGAGATTACTATATTTAGTGTGGAGAAGACCAAGGTAAGATGCCATGACACCCGACAACTGCTCAAAATGCAGTTGTAAAGATGGCAGTACAAATCTCATCTCTGATGAGGTAAGAAGTGACAACAGCCACAAACTGGAGTGTGGAAGGTTCAGGCTGCATTTTTGCAAAGCAATTCTCAGCAGAAGGATTGTGTAGCAGAGGAACGAGGTGTATAAAGACACCTCCATTTTGGGAGGTGCTCAAGACTCAGTTAGATAGAGCCCTGACTGATCTGGCCCAGTAACAAATTAGCCCCACATTGGTGGAAGGCTGGTTTAGAGACCTCTGACTCATGTCACCAACATGTCTTTAGCAGACAAAATCCCACCCTCTATCAATCTGAGAAACTGTCTGGTGGTGTTTGCAATTTTTCTGAAATGCTTACACTGCCCATCTTTGGGTCTTTTCTCATTTCTTATGAGCACACATGATAATTTACACTTTCAAATCTCCTGGCACCCAGGGGAATATTCTTCTTTTAACCTAATGATGATGTAAGACTGATGTGAAGAAATTAAACATATTCAAAAAGAAATTAAAATTCAGGATTTTTTTCTTGCAATAACCAGAAATTCAGAGGTGGTTCTTACCATAGGACGCTTTGACCCATCCCCACCAGAACTTTATAATCCTGACCAGCACTTTTGTTTATTTTTTTTATTCTAGTATGCAGAGAAAGCTTAATGCATTGGGAAACCTTTTTTGGTCAGTTGGAACTGCCCTATGGAAACTTGTTGAAACATGTAAGCATTTTCCATATTTAAAAAAATTATTTGTGCTCTATGGTTTTTTTTAAACTGCCACTGAGAGGTGAGAAGTATTATTCACTCACTTGTGTTGTAAAACTCCAGGGATTTTGCCATCTGTCCCCAAGCTTACAGAGATAGACATGTGTCATCTTGGGCTGAGAGTGATAAGCAATGTATAGGAGAAAGCTTAAAAGTTCATTTACAAGGTAATGGAAATTTCTCCACTTCCTGAAATATAATAACTAAATGTTTAAATCTTGTTGCTATTGACTTGGTAATGAATAGCCTGCACCCTTCTTGTTATGTATAACCTGCTCCATTCTAGTTATGTATTAGTGTTTTCTTAAAACCCCCTTGTGTTATACACATGCATGCACACATAAAAGCCTACTACAAAAATTTACGTTTAAGAGATAACGACCAGAGAATTGTGAAAAACAGATTTCTTCTTCCAGTGATCAAGATTCAGAAATAAAATGTCTTCAAACACTGGGAATATATTTGCAAGGATTATAGGCTTTGTTACAGATGCTTAGATAAATATAAAACTCTGAAACCTTTCACTTGGCTATTATGAATAGTTATGCAAAGTCTGACTTCTTCTAAGTCAGTAATTGAAATGAGGTATGTGTGTGGAAGCTGGATAGAAATGTCACACTGAAAAGAAGATGAACAGCTAAAATGGAAGCTTCCTCAGATGCTAAATATTTCATATCTACTCATGAGGATAGCTTTAGAGTACATCATTTAAAATTATTCTTTCTCTGAGGTCATGGTAATTTTGGAAGCGCAGGGGCTCAGAACATTTCTGCTCAAGTCTTTATGAAAGAGAAAAATCAAGACAAAACAAACCAAAATAAGCCCAAACAAGCCCAAACAAGCTAAAACAGTAGAGGCAGGGTCGAGAACAGAGTGGGATAAAATCACACGAGAGGAGAAAGACGAAGCACAAACTTTTACACCACTGTTTCCTGTTTCTTCCTCTCCTTGGCTCTATTTTCCACAATTTTACTTATTCGCTCAGGCTAAGCAAAAAGGATGCTCAGAAATTGATTCACTGTGACTCTCTTGAGTCTATAGCCCCATTCCAGTGCAGCAGCCTGACAGACACGCGTTGAAGAAGAACGCGAGCTGCCTTCCCTTCCACAACTCCCACTGGTCCCCATGACCTTACTTGTGCCATGATTTTGGGAAATATGAGTGGATACCTATGGGTCCATGTACTTTGTGGACATGTGAAAGGCTACAATTCTCACTGAGCAGTAAAAAAATAAGGTGCTTTGAATACAAGGCACAAACCACTGCAGAATATTATAGCTTGAGAGATGAATTCATAACTCAAATATCTTGAGACTGCAACTACAAGCGGAAACAGAAACAAGTTTCCAAAAGGCCATTTGCAGCTTGTTTCTACTAAAATAAGGAGAGTGGAGTAATCTTTCTAATGCTGCCATTCTGTCCCTCTGGTGAAAAGACGTACTGAGTCTCAGGGCAATTAATTTGTCATCCATCACCCCTGTCTACTTTAACTTTGGATGGGCTGAACTGTGACCAGCAAAGCCACAGTTTTGGAATGCCACACTTAAGGAAAAATGCTGTTTTCCATGCTCAAGAGCTCAACAACCGTTTGTATAGGAAACCAGAATCACACAACTTTATGGCTGGAAATGTTTTCTGAGTTTGTTTTGTTGCTGTGTTATAACAGCACAGAACCATGTATGAGACAAAGATTCAAATTTGGGAAAACACTTTCTAGGAGCCAGGAGTCACAATCTGGTATATGGGTAAATATCCAGGTGTATGTGGCGCAATGAAATACTGGATGCAGGTTTTAGCTGTGGCACCTGAAGTAGTCTTGCTTCTCTAGTGCAGGAGCAAGCTGTCCCTGTTGGAACAGAGGTCTGTTCTCTGGAGAAAAAGGCCATAGTCCCCAGTTGTGCTGCTTCCTGAACTCAGCACGGTGCTGCAGAACCAGTGGGAATGACTCACTCTCACCATGCAGCTAGGAAGAGAGGCAGGCATAAATCCTGGCTCCACTGAAATCACTGGCTGCCTGAAGGGCAGGATTTATAATTGACTTGGGATGACCAGAATTCCACACCATCTAATTTTCAAACACTTGTGATTTACAAAGGTGGAACTCAGCCCTGCTTTAAACAGAAACAAGACACATGGGTAAAACAGAAATCAGAGAAGTTGTGTTCAACTGCACCAGTTCTGAATTTTGCTTTTGGATTTTCCTAGTTCCAGAAACATATTGACTACAGAGTTTGTGCATTTCAGCTTGAATGAGGTAGATACTAATATGTAGCATAAATTAATCCATTAAACAATTATACCTTTACTTGTGTAAAACATAATATGAAAGTGTGTGTGTGTGAGAGAGAGAGAGTCTAGGAGCACGTGCCTCCACCAGTTAGATACTGATACTACAGCCTGGCAACTGTAAAAATCAATTTGTATGCAATGATCACATTATATCTTCTAATTTCATGAAAATTTTGGGACTGTGGATTCATATTGATTTCTTTATTCTTAGGCATTGATTTCAGCAGTCATTTAGAAATATATATCAGTAAAACTGAGTAAAATCTACACAAGCAGATCTTCTTTAACACAAATTAGCCCTAATATTTCTCATTTATTAAGTATGACAGATATGCAGTTTTACTATTTCTCATCATGCACAGCAGAAAGGTATGAGGGCTTTATGAATTACAAGAAATGAGAAAATACCATAAATTCTTGGACTACTGGATGATTAATACTTTAAATTTTGCACAGAATCAAATGAAATTATGGGAAGTTTCATTTATTATCACTCTGATAGTGGTGTTGTGGTTGAAAAATGCACACTGCGGCATGCTGTGGTACATATGGCCAACACAATGACCAGCCATGAGCAAATCTTCCCTGTATCAAGGACACCTCCTGAATCTACACTCTGTTGTTTGCATGGGACACTAAAAATGAAGAAATGGCAGGCATTCAGTATGAATGAGAAGAGGCACTTAAAATAATGTGAGCAATACCCTTTTTGATAAAAAGTACTGCAACACAGTGGCACTGCTTACCCAAGTTCATCAGGAGGATCCCTCTGAATTTCCAAAGGGATTTAGAATGCAATGTTAGAATCTGAAGCCCAATGATTGCAGCTCTGATCGCAAACAAAAATTGAGAGGTTGGGGTTTTTTTAGTGCCTGTAAGGAGATCAGTGGATCTCCTTAGCAGATGCTTATGAGTTTCTTAAAATGAGGTGGTTTTAGAGTGTTTCAAACTACACTAGCCAAAAGTAAACAATACTGGTTTTAGTCTGTAGGACAATATGAACACCTAGGGAGATTCTAACTACATTTCTTTAGGTAAAATAACAAAAAAAAAAAAAAATTTAAATCCCCTTCGGGGATGCAGGAATCATCAAGTTACATTCAGTCTGTCATGAAGGAGGCCAGAGTAGATAATCACAATGGCTTCACCTGACCTAAACAGTCTCCAAAGTCTATGAGAAGCTCATGAGCAAGGTTAAGATACACAGATGGCTGTGAGTAGAAGTTATTCTCTGCCCTTTAGCTCTGTGTGAGCCACGCATCAGGGTTATGGCAAAATTTGTCATAGTACAAGACTAAAAGATTTGTGTGGTACAAGATTAAACCAGTAGAAAAGCCATAACTTACCTGCTTCCCTCTAGAACAGAAACTGGTTGTTTGGGGGTTTTTTGTTTATTTGTTTGTTTGTGCCAGGTCTGTTAGTAAATATATTGCAGCAGATGGAAGAACGATTTCCTTCTTTCTTAGTCCCTGTTTCATTACTGGGAGCACTGGAGTCCAACACCATCTGCCCAGAGGCAGCACTTTACTCAGCTCTGAGTGAAATGTCACCTCACATCAGCTCACATATCAACTTCAGCTGCAAGAAAACTCCCTCTCTAAGATGTTTCTGCATTTCCCCAATTGTTCTTGTTTGGTCTTTCCTGAGAAAATTATCAGTGGTGCAAAAAGCATTGTATTCAAAAGAGTCAATCTGTGAAATGATGTCAATGTGCCGAACCAGTTTCCACATAACCCAGTCAGTCTTGTGGTATTCCATAAGAGCTTAGCAAAGAATCAAGAGCTTGTAGTTCCAGGTACTGTACATAGAATGTAAAGGTGTCTCCAAGGCATTCAGAACCAGCAACAACAGCCAACAGAGGATGCAAAAAGTGCTTCTAAATAGGAAAATAATTGGCTGTGTCTGTGACCAGGTGGTTTGAGCACACCAGTAGTCTGTGTGGAGTTATTGTGGGTCCAGTGGGAAAGAAGAGGTTTTGAAGGCCTAAGAGAGGGATGCTGGAGGCACACTGATGCACCACGACTGTCCCAAATGCAAAGGACAGTAGGCACAAATGTACGAAAACACACACTTGAAAGGTATCTGCATGCTCTTGCACCACTTTATTAGTGGCTTGTCTTCTTCTGCCTTCACTCAGAGTCAGGATTAAAGCATGAAAGAGACAGATTTTTCATGTTCAGGCTCAGTTGTTTATTAATTCTTATCTATAGTATAGGCAGTTCTGCAACACTTCTTGCTAACAGATCTAGGTAGTTACAAGGTCTTTTAAAGCTCGACAGTCCAATTAAAAGCGAACACCTATATTATTTATACTTTTCACCCAATAACCAGATCCCTGAGACCCACGGTGCAGCACTAACTATCCAACCAAAAACTACCACCTGAAATCATGAAGAAGGAAGAAGAAAAAACAAAAAGGAGAAGGAGATAACTCCCAAGAACCTCCATCTTGTCCCATACTTATTACTATATTCTAAAAACCCCAAATTCCAAATCCTCCACCATGTGACACCACCACACTTATATTCAACTACACACCTGTGATTTTAATTCTATTACTCAAATTTGGAAGCCTTCTCCAAGGCCTCAACTCAAAAGCAGTATTCCCTGGGGGGTCAGTGTCACAAAACACAAAACGTTTAAAACTCCCAAACTTCTAGGTTCCAATAGGTATCCAGACTAGGAAGGAATGCTTGCAGCAGGTGATGGTCTGGTAGTAACCAAGATGGGTCTCAGAATTGATCTTTCAACACAAGGACGAAAGTAGTCCATTAAAGATGTCAGAAAAAAATAAGTAGGTTGGGTTGCTGTAATATCAGACAGGTATCTATCAAGGATTTAAAAAAGAGAGTTACATGGTCAGTAATAGGAATATCATCTCGTTTTTAACTCCATGGTGACTGGGTGCTGACAGGGCAAGACAGTATTCAGCAGAGTACTGAAAAAAGAAGGTTTATTGTGGACAAAAGAAGATGGGAAGTACCCAAAGGAGTTTCAGCTACCTGGAAACCTTCAAGCCACCAACAAAATATTGCTGCATCCAAAAATTGATTATTTTCTATTGATCTGCTGATAAATCCTGGCATTCCTGTTTCTTCTATTTATAGTTATACTGGCAGCACAAAACAGGCACACAATTTATCTTGAAGAGTCTTGTATCACAGACAGAGTCTGAGCCCCTACCTGTTACCCTAACACATAAATTTTTTGAAAGGGAGAAATTCTGACTTCTCCTGAAGAGAAGTATACCCTGTCCCTTCCCAGATAAGTGAATCACAGCAAACAGTGTATTTGTGGGCAAAAGTGCTGGGTTAATTCTTGCCATGGATGAGAGGGTTTCCAAGGACAGGGCTTGCCTCTGCTTCCCAAGGCTGGCCCTGAGCAGCTGAAAATCTGGCTTGTTTTCTTTTGTGATTTCATACAATTCTCTTAGGATTAAATGATTTTGCATTCAGCATAGCTTCTTAATGTCTCCTGCATTGCTCCCTGGTTTGCTCCTCACTTTATTTTAGATTCAGTTTACCAACAGATTTTGACTTTTTGAAGTTCATTTTGTCATAGCAAAATGCCTTCTTTCTTCTGGGATGTCTTTCAAACATGTCTTTTTTAAATTGGCTTCTAAATTTTAATTAAAGGAACCTCTTGTTTGGCCCATAAATAAAAAATGTGCTGAATTCTTCTTTTTTTCCTGTCCATTTCAAGGAATCAAGCCAAGCAAGAAACACTGAAAGCTGTCCAGACATATCCTTTTCTCTTTTGTCTTTCTTCTCTGCATGAGTTCTTCTTCCAAGAGACAGAGCTACTGCTAGCAGTCTTGTTGCCACAGTCCTTTGACATCCCATTGGAAGTACTCTCTCCAGAATGAGTGACCTCATGGCAGGGCAGTGATATCAGCTGAGAGCACATCAGCACATGAGTGGCAACCTGGACTTTGCTGCCCTTCTCCTGAACTGCTGGACAAAGACAGGAGTGGGTGTGCAATGTCAAATGCTTTTGTCAGCTAAATTGAAATTAAACATTTAATCTCGTTCATAGGAGATGAGACATTAGGATAAATCATTTTTCTGATCATTGAAATACTTGTAGGAACCCAGAATCAAAAGAAAAAAATGACAAATAACAACAATACCATCTCATCCTCTTTCCACCCCTTTTTTTCAGACATCTTCAGCTGTGTGAAAGACATTCTTCAAGTAGTGTCACCTTTCTGTCCTTTCTTGCCTCTGTTCTGTAGCTTCCCCGTGGCTCCTCCTGATGATTGTGCAGCACTCACAGCAGCCTGAGCTGTGGCTACACCACCAGGAGCTTGGCTCTGGGCCCTTGGATGCAGGGGGCTGACCCTGGAGTGGTGTGAGAGGGTGGCTGCCAGGGTTGTAGATAGAGGTTTCCACTTGCAGTTTGTGGGAGTAAACCTTCTTCTGCAGTGTGTGGCTGAGTCAAAGCCTGAACCTTTCATGTGGAGGAGCAATACTCTGTATTCATTTCAGCAAATAACAGTTTACATCCTGACATAAGGAGGCCAATGGGATCTGCTAAGGAAATAAGTTTCAAACTTCCTCCACCCAATTTTGCATCACACTCAAACCATTATTCCTCCTCCTTGCTCTCATTCTCTGTTTCTGAAGTTTTGTTATTTAACACAGAATGTCAGATTTCCTACTAGCACAGTAAACTTCAGTGATGCTGCAATGGAAACCGGTCTGGCCCGGTTGTAGAGTGTGAACACGGCTGGGCAGTCAGTGCCAACTGAGGAAATACTAATGGTTTTGGGGATGAGCCACAACATAGACCAGGGAAGAACCTGAAGAGAAGGAGAAGAATGTTTACATTGAACAGCTGGTGCCATAGTGGTTGGCTGTGTTGGGCCCCAGCAGATTTACCTCTGTGCTTCAGTGGCAGAGACAAGATTGTCTCTGGATCTTGATCTCCAAGCCATGAAGGTTGGTGTGCCCCCAGAGACGCTGCCAGAATTGCAACTCCACAAAACCGGGCCTAGATTGGAAAGGGTTTAAAACCTTTAGGAAACTTTGGTGTGTTTGAACCTACTACAATTTTTGGAGTGACAACGATGAAGGTACTTATTGAGGTCAAGACAGTGTGGCACAATGCGATTTTAATTTTTGAGGAGCTTGAGAAAACAGAACGTAATAAATTACATACACAATTTGTATCTACTGAACGAGGCCAGGTCCCTGCAGCAGCACAATGCCTGTACAGAACATGAGTGAAATAAAGCTGTGTATTTCAAGTTTGGGAATTTCTATGCTTTGCAACTACCTGCTTTTCCCATATCTTCCAATCATCCCTCCTATGGTTGTGCAGCACTGGGAAGCCTTCTGTCTGCTCTACCATTCATGCTGGCTCCTCCCAACACAAATGCTTGTGTGACAGGGGCAGAGTCTTCAGATTCTTTTATTGTACAACTTGTTTCCCCACTCAGATGCAGCTGCTCAAGACTTGAGGAGAGGAAGGCCATTGTCTCCTCTTGGAGAAGCAGGTGTGCCAGGATGTGCCAAGGGGAGCTCCATGGCTGTTCAAAAGCTGTCCAACAAGATTCATTGAGGTCCACGAGCAGGGATGAGTCACACCTAATCACCTAACCTCAACAGCAGACCTTGCAATTAATTCACTCCTTACCAACCTTAGCATTATAACTCAGCAAGCTGGAAATGCTACCTTTAAAAAAAAAAAGTTTTGAGCCTATCAGTCAGTGCTCTGCCTGAAGGTCAGCAGATGTTAACCAAATTGTGCCTAGCATTCTTCTTCTCTATGCAGTATCCATCCTATCCACAGCCCTCAAAGGCAGATATTTACTACAGTGTTCACAGGAATTGTACAGCTATTTCTACATCCATTTATGAGGAACCCTTTTTTTTCCTCCAGGAGACTCTTCCTGGCCAAGTTCTGTCTAAGACTTGATGGAACCAAAGAAAGAACTGACAGCAAAATGTTTATACCAACACAATAATGTGAATTGAAAGGAATAATTTGAATTGCTGTAAAATAAAATGGGAGTAATAAAATGCTCTGAATGTGTACATACACATACATATTTGGACACATATATAGACACATATATAAAAATCACAGAATTGTTGAGGTTGGAAGGGACATTTGGAGTTCATCTGTTCCAACCCGACTGCTCACAATAAGGTACCTACAGAAGGTTGTTCAGGATATTCTCCATCCAGGTTTTGAATATCTCCGAAGATGGAGGCTATACCATCTCTCTGGGAAATCTGTTCATGCATTCAACTACCCTCACAATAAAAAACCTCAGAAGTTTAAATGATTTTTCTTGTATTCCATTTGTGCCTTTTCACCATTCTCCGGGCACTGAGAAATCTGTCTGTGTCATCTTTACTGCCTCCCATCATGACATTTTATACATAAAGGTAAGAAACTCTTGAGCTTTCTCTTTTCCAGGATGAACACCCCCAGCTCTCACAGACCCTACTTGCATCAATCCCTTTCTCATTTTTGTGGTGCTCTCCTGAACTCACCCCAGAATGTCCAGGTGTCTCCCGCAGTGGAAAGCTCAGCACAGAGCCCAACACTGCAGAGGTTGAGCTCTACTCACCATAGTTGAGTAAAAAAGAGGGATTGCCTTCCTTGACTTGGCAGTGATGTTCCTCCAGGTGCAGTCCAGTCATACAGTTTATCAAACAATTCTCCCAGTTTTGTGTCATCTGCAAATTTGCTGAAGTAGTGCTCTGTCCCATTGTACAGATCATTAATGAAGACATTTGACCCTGTTGGCCTCAGTATCAGTCCATGGGGTACAGAGCTGGTCTCCAACTGGACTTCACGCTGCTGATTGCAAATCTCAAAGCCCAGCAATTCAGCCAGTTTTCAGTGCCCTTCACTGCTCATTTATCTAATCCATGCTTCATCAGCTTGACAATGAGGATGTTATGGGAGAGAGTGTCAAAATGTCTTAGTAAAGCAAAATTAAACATCTAGTGCTCTCTCCTCATCCATTGAGCAGGTCATCTTCCCATAGAGGGCTATCAGGTCAGTCATGCCTGATTTTCTCTTTGTAAATCCATGCTATCTACTCCTAATCACCTTATTGTCCTTTATATTAGGCATCATTGCAGAAAATTCTTTAACAAAATTTGCTTACCCTTATATGTATTTAAAAACCCAAAACCCAACAACAAATCAAACCAGCTAACAAGGGTTAGCATGACTAATAAAAATGAGCCAGCCAATGAATCTAGATAAATCTAAATAATGCCAGAATCCAGAACAGCATATTCTAGCTGTCCCATCTAAAGGAGACCCCACACATGCATGGGTAGTGAGCTGTATGCAAAGGTCAGTGCCAGCTGAAGGATTCAAACCCAGGAGATGTGACCTCTGCAGGATGGGCTTTACTCTGACATCACTGGCAACAGCTTTGCACAGGCAGCAGGCCTCCAGTCTGAGCTGCTATCTGAAATGTTATTAGTCTTTTCTTGGAGTGTATTGGCCTTGGTTGCAAGATTAATTTCCTAGATGGTACCAGAAGATGGTGGCAGCATGCCTTTGCTCCATTACAAATGTGTGCACTGATTAATATTTGTGCATCTCTTTCAAAATTGGAAAGGTTATACTGAGATTATACTGAGGTTAGACTGAGATTTTAGCTGAGATTCAATCAGAAGATGCTGGCACTTAATATTGCAGATCCCCAAACGCCTGAAAGGTTCCTTGACTTTTCACGTTTCACAGGCTTAGTGCTTTCTCCAGGGTTTTCCATTGGCATCAGTCTCCAAATGCTCAGAGGAGCACAGATGAGAGAACCTGAGCAGGTCAGTCTGCTCAGCTGCACATCTACTGACACCCTGGAACCCCCTTGTTTCTTTTCTTCTAACCTGCATACAAAAGGCCATCCAGTTTAGTTACACTTCTGCCTTTCCATACAGACTATACAGGGATGTGCACAATCAAAAGGTTCATGTCTGCCATCTGTCATTATTGCTACCAGAGCAGGCACTGGAATCCAGGATTGTGCTACTCCCTATTCTAATCTGACCCTAAACCAGAAAACTGCTCTAAATCAGGTTGCTGGTTTGTGATGATCAGAGACAGCCAGGATTGAGCTGGGAAGTCAATCTGGAGGTCACTGTGAGGTCCAGGGATCACTGTGCACCTCCCTGAGGACACGATGGGCTGAGGCCAGACTGGGACACGGGCATGTGGATGGGAGAGACTCAGTGGAGCCCATGGCCAGGCAGGGCAGGACTGTGGGATCTGCAGACTGGCCCTGCTGCAGGATCACTAGGGCAGGGATTGGGTCTTGGGGAGCTGCCATGGGGTCCTGAGCCCTGGGCGAGCTTGGAGGGAGCCCTGGAGAGGGGATCAGGGCCATCAAAACCTACTATTGCAGTCAGGGCACTGACATGCATGTCTCCAGACAATCCCATTGTGTTCTGATTTTGATTTTGCCTTTTGAAATACTGTGATAATAATTTTATGGTAATAATCGAAATTAAGTCAGTTGGGCTAAAATTAAAGGAGTACCTTAAATGACAGAAGAAAATTATTTGCCTTATTCTACTGCCTGAGGACTCCCAAATGCACAAGTAAGTAAATACATTTAAATGCAGCTGACAGGATTTGCAACAAGTGTAGACATGAAGAATGCTGATTTGTGCATAAATAATTTCATTTCCATTCAGTCATTCCAAGCAAAGTGAAATGTTCCAAGTGAACAATTTCTACTTTGCAGACGTAGACTTTAACCTCATCAAAAACCAACAGAGAAATGAATTGCCCTTTTCCAGCCCCCCATTTTGCCAGAAGATGCAGGAGTGAAGCAGAGTTCTGCTCAACACTGGCACTGTGGGGTTCTACAAATCTGTTTGCACATGGGAAACCTACTCAGGGGACAGGCTTTGCATCCAATAGCCTGGTTGGTTTGCTTGGGCTTTGCTTCCTAGTTAAATCTGTGCCAAGATGAAGTTTTGACAGTAAAAACTGCCTATGTCCTTTGGAAAGCTTTCTTAATGGCAAAGATGTGGAAATGTGAGCCAGAACTCCCATCTAGCTTCAGAGAACTCAGCATGAAAAAGGTACTTTGCCAAACTAGCCCATCTTGGCAAAAGCCAAAACTGTTCTTTTTGTCAGTAAACACTTCAGGACTGGGCCCAGGATGTCTGCATTATAATTAAGAAATTCTAAAATAATTTAGGTGGTCAAGAGAGGAAAAGATACTTTCTGCTTCTATCCTGTCATCCCACACATGAACTAGCAGGGATGGAAATGGATCCTCCTTTCCAGAGTGTCTCATGGCAGAACTGTGTTTTAATTGGAAGGAAAAGTTTCTTCTTTTCATTTTCCCAACTACACTTGCATCTCACCTGTAAAATTAAGTGTCAGTCGGAAATAAAATAATCATAGCATAATTTTAAGTTGGAAAGGACTCTAAGGTCATTGAGTCCAAGCACTGTCATCACCGTGTTTATCACTAAACTGTGTCCCTAAATGCAACAACTACACACCCTTTAAATATCTTCAGGGATGTAGACTCAATCTCTCCTCAGGCAGCCTACTTCAGTGCTTCACAATCTCTTCAGGTATGAAATTTTCCCTATTATCCAATCTAAACCTCCCCTGGCACAACCTGAGGCCATTTCCTCTTATCCTGTTGCTTGTTGCCTGGAGAAGAGGCCAGCACCCACCTGGCTACCCCCTCCTTTCAGGCAGCTGTAGAGAGTGATAACATTTCCCCTGAGCCTCTTTTCCTCCTGGCTGAACATCCCCAGTTCCCTCACCCACTCATCAATTTCTGGACCCTTTACCATCTTTGTTTCTCTGCTTTGGATGTGCTCCAGCAACACTCAGAAACAATCTGAAAGGTACTGTGTTCTCCAAGTGGAAGCAGGTCATTCTGGTAACAACTGAGTTTGAAAGGAGTGCCATTTCCAGAGGTATTTGTTCAGCACTGGTGAGGCTATACTTGTGTCCAGTGCTAGGCCATCCACTTAAAGATGATTAGGGAGAAGCAGGACATTCCTAGATTTCAGTGCCTGCTCTGATACTGATAATGACAAATGACAAGCATGAAGCTTTTGAGCCTGCATATCCTTTCATGCAGTGTAAAGAAAGGCATAAGTATAACAAAAATGGATGACATTTTGCAACCCTCATCACCACAGAGACAACTGACAACAGAGGAAAAATGTGTCTATAAACATAAAAATATAGATATTTGTGTGCCATATAATGCTTGCAAAGCAAGTAAATAAAATTTGCTATTACAGTATATAAAAAGTGAAGGTTTGAATCACTGTTATTAGAGTTGATGCACATTCCTTTTAGTCATTTTTGTTTGAAGAAGATACCAATCATGACTGTGTGCTTTAGTTACTGAATGTTAAGGAGAAAAATAAGTAAGTTCCCTGCAGTCTCTGGGAAACACATAGTGACAACTACAGACAACTACAGAAAATGTGTTTTTATCTAGGGCAATGCTTTTTAAGGTGGGGATAGACGGATCTCATCTAATCTGTAACACAGCATTAAGGACCTGGATATCCCAGTCTAGTTTTACAGGACTCAAGGAACCCCAGAAAACTTGGCGATAATGCAGGCATGGTTTGGGATGTACATATGTAAGACAAGAGCTGAAGGGATACTGTTATGAGCAGGGCACGGACAGGACTTCAAAGCCCACATCCTCAAAGATCTTTTCATGTGCTCAAAGTCCCCTTGGAAATCACCAGAGTTTTCACAATCACCACTCCTCTAAACCCATAGGCAGCAAAGATTTGGAGAAGGCTCACACAAACAGGCCTGAACCCGGACAGTGCTCCGGAGCTCTTTTCAAGACTCAGCTTTATGAAGTCCTGCACAGCTTAGTCCGACCTCAAACTGACCCTGCTGTGAGCAAGAGGTTGGACCAGAGACATCCTGAGATACCTTGCAACCTGAATTACTCTGTGATTCTGTGGCTACATGGGGTATGGGAGGCCTGGGCACCAAACTGGGCACTGCAGCATGTTCAGTAATACAGACTAAATACCACAACCTTTCATTGGGGTTGTTACACTCTAGGTTCTTCACTGTCTTCATAATCTCTTTATGGACCCTCTCAAATTTCTCCCCGACCATCTTGAAGTGGGATCAAGTCTGCACACTGAGGATGAGGTTTGTCTTTGTCACAGTACATGAAAACCAGCAAAGAAATCTAAAACAAAAGACAGGAATAAACTACAAAGGATCAGCGTAACCGGAGTACCCCAAAACCAGTGGGTGGTCTATTTAGTTAACTTTAACATCTCTGGCTACCAGGCAGTATAGGTAGGAAATACCCAAATCACATATGTAGAAGAGTCTGAATTTGGATGGCCATGATAATAAATATACAAGAGCAGCATTGTTAAGTATTCCAGCAGGATTTCAGGAGGTTAAGAATACAAAGAGAAATTAAGGCGAGATTTGGTCTGGAAAAAGAAAAGCTAAACACTGAAAACCTGAGCTAAATAAAAGCCTAGCTGTTGGGGGCCTCAGTATCTGGTGAAAGTAACAGATGAAGAGTATTCAGGTGAGATCAGGACAATAGGACCACCTGAATTCTCTCCAACCTGTATATTGCTGTGATCCTTTTTTCCCCTGCATGTTATTTCTTCTTCCTGCCTTCTCTCTCCAGCTGCTCTGTGTTGGAAGAAAAAGGAAGAATGATGCCTTAGCCAGCTAACATTGCACCTTCTGCAGAACTGTTAAAAAGAGTCTAGGACCAGAGAGGAAGTGAAAAACAGTGGCTAAGCAGTTCAACACTTGAACTTAGCATGAGGTACAAGTAAAAGAGAGTGCAAACCCTCTATTTCTCCAACAGCAAAATTTTAGAAACAGCAGGAGTGCAGAAACTTGCCTTAAGTTAGGACTCTCTTTCCTGCCCTTTTGTGTATGTTTGCCTTCTTTGTCCTGAAGGAAAAATTACAGCAAATTCAGCACATTTTAATTAGCCTTTTGACTTTTCTCTGAAAAATCTAGTTATTTCTGCCAAATAAGAACATTTTTCTTTACAAAATTTCCTGGAGCTGAAGGTAAAAAAAGAAGACTGTTTGTAAAACAAGTACATAAAGTATCAAAGGAATTAATCTTTTTATTCTTTCCTGCATCTGTAATAAAGGATTGACAGTACTTCAGAAGTGTTTGAGAACTGAGCTTCCTGTTCTGAAACCCCAAGCTTTGTTTCACTGTTTAATGGAGTACAATGATAGTGCTGTGTTTGTAACTTGCCTCTTTATTCCATTAAATACAAAACGAACCCAATCCCTGCAGGTAGTCTCTTCCACATTCAGAAACATCCACCAGGCATGGGGGGCAAAGAAAAGGCAGAAGAAACTTTCAGACTTTTGGTAAAGAAAAAAAAGCATCCAGGAAGACTGAAGTGCAATAGATTCAGGTGTGAAAGAGGAGCCATTCTCGTGTGTGTGAGGAGACATTGTGAAGGAAAGGTGCTATGAAACTGTGGAAGCTGTCAGGCCTGAAACAAGAACCAACAGAGTCATGCCAGGATCTGTTTGTCCATGTTTGTCTGTCCACTCACCAGCAGGCAAAGTACTCTCCTGCTCCCATTCCAGCTGCTGCCCAACCCTCACAGCATGGTCAGGACAGCAGGTTTGGGGGTCTGTATTGCTCCAGCTGCCATCAGCAAACATGGGGCTGCCTGGCACATCCCCCAGGCACCACCCATCATGGGATTTGCACATCTCATCACCCTTTTCATAGAATTATGGAATCACAGAATCCTTTGCATTGCAACTAACCTTTAATGGTCACAGAACCATGGAATGCTTTCAGGTGCAAGAGATCTTAAAGGTCATCTAGCTCCAACCTCCCTGCTATGGGTAGGGACACTTTTCACTAGATCAGGTTGCTCAGAGCCCCATCCAACCTGATCCTTCCTGATTGTTAGCCCTCCTTTTGCTGCTTGTATCTCTTTTTCCCAGACTCCAGCGTCTCCCCGGTTACACAACCCTGCTCTAAAGCCCATTCCCCTCTTGGTGACAGTTCTGTCACATCAGTAGCCAGACTTGGTGCTTTTGACTCATTTACCTGAGTATTTTTGGCCCCAATGGCATTGCTGACATGGTCACTCATTGGGCATGTTGGTCTTGCCCAACCTCCTCCACAAAGGCCCCCAACACCAATGATCTGCAGAGTTTAGGTGTTTCTCACACACCCAGTCTTTGCCAGCTGTGTCGCCTGGACATCCCACCCATCCCACAGCACTGACACTGCTGTCACCTTCGTGCTCTGGCTTTGTCTGAGTCTAGCAGTTTGTCCTGTCACATCCACGAGTTTAAATTACCCCTTAGCATGACTTCTGCATACCACTGTGTGGGCTTAATGAATTGTCTTTGCATCTATGAATCTTAGGGGCAGCTGCTGAAAAAAAATCTGTGGAATTGTACTCAAGCAGCAGCCTTGGAAGCCTGGACAAAGAAATGAATGTACTAGGGACAAATTCAGAGATGAAAAAGTTTTAATACAAAGACTTGTCTCTGAAAATGTACTGAATGAAAGGTCTTCCCCTGGGTGTATACTGCCTTGAAAAGCCTGGGTATTTTTAACCTGACCTTCACAAACAGGCAAATAGGGTTATGAGGATTCAGTGAGAAATTGTTTTGCCTTATTTTTCGCCTCTTTAAGGCTTGGATTAAATATGTTCTAGATATTTAATCCAAGCATCAAAAACTAATAATAGGATAGAGGATAGATGATACTTTATGACTAAAGATTTTTAAGAGGTTTTAGTGATACTAATAAATTTAAACTTTTGAAACGGGTTTTACATCCAGAACATGTGAGATTTATGAAGCTAAATATTTTTGTGCCTGCATTTTACATTGAAAAGGACTCAAGTAGAGAGTCTGCAAATGACATATCAGAGGTGTCTGAAAAAATTTGTGCTCCTGTGACTGCCAGAAAATCACAGTGTCCAGCTCAGCTTGGGGATTCCTCTTCAGCTCATTTCTGCAACCACTCTCATTTTATGTGCCTCTGTTTTTTGATACGACAACTACTAAAGACCTCTCTGGAAATCCTGACTCTTTAGTCTTTAGAAGCTACAAGAGACAATGAGCTTGAGACTAGACCTGGACAAATGCAATCTGAATTACTAAGAAAATCAAAACAAATGAATTTGCAAAATTATTTTTCCTCAGGTATTCCAGATGTAACAGCCTCATGATTAAGTCTAAAAATTCCCCAGGCAGAAGAGTCTAAAAAAAAAAAAAAAAAAGGTAACAAAGAAAATATAAAATTAAATTAAATATTTCACTGAAAGACAAGTAATTTAGTTAAGCACAATATGTTATTCACCTACATTAGTTTTTAATTTCGCAAAAGAAAGAAAGGAAGGAAGAAAAAAAAACCACTTGGATTAGACCCAAAACACTGGTAAAGGGATTGTTTGAATATCCTGTATTGGGAAAACACATTAGAGAGGATCGACTCTGCAGTACAAGTCTGCCCAGAAACTGATGCCCAGAACATGCTTTAGGCTAGAGACCAGATATGAGCCCTACTTTTATAGTTCCATCAACCTTTTAACCAGTTTTGTTTTATCCAGGAGCACCAAATCTTGATACAGACCATAGGAAGAGCTAATTTTAGGGATGAAATAACACAGCCATAGTAGGTGCCCATAATATATCCCTAAGTGTCCAGAAACTGTATTAGTGGAATTTTTCTGTTTCTAAAGAAAGTATTGCAAAACATGGGGAATAAAAAGGGTGAATAACATAGCACTTTGCAGTGTATCAGAAAGAGGGTTTTTAAAAGCTAAAAGTATATTAGTTTCCTTAAATACTTTTGCAATTATCAGATTGCAGTAATGCATAATACTCAGCTGAAATCCCAGTTTAATTACCACTTTTATGTTTAAATTTGATTCTTTTTCCATAAAATACTGTGAGGCCTCCTGATTGTATTTAATATCCTCACTCTGATGCTCTGCATGTACCCTGAGCAGCGCTCACATGAAGCAATGCTAAGTTACACTTTCCAATGCCACCTCATCTCATGCAAAGGAAATTAGATTTCTTTTTTAATTTAATCTCGGTTCTATTTAATTAAAGTCTTAAGAATTGTTTTGTTTTTGAAAAAAAATGTTAAATAGGGGCTTTTGGATAAATCATTCACTATGAGTTTGAATTTTGGACAAGATATTCTAGGCTATGAATACATTTCTAAGTGCTGGCAGGAAGAAAATGTTAAAGAGCTGGGTGACAGGGATGACAAAGAGCTTCCTTATTTCTGTCTTAGAAGAGCTGTAAAAGGAAGGAGTTTGTGATTCTTCTCTGGGTACCTTTGCTATTCATCTTGTGTGCATGGGTTTGGGGAGAAACACTAATGGAAGAACTGTTTATGCTTCTTACTCCTCTTCCATTTTTTTTTTTTCATTTGCATTATTCCTGAATAACTTCCCTTCCTTCAGGCTAGTTAAATAAGAGTATTTGATCTAGGAACCTTAGTGGAGGACACTGCGATGCTGAGAAGCTTTATGGAAATGATTCCTGACTGCAGGCATCTGACTCAGGAGCATTCAGCTTGAGAGACTGAGAGCAGCAAGATCTGCAGAGCACCCTGGCTCTGAGAATCTGCTTCATTACCACCCATCTTTAAAGCATCACAATGGAGCAGCCAGCCACTCTGGGGATGGAGCTGGGTGTCAAACACCTCAGCAGGCATTTTCAAGCTGTGATAACTGATCATTCAACAAGCCCGATTTCAAGAACTCCTGCTCTTCAGGTTGAAATGTCTGGGGAAAATAATGCAGAGGATCAATGGGCAAACTCACAGGGAAGGAGGGAGTGGAGAAGAGAGACAAGATATTTCTCACCAAAAACATCTCACAAAATTAAACCCAAAGGCATAATGTACATAAAGCATTTCTCCTTAAACAGAAGAGCATTGACCCACAGAAAGGTAGGAAAGTACAAAGAGAATTACAAAATTGGATTCACTAGGCTAAAGAAGAGACTCAGACTTAAGTCACTGAGAAGTACAGTTAGGTCTGGAAGAAGTAAGTGCAGACAGTTCCCTGCTTTGGAGACAGAATTTGGTTTCCAGAGCAATGCTTACATCCATTTTGAATGGAAAAAGCATCCTAATCATCCTGTATCTGAGGAATTGGAAGGAATATCAAATCAGGACTTGAACTACAGGACACACTGTGCATATCATATTTGCAGCTCATGCATATTCTACTCAGTCTCTGGGTGCTTCCAGTGTGGGTTTTGTTGGTAACAACCCTTCTCAAACTGTTCTCTGCTTTTGCAGTCTTTGTTTTCAGTATTATTTGCTTTTCATCTCACTACTTTACTTGGCAATACATAAGCTCTCTTGAAGCCCACTCAGGAATATTGTATACTTGATCTCCTTGACCCATCAACCTGGCTTCCCATTTTCTGGAAGCTTCCCCCAGCCCCTGCCTGCCTTGAGAGACAGCCCATGCTCATGGGTGTCAGGCTGCTGTTTTGCTGTTATTTTGCTGTTATTTTGCTGTTAGGTTAGATGTATTGTTTTGGCTGCAGGTATCTGGAAAGAGCACTGCTCTCAGCCAGTCTCGAGCTACTCATCAGCCCTCTCCTCACCTTACAGCAGGATAACTGCTTGTACAGCTACTTCATCAGCTCATCCTGTCAGGAGGATGTGTTTTATAAACGTGCACAGCGGTCTTTAAGGTAAATCAGGTTATTTTGGCAGAAACCACTTCAGTGAAACAAGAAGACACCAACCCCTGTTGGGAGGCTGGGGAAGGCAATCAGGGGCAGCAGAGGGTTGGCCAAGAAAGGTCATGTCTTCTACCCCGTGTAATTTGCTCCTTGTTTTTGACCTTAAACACATGAAATAAATACACACAGGTCACTGCATGTCCAGTATTCTAAAATATATTAATCTTGTTTCTTTGCTTGCCTTGATTCTCATAAGTAAAAAATAAAAAGAATTTGGGTTTTTTTTCTCTTTTTAATACATGTTTTAGACTGTAAGATTTTTGAGAGAACAGACTTTCTAGTTCGGCCTTGAAGAAGTCTCCATGCAGTGTCACTCCTTACTGTGTCAGGTCCTGGAGGCAATGCTATACTACAAACAATAAAAATTATTGCCATCCTGAAATTTCTTAGTTGCACTGAAGCATTCTTAGCTTGTTTCAATTTTAAGGGATTTTCCACATAGCACATTCCAAGCAGCAGAATTAGATATGGAAAAATCTGTTGGAAGGACCTGCTGAGCCCAAACTCTGTTTAGAATTGAGCAATCACACAAGTAAGATTCACATTATAGTGCTCTTTAACTTCAGCAAATTGTTTGTTCCCTGGAAGAGTTTCCACAGCATGAAAACCTTGCATTGCAGCTTAGCAATTAGGTTTACCCCCATGCAAGCCATCAAAGTCTTGTTATATCGAGTAGCTAGGGTCAGAATTGGAAAACAAACAGAATAAAAGGTGTTTATTAAACTATAAACCCCTTTGGAAGAAAAAAAGAGAAAGCTTACTCTAAATATATTGTCATCCAGTTAGAAAACATTATAAATAAATAAAGCAGTAGTGTTAGCTCCCTGGGAAGTTTGCTTACTTACCAACACAGCCCCTTCAATATCCAATTTTGGTTTTTGTTTTTAATGTTATCATTACCTAAGCTTGAAATTAATATATTTTGTATTCTTCTGACATCACATTTAGAGTTATTCCTTTGAGAATCTTCTATAGTTACAGGATCATGCCCGGAAAAAGCATTGCCAACCACAATGATAAATTTAAAAACCTTTCATTTCTACAATGCATTCTATTTTTCTTAAAACTAATTTTTATTTCAAACTATGTAAATGTGGCTGTTTTAGTGACTTTATTGCCATCATTTGCTTGTTTATGATACTTTGTTTCACCACCTTGCTGGAGATTTTAGCTGTGATTTTTTGCTAGGCCTTTGATTTTATTGGGCTAATGATCTGTGGAGCACCATGGACTAAAGATATCATTAAAATATTTGCAAATACTGACACAAAACCTTATCAAAACATACTTAATTACTAGGTATGACCTTAAAATATGTTTTGTATTAATTCATCAATACTGAATACCTCTGAGATTTCTAACCCTTTGCCACTGTAACTGAATGGCCAACACAAAATCTTTAGAAAAAATCTTTCCACACACACTCTCAATGCATACACAATGGACAGAGGGTGAAAAAATAAACATATCTCCTTATGGAAATAATTAAAAAGCAGTATTTTCATCAACATTCAATCATTTGGAAAGTGGATTTGGTGGTGTGGGGGTTTTTTTCAATAAAAACCTAGCTTAACTGTGAGCTCCCAGTAGTTGTTATGTGCCATGGCAGTTTGAGCTTGGTTCTCTGGAATGATTTCTAGACCACAGCTCCAGAGGGATTGCTTAATGATCACAATCAGAATTGATTCCCTTCAATCACAGAATATAATAAATTGTCTGCAAGACAAATTAAATGCATCCCGTTGGGATGGATTGTACTGTCAGCATGCAAGCCCTTGTGACCACAGTGGGGAGTTCAGAGTCACCATGACTGGGTAAACAGCATTTCCCACAGCTGAAGGCTCCACTGGCAGGGAGAGGCTTTCCCTGTTCTCCCCAGCAAAAGAACCAATATTCTGAGTAGAGGAAGGGAAAATTCTATCCCTCAGTGCCTGGCAGAGGTTCTGCACAGCCTCCAGAGTGCTCTTCCACTTGCACACCCACACTGCAGGGCTGGGCTTCTGGTCAGTCCTTCTGACCCTGGGAAGACTGGAAAATGTAGTCTGTGAAACAACAAGAAAGAACCCAGTGTTGGTGACACTGGGGATCAACAGCAGTCAAAACAGCAAAGGAAGCCACTGATTGCTTCTCTTTCCAGACCACAATCTTAAACACAGCACCAACCAAAGCCATGGACCTGGCAAGGGGGTGATAAATGCATATGATATATATAATATACAGTAATTTCAAGATTATAAGCCACATTATTTTGACTAAAATTTTGGTCCAAACCCGAAGTGTGGCTTATAATCAGGTGCGGCTTATAATCGTGAAATTACACATAATATACATAATATACATATAGACTAGAAACCCACAGCAGTATTTTTTACACTCAATTTTTCAATAATGTGTTTACATTGCTCTTAGGCTGTTTCTGATCTTTGCTCATATTCTGACCAGTCCAATTTATTTCCATTTCAGCTCATTAAGAGGTTCTTTAGCCTGTGGTAAAATATAGTGCAAAAAAAATCAGTCCACTGAATCTGGAAAAACAAATTCCTTCCCAACAATCTGGCACATAATGATTCAAAAACCTACCCAGCTCCTCTAAATCAGTCGGGTTAATAAAGGGCAACAAGACGTGTTTTGGGAGGGTCAGATGACTGTCACATTTCCAGTCATATGTTATCATTCCTTATCAAGATGCAAACTAGTGGAAAAGACTAAGTCTTCTGTTAACCTTTATTATGCACTTACAGGGTTGAAGGGAAAATCAAAGGTCTTTGAATGAAGATTTGTGGTTAAATTATAACATAGTTTCATTTCAGGGTTTCCAGGAGGTAAAAATATGCCAGATGGATGGCAAGTGAGTATTTCTTCTAGGCACAATGCAAGACTCAGCATCAAGAAATAATTTGTGGAAGAGATTTTCATCCTTTTCTGAGGCTGCCAGAAAAGCAGCTGAAAATGTATTGTGCAGTGTTGTAAGCCACACTTGATTTCCTCTGTGGTCTTCCCATATCTACTTCTCAAACCCTATTGCTCTTATCTTTTCATGGAACTGTAAGGACTGCTGCCAAATATTCCCATTTCAAATGCAAGATTTTGATAATTCAATGTGCATTTCTAAGAAAGTGTTGTACTTTCAGGTTGCAGAATAGAAGCAGGGCTTAGGGATCATTTCCCTGCTACCCAATCTGCCCTGAGAACACGTCCCTTGTGGCATCTCTTACATTCTGAATCTTCACAGGGATTTCATGGCCTATGGGGCATAGTTCTTTGCCATGGCTCCCACAACTTTTCCATCTTGTCTCCTGTTCAAGTTTCTTAGCTATTTTCTCAGTATTCTCTTAGCTTTTTTCCTCATTCACTGAGCACTGCTCTGGTATTAAAAGTGCTTGCAGCTGCTCTTTTCATGTTTGTGTTCCTGTTCTTCAGTGGTCTGCTGCAATCTCCTCTGTGTTGCCAGTATGTAGGTCAGCATCACTTCTGCTCAAGCCCTGTTAGAGTGATCTGGGCCTGAGTGTAAGTTCTGCTGATGAACTGGTTGTCTCTTTTGCCAAAAATTATTCTCCTTATTAATTCTTCTTTTACTATTCAGTATATGCAATGTTCAGCAAAACTCTGATCTGCAGTAATAAAAGCTTCATCTGCTTGCCCTTGTTCTTGGCACCTCTTAGCAAATTTGGCCTTTTCATGTATTATATTTTGCTTCTCTGTGACATCAACTTCAAAAGTCTCTTTTTTTCTTTTTTCTCTTTTTTTTTTCCATCTTTTTTTCTTTCTTCGATGTGAGACACAGACAAGCAACAGCAGTAGGAGTAGCCAGGGCAAATACCAAGGAATATACATTATATTCTTATACCTTTTTGAATGAACTCCTGAACTTTTCAGCTTCAGCAGCGGCTAAGTTGCCAAAATCAATATTCTGCTTGTAAGTTTGTCTGCCCAGGAACCTGAAGGAAAACCCTGTGAAGGAGTGGCACTACAGCAGAAAGATAAAGCAGTAATGAGCTGAGAGGTGATGGCATGGTAATGGGTACTTGCCTCTAATGATCTGTCTGTGTGGCAGTTTTAATACTCACCCACAACAGGTTGGTGGATGACAGAGTTAGACAGCTCTGTGACATTAAGCCCTGTGTCAGCCCCTGCTGGCACATTCCCTTCTCAACAACACCTTTTGCCTTTTCTCCATCTTCTTCCCTTGCAAGAAAACTGGCAGCTACAAAAGGCAGTCACCTAAATGTGCATGTCATCATGTAAGTTCTCCATGACTTCAAACCCCAGCAGGTTTTTTTACTACGGTGAGCACTGCTGGTTTTAGTTGCATATGAACTATTAAGAAATGCTGAAACCTTTTCTTTTTCTTTTCTTTTCTTTTCTTTTCTTTTCTTTTCTTTTCTTTTCTTTTCTTTTCTTTTCTTTTCTTTTCTTTTCTTTTCTTTTCTTTTCTTTTCTTTTCTTTTCTTTTCTTTTCTTTTCTTTTCTTTTTCCTTTTTTTTTTTTTTTTTGTGTGTGGGGCGGGTGTGTTTGTTGTTTTTTGAGTGGTTTTTGTTTTTTGTTTTTGGGGTTTTTTTTGTGGAAAGAAAATGCCTCCCATTTCATTAGAGCCATAGGAAAAGAAAGCAAAATGTGACTCTCAGATGTTTATAATAATAATCTGTGTGGCATCTTTCGGTCAAGTGTCAGAGGCATTAAGAAATTAAGCCTTACAATACAGCTACAAGAAAGGATTTTTTTGGTGAGAATGCTTGCTACTTGTACTGCCAGTGTGATAGCATCATAATTTTTATGGTAAATAATAATACCAGCAATCATCATTATCAGAAACACAATAAATCAAAACTGACTTATCTAAAAATGGGATTTTCCACAGGATATGTAATTTCAAGACTGCAGCCTTGGCTGAAGAGGATTGTTTAGATTTTTCTGCAGAATCTTCAGGTTTACAGTATTTTGCACAACCTTCTGCTTGGTAAGAACATGAATAGCACTCCATCAACCATTGTGTCTTTCTAATCATTTTTCATGTTGTCTGTATGAAGTTGATAGCAATTTCTGCATTTCTTTCAGTGATCAGAAGCAATGATCAGTAAAAGACAGAGCAACACATTCTGTGTTTCACTGTCTGGAGCAAGGAAGAGCCCAAGAAGCATGAACACATAAAAAAACCCTACGTGGTGGGTTTGTCTCTGCCTTTTCCAATCTTTTGTGTACAATATAGTTCTCAGGGTGTTTTCCATGTATATTTAGCATAAAAAGTGTGGTATTCTGTTTCTTCTAATATCATGAAATTCAAAGAGATAAGGCTGGAACACTGCACTTGAGAGCCTGGCATTAAATAAACATGGCCCCTGGATAAATAGTTAGTACTTCAGAAAATGAGGCCACCTACTTAAGTGCTAAGTGTGGGTTTACGTGTCTCTTTCTATAAACAGCCCAGCTTGAACATTTTAACCTAGTGTATAAATCCTCAGATAATTAAACTGGACAGTGTATCTGTGCTTCACTGGTACAAGAACAAGCGCAACTGAAACCCCTAGGAGTGATTTGCCATGGGAAAAATGTATGTTTTCAGATAACCAGTTTGTCTTCAAAGATGCTTACGGGGGAAGTCAAGACTTTTTGAAATTTCTGAAGTCCATCTTAGATTTCAGTTGGAAGGATGTATGAACATCTAAAATTTCAAGCCAAATGTTTTCTGAAAATGTAGCTTTGGATGAAGCAAATCTATTTATTTTGATCAAACTAAAATTTATTCATTTCAGTTTTTATCTCAGTATGTGCACAAAATAGAATACAATAGCAACATTTTAGGTTATTTGGAAATCAGGAAATTAATTTGAAAACTACCTGTTTCTGCAGAGAATTTTCACATTATTGAATCAGGATTTTGGCCACAACTTCACGAGAGCCAACACTGAGCAGGAAACTGAATCCATCATGTCCAAGATGGTGTGAACAGTGTTATGTCTTCCACTGTGCTCCTGAGAGGGCACACACAAAACTGCAGTCATGATCCAGTGATGAACTAGCAAGGACTTCGACCCTGCCACTGTAGTTGAAAGCAATTAGGATCAGCCCACACAGAGAAAGATGTTCTTACTTCTGCTACTTGAAACCAAGCACAAACATAACTTGAAGAGTTAAGCTGTGAATTAAAAATTATAGTAGTTATATGGGTCTGAAATTAATTATTGCAAAACTTTTTCTGTAACATAATCCAAAGTATATTTTAATTGGATTCTAATGTTTTCTTTTTTAAGGAGACAGCTGGAGTTCCATCTGGCCTCATTTCTCACAACACAATCTATTTTGTACTATAATACTTCCAATATGGTAATTACTATTGTTGGTTGTAAAAAACCGTAAAGTTTCAGTCTGGACAATTTCATCTGGCTTTGCAATAAAGCTGACTCAACTTTCAGTATGCTGCTGCTCAGCATATTAAAAATTATGCACCACCAAAAACAACAATAAATAGCCAGACAAAAAGAAATAATTGCCTGGTATTTAAGCATATCCCTTAAAAACAGATGATTTAAATGCAAAAAGCATTCATTAAAAATAGAGAGAAATTGCATTGAAATCCGCTATTGGTTTTCTTAGTGGTAAAATCCAAATTCACTGCTTATAATACTGTTTTCCACAAGGAACAACTGCATTTAGATCATTAGAAAGACAAAGTATTGAACAAAAAAATAGTGAGTATGTTATTTATTCTAGCAGTATGCCTCCAGCCTTGCACACCAGCTCCAAGGCAACTCCAAAGGCCTCCACCACAACCAGGCTACTGAAGTTATTTAGGACCATGTTGGCCTGACATGCAGAAGCTGTACAACCTCAGGAAATCATTAGTCCAAAGGACAGAAGGAAGTTTAATGTCCTGGAAGTTATTTCCTCTCTCTGTTTAATCTACGAAGACTGCATGACTGAAGTGCTTGGAGACAAAGACACATGCATTAGGCCTGGCTGGACAGATAAATTGGATGTAATGGGAGTGTTTGAGACCTCTTGTGCTGAGACAGATAATGCTGATGATGGCTAAAGGGGCAAAGGGGCTGAAGTGATCTGGACCAGCCAGGACATGCAGGTAGTGACAACAGCAAAACATATTTTGAACATCATTTGCAAGCTGGATTAGTTCCCAATGCAAAACGTGTACATGTGCCCTGTGACCACAGTGAAACTGGTCCTTTTGCTGTTTTAATGATCAAACACAGAGAATCATTTTTTCTAAGTGCAGCTGTTCCATGTGTTTATGTTCTGTACCTAGAGGAAGAAGGCTACAGAAAATGTTATATGGTTTCCCCCATGCCCCTCTCAAGCCATCTCCAACATCAGGCACATGGGCCAAATCGGGGAGGAAAGCTGCAGGGAGCAGAACTCACCATGAGAGTTCCGCTTGTGCTTCACTGGGGCTGCATCTCTCCAGTGATCCTGCAGCCAGTCTGTAGGGAAGAGAGGGCAGTGCCAACCCTCCGTGCTGTAACAGGAGGTCAGCATCTGTCCAGCTCCCTCTGATCCCTGTGCCCATTTCAGCAGCAAAAGGGTCCTTAGATAAATGCTCACATAACCTTTGTTTCACATAATATTTGCAAGGGAATGTCTGGAGAGCTGAGCACTGGAGTTAACCTGTGTACTGTGCTTTAAGAGGCCTGCAGGTGGATGGGCACTGAAATGGGTGGTTTTCTTCATCCCTTTGGTGGCTTCATTTGAGAGAACAGAAATGAGACTGTCTATATCATCGCAATGTCAACAAAATTACATTCCCTGTTTTTACTGTCTCTACAATGTCAGCAAACATGATGGAAGGAAGGATTCCAGGAAGGAAGGATTCCAGGAAGGAAGGAAGGATTCCAGGAAGGATTCCAGGAAGGAAGGAAGGATTCCAGGAAGGAAGGATTCCAGGAAGGAAGGATTCCAGGAAGGAAGGAAGGAAGGATTCCAGGAAGGAAGGAAGGATTCCAGGAAGGATTCCAGGAAGGAAGGATTCCAGGAAGGAAGGAAGGAAGGATTCCAGGAAGGAAGGAAGGATTCCAGGAAGGAAGGATTCCAGGAAGGATTCCAGGAAGGATTCCAGGAAGGAAGGATTCCAGGAAGGAAGGAAGATTTTGCAAATCATGAGATTCTCCTCTCATTTTTAGGAGTTTCACATTCATGTTAATGTTTGATTTCAGTGATTGAGCACTGCTATGAAATCAGAAGTGTTCAAAACCCAGGAGACCAGTGTTTCCCATCAGACCAACTGGAACTTGAGCCCAGAGTGCAAACATTAATGAAGATATGTTTGCAGAGCAGCCACAGACCCAGATAGAGTCTCAATGAAAAGCAAATCAGAGTCAGCATATTTAATAAATTTATGCTCTTTACTAATGCCATTTGGACTAACTTCTTGTACTTAGTTAAGAGATTAAGGGACAGAGATTCAGGCTGGCAGGAAGTGCTGTAGTAGAGTGCTTTCAGCAAATAGTTGAGTATCTGAGCAAATAATCCACTGTGAAGCACTGCCTTACTGCAGTCCTCACCTCAGGGGCTAATACGCTCTAGCCTGTAATTACTGACAGCTGTCTATCCGGTTTGGAAGCATACTGTTGAAGAGGAAAAACATCTAATCCTGCTTAGCATCCTGTTGGTCAGGTCATCATGAGTGGGCACATGGTGCAATCCAGCAGGCAGCATTTTGCCTTCCTGGGAAACTGTTTGTGCTGTGAATAGAAGGTCCATTAATGGAATACACATGGGTTTGGTTTCAGCAGGGACTGTTTTCCAATGTGAAGGGTGTTAGTGTTTCTAGAAACCAGAACATATTGTCCTCTCTTCCCTGGGATTAATAACTAGGTCATTTGAAGCAAACAGGGTTATTTTCCATCATGCCAGATGAAGAGGAAATTAATTTTAAGAACATAATGGTTTTAAACTGACAGTAGGCTTAGGAGAGACATTAGGAAGAAATTCTTCACTGTGCGGGTGTGAGGCACTGCCACAGGCTGCCCAGAGAAGCTATGGAGGCCCCATCCCTGGAAGTGTTAAAGGCCAGGTTGGATGGAGCAACACGGTCTAGTGGAAGTTGTCACTGCCCATTGCAGGGGGGGTTGGAATTAGATGGCCTTTAAGGTCCATTCCAACCCAAGATATCCTATGATTCTGTAATAACATAGGATCCCTTCTGTGTTAGACTCAAAGGTCCACACTATCCTGTCCACTACAGTGACCAGGGCAAAGAAAGGATGTAAGAAATAAGGCTGATACAGAGTGACAGGACTTTGGTCTGACCCTCCTGAGCCAAGACTTCCTGATAGCATGGAATGGAATTTCACTTATTTCAAATGGAGCTTTATTTCTGTTATTCAGAATAAAAATTGAATCCAGATCTTAAACCTGTATATCTGCAGATGACTGATTTCTTTCCACTTGCTAAAATACCTGAGGGGAAAAGGGAAAATAGGCTAGCTATACATTTTGTTGTCATCTAATTAAGCTCTGCAAACATTTTTCCTCCCTTTTAATTATTGTTTTGTGTCATTATTAACTACCAGCTTTGGACATGGGACTTCTAAACTGCAGATTCCTTACAGCACCCTGAGATTTAGCTGCTCACACAGCTTGAATTCAAATTAGGGTGATACATTTTTCTTCTGGTTCTGGCATCTGATCAGAATTGTGATCAGCACCAGAAAATAATCAGGTCCCTGGACACTTCCCCAGGGAGCATGCAACCCATGGACATCCCAAGGGAGCATACCACCTGGGTGATTATCCAGACAGCCCCCTGGAAACAACTGAGGGTGAACATTAGGGTCAAATGTCAGAAGATCAGCCTACTAGCAAACCTGGGAGCAGCAGCAGCTTCCTGAGAGAAACTCCTTCAGTCTAAGCCTGTGAATAATCTCTCACAGCAATCAGAACCCCAGGAAGAAACAGGAGGGATTTTTCCTTTACCATGTTGCTCATTAAAGCGTATTTCTTTTTTTGCCAACTGAGCTGACAGCTCTTTCTGTTAATGGAACGGGAAAATAACAAACTCAGTGACTCCCTATGCAAAAAGCACATTTTGCCTTTTGCTTTTTGTTAGAATGGTTTGTTCCTCTCTGCTTGTATCCTCTTTTCTGTGCCTTCCTCCTACTTGCTTCAGCAGTGTTTATTTACAGACTGCACAACAATGACCTCTCACCTGCAACCAGATATTCAGGCTCCTTTTTATCAAGCTTTTTGCTATAAACTCCCAAAAGTCTTCACCTCAAAACCTCCATGTTGGCTTTACAGTCTTTGTTCTACAACTCCTTTGAAGGTCCAGGGACTATTTCTAGGGGGTGTAGGAAAAGGGCTTGGAAAAGGCAGCATATCACCAGCTCACTCGGTGTCATTGAACGGGACCCTCACGTTTCCCAGAAAATTGTTCATTTATCCACAAACCAAAAAGGTTGAAATTACTGGTTTACTCTACAACCATGAACTGTTAAGAAGAAAGAAAAATCATATAACAACTCCTCGAAGACAGAGAAACAGCAGCAGACCCTGCAGCAGAAAGGAATAACCGCTGGCACATAGGTGAGATAATGCCCAGGCTCACAGAGAGGAGCTGCCTCCCTCCAGCCACCCAGGGCTCTGAGGAAGCCACGGTGATTTTCAGACCTGCTCCTTTGGGAGAAGATAACCACACCTTGAGGTCCTGCCGGCAGTGTTTTCATGCAGACTCTGCCAGAGCAGAGGTCTGTTCCCAGCCCTAGCCCACCATGGAGCTTAACAAGTTTAGTACAGTAAGCTGCTCTCCAGCCCCTGCTCCCTTCCTCAGCTCTCCCTCCTTTGCTTCCTCTCTTTCTTTCTTCCTGATACTTCATTTTATTCCCCCTCACTCTTGTTGGAGATAATTTATCTCCTGCACTTTCCTAGACATTTCAAAGATGTCTTAGTATTAAAGGTGTGATTTGTAAGAGCAAACTGTCAATTCTTTATCAAAAAACAAATTAGTCAGGATTTTAAAGCTGCTCAATAAACGAACAGCTCAACACAATTTGGCAGGTTTCAGGGGAAACTTGACCTTGCTGAGTTATTGCATTCACATTCAGGATATTCCTCTAAGGTATGAAGACTGTACAGACCTTCAAAAAAAGAAAAAAGAGAAAGTAATGGGGCAAATGAAAGAAAGGTTATTTTCTCTTTCTTCATATAGCATGCTATTTCAACTTTAACTAACTTGCCACATATCTGTGACTGAATACTGTGGAGCTCTTCATCATTTCACGAAGGTGTAATGACTTTCCAAGCCATCACAGCTGTATATTGCATGCAAAATTCACAATGTACTAAGATCATAAACTAGAGATAGATCTCGACTTTGAGTCTGTCAGCTATAAAAAATCATGGCAAAAAATCCATGTTTACATGATGTGTTGTTTTTTCTTTAAACTCTGTGTCATCTTCTCCTTCAAAAGTCAAAGAAACAAGGATTAGGCAGAATTAAAACTTTGAGATAAATAGGATTCCAATTTATTACAATATCCAGGCTATACTGTTCAAGAATAATTTAAAGATCCCAGTCAAGATTTATTGAAACTGTAGGAAGCTTTTAAGCAAAACATCTGCAAACTTGTTGTTGACTGATTCTTCCTTCCAAACGCAGAGCAGAAAATTCATGTACAATTTTTGCTATCAGTTTCCTTGCACTTTTAGAAAAAATAAATACCAGGCTGTTTCTAATTGCCAGAGGGATGAATTAGTCATTTGCAGTATAAAAAGGAATAAAGAAGTCTTTATATTATTAAATAAATGAATGCCACACAAATCTTGTTAGGTAGACAGAGAGAATTTAAAATTTAAAAATTCCAATAGCTCAGAGATTTGCATTTCACGTTTACTATGGAGAAATAATAACACCTCTGTGCTGAAGTTTGCAGCTGCAATACCCATGGTGAGTCTCATTTTGATTTTCTTTGCAATACAAAGAATTAGGAAGGGATGCTTTTGTGACTTGACATTTCTGGAGTTGTAGACATTCTATGTGTCTGCAGCAGTCTTATGGCACTTGACCAGGTATCCTGCCTCTCACATGGTGGCAAATCTTTTCTTGGAGACTTAATGTAGCATATGGGAATCACAGAAGTGTGAGGAACAACCTGTAAATCCCTTTGCATTATATTCAGACTACAGTAATTTCACGAATACAAGCCGCACCAATTTGACTAAGATTTTGCTCCTAAACCGGAAATGCGGCTAATAATCAGGAGCGGCTAATACAACCTCAGAAGTGCCTGCCAGAGTGCTGAGCCGAGCAGCTGCAAAGTCGGCATTTTGCGATTGTTACAAGTCGCTACTCTGTTGCACCGCGGGTGGAGCCTGGCTCCCTGTAGGCAGCACGGGGGGCGGGGAGAGAGGCGGGAGAGCTCTCTTTCCTCCTCTGCCACAGCCCAGGGGAGAGACGGGGGGGGGGGGGGGGCACCACCATTGCTGCAGCTCGGGGAGGAGAGGGGGGACCCGGGCCGCCCCTACCGCAGCCCGGGGAGGGGGGGGGAAGCCCGCGCCACCATTGCCGTGGCCCGGGGAGGGGGGGAGACCCGGGCCGCCATTGCTGCGGCCCGGGGAGAGGGGGGGAAGCGCGCGCCGCCATTGCCGGGGCCCGGGGAGCCGACAGGAGCCCCGCGCAAGCCATTGCTGTGGCCCGGGGAGCCGACGGGAGCCCCGCGCAGCCATTGCCGCGGCTCGGGGAGCCGACGGGGTGCTTTGTCCCCGCCCGCCGCTGCCGCGGCTGGAGCGGGGAAACTCCGTCCCTGCCCGCTGCCGGCGCCACGGGCGCGGGAAAGCTCCATCCCCGCCCGCCGCCGCTGCCGTAGGAGCGGGGGAAGCTCCGTCCCTGCCTGCCACCGCGGGGCAGCGCCGACCCGGGGTGACCGAGCCCAGGGGCAGCGGCGGCCGGCCCCGAGCTGCAGCACCGTGCTGGCCCACCTGGCCCCGTCAGCGGCCCCTAGCGGGCCGAGCCTGCACAGCCTTAGCTCAGCCAGTAAACCCCGCCCTCCCGCGGTTCTGTTACTAATTGCACGCGGGTCCTCGCTGCGAACGACAAAGCGGCTTATATTCGGGTGCGGCTTATCTATGGACAAAAACCGAAATATTTGCCAAGACCCAGAGATGCGGCTTATAATCAGTGCGGCTTGTATTCGTGAATTTACTGTACCTTATTTTTTGTGACATTGATGGAATTTCCAAAATGCTTTTACACCATCATATTGTCCTGTAGCTGTATTTCCCTGTACTGGCTCTCTAGAACTGGATGAAGCTCGCCTGAGTTTTTCCTGTACAGACTGGCTTCAGAGATAATCCTAAACCGTATCAGGAGATGAAGCTGTTTTCATTCCTAGCTATATACCTCTAACATAAACAAGGTCAAAATTCCAAGGTCAAAACAAATCATAGGTCTTTGTAGGTTAAGAAATGAGCTTAGGTTTTTGCTGTAGGGTTAAGCCACTCATCATTTTGGGCTTTGCTGACTTTAGAGTTGATGGAGAATGGGAGTAGAAACATCTTTAGGAGTTGAGGATCACTTTTTTTTTTTTTAAACAGAGTGTGGATATTAAGCAGTAAAAGAGAAAAAAAGACTCCCCTGCTCTAGGAAACACTGCCTATCCAAGAGTCACTGATAGAAATGTACTGGGGAAGGAGCACCTTTAAAACAGAATTCCTAATTCTGACTTGAATCGCCTCATTTTCAACTGTGTTTCCAGCCTGTAGGAAGTTGACCCTAAGGCTGTGTTTTCCCCATCTGACTTGTTCAAAAACACACATCTTGCTTCAGTGAGAAAGCATTCCGAGAATCTAGCCCAGCACAGATTTTTCTAAAGAACCTTCATGTTGTCTGAGAATTTTTTTCAGTGGTTACTGCTGGGAAAAAAGATTCTTTATAAATAAAACCACTGTAATGGCTTGGGTCATGTTTGAAAGCAGCTGTGAAATGCCTTTCATGAATTTACTTAGCACACCAACAAAGATATGTGGAAGTAATTGTCAAGTTTGGATTTTCTCTTGTGTTCCTGTCAATATTCCTCTCTTTATTTCTAATTGGCAGGGAGGTTCTTCATGTTTTTCATATTCTGCCATAAGGACAGGAAACCTCTTTCCAACCTGTTTATGGACTCAATTACCTGACATGACATGAATGGTCATCCATGGAAGAGAAGTGAACTTATTCTGTTTCTTCTATTTTTTTTTCCTCCAAAGCAGTTGCTATAGAAAGAAATGCAATTCCATTAGGTCTGTACAGATTACTTTGGAGGCAGGGAGGACTACAGAGTGAAGAGAGTTCTAAGGTCTTTAGGAGAATTATTTTGAAATCAATGCATCTTCTACATCTACATACTTGGGTTTAATCCTGCCAAGAAATCACCTGGAGTTACATTTTTCAAGGTGCTTATCACCCAAATCTGAGAGGTATTTTCTTATTGCAATTTGTTTGATTCCAATGTAGTGATTTCATGTTCTACAGGTTTAGAGTGACTCTGAAAAAGACCTGCTTGCTCTTGGAAATGCACATGGTGCCTGTCTGCAGCTCTGGGTTCCTACATCCCTTGTAGAATTTGTCCCTCATGCAGCAATATTCAATAGCCATGGAAAGAATTTATAGCCTCTTTCAAATTTTCCTAAGCAGAAGTTTACATGAAAGATCCTACCCTCAACAAGACATGAGCTGGTGAGCTAAGAGACAGTCCCAGCAATATGGCAAGTGGTTCCATGGGATCAGAGGTGATTAACATCCTAGGGATGAATTGCCCTTCTCGCCTTTTTTGGTCTGAGCTTCACAGATCACAGCATTTCTGCAATAAGAATTACTGAAGGTTAAAAAAACACTCAAAATTATTTATTAATTTCATGTTTCAAGAAAAAAATTCCCAAAAATATTTTCTGATCCCTTCAAATAACTTAGACCAAGGAAACATTTTGAAGGAAAAAAAAAAAAAAAAAAGAGAAAAAGAGGGGACAGGGAACAGGTTTCAGCTGTATTCATACCTTGAAAGAATAAGAGGTTTACTAGTGCCTAGATTTTTTGAGTCTTATTTCCACTGCATTTTGGTGTGATGCCTGCACTTGATAAATAATAAATTATGCTACTGCTGCTTGTGAGAGACCAGACATCTCTGTGGTGCAGCATGGTCTTTACCATGGTTTGCTCATAGGGAAAACAACAGAGAGATGGAAGGTCCCTTCAAGCTGCTCCAGAGCACTGTCTCATCAGCAGTGTGGCTGTACCAGGGCTGGAATTCTGATGGACAACTCTGTGTCACTCTGCTGCCATTGCATGTAGGTGCCTATTGGTTGTTGTAGGACTCATTGAGCAGCATCTACTCGGGCTGGAATCCTGCATCTGTTCCTGGCATCAGAAACACTCTCTCAAAGTGCTGCTCTCAGGTGTGGGGATGCTGGGAATAGCTGGAGAAGAACAGGCAGTGAGGAGGAGCTGCTGCACCATGCTGCTCTCCACATGGCTCTTTAACACCCCATAGAGTGTAACTTTGAGAAGCAGGAGCTGAAGGGATGGTACAGAGCACACTGGTGTTTCTCTTTAACTGGAGTGAGCAGGTGGATAGGGAAATAACAATACAGAAGGAGGAGGTTTCATTAGGAAACTCCCTAGCTGTCCTTGAAGCCAAGATAGCAAGCAGTAACCTGACAAGAAACTTAACTTGTGCCAGTTGATGTGATCAACAGTTGATATTCAGTACCTTGGGACTTAATTCCAGTAAATTTGAAATACGGTCTATATAGTGGTGGAAAAAAAAACTAGGACAGATTCTTGTCCCTAGTGCAAGACAGTCTCAGCAACACAGCCATGACAAGAAAATCTGCTTTTGCATGATAAATTACACAATGCTCTCAGCTGGCTGTACAGATTGCAGCCAGCTCTGGTGTGATTTGAGGGAAGCACAAACAGTATTGTTCTTTACAAGGATCTAATTCAAATAATTAATTATGAGATACAGGAAACTGAAGAGGAAATTAAGAGGGGGAGCAGACGTGGCCTTTGACTTTGTATCTTCAATCTGAAGTGAATCAGCTGTACAAATCTGTGTGGGCCAGCCTTGGTAGCCTTGCTACCTTCGAGCTGTTTGCTTTGGAGGTGGTCACTGCCACCGCCTTGTTCTGCACCCAGTTTAGCCCACACTTCATTTTGATTCACCAGTATGCTATCAGCTTGAACAATCCAAGAAACAGAATGCAGAAACAAATAATATTAATAAAAAGTAGACATCCCACTCTCTCTCCAAGTCTACTGGCACTCTGTTTCCAACAGAGGAACATGACCACTGGGCTGCATTTTATAGCTCTGAATTTTATTTTGGAATTCATTGTGGTCATGGGTTTCACAGCTGAAAAAGATACCATGTAAAAAACATTCAATTTTTTTTCTGGTTGGTATTTTCTTTGCTTGTCTGCTCCCTGAGCAATATTATTGTCTGCTTGCTAGACCTTGCATTATGCAATAAGACTTCTAGGGAGACCAAAGTTACACCGGGAGTGAAGGACAGTACCCTCTGTCTCTTGCCACTGGTTTCTTCCCATCTTGTAATGACCTTCTCACTTAGACTGGGGAGATGACAGCGTGTAGAAAGTTGCACTGATGGAAAAATACTAGGAATGTAAATTTCAGCTTATGGATTAAAATTGAGAAGGAAATAAAGTTTTATCAAAAGTGCAAATGCTGACTTACGAACCCAATGCTTGTACTGGTACATTGAGCTGCTGTCTAATCTTTTTTCCTATTTTACAATCTCCACATTAAGTGGAAATTTCCACAGCCCAAATTCCTCTAATTATTTTCTCTTAATCCAGGTAAAGTAGACAGGTGAGAACTGAATCTATGAGAAAGCAGTAACCTTTAAACATATTATTGATGGTAAGTATGGGCTGACTCGTGGAATTATAAAAATATATAGATGATACAGTTCGGGAAATAGTACTGTATTTGTGAACAGCTCTGGGATTTTATGGCATGAATAAATCTGGTGATTAAATTTTCTAATGCAAAACTTGCTGTTAGGAATGGCTGAAAAATGCCTATGTTCTGAAGCATAGCTACAAGCTTCTCCCATGACAATCAATACAAGAGATTAACATTTTAAATGTGTGATTTGTTATTTAAAGAAAAAGCAGAGACATTATCTATTATTATTGAATTTGATGGTTTGTCACAGTTTTAAGATAAATGAGGAAAAAGTACAAATACACAATAATGCACAAACAAAGCTAACTGCAAATGAAACTGTTGAGCACTTCTTAAGGGCTGAGAGTTGTCAAATCTGCTCCCACCATTGTTGCAAGTATCATTTCAAGTATCTAAACGTTTTGAGCAAAAAGAAGCATGAGAAATTCATTAGAGAAAGCATCAGAAGAAATAGGAGGATGTTAAGCAAACAAGACTTTAGAAAGGAGATCAGGAAAAAAGAGTCCCAATTATTATATTTTCCCAACTGAAGAGTATTTCCCACAGGAAAATCTGTAATCTCTCTTGTTGAAATGATTGAAAGTGAAGTTGAATAAAGTACAGGCAGTCTTATATAAGGACATAATTGGTCTTTCACGCTGTATTTTTATTATTCTGTGCTGTTTCCATCATTTTGTGCTCTACAATTACTGTCAATAGCAAGACAGAAATCAACCTTGCAAAAAAGAAAGAATCCAGTGAAAGAATAAACAATTAGGTCTGTCCCTAAAGGTTTGTCTCCTCTACAGTATATTTATTTTTAATAGTTTAGTTACAGAAGCCCAGAGGCTGGAGTTCTCCATCTTTTACAAGCTAAGAATTCTGCACCGATTTAGCAACAGAGAAGCTCCCAAGGGGCCAATGACGACATGCTTCACCTTAATTTTAAACAGACTGTTCCTAGGCAGTGTGTTCTGTTCATGGTGGGGCACAGCAGACCACAGCTCTGGTCCCTGCCCTCTGTTATCACACCTCCTATTCCCTAATCCCCCACTGCATTTGGATTAGCAAACCCCTGATCATGATCCAGGGTGTGCCCAGGTGACCAAGAAGGCCAATGGCATCCTGGCCTGGATCAGCAGTGGTGTGGCCAGCAGGAGCAGGGCAGTGACCTCCCCCTGTGCTGGGCACTGCTGAGGCCACAGCTCCAATCCTGTGCTCAGTTCTGGGCCCCTCACTGCAAGAAAGACATTGAGGGGCTGGAGCGTGTCCAGAGAAGGCAACGGAGCTGGGGAAGGGTCTGGGGCACAAGTGCTGTGAGGAGCAGCTGAGGGAGCTGGGGATGTTCAGCCTGGAGAAAAGGAGGCTCAGGGGGGACCTCATCACTCTACAGCTGCCTGAAAGGAGGGGGTGGCCAGGTGGGCTCAGCCTCTTCTCCCAGGTAACAAGTGACAGGACAAGAGGAAATGGCCTCAAGCTGTGCTGGAGAAGGTTTAGATTGGATACTATAAAATATTTATGGACTGAAAAGCTTGTTGTCAAACACTGGGAGAGGCTTCCCAGGGAATTGGTGTAGTCAGCATCCCTGGAGGTATTTAAAAGACAAGTATGTGTGGTAATCAGATGTGGTTTAGTGATGGACTGGGCAGTGCTAGGTTAATGTTTGGCTTGATGATTTTAGAGGTCCTTTCCAACCTTAAAGATTCTATATTTCTATGCTTATTGTGAAGCAGGATACAAAATTGTTCAGATATTTGCATTTACCTTTGGTGAATTACCTGTGGTTTAGTGGGAGTAAAAGGAAGCCTTTATTACTTTACAGGAGAGATGAGCCCATTACATGGTGTTAAAAGCAGGGAAGTACTCAGAGAAGGTTTTCTGGTGTTTGCTGGCAAACCCATACAGATTTGCAGGTGTACCTTCCCCACCTCCACACTGGAGAGGCTTCAGGTTCCCCTTTGGACCACAGAAGTAATTTCTTTAGTCATACTTGTGCAGAAGCAAAGCTGGGCCATGCAAACCATCCCCTACACCTGTGCATGTCCCCAGCACAGCCCCAGGCAGTACACACTGCCTTTCTACACTGCTCTGGTTCATGACAGACTGCCACAGCCTACTCAGCCTAAAGATGGCTGCAGGCCCCTTCAATTTTAACTTCTTTCTCATCATCCTGCTACTGAGTCCAAACAAAGACCCAGAACCAAGGGACCCACTCACAGCCACTGGTGTGCTGAGCAGAGAGCACATGGGGGACAGAGATCATCACACCTTCCTCTACTCCTGCTCTATTTCTGTACCAAAGGAAAGAGGAGTTCCCTCCTTACCTGGCTGCTTCAACCAGCTTGCTCCAAGAGTAGACCCAGAAGCAGTTTTGGTTCTGTCTAATCTCCCCCATTCATTAGCAGGGTTTAGTGGGAAACACCAATTCCCATTGCCAACACCACAAAAATCCACTTTCACACCCAGCACAAAGAGCAGCACTCCTGAGCCTGCAGCACACACCCCACCATCCCCTCCCCAGCTGCTCAGACCTGTGAAAAGGTACAGGCACGTGCCCTTCTCCATGCAAGTGAGGGGGATTTGCCTTCCTGTGCTGTGGCTACACATTTACCCAACACTTTCCACACACAAACAGTCAGCCCACGAGCACAGATGGTGCATGATTCACTCTGGGGCTCTGATCACTGACTGCTGCTGGCTTTGGATCGGCCCCACAGCTCCAGGAAATTACTGCAGGCAGTTGTATCCTTTGGTAACGATTGTGCAGCCAAAGGCTCCAGCTGTCCTTCCTTGAGTGGCTGCTTGGAACAAGGAGGCCAGTACTGGACACTAGGACTTCAAACATTTCCTTACTTCTGTCAATACCAAAAGCTCAGGCTGTGAAGAGCTACACACTGGATCAGCAAGGCAGGCTGCTGCAGCCATCCTTCATCCCTCCTGGTGCCTGTGGTCCTGCTGGCACTCAGTACATCCCACTGGATCCAGGGACAGTCTGGTAGGAGCAGCCAGGTCAGCAGCTGGGACACTGGCCCTTCGGCTCCTAGAAATTCTCATCATAGTTAATTCAGGCACTGATGCAGCTGGATGATTTATCTGTACCACATGGGATTGGAATTCATGCCTTAGCATGTACATGCCTTTTTTCCTGTTATTATTAACAACTATAGGAAAAGGTTGATTTCTTTAAACACCTATAAAATACTGCAAATCCTGAGTCATCCTTCCAGATTGGATGCCCAGGCTATCACAGGTAAGATTTTGTGAGTATGTTGTCATGGCCACCCAGTGACATGTATTTAAAGGTGCCTGTAGGGATGTGGCACTGACTTATGAGCAGGAGTAACTGTGACTCTCTTAAGGCAGCTTTTGAGTGGCTAGTTGCTGGCTGGGTTTGGCCACAGAAGTCACACCATGCCAGTAAAGGGTGACTGAGTTGACTTCTGCCCCAGGGTGACTGGAGGGTAGCTTGCTGCCCCTCCCTGCTTTTGGGAGTCGCTCCCTATTTGCAGCTTCACACAACCACGGAAACAAACCTGATGGGTGAGGTGCGCCCATCTCCGTGGGGGTGGCCTCTTCCCAGTGCCTCTGTCCACATCCGATATAAGTTGGACAAATATGCTGGCAGCAAGGTGAATCTTGGGACATTGCTGCCAGCCAGGAATTGAGGCCCTCCGAGTGGCCTCACCAACCAGTCGGTTGTACTCTGTGACAAACGCTTGTGTCGATGCATGACTCTCAAGCCAGGGGTCATGCAGCACAAGTCTGCCAGAGCTCCCAAACCCGCGGGGTGGTGACGCTGGGTAAAGTATGGCAGTGCTTGGGGGGTAGTGCTGCCATCAGGAACCCCCCTTGAATACTGAGAAGTATTGCCTGTACTGTTGGACCTGCTTGGCTTGGCCTCCTGGGCTGTGAGGCGCAGCGCTGTGTCACCAAGCTGAAGCGACTGTGCGGCAGGGCGGTGCTCCCGTAGCAGTGGTTTGCGCTGACTGACTTGTGTGACTCAAGGTTGGGGACAAACCCGGACCTGATTCACGCACTGCCACCTGAAGCCTCCATGCTGGTTGCAACCCTGTGGTGTTGAGCGGTGGAGGCATGATAGAGTACTGGACCCCACCGGGCACTCAGGAATGCATTTTGGGGCCCCCACTAAGGTCCACTCACATTCATGTCCGTACAGGGCCATGACACTGGGGTGCAGGAGATACTGCGGCCCGATGACGAGCGGGCTGCTCAGTGGGAAGCCTCAAGTCCGCAGGCTGCGTGGTGTAAAATAAGACCCTGTAGCATCGCGTGGTGTGTTCACGACTCCATCCCATACACCTTGTGTTATGGACAAATTACTGGACTTGACTTGGGTGGATGGGCCACCCTTACTTAACCCGGAAAAGGTGTCAGCCTCGCGTGCAGGCACAAATAATAGCAAAAGGGTTACAGACAAACACCTCTCTTTTGGTGACACATGGCCCCACAGTCTTCTCAGGACTTTGCAAAAGAGCATTTGGCTCAGTTCTGAAGCCCCTCACCCAAAGGCCACCAGACAGCACTTCAGGTGGAGCACACCCTTTCCCACTCCAAAGGTAAACCTATTACCTCTGCTGCCTAGACAGTAAATACATCTCCATGGACCAAGGAGGAACATTAATTTAGGAATGACCAGGCACTTCCATAGTACATGCTGGCACAATCCATCAGGCTTCTCTTTGTTCATGAAACCAAAATAAATTAAGCACAAAAACAAAACAGCTGGGAACTGCAGTGGACATCACTGACCTGAGAGCAGCCAGCATATGGACAGCACTGGGGGACACATTTTCTTAGATTAATGTGCCAGCTTGGTGTTGAGAAAACCCTTCCCTGATACTTTTTTTGTTTGTAAATAATTACAAATATTTTGCCCAGATGGTGTTTACATAGCTGCCCAAAACACTTGGTATTAACATAGTTTCAAAATTAAAAATAATTGTGACAAATACTAGCAATTTCAAGGTAGTTATCTCTAGGTACTAATTAGAGCCCAACTCTGTGAAGCATTGTTACAAATAGATTTGTATGGGAAATTTTTAAAATAAAATTTTAAGGTAGACAGCAGTTTAAAAGATTACCCCTTTTTAGTTGTACGTGCTTTAAATGGAAATCATTAACTAACAAAATCAGTGGCTCTTATTCCATGGACACTGGTGGGATCAGAGTTGTGCCTGCATTGTTATATAAATAGTTAAACTGTACTATTTAGCCTTTAATTAAAATTTCTGCAATAATCTGGAGGTCAAGAAATACTTGTTATTTCCAAACTGTGAGCAGAAGGAAGAATATTTACAGCAAATTTTCTTAAGTGTCAATTTATAGACTGTAGAAAAAGTAATTTAATTTTTAAATAAGCTTTTTAGATGTGTTTTCCATTAAAAAGCCCAAACACTTTTTAAATCTTGTTTGACTGTCTTAACACATCCTTGAAATAATGTTATGCCTACACACACACAAAATAAACAGTGCATGCAGAATAGCTATGTGATGTGAACCTTGCTGTTTATTAAAGGAAGCACTTGCTTATCTTTGCAAAAAAAAAACTTGAGAAAAACAAAAAGTCTATAAAAAGTCTGTGTAATAAAAACCATTGAAGTGCAAGACAACAGATATATTCCAAGTTTTGTGTTTTTGTGTTTTGAAGCAAACAGTAAAAATATAAATTTCAGATGTAGTTTGATGATGTTTAAAAATATATCTTCGCTGTACTTACTAACACACAGAACCATTTGTGGCAAAGCAACTACTGATTACAGAATAGGAGTAGAACTGGGTTTTATTTTTGTTATAGGCAGATACCAAGGCTTTTTGAGAAGCTACTGTTAGCAGTGTCACAGCATAGGTTGGAGGTGACTGGGTTGGAAGAAACTTCAGGATGTAACACAGGTCTGTCTCCAGTTCCAAACAAATGCAATAGTAACTGTGAAGGAGAATATCCCAATCAAAGCCAAGTTTCTGTAGTGACCTGACATGAATCAAGCACTTCTAGACTGTACAGGAAAAAACATACTTTCTTTTAAAGACTAGCATCCACTCAGTGACATGATTAATGTTTTGGCCAGGCAGAAGGCATTTAGAGACACCTCTCATGTGTTGCCCCCTGACAGAGATGAGTTGCAATCCCTGACTGGCAGCTGGATGCTGTTCATAAAGCAGCAGCTGTTGAGGCTATATTATTTGCAGCCAAACCATTTCACCCCAATAATCATCTGTAATGCCATAGCAAGAGATGTCCCCTACAAGGAAATAACAGAAGCATGCTGTAGGTCGCACATGCAATTCCCACCATTTAGGTTTCCATTCTGGGGATTTCATATTTTGTTTGTTTCGTGTCTTCATTGAAGTCTTCTTCAATGAAGAATAAGAAATTAATGAAAACCTGAAAAAAATGCATATCTAACCTTATCTTGTATGCAGTGTGCTATATGTAATGTGAGCATTTTCTGTACACAAATTGAAAAAAAGAACCAGCCAGACATGAGATCTGTCTGGGACAGGCACTACCACTCTCCATTCCAAGAACTTTGCAGGAAACTTGCTGTTCAAAAAGGGGAATGGATTTTCTTTAAGTTACTATACCACTTCCCTGTCATCCTGGTCCTTCTGTGGGCTAAGAACAATTCAAAGACGACCTTCACTTGCACCCAGCTACCATGCAAAATTAATTAGACTATTTAAATTCAAGTAACTGTGGTTATCCAGAGCTCAGTAAAGTTCAAGAAACTGATAAAACCTCAGAAAAATATGCAATTATAATCTGGAATTAAACAGTGAACTCTAGACACAGAAATAAGAAAGGAGCAATTGAGACATTTATTCACTTTAAGAAGATGTGCTGAAGACAGAGCTGTTCATCTAAAGACAATAAGGCCAGAATATCTTTTAATTCCTAAAGAAGTTAAATTAGGAACTTGAATGTCTGAATATCAACCGAGTAATTTGCATGTAGTCACTCATGAAGTCACTGGTCATCTAGTGGGGAGCTGAGTGTGTGAAAAGGTCATTAAATGCTGGTTGGGGGATGGACGAGGCTTTCTGACCCGAGAGGTCCTGTTCCTTCATGAGGCTTGGTTATATTCTCTACCATATTTGCTTTCCTTCTCCTACTCTGCATCTTTTCCTTAAGAGACACAGTGCACTTCAAGATGGAGCTACTGAGTTCCAGAAGGCTTCTCCAGGAAGCTGCAGGATCCATAAGAAGCCTGTACTAATTGCTACTCCCAGGCACCCTTTTCAGATCTGTAAAAGAAGCAAACTGATCCCAAGACAAGACTGAGAATTTCACAGTCTCATGAAGTAAAGAAGGGATAATAGAGAACTGCCACTGTGTTAAAATAGAAATTCATCATTTTGTGGGATCAGTGGTATATTACGGGGCTTTTCATTCCTGGAACAATTTATTGACAGCTACAGATTGCCATATTTCTTCCTTACCATTTCCAAATTTATGATCAATTGCCTCATCTTTTCAGGCCAGCAGTGTTTGCCATATACATGAAAAAAGATGCGCAGGGGCAGCCAGGACCCTTGATATGTATTTAGAGAGTGAAGGTGGTTCTATTACAACATGATGGAATTATCCATCACATAAAGTGAGTAAAGGTATCTCTGACACACAACCATGAACTGCAGCCACATGTGTGGAAGGCAGTGTAAACACACTGCAGCCATTTCCTGACAATTTATATTAATAAGAGAAAATGCAGACTTTAAAAGCAAAGGGAGAATGAACACATAGAGGAATTGCTTTTTGGATATTTGGACCTGATTCTTGCTGAATTAACTTCACCACTCCACAAGCTCTGCTACTGCCAGGTGTATAAAGTGTCTTCAGTGATAGCAAAGAGATTTGAATTTTTGTCAAATTACTGTAATTTCTTCATCGCACTTTGCAGACAGTGTTTTGAGCTAAACAAAATTCACCTTTGCACAAACGTATCTAGTCAAGCTGGGGGTTGAGAAGCACAATCTGGGAGGCTTTCTCCATCCCTGTCTTCCTGTCTCTTTGGGAAGACTGTCTCAATCCCTGCCATGTCTCAGCATGGGTACCCTGGTGCAATGTTTTTGGGACATAATGGTACCAAGGTCGATTTTAGGAAACAGAGAAACAAAATATAGAATTCTGTGAATCCTGTGACCTACTTCATCTCTGATTCAACTATGTGGCTAATCCCAGTGAGGCGCCTGGAAGTCACTATACACAGACTGCTGTGCTATACTGAGCTCAGAGGTCCTGCATCTAACATGCCCCTAACAGCAATGCACAGCTGAAATTTTTTGTGAGTCCAAATCTTGGGACTTCAAGCAAATAAGCAAATGCTCAGCGTTAATCATGAACATTATTCATCTTTATCAATTGAATCAGTTAAAGGTGAGCTTGAAGCAGTACGAAAATTAGTGGAGAAGGGAGGTAAAGAGAAAATGTATTGATATTATAAATAAATAAATATTGATACTATAAATAAAATAAAAGACTTGTGATATTTTTGCTGTTTCTTGCCATTCAGGCTGTACCCAAAATGCAGTTGCATCAACGGTGGATTACCCTGAAATATTTTCCCAGCAGCATCACATGACAATTGATACCAGGGAAAGCAAAAAAAAGCCAAAAGGAATTGCAAAATGTTTGAGAGCAGCCTTAGAGGAAGGACTGACTTTCCCAGACTGCTGATACCCAGCCATTCTAGAGCTGCTGACTGCAAATTCCCCAGTTAACCACAGTCCTTTGTGATGTTACAGACTCCCCTGCTGAGATTAGCAACTGTTATTTATCTATCTTTGCTGAGTTAACTTGTACATTAAAAAAGGAACAGATCAACTAAAATTAACTAATGAAGGCAGGATTTGCCCTAACTTAACAGATAAAAATTAGATCAACATGACTTCATTAAAAAAGTTACCTATTTTCCAAGGAGATTTGGCATGGTTTATTTGTTACAGCTTAGTGTAGTGTCAGCTGCACAAACATCACAGCATTTTGTGTTACATCATCCCTCGACACCAAGTGCAGCCTAAGGCTGCCATAAACCACCAGGCATGACCAGCTATTAATCATCTTGGATCAATCATTTCAGTGGAGAATGCAGGATGTTCTGCTGGCACGAGAACCATTATCTTGAGTACAATTAAAGGTGACTTGGCTGTCCTCTGGGAAAACCCTGCTTCAGTGTTCATAGTGATTTAGAAGCACATCAAGCTACCATGGTCACTGTCAGCCTAGCAGAGTGTTTCATAGATCATTTTGCAAAATTAAATGGTTTAAAATTGAAAAAAAGAAGAAGTCCGAGGTTGCCAAAATAAGGTGTCTGTACTGGGATGTAGCCCTGATGTCAAGAGTTGCTAACAGGAGTATCACTGGTGTAATAAGGCTTTTCCATGACTCTGCTCTAGGATTGTACCAGACATTATCAGTGGGCCACCCACTGCCGGAAGTGGGGTTAATTCTTACTATTGAAAAGGCCTTAGGGAGTCCTTCTTTCTTTGATTTCTTCTCTCTGGAAGTAAAGCCCACTGCCTTTTTTCCTGTTTATAGAGAGAACATAAAAGACAACACTCTGTGTTCTCCTCTACAACTGTATTTTCCATACTTGAAGACTGCTGTCATATCATCTCCTTGCATTTTCTTTTCTGGCATAAACTAGAGCAATTCATTCATCTGTCACTCTTAGGCCACATCATTCAGAAGCTTTTAGCAATTCCTCCACATCTTTCTCAAAACATAGCTTCCAAAACTAAACACTATCCATTCTGAGTTGGAAGATTATTTCCAGGGATCCTTTTTTATGTCCCAACCCAGTGGTTGGTTTTCTTATTGTCATAGCCTAAAAATATTGACTTGTGGTTATCTTATAAACCAAGGCAACCCCCAAGTCCCTTTTTTTGGAAACAGTACTCAATCTGTGTTTTCCCCATTCAGTGTTTATACAACAGATTAGTCGTTTCTGAATACAGACACTCCATCAGCTTTAAGAACTTTTCTCAGTTTCCTTCATATAATTCCAAATTCCATTTCCAATTTCCATGCACATTCACATGTCTTTGTCATATGAGAGTTTAACAAATACATTCTCCACCTCATTTTCCTATTATCCTTTCACACAGATCTAGAACCCAGGACCAGTCTTCAAAGATATTGCTCTCATCTCTGCAGTAAACCTCAGGTTGCTACAGTTTGAGTGCAATTGGCTGTAGCTCAGCTGTCCCTCGAGCTGTTCTCATTTATTTAACCCAAGCGCAAGGCCCTTGGGGAAAGGCTCATGACATGAACTTCGCCGTTTTGTGAATCTCCGTGGCCATATTATCTTCTTTTTAAAGGGTAACACTTCACACAATCCAGAACAACGTGGCCTACAAATAGTTGCATTTACACCAGGTTTATGGAAGTATCCTTGCCATTTCTTCTATGGTCCTAGACATATTTGTTCCCACATTAATAGACTGCCTTTGGCACAAGGCCCTCTATTTCATAAATGAACTTAAGGTCTACAGGACAGAGCCATGACAAAGAATAGCTCATTGCTGACATGCTCATTTTTTCAAACAGCAATTAAATCAGTTGCATATATGTCAAACCAATGATAAGCCTTGACATTTCCCCATGTGAGTGGCACCGTCACAGAATATTTAAACATACACCGTTAGAATTATAACATCAGCAATATGTCTGACTCAGTATTATAAACAAAATAAGGACAATCTCTGTGACAGAAAGTGTATGACATATATGACACAGGATTCACTAAGAAATATCAAATAAGAATAACGAGATGTTTTTCACTTCACATCATTATGAAAATCACCTCACACACCTGTTTTCCTTTCTCAGACACTGCCATGAACATAGGATACTGCCCAAAGCCCAGGTGTTACCTAGGTGTCTAGGTGTCAGCTTTCCATAAATCAATCTAGTTTTGGCTGTGTATTACTGAAATACTTTGGGGAACAAACCTGCACCAAGATGGGTCATTTCCTGGCAGGGGAACTGGAGGACAAGTTCAAGTAAACCAAAATGGTCTGAAAGATGAGAGTCTGACTTTCAGCATATGCTGAACAGAAATGCCCTTGAACATTTCCCAAGATGGACTTCTCACCAAACCACATGATCATTTTTATTGCTAAGACTTCAGTGTATTAAACAGGAAACATCAACTTATTTTTTGTCAGGATCTGATAAATTCCCTTAGTCTGTTGGGGTTATTTTCTGTCCGTTGCTTCCATAAGAAATTAAAGAGTCATCTGCTTTGCCACACTGGCTGTGGAACTCCAGCTGGACTTCAAGCTTGTTTATGCTATGTACATTTAAAACAAACTTGGCAGATGGAACAGTGGGTTCTTCCAATGTACACCTGCCTCAGGTCTCCCTGAGACATATGGTTTGTAGGTAATTGACTGCCTCAGAAAATGATCCCATGCAAACAACAACTTGGCCTTGAGTAGGCCCAACATTTTTACCAGTATTTCAAAAAGCTTTTGTAGGATAATGGCATCTTTCCTATTTCACAAAACAAACATGCCAGAAACACTTTCATCAGATGCTTTTAAATTTGCCATTCACAGTCAAACTCTGCTGCATTTGGGCAGAGGCTAGTTTTCCATGTCAGGTGGCCATAAATGCTAGTAAGAATTAAGAAAGGTAGTGCAGGAACTTTGGCCTTGAGTCATCACTTTGCAATCCATTTAATACCAGACAAATTTCATCAGAGTTCTACGATAACCTGCCAGGAACTAGTGATGAGTAATATTAATATGCCAAAGTGAAAACTGCGATTTGTAAAATCAATCAGTAATTCATTCATGTGTTGCCAGAGCAGGAGGGAACCATAAAAATTTTAATAATAAGCCTAAATTTCAAAAATGCCCCATTGCTATGATGCTAATGCAACCACTGATTTTCTAGGTCTCCTTGGCTTATTACAAATCCACCAGCTGATGACCAGGACAAAATCTGATGGCAGGTCACAGCTCTGCTGGCTATTCCTACTGATGCATATGTTATGCATTGGCCATACTCCCAAGGACCAGAAAGGTGCCCCAGCATAGCATGGCATGGCTGAGCAGCCACTGTGCAGCTTTTGCAGCATGCTCAGCATGAGGTGCTGTGGGGCATCCCCCTGTGGCTCCACAGACCCAGGCTGCACCTCTGCTCTACACAGTTTATTGCAAAACAAGTATTTTCTAACAGCTCAGTGCTAGGATTTGATGTGCAACTTTGGGGTAGTCTTCTCTAAGATTATATTTTTCTAACAGAAATCAGTTCATCTGCATCAGCTTCATAACAAGTCTCATTCTTATTTTTGGGTGTTCTTGTGTTATAGAAGCATTACTGTATGTACTACATGGACTGTGGCAACAAGCAGATATTCTAAAAGGACTCTGCTTAATAAACAAAAACCTTACCCATAGTACAGAACTGGTATGAAATGGCCTAGTCCTTTTTTTTCATGTCAGTCTCCACATCACCAGCTGACACAGTGATGGGGAATGACCCTTCTTTACTCACCACATCAATTTACTGTCACCATTTCTGTTGCTTTGTTATTTTCCCCTTAGCTGTTTGTCTTTTCTAGTCCTTTAGTTCATTCATGTGAAAGTATTGGGGCAGTCATTCCAAAAGAGAAATGGAAAGCTGTAATCAAAATGAGTGGGATGTAATTTATCTATCACATAGATTGTCATCAGTGGTTTTGTGCAAAGAATGCACAAAAAAAAGAACTTGTACTGATACACGCGAGTTTCTCAACTCCAAGACAGTAATGATTATTGGGTTTTGACCTCAATTTGGATTTTCATTTTCCTCTTAAGAAAAAAGCCCTCTTCATTTTGTTTCCAACATACTCCCTGCCTTGCTCATGAAGAGTAAGGCTGAAAATGTAAATACAGTAATTTCACGAATATAAGCCGCATCATTTAGACCAAAATTTTGGTAGAAACCCAGAAGTGCGGCTAATACTCTGGGACGGCTAATTTATTAACAAAAATGTGATATCTGCCCTTACCTGGTACCGTGCCGGTCCTGTCCCGAGCCAAAACGGTTTGAAATCCATGGTTTCCCGTTGTTCCGACGATGACCCAATCAGAGAACAGCTTATTGCCTGCCTGTGGATGGCGGCGTTACTGAGGGGCAGGGGCTGTTATCGGGGTGAGTTCCCTCGGTGCGTTCTCTCGGCAGTTCGATAAAAGTGTGTGATATTTCTCTGTACTTTTTGAAGTGTTTTCAGTCTCGTTAAGCTGCGCGGTTGGCTGGGCTCGCGCGGAGAGGGGTGGGGCACTGGGCTCATGCAGAGAGGGGTGTGGGGGACGCTGGGCTCCCACGGATGAGCGGGGTGGCCGTGCCGGCATGGAGATGCAGCTCCGCTCGGAGCTCGGCCGCTCACCCGCATGGATGAGCTGCTGTTTAAAGGCAGCGTGGATCCATTGGGAATGCTCGCAAAATAACCACACTATTGTTCGTGTCTTTTTTGCCTTGTAAATAAAACTTGCAGGGTACGCTGCCGCAGATATGGTCTGTGTCTTTTTTCACTTGGAAATAATGTTTCCAAGGTCGGCAGTAAGCCAGTAAGCCCCAGCGATCCGCGATTGTGTTACTAAATTATGACTTTGTGAAAGTTCGCCACGAACCAAAGTGCGGCTAATATTTGGGTGCGGTTTTTTTGTTGACAAAGACATCAACATTTTCAACGCACCGGAAGTGCGGCTTATACTCCGTGTGGCTTGTATTCGTGAAATTACTGTATATTCAATTTGCTTGTTCTTGAAGGTTTGATGTTAGAAAAAAACTTGCTGATAAAAGTTCTTCTCTAAGTATTTTAGATGAGTGTCACCTGCAATGCTAGAAAGCAGTGTCTGGAAAGCTTTATAGGCCAAATAAATGACTGGTTCCTAGTGCTGCAGAATGAAGCTTTTTTAGCTTTCTGAAGGACCGCATGTGTTTGACCTTCCTGCAACAAATTACTAACTATGTCCTTTGATGCCACCTTTCCGGAAAAAAGATAGCTCAGCTGTGTAAGGAGGTCTTTGGTGTCAACAGAGATGGCTCACTGGCTTTCCCAAATGCCCGTAATTTGCTGTTTTCTCCCCTCTTTTCACCTGAAAATTGCAACTGAGTGACAGCAATACTCGGAAGCAAAACTGTGGCTCACATATATGGACATAGAGATACATATATAGATATCTATAAACATATGCATATTTATTGCCAAAGGTTGATGAATCAAGGAGCTCACTGGAGATGAGGCTGCTGCAGCTCCATGTTCCCAGAATACACAGTCTCTGTATCAAGAAAATAGTAAAGAAATGAAGTTTAATGAGAAGTCAGGCTGACCAGCCACTGTTCACACATAAGTGGCTCCTTTTATCCACTTTGCTTTTACCTTGGCACATTAATTCCTGCTCAGACTTCTCTGATCCTCCCCATTCCCCACCTCCCTGAATAGCCCATAAAAAGTCTTGTGCGATTTCCTAATGCATTTCCTCAGCATCCCACAACGTCTCACACCCACCCCACAGGCAGTGAGGCTGTCAGTCTGAAATGCACTTTGGAGAGCCTCTTTCTTTGGCTGTTTATCAGCCCCTGGGGCTGAGGATTCCCTGAGACAACCTGGCAGGGCTCATATCTCTCATTGGTTTTCTGAGACTCCCTCCTCTGCCATCTTGCCCAAGGACACTCCGATACAGTGCACACCTATGGATTTACTTGCTTTTCCTCTAGGTAGTTGCTGCCACTCAGATCATGTGCAGTACAGGAAGAGCAGTCAAGATCTTCCTAGTAACAGGAGAACTGAATAAAATTTGTGAGAGAAGTCGGCATTCTCTGATTCTGTACCCCATTAAAAGCTCACCTAAACCAAATATTAAGAATTTCCAGTTAGTTCTATGATAGCAAATAAACCTTAGCAATAGTAAGTTCCCCCTCACTTTGCTTCACTTACCTTATGAAGTGCTTATCTTCTTTTCTGAAACAAACTTTTACTCTTAATTAACAGAGTGACCTTGTCTAGGTCACTTCATCTCTCCGTGTTTCTCTTCTCCCTTTTGTTCAATTAAGACAATGAAACAATGCACCCACATGGGTATTGTGAAACTTAATTAACTGATGTGTGTGGGACACTCTGAGGTTCTGCAAAGGAGAGCACCATAAGCATAGAAAATTAGTGTTAGGATGAGTGTTGCATAATAACCTGACGCAGCATCTGTAAGTGAACGATTTTTTAAAAATCATTTCAGATTTTCTCATGCATTGAAATAAGTTCTGCTGCAGGGCTTTCAGTGTTAAGTGGCCAAAAGCATAAAAGAGGGGAGTAGCTTGCAGTCCCAGGTTAATTGCTCAATTAAATAGAATAGCTTAGAGTTGGACTTGAAGATCTTGAGGCTGTTTTCCATTCTAAATGAGTCCATGATTTGCAGAACACAAGTTCCACTCAGTTTAATGCTTAGGTTATGTGTTCTCACCTATATTCATCAAAATCTTCACATTCTTCTCAGCACTACCATTGAAATAGCACCTACAAATTTACCCTAAAATCTGTGCAAAACAGAACATCAAACAATCTGGAAAACTTTTTAAAACTAGTTTCTTTCACAAATCCGGTCAAGGTATATCTGATGATCCAGGTATACCTACTATATTTCCATTTCAGGGGTACACATGCCACAGCATCTGTCAATGTGCTTTGTTCTCAGTTCTAGTCTCATGCAAAACTTGGATGAAGCTCAGTAGGTGCAGACATAAGAAATAAATTAAATACCACACCACTCAAAGTAAGAATGTAATTCTGCATAGCAAAATCAGAAAAAGATTGTGTGAAATACTTTAAAATAAGTTCATTTTATAGTTTATTATATGTATAATTTTTTTATAATATTTTAAATTACTATAAGTATATATCTGTGTAGTTGAGTAACTTCCCTGATTATGACCAAAAAAATCACAACCAAGAAATGAAGTTCAGCTTTTCAATGTAAGATGTAGCAGATGCCAGGATTCTAGTGATGCCACGGTCCTTAGAAGCCAGGTGATGCACAGTTAATTTTTAGACAGTTACCAGGCAACAGTTGGGACTAACAGAAGGCCACGAACAACTCCTTAATTTTCTTTCCTGAATCTGAGCTGCCGGATTTATATTTCAACTATTTTTCCATCAGAGGTCTTAGCCATTGAAAAAAGATCATACAGTACATTGGTTAGATTAGATAAGTGATTTTCTTTAGCAGGTCTAAGTACTCAATAAATCTGCTCCTTTGTAAGTATAATATAAAATTGCTCTTTCCATTTTCATGTGCTTAGAGCTAAGAAATTCTACCTGAAAGAAAGATGTGGAGAAAAATCTCAGAGACATTCTGTGATATTGAAAAAAGAATATAAGCTTGTGATCTTGCTTTTTGTTTGGATTTTCTTTTACCTGTCATTTCTGTTTTGACATGTTTCACAAACTCCTGTTATCAACCTTTCTAATAATTTACATTAAAATAAGAATGATGGTTTAACACGCAATGAAACATTCAGCTATGGTACAGATTTTTTCTATTTTTCCCCCTTGCTTTCACCAACAAACAACTGAGTTTGATACGCTTACAAAAGAGAAAAATTTGCATGTTTGCCTGGAGTAGGAGAGAACTCAACTTGAGGATCAAGATGTTCTTTTCTCTATTATTGTTCTATGGTAGCACTAATTTGTCAAACAGTCTTTTACATGCCAAAAATCACACTTCATAGTCCAAGTCATCCAGAGTCTGAGCTCAACATACAGAAGAAAAAATAAAATAGGAACAAATGGAAGTTTCCTTCTATTTTAGCATTTTGTTATTTTTAAAAAATGGTGTTTCATGCAATCTAATCACTCTTATACTTTTAGTGTATAATCATCACCACAATATCTCTCTCACAACACAGTTAACAACTGCAGCTCCTCACCTAATGTGGTTTCTATATCCAGCAGTGTGATCTCATCTCTAAGAGGAGCTGCAATAAAATATTGCAACAAAAAATGTGAGCCCAATGTTTCAGATTTAAGATGGGAAAATCCATATAATTTTTCCTCTTGAGGAAAATGGAAGATAGGAATGAGGAAAGGCTCTAATTTCCCTACTTCACATACTGTGTATTACCACTCTGCTATGTGTTACCATCTGCAGGTCCTCAGGAACATGAGTTTACTTCGAGTATTATTTATGACTGTAACTGCACTAGCTTCTACACATAAGCTATCCTGTTCAATTGCAAACCCAGTGTGTTCAGCACGGCAGGAACACAAAATATCAGGTTGTCAACTTGTGGGGTCACTGCAAAGGACTTAAGAGGGCCTGCACCTACCCCCCAGAGGTTCTTCTGAATGTTTCTGGCACTGGTGCCACTGTAAAATACAACCTGTTGTATAACACATGGGTTGATTGAAAGGCTTGAGTGCCACAACACACAGGAATTGGATGCTTTGCTGGGCATCTTGCTCTAAGCTAAGCTGAGATGGTACCTCTTACTCCAATTTTCTGTAGCATCTGGCATGTTGCGAACACTGATCAACTATGCCTAACATTTCCCTTATAGAGGGATGTGTTAGCAACCCCACAATGTGTGGGACAAAACTGAAATAGGCAGTGGTTGAAAAAAATATTTTACTGCTTGGAAGTAAAACATCCATGAAGCTGACTGTGAGTCCTCAAAGATCAAGGTCTGGCTTCATAACTGGTTTGAGCTGACCCAAATCTGGACTGCTATTTAAAGGGATAGCTCTACCTTCTGCTCTCTGGCCCCAGACACATTTTCTCACTTGTGCCAACACAAGATGTTGTGTGGATGCACAGGAGGTCGGATCAGGGAATTTACCTAACTGAAAATGCAGAAAAGAAACAAGTGGGCAGATGGTTTAGTCACATCAAATGGACCATGGAACTGAACCCTCAGGTTCAATGCCCCTGCATTCTGCCTTGGAAGAGCTGCACTTGAGGAAGCTGGGGGAGAAAAAACTGGAAGGACTCCTAGCTGTGCTGTGCCTGTTCCGCATGGGTTGGGTGAGCAAAACCCTTACTGTGCACGGAGGGCTTGGGCTCTCCCTTCAGAAGTGGGCCAGAGCTCACGCACAGTCCAGGCTGGAGAGTTCCCTTGTGCACTCCCAGCAGGAGCACAGGCTCAAACTTGGCTGCCAGCAGAAGTAAGGGGGCACTGGGTGCCTCCTGAAGCGGGGGAGAGCAGCCCTCCATCTTGGCTGGAATGGTAAAGACCGCCTTTTGCCTGCTCTGCTCTCCCTCCTGCACTGTCAGATGGAGCAGTTCTCCCACTTCTGCTTCAGCCCATCAGCACTGAGGTGACACTCTGTCAGCCCTTCTCAAATAATCCTTGCTTCCCATCACTCCCCACCTTCCTTTCCCTTGTACAAGTAATACAGGCTTTCTCCTTTGCTGCAAATATCCCCTAAGTTTCCACCTCTTCACGCCTTCTTACCCAGGCCCTGCAAGCTTCTGTGCCTGGGGAAACTCATCATTCTCCAGCTCCAGTCCCTATTTTTGAACAGCCAAACTCAGGGCAAATCCAGAGCACACTCCAAATCCTTCTATGCATGTTGACTTGAATGTGCTCAAAATGCTTGCCAACATTCTGACTCAAACTCTAAATGACCCCTCAAGAATGGAAGGGTCCTTCAATCCCCCTATAAGTCACAAAGAAAGATGGCAACTTGAATAAAACTTGTTTTGTCCTATTAAAACAGATTTTCAACTAATTGGAAACAATACACTGTGGGGTTTTTAAAATAGTTTAACCAAAATGTTCCCCTTTGGCTATGTTTATCATTGAAACACAGCCATTTAATGAAACAAAAAGACAGCACTTGGCCTGGTTTGCAGCCATTATGCTGAAGGCTTCAGAAACAGTTTAATCATCATTTAAATCAAATAACAATACTGAGCGCTTTAAGAAAACAAGGGGGAACTATATAGGACCCTTTCAGTGGATGGGTCCTCTGACCAGTTCACAAAATTTTTTATGCCCAAGTGGATCTGAACTAGTTGGTTGTTTCGTTTTGTCCTATACTACTAAGGAAGGACGACAACTTGAGGGGGGGAAAAAAAAGATGTCATTAATCTTCAAATATTTTTTTCTCTTACTTGTGCAGAATGCCGATGAATAAATTTAATTTCTACCAGTCCTTTACACTCTATTGTGAGAAGCATCTATTAGTTTTTGGAAGTGGTCATCCCTCTCTTCTGTACAGAGATGCAAAACACCCTTCTTAGGACAGAGGCTAGATTCACCTTTCCTAAACAGTAACATTTACTTAAGTTGCCTCCCATCTGAGCCTGAATCGTCCTTCTGATGGTTATCTCCTTCCATTAACTACAGAGAAAACATAGGTCAAAAGCAATCGAAACAGACATCTCACTGCAGCATTTCCTTAGGGAGGAGGCACCAATGTCTGTGGGTACTCCCTTCAGGCATTGTGCTCTTGTATTTGTGCACTTGTGTTAGGTAGACTAGACCTTGCAATTTGATGATAAAAAGGCAGTCAGATTTGGGGGAAATATAAGAACCTAGGGGGTCTGGGAAATTATTTTCCAGCAGAAAAATATTTTTTTAAAATGTACTTGATGTTTATTCATCTGCAAAAGCTTTGGCAGGCATTCAGCATCACCTACACACTGGGAAAGGATCTTATTCTTTTATTCCCAGTTACAACTCTGATCATTCGTGTGACCTTGGACAGATGACTTCCCAATGTCCTGTGCCCCTGTCCACCTTTTAACTCCTCTGTCTGTTTAGATTATGAACTTCCTGGTACAAGGACTGCAGTGTCGTACAATAATAAAATGTGACAAGACAAATCTGTGTAATGAGAACCAGGGCTCTTCAGAAGAACTGCCCTTTGCCAAGGCTCTTCCCTTAGAGGATGTAGACAGAGAGAGCTGTTTAAGAATGTTCTCAGCAGTAACAGAATAAGAGTCAGAAGGAATTCAAGACTGAAAGCTCTCTGAGGCCTGACTTGGAGGCAAGGCAAGCTTTGGGTAAAGGATTAGGGGCACATATTGCACACCTCATACAGTCCCAATGGATCCTATGCTGCAGGATTGGGAAGCAACAAACACCCACTGATTCCAGAGAAAATGCCAAGAAATGAGGACTTGTGTAGAGTGGCTGTACAAAGCCTTCATATCCAGTTAATGCTTTTAGAGCCTACCATGGCACATATTAAGAAACCACACATGCACTACATTCTGTGTGTGTCATGCACAGAGACATCACACCTGATCAGAGAAATTCCATTTACATTGAGAGTCTTTACACCTCTAGCATTACCCATAAAGCAACACAAATCTAATTTTCACTCCCCTGAAATCTGAATAGTCTTAGTGTAAAATGGTTTTGGAGCCCTAAATGTCAGTCCCCACCCCTTATAATCTACAAAACTTAGATGATGACACCAATTTTCCTTCCCTTTCTCCAAAACTATGCAGAATCTATCACTTTTCTGGTGGTCCAGAATTCAGATATTTAGAAACTGAAATGAGAAATAATTTTTAAACCCTTGCAGGCTATCATGAGCTGCACTGATCCCAGACTACAATAGGAAAGTCTTATGGCTGTGTTGACCAACTCTGACAAGAGCCTGTAACACTTTACTCTGAAATTGGTTTCAGTTCCCCAGGGACAATTCCGTTAAAGTCGAGTGTCATTTGCAAACAGGGACTGTTGCATTGTCCTTGAAAAAGGCACATGAAAATACACCTCAAAATTTTATGAAGTGCTACAGTTTGCTCACATTACTTCTTGAATAATTTATGCACTATATAAGAATGACCAAATGTGATGATATCTGATCAGTGATTAATGAACTGTTCACCAATGAAAGACAGATTCTTCATTCTGGTACAGCAGAAGTCAAGGACACAGACTTGATGAGTTCATGACATTTCTTCCAGATCTTTTTTTCTGTTATTGTAAGATTATGATACTCTATCATATATGGAAAACTCATGCATACAGAAAAATTCTGTGAGCACTCACCTTCATTACAGTTCTCCTTTTAAAACATTTTTTAAGTGCCTGAAACAAGTTAACTTGTTTATCACTCAGATTTTAAATTTGGCAGTTAGTGTGATGATTTTACAGCTTGTCTACATGAATAAGTTAATTTTATGATCAGCCAGAACACTAGCTACATTAACAATGTACTGAAATGCAGCAATTCAGGTTCTTGTATTTTAAATTAGTTTTCCTGTAAAAATGATCTAAAAATCTCCTTGAATATGTTTCCTCCATTAACTGCCCACAATTCAAAAAAGACAATACAAAGTACTTGAATTTTAAGCTGTCCAGTTAATTTAATAGAAAAACATGCTATTTCCTATTAATATTCTATATGCCTACCTTCTCTAATAAGCAATCCAGAACTCTGCATGGGCAGTTAGGAAGAAGAAGCAGCCTCGCTACACTGGATCCTTTGAAATGACTAGATTATTCTGACATGCTCAAATTTTACATGATGTACTTAAAAGCTTGTTTGTAAGAAGCTTTCGGCACAGTGCTCAGTGAAACAGAAAAATTGTCATCAAAATTAGAGTAAAATAGTAGTATTTAGCATTACATAAGAAACCATTATTATTGCATCAGCCTCTGGTTTTAATTACAATGTCTTTGCTAGAAGCAGCTTATTGGCCATTTGCTTAACCTACCTCCATTTCTTCCCATCCCCATCTCCACTGTTACTACCTTCACCTCTTTCTCCCTCTTCTTTCAGGCACATGATTTCGTGGTGGCACAGATGCCACAGACTTGCCCAAGCACTCCAGCATGCAATTCAAGGAGTGAAATTGAAGTGTCATCTACGAAAAGAGCATGGTTCTCTGAAATTGTAATTATATAATTTTTCCTATCGTTGTTTCAATCACTAACTGCTGTGGATAACCAAATGAAGTAGCAAGGAACAAAGGAAATAAGACCAGGGTGAAAAAAAATACGACCTTTGACACATGGGGTCCCATCTCTTCAACCCCATATAACCACACATTAATTATCCAGGTGAAAAGCACGTACCAAATGGCACAGATCCCAGAGTACTCTCTCTCACATAGTCAGCCTCAAGCTGCAGTTACACAGAAGAGCAAGCATGTCACCAGTGACATAGAATAATGGCAGGGGGAAGACTTGCTAGTGGCTAAATAGAACTGCTAGTCAGGCTTTAACAGCTGTGCTGAATAGAACAAGGACAAAGAACTCTGACAATGTGACTGTCTCACCTAGGAAAAAGTTCCTCTCTGACCCCAATCTGGTTATCATTTTATTCATAAGTGCAGGACATAGTATGCCTAAAGAATGCCACAGAAGATCAATTGGATCAGATCCCCTTGGACATAAATCCTGTTTATAGCTATGATCAATGTCAAATGCATTTGAGAGAGACAAAAAGATTTTTTTAAAGCCCAGATACTTATCAAAGGAGAAACTTGGTGGTTCTTACAGAATGCAGATAAGCATTAGAAGTTCTAACATGGATTGATACAGCAGTAATGTATCACAAACACAGAGCCCACCAGGCTAGTTTCAGATCCCTCAGATGTCTCAAGAACCACTGGATCAGCAGAATATCTCCAGCAGCCTCTCACAAACCTGATAGTGTCCCTCATGTTTTACTTCATACCTGCCTTACAGGAGCTGTACTAATAATTAACATCTCTGCCTTAGGTTACTGACAGACATTTTGTAAGGGACACTCAATACTTCAGCTCAGGTAAATAAAGCCCCCTACATTCCTATCTAACATAGCCCATTATCTCTCAGGGGAAGTTGCACTGAAAAGAGAGCAGGACTCAGGAGAACAATAAAGTACTCTGCTTGGATTTCCATTCCAGGTCAGAAAACATGAAATTAATCCATGCAAGATAAGGAATGATCTGTCAAAAAAAGCTGATAAAAACCCAGCACAGCACAGCGTTAGACATGATAGTTATTTTTTCTGGCTGGAGGGTGAATATAACAATAGATTGAGGGTTGCACAATATCTGAGTGCATCCTCATGCACAATATCTAAGGATTCTTTTCCACTGTCCAAGGCTGATGAATCTCTTCCAACATCTGAGGAGAAGCCCATACTTGTGAGTGCCAGGAACAAACAGTCGAGTCCCCGAGGATTTCTGCTTGGGTTAAATACAGTAATTTCACGACTATAAGGCGCACCCTTTTGACTAAAATTTTCCCCCGAAACCGGAAGTGCACCTTATAGTCCGGTGCGCCTTATATGATGTACAAAGTTGCAACATTTGCCACCCCGGAAGTGAGAGCCGCGAAGGGGGGGCAGCGTCGTGGGAGCACCGAGTAGCAATGGGGGGCCAGCTGTGGGCAGCCACAGGCACAGGGAGCAGTGCGGGCAGGAAGGCATTACTACTTCATTACTTTGTTGTGCGCAGCGGCCTGAGCCGACGGGCCACAGCCAATAGGGGCCGGTGGGACCACAGTGCTGGGGGCAGCGGGGCCACAGCTGACAGGGGCAGGTGCGGCCAGCGGGGCTGCGGCCAGCATGGGCCAGCAGGGCCACAACTGATAGGGGTCGGTGGAGCTGTGATGCTGGGGGCAGCGGGGAGCCGCAAGGGGGAGCAGCACCGTGGCAGCATGGAGCCGCAAGGGAGAGGCGGTCCCGCAGCTGTGCTGAGCCGTGCCAGCCGGCACTGGGGGCAGGTGGGAGTGCCAGGGCCTACTGCATGGGGAGGGCACCTGGGGCTGCCTTTGAAAGCCTATGCCGATCTGTGAAAAATGTTTCCAAATTGAGCCCCTGCCAGTAAACTCCACGATCATGGGTTCGTTACTAATTCGTTACTTTGTTGCATGTGGCACGGATCTTCGTGGCAAAAAAAAAGTGCGCCTTATAGTCCGGTGCGTCTTATATGATCTACAAAGTTGCGAAATTTGCTGACTCCCGGGGGGTGCGCCTTATAGTCCGGTGCGCCTTATGGTCGTGAAATTACTGTACTTAATATTACCTGGCTTTAAACTCAACTGCAACTAGATAGCTTGGGAAATCTCATCCAGCCCAAAAGCTTTTACAGCATCCACTCCCATGCCTGTCACCATTCTGCCAGTGACCAATGCTAAAACAAGAGCTCAAGGACTCAGTGGTGCTAGACCCCCACAGCTGGTTCAAGACCAGGGCAATCGTGGGTGCAGAGGATTTGTTGGGAGGTGAATCTCAGAGATAAATGAGAAATCTGGAAGCCCAAACTGGCCTCAAGCAGAATATCTGTACTTTTTCTTCACCCACACAAATTAGTCTCATGGTACAGTACCAGATGTGCTGGCAGCTGGTTTCCAGCTAAAATCTGCAGCAGCCAAGTGAACTGACCAGAGACTTCAGTCTCCTGAGCTGTGCATGTATCACTTACCCTCAGTTCATACTAAAATGTGCAGGTTTTTTACATTTATTAGAGATTTACATTTATTAGACATTTACAGGCCAGTGTCACCATTACTCTGTGTCTTGGAGAACAACACATGATGTGTTTCTACATCCAAGAATAGTTTGGCCACTGCTGGCAGCTCTGCAGCAGATGTACAGCTTGTAAGCTGTGTCATTTGTGAGCAGTGACAAAATTGAGGTCGCTCTCATTATAGAAAGGAACCTTTCAAAGAGCACATCACTGTCCCATGGATGATGACATTTACAAGTGTTTTGCTGTTTCTAGTGAGCAAAAAATATCACATACATTGGTAACATTGTAGTGGAAATACACTGCTGCTGGAAAAGCAAAATCCAAGACAATATAACCTCTTCCATGAGGCTGACAGCAATACATCATCACACATGAGTTTCATGCCCAATAAATCCACTGGAAATTATACACAGCTGACACTATTTCAAACAAGTGTTCTAATTCTCTTATAATCAAGCGCATTAACAGCACACCATATCCATTTTCAGTGGCTTCAGCTTCTCAGCCTCACATATTAGAACAATTCAACACATCTGGGACTGAATTAATGTCACAAACAATTTCATACACTTAGAAAGATCTTCTCACTTTGCATTACATGGTAGACAGTTCTCAGAGCAAATGGTGAGTGTTAGAACAGCCACAGGGGCTTGGCTACTCAGACCATGGGACTCACTTTGAGAAACCTGGTCCTGGGGGGTGGTGGGGTGAACAGGGCTTTAAATTGAGGTTAGAGGTCCCTTCCAAACCAAGTTATTCTATGAATACCCTCTCCCTTGTTTCAGTCACCCATAGAGTTGAAAAGAGTATTTATTAATTAGAGGCATATTCTCTGTTTGTACAGCACCATTTTTGTGCCTGGTACATGCAAACATAGTCACTACCCCATGGAGCTGATATTTTAAATTGTGCAGATAGCAGATCACATCTTCATAAACTTGTTATAGATATGAATAGAAAAAAAAGGCAAAGCAAGAAAAAACCACAGGGAGTAAATGCATCTGTTTTGCAATGGAATCTGGGATAGGATATGAGGCTATGCAAGGATATAACTGCTCTTTTAGTAAGTGTATCAACTGTAATACAGAATTGGGTGGGAGTGGAGAGGGTTTCACTAGATCAAATGCTGTGGAGATATATATAAAGTTACTTCCAGTAAAAGATCTGGACACTGTGAGTTTTGAGTCTTGCCCACTGGTGTGTTGGTTAGGCTCCATCCAACAAAGGATTTATGTGGCTGAATCAGGCAATGGTCCCAAAGATAAACCCAAATTCCCCCACCTACTTACTGCTTAACCCTGGACAAGTTTATGAACCAAGTTAAACTCTGAGCCACTGATAATGTCTCATGGCTATGGGAAGAAAGAAGGAGCAGCAAATTCTGGGTACTTAGGAAAGCCTGGAAGAAGTTTCCCCAAAATTTTTGCTTTTATTGTTCATTTCACAGCTTCCTTTCTACTTATCACTACACCCCCACTGCGCAAAGGCTTTGACTCTTTCAGTAACTTCTTCCTTTCCTCCAAAATGCAAGCTGTTTGAATCTGACCTGCACCACTCTGCAGTTAGGAAGCAATTTCTGTATCCATCCATGAGGTTACCTGACGGAGCAGATATTGCAAGAGTCCTTAAAGCCTTTTTCAGGTTACTGAATTTCATTCCCATGAATCTACGTATACTAAAAAGTCACTTTTCTAGAACAGGTGGCTGTTTTCTTCCAGTATAATGTTGGGTAGTATCTTTTTCTCTCTCTGCAACAAACATGAAAATGAAGAATGCAGATTCCTTGGGCTCATACAACTATCAGGACAATTGCATTTAAACTTCAGGCTGTACACATATACATCCTGCTGCTCTGTGACATTCCCAAGAGCACACAGAGAGTGCCACTAGAGGACTTTTTAGGACACTACTAAACTGTTTCTGCCCAGTAATTTGTAAAGTTTGGTCTTTGATCTATAGAAATGTTGTTTGTGAATCTCACAATATTTTTAGCTTATCACCAACCTTAATTATAGTTGAAAACCCTGAGTTAATCCACTGATATTCTCTTTCCCAAAATTGCCTTCTTTGCACACTCCTTAACCTTTCAGTGCATTTCTTGAAATGAAGTATGCAGTTGAAGAGACTAAAGTACTGTTTGAGGCAGCCTGTACCATTATGTAGCAAACAGCCCTTGTCAGGTCTATTGCAAAACTTCTATCAGTCAAATGTGTCATGCAGTAGTGAAGGTGGGCTATGAGACAGCAGAGACATCCTCACCTCTGGGAAATGCTGGCCTTGTAACAGAAGCATGGAAATGGTTTTCTTTCAATTTTCCATTTCTGGGCAATATTTCTGCAAAATAAATATTTTCCTTTACCAAGAAATATATATTTCATGGTGAAAAATTTATTTTGCAGATCAACAGATCGAAGCCTAAAGGAAAGTGATAAAATCATCCTGTCCAATGTCCTGTAGAAATCCATCTCAGGCATGTCATTAAACAAAACTCTTTGCATCAACCTTATAACTTCTTTAACAGTAATGACATTTCAAAATAACAGTTTGAATGCTAGGAATCTGCCACAGCTCAATTATCTCTGCTATCCATATTATACAGCATCAGCTTCTGCACTGTCACATCAGGATATTCTATTCAATTCTGACCAATTAGTTCCCATGAAAAACATCTTTCCCATGTAGGATTGTGAACAAATCACCTTTCAGGTTTTTCTTGGGTAAACAGAACAGATTGAGGTTTTTAGATTCTCACTAGAAGGCACATTCTCTGCACTATCCTGTGGCTGTTTTGTGAATTATTTATCAACTGAAAAAAATATGCCAACTTGCTTCAGTACTTTGAATTGTTACTATCTGCATACCCTAGGAAACACTCATTGGTAAGCATAAATGCATTTCTCTTAGGGCAAATCAAAATGAAAATTCCTTCTGAGATTAGGCTGGAAGATAATTGTTTTGGTGTTACTTGCTTATATTCTTATAAATATCCACAAGTTTCACTAACTGATGATACTTTTTTTTGTACTAACACAAATGACCAAACAACCCCAAATTTTTATGAATACCTCATTAACTTGGAAGTTTAATGTCAGGCTTCAAGAAGAGTCATCAGACCAAAATCTGTGTGAGAGAATTTGTATATGGATTGTAAAGATACATACACATATATCTATATCTTTAAATAAACACAAAAAGCTGAGAACCACATTTGGCCTCTGTCTTTGTATGCAGCTCACTAAGGAGCTCTCTGATGCAGACATTTGAGCAGAGAAATATTTGGAGGCACAGCACAAGATTTTATTTTATTTTTTGTTTAAGAGATATTGGAGTAAGGGGGAAACAGTGAAGGGAGGCAAGGGTAAATCCATAAAAATAAGGTGGAAGACTTTTTGTGAGGTAAAATTCCATAGTGACTACAAACACCTCATTTATTTCAGCTGACACCTTCTGAGTAGGTACATGGTTGCATATGTAGCAGTTCCTCATATTTTTCCCCCAGGACAGTTTTGTTTGCAGTCCCAGTGTTGTGAATTTATAACTGAGGCATCATTTGGGTTATTGTATGCCATAGGAACTGTATTTTCACAGATGGCTCACCTTCCTTGCCAGATGTCTGATTTTTACAGTGTCCTAATAACTACTGCATATGCTAACTTCATTCTGTATATTATAAAAATATTGCCTTTAAGGAACAAATCTTTTATTTTTCGGCTACTTTTGTAATTACTGAAAAAACTTACAAAAGCAGGGATTGGATTCACCAGCACTTGCAGGCTGGAAACCAGCTACAGCTCCTAAAAAATGAATGCTTCTGGGCCACTGGACCAGGAGACTGTGAATCCAGTAAATTACTGGATTAAAACCCTGTTTGTGACAGACTGTAGATAATTTTGCAGCTATTTGCCTCCAGATCCTCTTTTAGTCTTAGAAATCTATGATTCACCTTCTGAACAACTTTCACACAAACATCACAATTATCAAACAAACCCTTAATTTATTGCTTCAAAAGATTACAGTCTGGAAAACCAACGGAAACAGACAATGCCTGGGGGGCCGAAGAAAGAGCGTGTAAACAGCACAGATGGGCTTCAGAGATATTGTTGAGCAGCACTGCCAAATCCAAACATTTCAAAACTCTGAGTCAGGCACCAAAAAAGTCTTGAAATTTACTTACAATTCATGAGATGTGAAAAATAACTTCTTTCACTAAGACCTGCATTATAGTGCAGGCATATTCCCTGCCCAGCCTCCTGTCAGTTGTCCTCCCCCAGCAGTTTTTGGGTCCATTGGCTAATATCTACTGTGTTTGAGAGAAGAGCAGAGAGCTGAATGTTGTTGGCTCTTTAGAAAATAGGTGGGTGGCCTGGCTGGGGCTCAAGGAGAGGAAGGCAAGGATAACTGGGCTTTGGTTGCACTGGTCCAATTGCCCTCAGCTTGCAGGAATGGGAGCTGTAGACCTTGTGTGGAGCTGGTCATACAGAGGAGCAAGGGGATATTTGGGGAAAGATGAGGGATCTCATTCAAAAGGTAGAGGAAGGATGCAAGCCAATGCAGCTTTACACCACAGGGTATGAATAAAGTTGTGGGCATTGTGGAAGTGAGGTGTGCCAGAGCCCAAGAGCCAGCTGGAGCTCCACAGAAGGCTATCAATGTTTTAATGCCAGATGTCCATGGCAGGGACATGGTCTCATTAGCCACTGCTCACACAACTGTTCTGAAGGATTTAGTGCCCCTGCACGCTTTCCCAGGCTGTTGCACGGCTCCTCCACAGCACACCCAGGGGTTGTTGCTGCTTTGTGATTCACTAGCTCACATTTGTGCAGGTGTACCAAAACTTGCTTCAGAGTAAAATAAGTTAGTGAACGTAAAGTGGTCTGGAAGAGGGCAGGAGACAGGGAGGCAAATGGAAACCTCCTTGTGCTGAGATGCTACTTTGAGTCATGGTACTGTGAAGTAAATCCTGGAGATATTCCTTAACAAATCACCAGTTCTAACCCAAGCGAATCTTTGTTTCTGAAACTTGTTTTTCCCCGTGCCTTTCATGATGGGAGGTGTGTGTTTTCTATTCATTTTCCTGTTGATAGCTCATGCCATCACAACTTCACCAACTCCATCAGCCTGAGGAAATCTGAATTCCTTCTCCTGGCCCCCCACTGCAACAACTGGTGCTCAACAGCAGACAAGAAACACAGTTCTCTGGTGTTGAAGTCCCCAGGCTATGAACACATAAAGATTTGTCAGCCTGGTGTCTTTTAGAAGCACACCTTTCTCACATGGATTACAGTATCCTGTTGCTTACATTGACTTCCTGTTTTCCAGAGCATCAGAATAATTTTTTTTTAAAAGAAACAAAAGAGGTCTAATTGGAGCATAGCAATCTCAAGAGTTTCTCTGGAAGCTGTAAAAAGTTTTCACTTTTAAAAGGCATTATGTACAGATCTGATACCAAGAGTTGTGTAATGTTGTTGTTTTCTCACTTGCAAGTACATGGGGCTGAGGAATCTGCCCTTAGTCCTGCAGTATGGCTACAGTGCTATGCAAACAGTCCTAACACCCATCTGTCACATATCACCCACCTTTTCCACTCCTACACTAGGTTCATCCTCATCCCTTTATCTCAGGATGAACTGCTTTCAGAGAAACTCTGTCAGATAGGCAATGGCTCATAGTCAGCTCACTTCCAGCAGTACATAAATCCAGAGTGAGCAGAGATGTTTTGAGCTCGCTTCGTTGTAGAGAGGTAAAAAGGAGTGGCCATCTCAGGATTTAATAGGTATCTTGCTTTCAGTTTGGATGCAATAATTGTTTACAGATTTTTGCAGTGACCCCATATGATCACCTGGGCTGTTGTCCTCCTTTATACATCATGTTCACTAGATTGAACAAGCTCTAAAAGGTGTGCTGGAAGTGAAGGCTCCCCTATGCTATTGCTGAGGCCTGTTCAAAGGCTGATTTAATAGAAACTCTATTTCTATAATGGAAACAAATAGACTTTAGAGAGTTTAACTGGAGTTCATAAACAAGTACAGGCTCACTGGCTGAGCAGCAAAGCAAAAGGATGTGTCTAAAAGCATTTAAGATCACACATAATAGGATGGATTGTGATAATCTCATTTAAAAGAAGAAAATGTAGACTGAGTGGCTAGCCATTACTAGACATTCAGCTGTCTAGTAATGTCTTGTCTCTCTCACAGGTTTTACATATATTTGTATATTAATACTCATAATCATATTCTCTCCCCTATTTTGTCCTCTATCTGTAGTAACCGATGCTCTTCCTTACAGTAGTGCTCCTGATCTGAAAAAATGTTGATTTCTCAGCAGTTCCTGCCTGTGGTCTTGGGTTGGCAGTTTAATCAGTAAATGCAATGCTGTTCCAATGCCAGTAGACTATGCTGGGAATTGTGCCGGTATTTCTCTGGCTATTTTGAAGTCTAGCACTTTCTCAAAGACTTCTGTCTTGCACAGAGTGGTTGGGCTGTGGGTAAATGTGTGACAAGCTGGACCAAGATGACATCAAAGTCCTACAGAATCTTTGCAGAAATCAAACCAACTGATGACTTAGAGTGAGGAATTTCCTAATGTCAGAGATAGGCTGAGATTACCCATTAGGAGGAAGAGACAAGCCTGGCCAACAGCCTATCCCTAGTGGAAAAAGCAGACAGGCAGGCTCTCTAGTGGAAAGTCAGATAGTAGGATTCAAGAAAAGCAAAAGAAAAGTGAGCAAAAGCATGTCATGTATAGGTAATCCCATGTGACCCTTCACCATATGGATGGTTAGTGAAAAGACAGGAGAAATCCATGTGACCTAGAAATACTGAGAAGTCAAGAGCCTGATGGCACTGGCAAGGCACAGAGAGCCAGCAGAGAGTGAGATCTGGTATCCTCTTGGGCATAGTCAGGGCCCCACTGTATTCAAGGGGGTTGTGCCATGAACATCATTAGTGATGGGTTTACTCCCAAGAATTATCTTTTCCTATATCCCTATTACCTTAGTCAGCACTCTGCTTAAAACCTTACAAGGCTGTTTTCTGCACTGAGAAAAGAAGTGCTATGTATGATGAAATGGTAAAATAAACATTACTTTACTTGGCTCTCCTCTGTAATACATATTCCACTTCAAATTAAAAATTAAATTGAGCTTCTCGGTGTGACTGTTCAAGCGTCTTGCCCAGCCATCCGTCTCCCAGTTGTGCAGTGTGCCACTTGGATCTCACTGCCAAGTGTAAGCACTTGAACAATCCAAGCCAGGTGATTACAGCATAAAGACTCTTCTAATTTCTATTATGCTACGAGTACTTTTTTGTGTAGACGATGCTTAATCTATTTATTTCAGGGCTCAATATTTGCAGGCTCCCACTCTGTTTAATAGATAAGTTACATTATTATATAAAGAGCTTGGAAGCCAAGAGCCTCACAATGTGAGTGACAGAGACAGAACAAAATCAAAGCATTCCTTTAATTCACCCCACAGCCCTTCCTGCTTTTACTGCATTACAGAGCTAATATTTTCACCTTATAACCTACTACACTGGTGCCTTGTTTACAGCACTCATAATCCCCTGGGACACCGTTTGAAAAGTTTTATGCTGTACTTGGTCACTGACTGTGTAGTAAGGAAAGGTAAAGCCATAAAAGCAAAGCAATGTGTTTTGTGTTAGTTCTTTCAAAAGATTTTAGGTTAAAATTTTCCCTGATTGGAGGTGGTATGAAAAACAGAGGTTTAAGAATGACTGTGAAACAAAAGAAAAGAAGTCTACATTATTTCATTCTGCTGTGCAATGTTAAAATTTTTACTATTTGTATATCTGTATTTTGCAGTATTTGCTTTAAAGTCTTTGTCCTCTTAGAAAAGTAAGATAATGAACAGATTATATTGCTCCATTTCAAGGAAGGAAACAACAAAGAAAAGCCAACTGGAACACTGGATTATATAAATAAAGGCAATCTTTACTGACAGGGTTCTGATCCAAATATTTATTTATTTCCTAAGTCATACAAAATCGATGCTTGTAGAGGTATTAGGTTAAAAGGATTGGAAAATTAATTCTTCTAATTATCCACATAGAACATATAGTACTGATGAAGCAATGAAAACCTCTTTGACTCGAATAAGAAATACATTACATATAATTTACAGAAATAAGATCCAGCATCATCTAGAAAATGAACATTTTAGAGCAACAGGATCAGCAAGGACATCGATACTTGTCTCTGCTCTGGCTGGAATGGGTCACCCTTTGCCCAGGTCCATCCAGTGGAAGGGGAGGCTTCCCTTCCACAACTCCACACAAGAAAGCCAACTTTTCCCATTGCCAGGCCTTTCACCTGTTCGCTTGCCCGTCACCTCTCTCCTCAAGGCATGTACACCATCCAGTTCTTGCAAGTTCGTAACACATTTTCTACACTAATAAGTTTGGCTGGATTCAGACCAGAGACCTACATGTAAAAGACTAAAAACAGAAGGAGGTTCTGTTCTACTAGAAATTTATTTTGCACTCAGATGGAAAACTTGGCTTAGGGGAAAAAATGTTGGATACCTGAAAGAGATGAGTAAGTCAATCCCGGATAAAAGCAGTTCTAACTTTTAACATAAATGAAAGTGCTATTAAAGGTTTGTATATGTCATGCCAAATTCTATAGGGATGAGAAATGTAATGAAACGGTATCTAAGTCATTATAAATTTTGCTATTTACAAAAAAGAGGAAAAATAATATTTCCTACATCATTTGTCATCTTTCCCTTCACATCTTGCATACTTATTAAAATTAGGGTTTCAAGTACCCATAGAAAAAATATGAACGTGCAGAAAGAATAACCACAAGAAAGGAAAAAAAGCAACCAAGTCCTATAACTGGATTTAAAATAATTCAGTTCTATCTAAAGAGTCAAATCCTGTCCTTTTTTCCTCCCTACATAAAAGTTGCACTCATATTCATAACAACAGAAGAAAAAAACCACAGTTGCTTCATAACACTGGACACAGTTTTCCAGAAACAAGATAGCAATTACTCAGAAATGCTATGGAAAACATTAATCACAGAGTAACTTGCTATTTACATTAAAGATGCAGCCTCTAAAATTAATTTTTAAATTAAAAAAAAAAAAGCTTTTTTTTAATCATAGGACAGTTTTGTCAATAACGTGAAGTCTCTGTTCTTTGCTTTTTGTCCAGCATTTCTTTTGAGATATATATCTATAAATCTACAGATATACATCTGAGAGAGATGTATCAAAAGTTAAAACATGTCTGGATGGAGAGACCGGCAAATTTTATCTGAAACTACATTTACAGTAGACAAACCCCCAAAGAAAAAAATGCCGGAATGACATATTTGAATGAAATGACATTCCCTGTCCATGATCCACGCAGGAACCCAAGTGCCTCAGTCCACAGATGCAGTACCAGTGCAGGTTCCCCAGTGCCACCAGGTTGACGCACCTCGTGGGAGGCAGTGGTTTCCATCCCCTGGAGACTGCCAGGACAGGTGCAGAGCAGGGTCAGCGGTGGTGATGTGGAGAGATGTCACCCTCCGTGTGGGCTATACCTGGGATCCCAGTCCCTTGGCAGTCAGTGCAAGCCACTCCTGTTGAAGCCAGTGGGAGCTGGATGAATCCCCAGGGCGGCAGCAGGCTCTGAGGGCAGGAAAGCAGGATGAGGCATTGCTGATGCTCCAACGCAGTCCCAGCATGGCCATCAATTGCCCATCAGCTCTGCTCTCACTAGGCTCTACAAAAGGAGTCACTGCTGTCGTGCTTCTTCCACGGAACAGCAGTTGGAGCAAACAGGAACTATTGAGCCCCATAGCACTTCTTATTCTTACACATGCAGGATGCTAGTGGCCAACCAGTTCCAGTTCAGAACCAGGAAAATCCAGCTGGGGGATGTGCCTGCTAACAGAGCAAAGACAGTCTGTGCTTCCATCAGTCAGCACTCAGCTGCCCAGGCGCCACTGTCTCTCGTCAAAACCAGTGCAAATTCACAGGAAAAAGAATGTCCGCATCGAGAGGGTAAAAACCCTTCCTCGTGTTCAAGAAAGGTACAAGCATTTACCCAGCATCTCTATCAAATATCGTAGAAAAGGTTACACAAAAATATTTAAATATATGGATACAGATACATAGGTATTACACTTGCATAAAATATGTATATTCAAAACCCTTTGGGCAGTTTCACATTTAGCTGAAAATGTATGCTTTAGAAATATGAACGATTTTCTACTCTTTTCTAGTTTAAGTAGGAGGGGGAGGGGAAAGAAGCATCAGCCTTATTAATACTGAATGCTAAGTGCAGAAGTTTAGCTGTAGCTGTAGGGTTTTGAAGCAATTGATTTGACAGAACCTCCAAGCATAAACTCTGTTTTAAAAATCCACATCTATTCCCTAGATTGCTTATTGTTTCATGAAAATGAAGACCTACGTGTCCTGCTTCTATCAGCTAGATCTCCTGAGACCATTCAATTAAACCTCATAAGCTTGCAATACCTCTAGATAGGGCTGTGAACTGGGAATATGCATGAACCTTATTGCAGTAATTCTGTGTGATATTAGGAATTTACAACTTCTCATATCTTGTCTAATTTAACTTTAGAAATAAAAAACCTTAAATGACACCACAAGAAGCTCACAGTTCTGCAAAAATTAAAGTCAGTATGAAATTTTACTAATAGACCATATAATTTACACAGATTTACATAAATACAGAGATATTAAAATATTAAATCAAAGCTAATTAACAAAGGATAGAGTTTTACATGATAATATTTTAACTCTAGTCACACTTTCGCAACTACTTTCAGTGGCATGAGATTATATAAATAATACATATACCTGTATATCCATTATATATATATAAAGATATATATATCTATCTCTCCATCCTTCTTTTTTTCTTCAAAAATAGGGCAATTTTATAACTGCAATGAGATGTGACAAGCAGTACACTTCTGGGGAATTATTGCATGCCTTGAGTGCATAAGGCAGAAGAAAGAGTATCTGACTTCAGACACTAAAGTAGTGGAATCATCAACCAGAAATGCACTGGAGTGATTTGGAACATCTTATTGCTTTTATAAAACTCACAATTATACACTGTTGGTTTGGGATGGGGGGAGGTTGACGGGGGAAGGAGTGGGGGGCGGGGGTGGTTTAAAGGCACAAAATAAAGGGGAAAGTAATACCTCTCTATTTAGTGAAGATCAACAGTCAGGAAGCTCCATCAGTGCTCACTGAACACTCCTCACTGTCCTAAATCTATTCCCTGTGGTGCAACACTGTGCCGCAGTTGCATAAGGAGGTTAAACACAAAAGTTCATGCATCCTTTATTAGGGGAAACAAAACAAAGCCAATTTCCTTGCCCAGCAACAACGAAGTACCCATTATCAGCAAGAGCCAGCGATGTGCAAACACCCCTCGATCAGTCAGCTCACCACACTAACCTCAGCGGGTGGAGCGGCTCCTTGGGCTCCCTGGTACAGCTCTTCCCTAAAGCGATGGAGGCACAGATCCAAACTTAACAGCAGTTTCCCATCACACCAGGAAAGATCAGGAAGCGAGAAAACTGGGTAACAGAAATACTGCCCTGAAATTTCTGCATTTTGGGGGTATTATGGGAGTATGGGGGACTCCTGCAGCTCTCTTTCCCAGTTTTAAATTGGTCGATGACATTCACTCACAGATTACGGCTCCAGACCTCCTGGTCTATGTGTCTGGGATTTCTTTAGACAGCCACCCTGGCAGACAGAGCATGTTAGAGAAAAAATACAAAGGATACAGAATATTAAAAACTGTGGACTATTACTATATCCTCAAATCACTTTAAATTATGGAACAGAAAGGAAAAAAAAATATATATATCCCTCGGGATCACTTCTTCTCTGCTGTAATTTTTAGATGTTAGCATGCACAGTAGAGGGCTGCCTCTGCTACATGTTTCAAAGTTTGGATACGGCACGCTGTTAAGGCACCTTCAAGTAATGATCATTGATTAAATCACTAAGCAAAAACGCATTTTCTGTAAACCACACTGCGTCCTCCAACACACCCAGTACCAGCAGCCACTCACATCCACCATCCAGGGACAACAAAACTCTCTGTGCTTGCTGGGGATAAACTACACCACTTCTAAGCAGTCACTTCAAAAATAATTATCTGCCAGGGTTCGGGAGTGGACGTTTTGCACAACTGCATTATTTGCTTCCCAAGAGAGGAAACACAATAAAATTAAGTGTTGTCTGTACCTAATTGTCTACAAGATTAGGAGGGTTGGAAATACATATCAGCCTAAAAAAGTAGAAGCAAGATCTGTACTGCTGCAGGATTCCTTACAAAGCTGTATAGGCAGGCATTCAGTGCAGGGTGCCTGGAGCAGAACTGGATTGTTTCAGGACCAACAGCAGGTACAAAGACAACCTCCCCTGGAGGGCACAGGCAAGTTACTGCACATTACCTCTCCTTTCCATACAGAACGCTACTGGGCTTGGGTTTCACGGTTCATGGCATGGGGAAGGGGGTGGTGCTCAAGATGAAGGGAGCTGATGGGAGAGGAAAGCTCAGGCTCCACTATGCAGTTGACTCCATCCCCCAGATAGTGAGTGGGTGCTGCAGCTGGGGGCACAGGGCCATGGGGTCAGAGGGTGCTTGCAGTTAAGCCCAACTAGGGATGGTCATTTCTACACCAAGCAATATCCAGTTCTGGAAAGGAGTGAGAGGGCGGGGAGGAGTGAGAGGGGCATAGATCCCAGCACAAAAGGAGAGACCACAGTGTACCATCAGTCTGCTCTGAGATGACAGAAGGGTCCCAAGGCACCCACCAGACCTGCCTCTCCCCCCACACCCCAACCCACACCATGTAACAGTGATACAGGGTGCAGTGGGAATCCCAAGAGCATGGGAAACCCAATTATCCCTGTACATGGGGTAATGATGTCCAGAGAAAAGGGACCCCCTACCCCTGACCCCGCCGTGCGGGTGGATGACTTGATATTTAGTAGCTGTGTGCAGCTCCTTCTCCAGCAAAAAGATGCATCCTTTCCTCAGACAGTCAATGAGAAACGCAATGTGATCTGTCATGCGCTTGGATCATGGGCTTGTTCGTTCGTCTGAATTAGCAATGTTTTCTTCTTCTTCGGGGACTAGAATAATCACTCAGATATTTACAAACATCAATCAGTGCCTTCGCGAGGTCTCCCCCAAACCATCATGACAAGATCACCGTCTGCAGGAGCCCCGCGCCAGCTGTGTCCAAACAAGCCTGTGCTTGCTGAGAGCTGGGGGCTGCCGAGGCAGAGGAGCGCTGGATCTCCGAGTCCTGGGGGGGTCTTCCCAGCCGGCTGTCTCTTCCTTGGGGTGCCTCTCCCTGCACCACTGTCCCGGGGTGCTGGCTGCTGCTATTGCTGCTGCGGGCACAGTGGTCCCGTTCATACTCCTCCTGAGCCCTTTGCATTTTCCGCTTCTTCATCTTCCTCTTGTGGATGTGGAAGGTGGTGAGGGAGAGGAGGATCAGGCAGAAGATGAGGGTGACCAGGACAATTAAAACCAGGGTGGATGAGAAGGACTGAAAGAGTTGACCCACTTGCGTGATGCAGGTGCTGCTGGTATTTAAGGTGGCAGATGTCCTGTTCAGAAGACAAGGCGGCAGGGACAGTCTCAACTCTCTGGAGAGCTTGGCACTCATTGAGGAGGCTACGGAAGATGAGGATCTTCCTCCCCTCTCTGAAGACGTCTAAATTTCCGTCGGTGCCGGGCTGCTGGCGGGCGCTCGCTGGAAATGCCCGGGATGCTGGCGGCTCAGGCTCCCGCTCGCTCTGAAGTACCCGAGCAGCCTGCAAAGGGAGCCGGACACATCAGCGCCCCGAGGCACCCACCCTGCGCAGCTCCCCCCGCCCCAAACCCGGCTGCGGCAGCCGGCGCCCTGCGCCCCGCCACGGCCCCGCTCCGAGCTGGCTCTCGGCTGGGCGGCCGAGGGTGCCGGGACGGGGCACTCCGACTCCGCAAATCCCCGCACCGCGGGCAGCACCGCCCGGCCGCTCCCCAACTAGTTGCCGCGGGAGAGGATGCGAGGGAGCGGCGGGCGGTGCCAGAGCCCGGCTCCGCGCTGCCGGAGCCGAGCGGGTCGTGCCCCGCCGTGCCGGTGCCGCCGCCCGCCCCGCACCGCCCTTACCTGCGCGGCGAGGGAGCGCCCGGGCGCCGCGGGCGCTGGGGGCTGCGGCAGCGCGGAGTGAGCGCAGAAGCGGAGCGGAGCCACCGCCGCTTCGGGAGCGCCGCCCGCAGCTGCAGCCGCCCCGGCCGCTGACGTCAGGGCCCGGCCCGCCGGCCGCCGCCCCGCACGGCCCCGCGGCACCGGCACCGCCCGCGGCCCGGCCCGCCGCCGCGCCCTCCGCCCCCCGCGGCTCCCACGGCCTCCCAGCCCTCCTCCGTGCCCAGCTCCGCAGCCCCTTACCCCAACACGCACCGCCGTACGCGCCGGCCGCAGCAGCCCCTCGCCCCTGGCCGCAGCCGTGCAGAGGCGCCGTGGCCGGAGCGCCCGCACCGAGGCACCGCGGCTGCCCGCGCCCCACCCGCACCGCACCGCGCCCGGGCGCCGAGCTCCCGCCGGCACCAAACCCGTCCTTGCCCGGGGAGGCTGGCGTGAATCTGTGAGAGCGAAGCAGCGCCAGGGACTCTTGGTGGGAATATGTGTGAAAACTTGCCTTACCGAGGCTTTAGTGCAACGCGGGCATTTTTGTCGAGAACAAACAGGTACGAGCTGCCCATTATTGCACTTAAGCCAAAAATCGGATGATTTCTAAACATAAGAAAATCTGTTATTTGAAAAGTACTGTCAGAAGTGCTAACAGGACAGAAAAAATAAGTACCATTAGGATGGAGCTCTTTCCATTTCCAAAAGGAACAAACTTGTGGTAGTGTCTGGCAACATGGGACAAGATCTGATGGACAGGAGGTTCCGTCAGTCCCATGTTGTGTGCTCTAGACTAACCCCGTGTGCTCTAGGCTAACCCCATGTGCTAGAAGGAGAGTTGCTGTAAAGCTCTGTTGTAAGTAACAGGACTTTTAGGAAAAACAGAAAGTATCCATCCTTTCTAGTGGCTAAAGAGCCTGGAGGAAAATCTGTACAGGATAAGCCGTGACATGAGTTGGAAAAATTTTCAGTGAAGAGCAAAGATCCATTAGATCTGCTGACCCTGAGAGCCGAGAACCTTTCACAGAGGTGGACAGAAGCTGGCAAGCTGAGCATTTAAGCACTTTGCTGTTGCAAGGCAGATTTCTTCTGCACTGTCTTTGTCTCTGATAAATAAATGCACCACAGCTTGTGAAATTTGGCCAGGCACTATTAAACTCTGTGATTTTTCTGGAGAAAGATTTACACCATATGGAATGAGCTACATTCAAGTTGGGATAGTCCCAGTCATTTGCAAAGGGACTCCAACTTAATGCTTCCTCTAAAACCAGAGGAATAGAGGTTTCCATTACTCCTTCCCCTCCTCAGAATAATGCAACTTGATGCTGGAGAAGTGCAGCAGGGGAAGAAGGACATTGAGTCCAGTACTGAGAGACAAGCCCTTGCCCACTCATTTGCCCACTGCTGCTCTCACTCAGTCCCTCAGGTGCATAGCTGGTGTCATTGCCAAGACACACCTCCCCATGCAGTGGGATTGGACTTGGTGAGCATTGAAAGTCTGTTCCACCCCAAATGATTGTATAATTCTTTGATTCTCCACCCAGCATTCCTTCCACACATGTCCAACCCCTCTCACACACACATCTCCATAGCCTCACTGGCATTCTGCCTGCACTTTTTTTCTTTCTCCTTACCTTCTTCCAATGTGCACATCTGAAGTCTGCATTCATTCAGTGCTCTATACTCACTGCCTTAGAGGAGAAAACAACCACCCCAGGCGGAAACAGCACATCAATCCTTAGGCCTTTCCCTCCTTCCTCACACTATTCTTTGCAAAGCAGCAGCTGAATGGGAGGCTGCAAAATGGGTGAGGGGCCTGGGGACCACTCAGCGTGGCCTGTGCCACTGGAGAACACTTCTGATCCCACACAGAAGCAACCAAGGTATAAACCACTGTATCCTTTAGCCTAAACTGAAAGTGGGGAAAGGATAGCATTTAATCCCAAAAGCAGCAGTTGATCTGAGAATGCTGTTCAGAAGTTACCAGATGATTAGAAATCACTTTATTCATTTGTAATTCGTTTCAAACAACACCATAAGACTGGTCTTTTGCACAGAAAACAGTGTTAGGGGATATATTAAAGGTATGAAGATACTTTAAAATGTTAGCCCTGTTTATGGGAGAAATAACCAAATTGGGGATTGAATGAAGTTCAAAACCAAACAATTTACTAACCTGAGATGTGCTTATTGCAAAAGTGAATATCTAGATCTACTTATTTATTGAATTAGAATATATGACTATGTCTTCAGGTTTTATGTGTTGGGAGAGGCAACACAAAGCTACTGAAAGTTAAATTACCACAAATAAATTTGAAATCCTTTGTGTATTCATTTTACCTGTTGTCCATTGCCTTCAATTTCTCACACTATACCTTGCTTTTAGGATTAGAAAATAGTGAAAATGTGTCTTGTGTATTAGTATGATAATTATTCCAAGGTTTTTCCTAAACCTGAGAGAGTGAAGATGGTTCAGGGAAGTGGACAATGGTAGAGACCTCAGCAAATGTTTAACTCCCTCCCTAATGTCACAGCTCCTTCTCTGTGTGTTCATGTACAGTTTTTGCAGTATTTCTGCTTTAGCTAAAATAAATGAAAAGCAGAGATTGTTCTTGCTCTTTCTGGCAACTAATTTTACAATGTTTAATAGAGAGTCAGAAGAGAAGCATAGTAAACTAAAAGGGAAATAACTCTGCTGTGATTACACATACCTTGGCATTCTGGTTCATGCTGGCTGTGATCCAACCAAATGGATTCAAATACCCATGAGCAGAATACAGGAAGTTTCAGAAATCAGGAGGAAAAAAATCTGTGTTGTTATTGTGCATTATTCCCTTGCTCTGATTAACTGTTATAATTATATTTGAATATATAAATAAAAAAATACAGATAATGCGGTCATAAAAAGCCTTTACTTTGTCTGCCATGAAAATAAAGGGCATGATGTCTTCAAGAGTGCCCTCTTTCAAGAATAAATTGGTCATTAGTTATAGTGAATTCAAGCATATAAACAGTATGACAGTATGACATTTATGGGGATTAGGTTTCTTGCTCAAGCAGGATTGGTCATTGTGTGATAGAGGACATTATGGTAAGGGGATAGTTTTTGAATTTTGCAACAGGGTTTGTGCTCGTTAGAACCTCAATAATTCCCAGTTTTCACTTGATTCCCATTGTTAAGAAGCAGATAGCATACATACTTCCAAAGCCCACAAATGGACTTTCTTACATAAATTTTTTTTAGTCTATAATTAGAAAAGTTGTTCTTTCCATTACTAATTCCTCAATCCCTGTATTACAAGGTCCTTTTTTTGCTAAGGCAGTTGCCTAATGAGATAACCTCTGTGAGCAAAGGCTGTTCTAAGTAGCGGTTTGGTGGTTCAGGCCCTTGCCTATTAATAATCTTTCTTGGAAAAAAAAATACTGTCCCACCAGTGTTGAAATGTAGCACTTGATTGCATATAGAATAATGTATGATCCCTTTTTCACCAAGATTGATGTCATCATTTGCCAGCCAGACCAAGCACTCCATGAATGCCAATAACCCTGGTATTCATCTGCTATCTCCCCATGGGATTAAGGCCATCTGTGTAGTCTTTCAGGACTTTACATACTCCCACTATAATAGGTGAAACCCAGTGATCTAAACATGGTTTGAAATCCTAATACTGTAGATAGAATGGATTTTACAACCAAAATAAAATAATTTTTTGTTTCATATGCTCTGGTAGGTCAGCTAAGATCCTGCAAAGATACTAGAAGTGTCCTTCAGAGATTCTGAGCTGGAGTAGCTCTACTGTGGCTGACAATTCTGCTTCCCAGGCTACCCATCTCAGAAGCAGATATTCTTTTTCTTTCGTTCCCCCACATATTTTAGAAGAAGGTAGTCTGGGTGATATGGAGTCACAATTATTTCAGTTTCAGGAGATGATTCTTTATGAAGCTTAAGGACAATTTTACATATTCATTTTCTATTCTTACTTTTGAAAAATATTCTTGTACTGGTGAAGAAGAAACCTCCCACATGTGATGGTGAGAATTTAAAAAAGAAAAAAAAAAAGGATGCATGTGATGGCAACCAAGGAAGGTTACTAGGCTTTTGCTGAATTCAACAGAGTGTTAAATGGTACTAGGAGTAGAACATAGGTCCAGACTATGAAGAAATAAGTAGACAACCTTGAGCTTGCCTGACCAAGTACACAGATCTAATTATAACATCAGAATTCTACAGCTGCACGTGCATGCATCTACTAATGCAAAGTGGATCTGAGTAAAATATTGTGAAGGGAGAAAAGAAGGACAGTATTTTAACTGTAACTATGCACCAAAAATGCAGTAAATTTACTTTATTCATTAGCCAATACATTTTAGAACAGCACGGTCAGAGTAATGAACTTCCACATTTAATCTTTTTGCTTTTCTTAATAGTTTGCAAAGTTTTCAGGGAATTCAGAGGAGCAGACTTTGATTATATTTTTAGAGAACATGGCTACTGGTTGGTGAAACATCAACTAACTGTATCAGTAGGTATCACCGAGAGAGAAAAAAGAAACTTGCTTAGTTAGACTGGAATGAGGTTTAAGCATAATAATTCACAATCTAAATCTGATTGCATGTTAACAGACCCTCACATGCTTCCCCTAACACAGTTTGAATGCATTTCAGAGCTAATTCCACACAAGAGTCACTCCAGCCTTTAATATGGAATAAAGCACTTGTTCAGTCAAACTCATCCTCCAGCCCTGGAGGATGGTGGGCTCCTGCAGCCTCAAGCCTGCCTCTCTTTTGTGTGACCCAGGGCACACTGCCATCCCTCCAGGGGATGGGTGGTAAGGGGGAACCTCCAAGTGAGAAAAAGAAACAACCACACTTTCCATAGGTCATCCCATGGGCCAAAGGCAGAACAGTCCTCACATGTGCTCCTGTGATCCATATGTATATTTACAGAGTAGAACAGCAACGCTATGAAAAGGGACACTTTGGATAACAGTCTGGCAGCTGCTGTCTGCAGGCAGAAGGCTGGAGAGTGAAGGGACTTGAATTTGGGTCTTTCAGCTCCAGGCAGCACATCTCAGGCTGAGACAGGAGATTTTCTTGTTCATTCCGTGCACATAACAGCCCTCCTGCTCCCCGTTATGTCCTGGCTTTGTTCCAGCGAGGAAATCTAAGAAAGCTGGGAAAGTGTAATGGATGACAAAGCCATTTACCTCTAGCTCTACTAGAAAAAATCCATGCTCAGTCAACTCCAGCTCGCTGTGCTGTTCATCAGCAATGAACATAGCTCAAATTTTGCCCAGGGCCTTTTATAATTTTTTTTATCAACTACTGTGTGATGAAGAAAGTTAACAGCACTCATTATTATTCTGCTCTGCTGTTATCTCCTGGGCCCTGAACATCCAAGGGACCTTGGTTTTATTCTCACCTTTCCACTACTGCAATAATAAAAGAAACCCTGATACTGGCTGCTGGAAATGCATTTTTCTTGCATTGTTGCATAGCTGAAGGTCTTTGTGAACAGCCTTGTTCTTTCCATTTGTCTGTCACCCTGCCTGTAGCCAGGATTTTAACCACTTCTCTTACAGAAATTTGAATTAAGTTTAGAAATTTATTTAAAAATAAAACTAATTTTTACTAGCTTTATAGCACTTCATGTTTTTTTCTTCTGAGGCTGTAGTTTGAGATGGGGAGTGAGAATATTAATTTTTAGTTAGAGTATCATCCCAAAACATCTTAAGCACAAAATTTCTTTATTATTCTTTGTTTTTTCTATAATGCCCATATTTTCTAAACTAGGACCAGAAATGTGAAGGTCTTACTCTATGAGGTGCTGTGCCCTGTAGTCAAATCCAACCCAGGATACAAGCACCTGCTCACAGGAAAGGTAAAATGAAGTATGTCATTGATTGCCTGTTGGATTGGATCAAGCACCTTGCAGCAACAGCCCCTCACAGGTGCTTCTTCCTAAAAACCCATGGGGTAAATGGAGCTGCCCAAGCTGCAAAGCTGATGGTCTCTTCCATGCTAAGAGCCCTCCATCTTATGAGCTGTATGATCACCTTTTAAAACAGAAAAGGCTCTGACAGACAAATGAGCTCAAGGTTTTCCCTTCTTTGTTCCTGGCGTTTACCTGATACCGTCTATGATGTGTTTGTGAATAATCCTTTTGTACAAAAATAGCATTGTTACAGAGGTGCTTAATTTACCAGTGCTAATCAGCAAGAAAGCAGTTGTTTACTGTGATTTCATTTTAAACTTGCTTCACCACTGTGTTTATTAGGTTCTACTGGAGAACCATGTAATCTCTTATTACTGGGCTCTTTGGTTTTCTCTCTGTATCTTTCTGCTAAGTTTTATTGTACTCTTTGCCATGTCATGTCTGAAATTAGACTGAAAACACATTGGGAAAGCAACTGAATGATCTGATTTTAATCAAGAGGTGCTCTGAGAGAACATAAAACTCTCTCCCAAATAAAATAAAACCAACTGCAGCATCTGGAAATAAGGAGAAAATATCAATGCAATAAACACTCAACAAAGTTGGCCAGTTTTTTTAAAGCTCTACAGGAACATGTTTGGATGCAGTAATGTCCTTGCATGATAGCAGGAGGCTGATTAGCTGTTTTGTACTCAAAGAAAGTATTGATACCATAACTTTTCTTTGTGTGCTTAGGTAAGACTACTCCAAAGAATCCTGTTTCCTACTTCTTCTGACCTTCATATTTCAGTGGTTAAAATTAGGTCTCTAAATCATTGCTGTGATACAAATATTTTTCCTCGCTTTGAGGAGCCCAGGAATAAAGTTTAGCTAATCTACCTTTCACCTCCTTTGTGGGTCACTCTGGAGTAGCATCAGTGTAAAAAGGGAAAGACTGGAAAGCAAAGGGAAAATTGAGTTGACAGAACAGGGAAGACTGAGTTTACAGAATGGGAGGAAATTGGCAAAACTTAACATTTTTATGGATGAATGTGTTTTGTAGAACTAAGAAGTACAGGTGGAACATAGGAGTTACAGTGTAGAAGAGATAACGATAAATAGCCGTTATTTGAGGAGCAACATGTAACAGTGAGAAGATAGATTTCAAGAAATTGGAATTACATAACTGAAAATTATACAACATAAAAATAATTTGTCATTTCAATCATAGGCCTATACAGACATAGTGCAATATGTGGTTTCAGCTGCTCTAGTTAGAGAAATATGTTATAATTCTTACAAGAATACACATTTAACAATTCCATAAACTGTGATAGCATGAATAAACAGAGAAATGTTATAGTATTTCTCAGATAGGTACGCAGGTATCATCTGCCACTTTCAATCCTATGTCTGTCATATTTACTCCACAAGTTTGAGGAAGAGTTGGACATTTACCACAACGTGTGTGTTAAAGTAGGGCATAAATTCTCAGGAACAAGTATCAGGAGAATAGTATGTCTTCCTAATGAGGGGAAATGTAGAAACACAGCTGAGATAGGATAAAAAGCTATATTACAAGAAGTCTTTTAGGAAAAGAATAATGAAGGGAAGGGAAGGGAAGGGAAGGGAAGGGAAGGGAAGGGAAGGGAAGGGAAGGGAAGGGAAGGGAAGGGAAGGGAAGGGAAGGGAAGGGAAGGGAAGGGAAGGGAAGGGAAGGGAAGGGAAGGGAAGGGAAGGGAAGGGATATACTGTAACTTGTCCAATAAAGTGATTGGGAGACATGGAAATCTCCCATGAGAACAAATATTGGGAATTGTAATCTTGTTAGTACAGAAAACTATGAAACAAATTGCACAGCTAAGCTTTCTTCTCCATGGTTGTCAGGTATATAAAGGCTGTGTACATGAGTGCTGCATCCACAAAATAAAGCATTCAAATCACCTTGAAAGAGATCTTTGAAACCAACAAGCATTTTTTGTTCTATAATTGGGGCAAGTAGAAGGGAGAAAAGTGGGCTTTGTATTTTTGAGGGATCTACTCTCTTGGAAAGGTAGACCTTTAAGGCAGTATGTATTTCTATGGTAATTCACCAAGAACCAAGTTTTCCACCTGTAGGCAAACAGACCACTGACAGAGGACAAGACTTTTACAGTGTAGTTAAAGGAATGACAAAGATATCCTGAAATTTGTTATTTAAAAGAAGAAGGAGGAGGAAAAGGATAATGAATAAGGAAGAAAAAGGGCAATCCACTATGCCTAAACAATCATGTTGTAATAGTGAGTGTCTTACAGTTCTTTTATGGGAGGACCATGCTTTCACTTCTCAGGGCATCTTCAGTTTCTCACAGGACTGCACCTTGTGGTCTTCCGAGTAACCACTTGAAAATCTTTATTTTTCTATTGGATTTCTTATGACATTTGATGACAGAGAAACAAAGGAGTGGGGTGCTGTCAAGTGAGATTTTCTGAAGCTAAGCTACCTATTTTTGAGCCAATGAAATGGTTAGATTGCCTTTCCAGATTAAAACAGTCCTGGAAAATGAGAAAATTGTATTAACTGTCTTGTTTCAACTGAACACATTTGTGTATTTCATAACAACTAAAATGTTCTGACTAAAAAAAAAAAAAGACAAGTGGCTATAACTTAATTTAGTAATTGCATATGGTATTTTCACATTAAAAGAAAAGACTAATTAATAACAACTGTCATTTAAAACCCAGTACTTTACAGAAGTACATTTCTCCATAGATTTCCATCATGGTTTTTACTATGACTAGATTAGGACACAATATCAATACCTAAATACTTCATAGCTTGATAGACTAAGCTTCAGTTGGGCTGTTGCAGTCTATTATGCAAATTAATAATATTAAAATGTATTGATATGTATTTAATTGGAAGATGGCAGCATCTCTTATTAGCTACTTAAACTGAGACCAACAGCTAAAAAATATCAGCAGGAAAGCTATACAAACAAAACTCTTGCAAATCAAAAGAATCATGCTTATTTGCTGAGATCTTACACTGAACAAAATCACTTCAACCCACAAATAGCAATCATGTTAGTGAGTAATTAAAGCAAGGGACAAAGTCAGGACTACAATATTCTATTTCCAATTCAGCTACTGACTCACAATGTGATTTTGCTCATTTTCCACCTATAAAATGGAAGATGTGATAATGATAATGACAGGGATAATAATGCCTACATAAAAGAAGTGCTAGGAGTCTTAATGTTTGAAAAAAGCTTTGAGATAGAGCTGCTATATAAACACAGATTATAATTAACAGGGGACTACAAGCTTGCACAGTTGGTGCATTCTTTGGGCTTTCAGAAGTAAAGATAGGTGAACTCTGTGTATCTGAGATACCACGAGTCCTCTGTTGTTAAGAGCTTATTTGGGAAATTATGTTTCACAGCTGCCATTACACTGTATTGGAGCCAGGCTTTTAAGAGGACCTAACTATTTTCCAGTCATTAACACAAGAAACTTTAAAGGCAGTTCAAAATAATCTCATCACTGTGACTACTGGCTACAGCTTGTCTTATTGTATTCTCTTCTTAGTAGATATGTGTAACAGTGCATTTATATGAAGGACAGGAGAACACGAGCACATGAGGAAGGAGAAGAGTTTCAGTGCCTTAGTGAATGCTGAGTGCCTGAGGCATAGGTGAGCTTGGAGATTTTCTTATACTATAAATCCATGCTGCCAAAGTCTCTGAAAATGGTCAAACAAACCCCAACAATCATTTTCCTGACCAGTTCAGACATCTGCTCTGAGCACAGTGATTTTCTTCTGTTGTTGAAAGCCTTTGAAAATAATGGGTTGCATTAGAACGGAAACCTAGTAAAAATATGAATAAGATACTTTGGAAAGGTGAAGTCTCCCTTGCTGAAAGGCCAATCAAACAGTAGCTTTGGAAAGATAATACACTCAACAAAAGTTACAATAATAATGAGAAGCAGGTGTATAGATTATAGAACTTTGTAGGGCACAGCATAGTATGACTCTGTAAAATAAGTCAAAGGCACCTGCAAAGGTACATTGGTCTCTTTTTCTTATATAATCAATTATATGTTTTTAACAAATTAAATCAGCTTAAAAAAGAACAGTCTGTAAGTAATCTTTGTGTGGAAACAAATGATTAGTGCAGAGGAGCAGCAAAAGCATCTTTTAATAGCTTGTTTTGTAGGGAAAAAAATTATAGATTTGTGTAAGGCTGGCAGACTACAGGAACTATGAAGTGATTATAAAGGGGTATTTTAGGTATACACTTTTCTGAAAGATATTCCAGTGCATAACATTACAAATCCATTTATATTTCCCCCAAAACATGGAAATCTCTCAAACCATCTTGAAATGTAAAATCTTCTAAGTAAAGGCTGTAAGAAAATGGATCTTCTCAGCTAGTTATGTTTTATTATCATTAATTAGGTTACAACCTTAGAAGTCCTCATCAAGTCAATATCATGATGCTGTGTCACGAGACATTAAAGAGAGATCATACTTTGCAAGAGCACAGTTTGATTAAAGAGCCAACAATGTAAAGGGATTGAGCTAAGGCCACAGAAAGGGTCAGTGGCAGAAGAAGAGCAGCCCCTGGATTGCAGCATTTGCAATGTACACATGGAACATGAAGACAATGCTTCCAGCATAAATTGGTAGGCCATTGCAAACTTAGAAGAGCTTATAAAGCTGTAAATATCTTGCATCCAGTTTGGCTGCCCTGCCATGTTAGCTTTCGTTGCCCCACTTATCTCTGTTTAGCCAGGTCTCTGGAGCAGCATCCTCCTTATTCATATCTCTGTTTTGTTGTTTACCATTTCAGAGTTGGAGAACAGTTGGCTGGTGACAGGAATAAATAACCACAGGGTCCCAAGAAGAGTTACAGGGAAGAAAGAACAAGATGGGCATGAACCATCAGTGTTGCAAGATTTCTTACTGCTGAAAGAGTTCGTTTTGTGACAAAGAGTCCAAAAAATTCTCAGACTTCTGTGGAAGCAAAAAACCACAGAATGCTGCAGCTTTCCTATAAAAAAAAAATGAAATAAATGATCATATGTCACTGAATAAGAAAGATTGGGAGGAAATGCATTTAATAAAGATTCTATTCTGCCTTTTAGTCTTTCCTGAACTTCTATCTGAAATGCTCAGCACTGTTTTCAGCAATAGCCTAGATACTGCATGCGTGAGGGTTGTTTTTTCTGTTCTTAATTGGGCAGAAAGTATGGTGCATCTCTGATTTGTTAGTCACATTACTGGGGAGCAGGAACTCGGGAGAGATTTCTGAGGACAGCAAGTGGGATAAACCCAGGCAGAACTGACATAAATCATGAAATGTAAAACACAGAACTTCCGTGGATGGAAAAGAGCCATTTGTGCTCTTGTACTAAACACAATGTTTGCCAAGATTTTTGCCCATGGAACACTGAGAACTGTGGAAAAATGCAGGGACCTCAAATCCACCACGATAAGAGCAACAATTCCTTTATTTGTACCTGTGATAAGGGTTCACATCATTTGCCCCTAAGAACCCCTTAGCCACTTTTGTTTTTCTACATTAAAATAACTTTGATGGGCATTGCTTGCAATAAGAAGGAAATTGTTTCTTTGCTTTCGGAAGTGTTCCAAAACCACAAAGGAGAGTTGCAATGAAGGCTTTAGAGACTGTGTTTAGGCTGTGTCCAATGGTTGTTTCATGCTGTATTGATCCTGGCACTGCTCTTCTCAGCTTAGAAAATTTTAGATTTCCTATTTTTCAGCCTCATTTTGCCATGACCCTCCCAAGGAAAGCTGAGTAGGAGGCACAGAAATGTGAGTGTCAATGGAGAGTGTTCATTTGTGAGGGTAGCTGGGCAACTTCCAAATGAGCAATATTTTATGAGATTTTATATATTTTATTTAAATTATTTAATAATATTTCAATAAAAATAGTAAATATTTTATGAAAAAAAGCCTTACAGATGTTTCACTGCCCCTTCTTTTTATCCAGGCTGGTGCTCTCCTTTTGCCTTGCCACAGCTCAGTCATTAATACTCGTCTTGCTTCAAGCTCCATTCACTTTCTTCATATTTGTTTTGCTTCAAGCTTCATTCACATTCTTCCTGGCATCCTCAGCAGGCAGCTGGCCTTTCTGCTTCCATCCTCTTTTTCAGTGTCACTGCTAAGTCTCCCCAGGAGTTTCCAGGCCCTGTGTCTGATCCCAAGTCCCTGTAATGGGAATGGGAGAGCATTATAGACTGAATGTGTGATGTGTCCATCAATGGATCTCACACATACTTCAGTGATAATCTTTCCATTCTGGAAAGCCTAGGACATACTTCAGATTTGAGCTGTAGAGGAATGAGGTCTGTGGTTCCAAGACAGTGGAGTCAGGATGTGGGGAACACAATTCATGTAAATGGCATATATGCACGCAAGAGAATTTCCACAGCTGAACAATGCATACATGGTATTTTATATATGGTTTGGTGTAGGTGAAAAATGTCCTGAAGTTCAAGAAGAAGCACTGAAAGCATTAGCTACACAATTTCAGATTCCCATGGTGGCTGTCTGAAATACATTCTTAGCTTCTTGTTGGGTATCAGTGCCAGCTGCCTGAGGGGCTGCTGAGCCTCCAGTGCTGCTCTTGCACTTTTAATTACCATTGCCACCACAGAAAAACTATTTGGCATATTACTGCATAAGTGACTAAAGACTCCAAAATTGTTCACACATTTATTCTTCAAATCTAGCAACTTTCTTTATTGTGTGAAAACGAAGGTATTTCTCCTATTTTTAGCTCTTTGCAAATGTGTTCTGGAGATCTATTCTGGCCTGGGCTTTCTTCCCTCAGTGACCCTCTCTGGCTTCTAGTCATTGCCCTGCAACAATATCAGGATTCCAAATGAGCAAATGAACACAGTTCTCACCACCATATTCTAGTTTCTCTGTCTTTGGTTTGCACTGCCTGCTCATCCCTCATATCCTACGCATAAGGCAGATTTCTCAGCATCTTCAACTCACTTCCTTTACGGATGGTATTTCTCAGGTTGTCAGTTCCACATCATCTCCAAATCTGCACATCTTGTTCTACATTTCCTTCTGTAAGATAACCGCTACCTCCTATATATAGCAGAAACAGAACAGGCTCAACATATTGCCACTTGTCACTCGTATCCCACTGTCTCTCTCTACCCCTCTGTCCCATTTGCCATCTCTGGTTTCTGTTAGCAAACCAACTGAGCATTTCATCACCAGTGTTCCTTTGTTAACCTTACAGATTACTCTCTCAGTGGGCACTGAAAGCTATCCAGAAGTCCTTGTGAAGGATGCCCACACATTCACCCTGTTTGGTTCCCATTTTCTTCACTTGGGCGAGATGAGCCAACATGGCCAAGTTTGAACTTCTTTTTTTCTGCCTGTGATGAGAGTCTCTAACAAAACTGTGCCTGTCCAAGTGTTCAATATTTGTCCCTCACCAGCTTTGCCGAGTCTTAGAGTAAAAGCTAGAAAAAGGTTCTGCATTTACAATTTCTTTGGTTTTTTTTTTTTTTCAATTTTAGAAACCAAAGTAGATATCTGTTCTCTAAGTGCAATAGGCTCAATCTTCAGTTGGCATCAAATCAATAGAGCTACACAGTTTCTAGCCCAGTAGAAGTTTTCTGTCTTCAGCTTCTAGTACACCTATCACTGCATAATCTGAGATCTGTGAGCAGTTCATGTCACTTTAACAGGTACCACTTGTTACTGAGCATGCACATGCTCACTGCTGAGCTGAAATCCAACATGCACCAGCTTTGGTTCTGTGAAGGTGGTTTAAGTTACCACATTTTTTATCTTACAGCCAGGAAGGGCTAAGAGCATGCACCCACACACTTATGAAGCCTCATCATATGAACGGTAATTTATTAGGTGGCAGGACCCAGTCACTTTCAGTACCTATATTTTATAAGCAAACTATTCTGTCTCTTCTATTTCCATTGGGAAGTTTAAGGTCTGTACCAAAGTGCCCTCTTGGAGTTTTGTTTGAGTCTCACTGTGTTTCTGATCCTTCAGCCTTCATGAACTTTTACTACCGCAGGCTTCTTGAAGCACACATAGCAGACAGCATAAATCTTCTGTTCTGCTTTGGTTTAAATATACTCCTCTCATCTGCTTTCTTAGTAAAACCTTTTACCTTTGGGTACTGGAAGATACAAATGAGCACCTCTCTCTGAAGTGTCAATGTCTGTGCTTGGCTGTGCTGCCGAGATGACAGGAGCAGGACAGGTTTGTTTCCTTTTCTGTCTGCAAATGTCAGCGATTCCACAGGCAATTGTCTATAATGGAATTACAGAACACATCCACTGTGTGTCGATAAACACATTTACTTAGATTACATGTTTTTGCTTATTGTAGGTGAGCACTTACTTTCTCCCAGTAAGAGAGAACAGGATAGTACAGGAACCCTCCTCTGCACCTTCTCTGCTCCACCAGCAAGTCTGGAGGAAACTGCTTGGGAAATATTTTGATGAACACATTTTGGATGCCCAGAGAATGTAATAGAAACAGGATCTTCATGATGGTGAGGCAAGTCAGACCATACCCTACAGCAGAGTGAGGTAGGGGGACACGGTTTGGCCTCTCCTGACCTTGCTGGAGACAAACTTGGTTTCATGCCTCTCAGTGTGAGAGTTGTCCACTCAGAGCAGAGCCTGAGCACCATCTCCAGATACAGCAGAGGGACAAATGGTTGAACAAGCACCAGCTCTGCTCAGATCTACATTTCCAGCAAGCTTAAGCTGTGGACCACTTACTGTGCTCCCTGCTACAGGATTTTCACCTTCCTTGTTCTGGGAATAATGTTAACTCCGCGGGTAATACTCTTGTCAATGTTGTGTTAGTCATTTTACCAGAAACCTTTTGCCCTTGTTCCTAGTCACCAGCTGGAACAAAAAAATCACTATTATATTTCAGAGGTTTGATGGGATTTACTAGGAAATACAATCATGTCAGGAGACCATGCTACCTGATTGTCTCTAAAGAATTTTTGGGATCTTCCTCTACACATGTACACTTGTGATCTCAATTACCTACATTTAAAGCAACTTCTGGAGGCTCTGAGTATTAACTCAGAGTCCTCTAGCTGTTTTCTTAGTTTTTTGAATCAGTGTCCATATTTGTGGGGCCTGAAATATTTTTACCACTTTTGTTTTCACTTCTAAATATAATTTGGAAGTTATTTCCAAATGTTTGTTTTATAAGCTGCTCTTATACACTCATCTTAAAACATATCCTATTTAATGCACTGTTGTTTATAACCTCTTTGGAAGCTGAAACCTCTATATATTTGCTGACCAAAATGCATTTCTTTCTGATGGTAAAATGCATATTGTTTTATGATGCTAGGATTACTGACATCTGTTTAGCTCTAAGCAACTAAGATCAAAGGAAGAATCAGATTCTTATTTGCACAACAAGAATAGCCAGGGCTATAACAGATAATGCTAACAACATTAGCAGGGGGTATCTTAAATGTCATGTCTTAAAACAATCTAGCTTTCAGAGATTAGAATGATATCAAAAGTGTGGGCTGTATAATCTGCCCACTGATAGCACTGATGTCTGAATCACATCTTCCCAGCTTTTTTTAGGATCCAGCTACCTCTCTGGAGAAAACAGCACATGCAAAAACACAGAAGCAGTGTGAGCTACTTCTGGTCTTGTTGCATTTGGCCCTCTACTCTGCAGTAAAACTACTTAGCTGGATATCTGCTAAGTGGAAAAATAGAGGGGCAGGAAACACTCCCAGGCAGACTTTCAGACTGAGGTAGGGTTTGTGCATGACTCTGTGTTTCGCCTGTAAGATTATTTTGCAAGGATGTCTGTGGTTAACATTCCCTGTGGCAGCAAAGAGAGTTTATTTCTGATTTGGGAGGAGCCCTTTGAACTACCAATTGATAATGCAAAGGAAATGTTATAGCCAGTTAGTTAACTTCCTCCAACCTTCGTTTCAATGCAGGGGAACATATCAGTGTTTGATCAGCCAAAAATTACACACCTTGAACTCAGATTCTGCTTTGATCTTGCTTTGATCATGCACTTCCCAGGAAAGAGGAACTTGCTTGCATTTAGGGTTTGAGTGCAGAATAAGGAAACAAACACAATGAACAGGGGGCAGACAACACGTTGTACTGATTCTAATTAGTAAGCAGTTCAGTTCAGATAAATATAAATATATATGTATAAATGTATATATATAGGTGTAAGTGAAAATAAACATATATAATTCGAAACACCATGGACATGAAAAAAGAGATATTTTCTAATATTTTTGAAATCTGTTGTAGTACTCTGCTTTGGCTTTTTGTTTTAAAGGCAATGGCATATTTAGAGAACACTGTTGCAGTGGGTTCTTTCCTTAGTTGTGTACCTCATCTTTCCCACATGAGGGTACAACTAAGCAAGATGTAAATTCACTTGTGGATGATCAAACTTTATAATGTGATGTAAAGCCATCCCCTTCTCCATCCTAGATGAAGCCACTGTTAAATGTGGCTTCTCAGCCTGTAGTTCTCAGTGAGCTCAGTAGTGTCTAACTGCATTTTTTGCTGTTATAGTTCCTATTTTGTGGAACACTAGGAAGAAAAAAATAATTTAGGAATACAACAGTGTTTTCCTGGTTGGATGGTGAGGTAAATAAGAAGCCATGCTTCGGAGAACACCTGCCATGTCTAGAACTCAAACCAAAATACAACAAATTCACAGGCACAGAACCCCAGCAAAACCCTTGTCCTTTTCCAGCTGCAGCTTGCACATCTGTGGACACCAGTGCAAAGCTTTGTTCAGCACCATGGAGCAAGAACAGCAACAAAACAGATGTGTAAGTTACTTACACTTCAAGTTAGTGAATTAGTTAAAAACCTAGTTTTTCAAAGTGAACCTTGATTTTTCAGGTGAGTACACAGATGAGTCCATAACATCTCACACTGGGATTCTAGGGCCTGTAGCCCTGGATGAACTTGCTCTCCAGGCCTTCTAATATTTATTTCTCTTCGGAGAGGAGAAAGGTGTACTTCTTCATGTGCTGAAGTTCAAACCAGTCGAGGGAGTCAACTGTGTCCCTTAGGAAACTTCACCTCTCCACCTCAAGGCAATCTAACTTTACTTTCTTAAATGTCTGGCTAACATCTTACACCAGAAATGAAATTGTGTTTGCAGATGTTTGGTGCTGGCCAAATGCACAGGACAGCAGAGGAACCGAGCAATCAGTAGTACTGCCCTTGTGGAAATGAAACTAGAAGTACAGTACCTGTGCTTAGTGTACCTTCCAAACTTGGACACAACTGCAGAATAAGTCAGAAAAAACTATGGGGCAATTCTAGGAGTGTTTAAACCAAGTATACCCTGATCATCTGATACAGGCACAAAGGCATAAGATAGTCATACTCTGGTAGCACATCCTTTGGGGACCTTTAATACTTCCTGACAAAAACCTATTGGCCATGAGAAAGAAGAGAAAAAAAAAGGAAAAAGAAAAAGAAAACAAAGATGATACAACTCATTCTTCCTGGATTCTCTTAAAGCTACTGTAACATTCGTCATAAATTATCTTGCAAAATCTTGAGATTTAGAAGCAGCAGTGATGGCTACATTCCACCACATCTCCTGCACCATCAAGTGGTTAGAATCACACACCACAGGTGTGTGGAGGTGCTAAGAGGGGAAGGAGACAGCTGTGCCTTTATCTGATCTCCTTCTGCCAATGCTGAACAGAAAAGCAAATGTGGCACTCTCTCAGCGTTCATGAAAGAATGAAGAAAGTTCTTACTAATTACAATGATATAACTTTAGCTCCTAGCCCTGGAAAAAGACAAAACAATAGAAAAAGTCTTCTTAAGAAATAGATACTTCATTTGCAGAGAATAATGCAATGATGAACAATAAGAGTTAAGATTTATAAAGACTAGATCTTGCCTGACAAAGATAATACTTTTTTATGGAATTACCAAATCAATGATGAGTGGAACAGAATAAATGCAATACTCTTGGATTTAAGCCATTTTTTTAAACAATTGGTCTGATCATCCTCTGCCTCAAAGCCAGGCAGCTACACTGACATAAAACTGGAGAGCATGAGAATGGAAGATTGCCTCCAATGTTTCCCAAAAACATCCTTAAAAAGCTTGACCAAACTCGCTTCTGCAAAAAAAAAAAATCTTATTTGGTCTGAAGTCTGGAATGAAGGACCGAAACAAGGCTAAGAGAAGAACACCAGTTTACAGAGAGGAAAGGTAAATATTTAAGGATCAGTCTTTGGTCTTGCCTTATTTAATACTTCCAGTAATCCCAGAAATACAGAATAATCTGAATTGGAATGAGCTAGAAAGAGGTGTAAACAACATATTAATAAAATTCATAAGTGTTATGCTAAATTGAGAAAATAAAAACAGAGAGGCCAACAATGTGGGACAGAGGGACTAATTAGTAACACTGGCCAAAAGTAACAGAACAAGAATCACCTTGGAAGAATACCACAAAGGACAAGCGCTAGAGAAAGGAAAATTAGCTTGGAAGATGATTTCTATTAGAGGAAGGTTCTTTGATGACAGAAACGTCATAAGGACTAAGAGGATAATACCCAGTAATTTACTTTCAAGCGTCAAAGAAATATGGCAGTAGAAAAGGTCAATGGAGCTTGTGCATGTGTATGCTTGTGCAAAGATGCAGCAGCTAAAAGAAGCAGGAATCATTCTCTGTGAGACTGAGATGAAATCTCAGTGTGGGGAATATCGCTTCATTTCTAGTGAGATTTTCACAGGCTACAGGGCTGCTTAAAGAATCACAGCACAAATAAGATCACTGAGAGGAGCTGGTGCCCAAGGACTGATTAAATTAGAAATGCAGAGATTGAGCAGTGACTAAGGATGTGATATTAACATTGAAAAGGTGCAGTTAGAAAGAAAAGTATAGAAACAGAGGCAGCAACAGGAACAAAAAGTCATCAAGAACAGGTTTGCAAGAGACACCCAGAGGAGTTTTATCTCTGGACTGATTTTACGATAGGTATAACAGACATAACAGCTACACAGCCTGGGCTTGGCTAGAGATCCATGCCAGACTCGATGTGCTGAGTCTTCTTATTTCCCTTACTCTTCTGGTTGTACCTTGGGCTCAGTTCTCAGTGTCCTGGCACTTGCTCTGATTGCCCTGGCCTTGTTCCCAATCAGGTGTCTCTTGGCATCGAGGCCGATGTGCATATTCTTTGTTTGAGACACTCTCCTATAACATGGAAGTCAGACCTCACTCCCATCAGGATGTATTTCCACAGGACCTAGTTCCCTCCTAGCAACACAGTACTTAGAATGGTTTCTGCATTGGTATTATTTTGAGATCTCAAGAGATTTTTCTGGATATTTCTCATGTAGTCCTAATTGAGATTCTCTCCAAGCCCATTTTCAGCATGAAAGAAGATGCAGAACTTGCAGGTAAAATTGTGTTCCTAATCAAATAAGGAATGGGAGTCTGGTGAAGGAAAAGGGTGAAACCTCAGAATGATATTAAAATCTGCCAGTGAATATGCTGGTGTAAAAGAGAAATGTCCATAAAGAGGAAGCCTATGGAGCATTTGGCACAAGTCAGTAAACGTAAAGGCTGACACACTAGAGAAGATGACCAAAGGATCTAGATGGAGCCAAGGTTAAAGCAGACATAGAGAATTTTCTAAAGGGTTAGGTGTATCATTGGTGGGTCATGTGAAGAAAGATGAAGAAAATCCGTTCTGTTCATCCTAAAATACCCAAACATTGTCTTATTTTTCTGTATCAAGATACAGTCTTTATGGTCACAATACACAAGAAAGGTCAAAGATTTCTGCTGCAAAAACACTCCAAGAAGCTTCTCTCAAACATTTTTTTTTTCACTTTAAATAGCTTCCTACATCCACAATCCTCCTTTTATAGAATGAATTTTAATAGGTATCTTTTTTCTTTCGTTCCTCCTGACTGCTTCAGTTTTATTGTGGTTTTGCCTTTGTTTTCATCTTCATGCTCTTTCCCTTCTACTGCAATATGAATTCTCATTTTACTTGCTGAAAGTTAGAGCTACTGTACATATATTTAGAATACATGGGGGTGTATGTGGATGCAGATATTAATAGATACATAAGCATTACATAGCTCTCATTACTGTTCTAATATTACCAATTTTATTCACCATATGTCATGCTATACAGTTCTCACCTTCACTAACTTTATGTGGCTGTTTGCACATGGTCCATTAAAAACACATACAAATATCTAGTATTTCAATATTCAGGATACTTTTATGTTTCTTGCCTCAAATGTAATACAAAGAACCTAGTAATAAAAGAATATCAAACTAATGTGACTGAAGTTTGCCCTGAAGAGGGAATTTTATGATAACCAAAGCAGCATCAGCATAAAGTTGTTTTATCACATTTAAACAATGGGCAAAGACATCAGCATAGACAACCAGAAAACAGGTTACATCCTGCTCATCAGAGAGAATTCATGTTCATTTTCATTCCACAGCACTTGTCCTCATTTTTCCATCATAAGGCCAAGGAAAAAAAACAGTCTACTGCCATCCAGTATGTTATAAATCATAGCATTTGAATATTTTGTTCTGTATGAATGGCTGATGTACCTAAAACTAGCATATCTTTTTGTATTTTAAAACTTCTTTTGACATGAAGACACTGGACATAACACAGGCATACTGCCATAATAGGCAGGAACTGATGTTTTAAGAATTTAGCTCTGCAGGTAACAAGAAGTTAAAAAGAAGGAATAAATTTTCTTTTGATATAATTCAAAATCTCACAGCCAGGTATTGTGTTTCATTTTGATCTCTATGCACTGCACTTTCAGCTCCATTTTCTAAGGCATTATGAGCATTCAGGCATTAATATTTCTCATCCCTTTCTAAACCTCACACCAGGTAGAATCAGCCCCTGGGGAACATCTCCAGCAAAGGAGATATTGTGGCAGCACAGAGCAAAGAGGTTTCCCCGTGGCACCATGCATGGTGGTAAAAGGAGGGAGGAACCAGCAGTTTTTAACCCACACCTTCCAGCAGCTGCACACACGTACCTTGTTCTGCAGGATACAATCACAGCCGTGTATCACCCCCATCAGGATCCAGGCTGCTCATCTCTGATTGTCATGGAGACTGTTTCAGAGTCTTGCCGTGCTTCAGCAGCAGCAGCAGCAGCAGAGGACAATAGCACTCGGTCTTAAAGGGCTGAGAAGAAAGCATCAAAGCACAGTGCAAGAGAGAAGCTGTGGCTGAAAGGGATATGAGTGCAGCAAGACACTCTTCCAGCTGCTGCAGAGGGTTAGAGGGGTAGGTCAGAGCAGCCTTCCAGAGGTGACTGTGCCTTCAAGGTAAGCACAGGAAGAGCGTTCTCAAGGATAGCACATTTCTCCTCCTTCCTTCTCCCCCTCGAGCTAAGTTGCTGGGGTGTTTTAGATTAAACGTGTTAATTAGGAAACTGTTTAGTTTACGAGGTCTTCTGCTTTTCATTCCCGTGGGCGCTGTAAACACGCTGAGTTTTGGAGTAAGCAGTATACAGTGTCTCGGAACGAGAGGCACAGGCGAGTGCAAGGCATTAATAGAGCTGATCGTTTACCAGACCTGAGGCAAAGAAGTGATTTTCAGAAGAGTGGGGAGACAGCTTTGTGTCAAATAGCAGATTTGCTAAGAATTGCAATTTATGACCATCCATATGCTGTTTTCAAGTCAGGTCAGTTCTCAGAAGAAACAAGAGTAAAAGGTACAATTGAGCAACATAAAATGCAAGCAAATCTAACATGCAAAATTCAAATGCAAAACCAACTGGGTTTATTCACATCTCAGAAAAAAAAAAAATCATCAGACCAAACTGTCACTGTAAGTGTACTTAGTAAAATAGAAGTATAAACCTCTGAAAAATTGGTTGGTGACCTACCTGTCAAGATCTATGTTCATATTACTATAAAAAAAAAAGTCACAGGATTCCTCCAAGGACTAAGAGCAAGCATTATGGAAGATTCCAAAGTTTTGATCTGAATCAAAAAGATTTGACTTCTTTTTGAAAATGTGAAGGATACCATGAGTTGCAAAAGGGGATTAAAAGGTTACACTGAAATCAGAGAAATAATAGAGCTAAAGATGCTTCCACAAGCTTCTTCCACTGCATTTAGAGCAAGTTTGATGTAAGAAGCAGATCTTCTGTGGAACAAACCAATACACTGGAAAATCATGCTCAGAGTAAAAATGAAATATTTTCCTTTGGAAAATGAAAAAGATGAGTTTGATCAGCACATATGCAATTTCATGGTAATAAGAAAAGCAGACTTCAAATCTCCTGGGAATATCCTAGGCAAAATTCTGCACCATGAAAATGTCACTGCTTGTTCTTACAGGAGCACAATTTTTTGGGGTGAGAAAATTCCTGTAACAGATCCTTTCTTGAGGAAGACATGGAGGAACAGGAGCATGAGATAAAACAATTGCTAATGTCTGCCAGAAGAAAAAACCTGCAGAAATTATGAGAGTGACAATAGAGTGACATTTCTATGAAAAATGTTAAGATCAAGGCACCCCACACAAACCTGACTGCTTCCTGGTGCTGTCTGTGACTTGGAAAAGTAGTTGACTGTGGGCAAAGCAAAAGGAAAAATGTTGGAGAAAATTAGTTTAGGTGCTATTTAAGAGTCTAGGAGCCACACAGGTTTAGGAGGCCTCTCAATCTGGGGTGCTGGCACAGCCTGCAAAACAATAACTTTGCTCCCAGTGGCCATCAGAACCAGTGAGACACCACCCACACCAGCACAAGTGTTAGGTGATGATGCTGCACTGTGCCTGTGCTTATGTGGAATGCTTAATTCAGCTGAGAGAGAGAATCCTGCCTAATGAACATACAGCTCATGATTAAGGTGCACTGCCTTGAGCAGGAACACTCTGGCTGGTATCTGCAGACTGCTGGTTGCAGGACTGCTGCATTTTATTTGCACACAGAGCAAGAGTGTGGAAAAGCAGATGAGAATTCAGCAATTCTGGGGTGCTGAATTTTGCACTCTGCATTTTCCTTTCTCTGTGCTAGGTCAAGCAGCTGAAAGTAGGTTGTTGTGTTTGAAAATTCAAAACCTCAGTTATTTACCACTCTGCTGTGCAGGTTTCCATCCCTGGGAGCAACGCCTGAGAAAAGACACTGCACATCACGGAGTGTGGTGGGGCAGAAAAAAGCACTGTGTGAAAGGATCAGATTTTCCATGTGAGACATTTCATTTAATTCTGAGACAGACTTCACTCTGCAGGCCTCTTCCTAAGAGATCATTTTGTACATATAACAGAAGCCAAATTCCCCTTGTTTCTCCTGTATGTATGAGGTGCCCTGTAAAATAAATATCAGTTACACAGCAAATTGCCTTTACTATGCTGTGCACAACTTTTTTTTTCATCCAGTCAATTACCTGGCTTCATGTAGAGAAAATTAGCAATAGCATAATTTCCTCTGTCTCTCATGGACAGAATTATACTGTCATTTACATGTCAGACACCTGTGGGGTGCCCAGGAATGCTGTGAAGCTTTCAGTCTGTCTGTTCCCAAGCTTTTTGACCCAAGCACAGAGCTGCAGCCATTTTGCTCAGAAATAACATACCTCCCAAATGGTTACAGCCATCATTAACATATAATAAATAATGTTTAAATAAAAAATACTAATTTTATTCTCTCTATTCATAAAGCATAACTGCTCAGATTGAAGGTGATTATGTCAATAAACATTTTGGCACCTCTTCTGTGGGGAAAGGGTAAGAGAATTGGGATTGTTCAGCAAGGAGAAGAGGCTTTGGGGTGGTTTGATTTTGCCTTCCAGTGCCTGAAGAAGGTGACAAGAAATATGGAGAAAGACTGTTTCCAAGGGCATGTAGTGGCAGGACAAGGAGGGTAGGTCTAGATTAGACATTAGGAAGAAAATCTTGACTGTGAGGGTGATGAGGCATTAGGACAGGCTGTCCAGAGAAGCTGTGGATGCCCCATCCCTGGAAGTGTTCAAGGCCAAGTTGGATGGAGCTCTGAGCAGTGTCAGCTAGATAATCTTTCAGGTCCCTTCCAATGCAAGCTGTGCTGTGATTCTATGAAATAAAAACTCTGAGGGACAGCACAAGAGGGCTACTAGACATCAAACAAATCCATGGGAAGCAGATGTCATCAGCAAGATACTGAAAAAGACAATATAGGCTGATCAAAATGAGATTTGTGGATAAGCAGTGTGATAATGTGATCAGATGCACAAAATACTGAGGATTTTATGGGTTTTGCCTTGAATTTTTCTGAGAAAATCAGTCAGCAAGAAAATCAGTTTTCTCATGTATTAAAACGTGTACTTTTGCAGCCACCACAAAGCTGAAACCCCACTTAACTCTGAGATTTCCTCAGATGAGCGTAATATATGTCACACAGTCAAATTTCTAAGAAAAAAAAAATCTTAGCTTTATCCCCAAAGTAAGCAGTTTTGAGGAAGTCCTCTCCAGGAGTTTATACATACTGGAGGTGCATCTGCAGCCTGAGCCAGGTCTGTGCAAGGGCTGCTTGCTCCTGGAGTCCTGGTGTGCTTGCAGTGACAAGCACACACCCTGCAGGAGAGGGAGGTGACTGAATCAAGTGACAGGTATGCAGAAGGTGGTGCATGAATCTTCAGTCTAGAGAGATTCACAGAACATTGTTCCCAAAAATGGAAGAGCTTTTAGAAGCTTTTCAGCACTGAAGGCAATGGTAATTACAGTAGTTTCACGAATACAAGCCGCACGGATTATAAGCCGCACTTCCGGTGCCTCGACAATGTTGCTGTCTTTGTCAATAGATAAGCCGCACCCCGAATATTAGCCGCACTTTCATTCGTTGCGAGAATCCGTGCGCAGCTTTCACAAATTGGCCAATTAGTAACAGGATCGTGGCATAGCGGGCTTTACTGGCTCGGGGCGGGGCCAGGAAGGCTCGGCCCGCTCATGGTTGCCGACGGGGTCGGGTGGCCCAGCTCAGCGCCACGGCTCGGCGGGGCTGGCCGGGTGGTGCTGCCGCCACCGCCGGGCTCGCCGGCCACCCCGCGCTGCGTTTGCTAGCCCTGCCAGCAGGGCTGCCGCCGCCGCCAGGCTCGCCGGCCGCCCCCTCCCGTCTGCACCGCCGCCGCGTTTCCTCGCCCTGGCCGGCACTGTAGGCCCCCGCACCGCCGGGCTCCCCCACGCTGCTGACCCCGATTCTGCTGGGCTTCCCCCGCTGCCAGGCAGCCCCACCCGCCGGCCTTCCTGCTTCTGCCATGCTCCCCTGCACTGCTAGCCCCAGTTCTCCCGGGCTCCCCCGCCCTGCTGGCTCAGGCTCTGCCACCCGCCCCCCACACTGCTGGCCCCGCCTCTGCCAGGCTTTCCCACCTCTGCCGGGGCTGGCCGGGCTCCAGCTTGGCTTGGGGCTGCCGCGGGCTCTCACTTCCGTGTTGGCAGCTTTTAGAATTTTGTTAATGTATTAGCCGCCCCGGAATATTGGCCGCACTTCCGGGTTTCCACCAAAATTTTGGTCAAATTGGTGCGGCTTGTATTCGTGAAATTACTGTACATTCTTACCTCCAGCATGGTTTGGAAAGGTTCTGATTCTCTGCCTTGGGGTACAAGAGCAAATAAACTTGAATAATTCTGGTTTTCCTTTTTGGCATCACACACACTGGCTGCTCAGGACTCTTCACAGAAGGCCTACTGACTGACTCAGGAAGGACAGGAATCAGTGTTTTGTCTCCATAAAATATCCATGGTGGGTAAATATCACTGTCCATGTGCAGCAGATGTGCGATGTGAGGGCTGGCATAGCCCCATGGTAGTCAGCAAGGCTAGAGAAGGAAAGCAGAAACCCTCTCCAGTCAGGCCACGCTGGGGACTGCTGCCTGGTGCTGGGTACCAGTGTTCTCTCCTACTGCAGCCAGGCTGTCCCTAGCCCTTCCCCTTACCTGGCCACGGCTGGGGGGGTTGCACTTCTCCACCTTGGCTCTGACAAATGGCTGCTTGGTTTGGATGAGCAGGTCTGGCAGAAGCAGACCTTCCGCTTTGTGATTTGCACAGCAACTTCTTGAAAGCAAAACCACTTTGCAAATGAACTTTTTAAAGCCACAGTAACTTTTTTTTTTCACCCCTGACAATATTTTTAAAACCCAGAGCTTTTGCGATTTCACTGCACACACCAACCCTTAGCTCCCTCCCCCAAATACACAGATTTATGAGGAAGCACAGCAGCTGTTAAAATGTTATGCACAATTAGCAATAGTGGAAGCTTGTTTTCCACCATATTTCAAATCAATTGAGATACAGGACAGGGCAGATTTGGTTGTTAATAGCCTAGCTGCAGCACAAGGGGAAAAAAATGTTATCATTTCTTCAGGTAACTTTTTTTTTTTTAATTTGGTTTTGCTTTTTTGATAACCAGTGAAAATAAAATGTACACTCTATGGTCTCTGTAACCTAATGCCATTAGATAAACCAGTGGAGCATATTTTCATTATAAACTACTTTCAAAATCACACAGAAAGTGAACTCAATGACAGAAGGACAACAAAAGGATTAGAGTAAAGGAAAGGTTTTAGGACTTTTTAATTTCTCTTGAGGAGAGATTAATTGTATCAGAACCTTCTGGGCAGTGCTTCTGCTACAGGCGACACATGGAAAGAGGCACTGCTGGTAGGCAGCCTGCAGGCCACTTAGGATTTATTGCATAGGTCAAACCAGACTCTAAACACCAGGAGACTAATAGGGAGACAGCTCAGGTCTGTGCAGCACTGGTGTCTTGGTGTTGATTAGATTAATTCCTTAGTGTGTGGGCTGCTGATTTGAACCAAACTTTTTCCTAAGGTGGAAACCTGAAGAAAAAATTTTGTACACAGAGAAAAGGCAAGTGTCCCAAAGCAAAAGAGGAGGTCACAAGGTGTGAGCAGAGCGCAGATACAGAGGCTGCAGCCTCCCTGGATACTCATTCTATGTAATCAGGCAAGGGACTGTGTCATGTCCCAGAACTGGAGCACTGTTGACAACCAGTGGGATCCTTCTCCCCACCACACAGCTGGTGGATATCCCCATCACACCTTCCAGGGGATGCTGCAAGCTGAGCCATGGCCTGGGCTAGGGAGATCTAATGTACACACCTTGATGGCAGGGTAAACAGTTTAAGACAAGAAAACAAATTCCCTTCATACAGTAGACATCCACGCAAAGTACGAAGCATTTCCTGGTAATAAATATTTTTGCAATGTTTCAATTGCTGGTGAAACCAGAAGGAACTGGCGTTGTGTGAGGGTGCTTAGATATGGACAATGACTAGCAGAGGTTTCTGGGGTTTCTCCTAGCTAAAATTCCAGCAAAATCCCTGGAATCTCCATCATCACCAGCACTTGAAGGTAGCCACTGGGGCACCACATTGCCACAAAGCCATGCTGTTTAGGAGCACCTCTTGCATTTTCACGTTTTCATTTAATCCCACTGCAAAGAGCATTGAAGAGATGTGAAACATCTGTACAGCTCCCCAGCCCAAATGCATCACCACTTCACTGAGCAGCAGGGCTGGCCAGTGCCCAGGGAAGGGCCAAATTCACACAAATCCACAGGCAAAGCTCTGATGAAACACCCAGACTTTGTACTTGGAAACATGCAAATTAAAAGATCAATCTTATTTTTAAGTTTTTTCCTCCCATTGCCTCTCTGGAAAAGCTCTGAGTCTGTTGACAACTGTCACTTAATTTAGTTCAGTAATTGCATTGATGTTCATTTCCAACACTTGCAGCTTTTTGTGGCCATTGTTTGTTGCTGGCTTCACAGATGATTCTTTTTTTCTCTCATTCATCTTCTATCCTAGTTCTACTTCATAGTCACAGTCTGGCAGGATTTGTCTTTTCCAGACTCTGCCTTCACTCCCATCTTGTTTGTTATTATTTCACACCATCACAAATCCTGCATTTGCATTTTGCAGGCAATGAGATTGTTATGGATACCTGGCTTTGCTGCTCCACAGGCAGAACTTCATTTAACTGCTCTTCTCTCTTTCTGTTCTGCCATGCAGATGGAGGTTTTAAGACTGTCCTTCTAGACTTTATGACCATGAATAAGAAAACTCTAGTTTGAGTTTAGGATTACCATGGTGAGGGCTTTTTTACCTACCCCTTTGGATTCAGTTATCCTGGCAATTTTTGGCACATGTTAGTCAGTCTTTGCTGATGTTAATTGCTGTTTTGTTGGGATATGTTTAGAAGCACAGCATCCATTGAGAAATAGGGAAAATAGTGTCCTTTTGTAGCAGCAAGAAATGCAGACTGGGATCTAGTTTTTAACAAATATATTGCAGGGTGATCAAGCCATGGAGGCAGAAGTTCTGAGCTGCGTTGCTGTCTGTGACACAAATTGTATGGACAAGATTTTTCTCTAGTTATATCTTAAATATTCCACTTCAGATAGAAATGGTGCTGGCAGGATTATGATCTAGACTGTTAGTATTATCACACAGAAAACACCAGCATTATCACACTTCATATCGCCTGATTTATTCTTTACTGTGTCTTTCTTGTATTCTGACAGCAGCAGGCCAAATGTTTTAACATCCTCCCGTTCAGTCATTTGGGTTTATTTTACAAGAAGATCCGGTGATACACTCTACAACTTCACACCAAAGATGTGTAGAGGCTCTAGCCACATGATGCCCAGTCTGAGGCCAGAAATAAGTTGCCAGCTCTTTCATGCAGCACTTCTGTGGGTGCATGGAAATGCCCAGCTGATCCTCTGCTGTCTGTGCCTGTTCCATTCCCTCTAGGTCACACCTATCTCTGGGAATTTCCTGCTGTGACATGACCTCCCAGAAGCTCTACTGTCATGTTGGTGTGTGTGTGTGTGACAATTTTTGGTCACAAAGCAAGTGTGAAGGATGCAAGGCCTTTGATCTGAGCCCCTCTACCACAGCAGCCATGAGTGTCAGCGTGCCTTTTTGTCTGTGTGGGATCTCTCTGCACCAAGTAGAATGCTGAGCACCACCCCTTTTGGCTCTCATTGTTAAAGCTTTCCTGATCAGGAATTTAAAGCCTGAGGTCTGTGCTCAAATCTGGACCTGAAAGCAATGGTCCAAGGAATGAGAGTTTCACACTGTCCATAAGAATTATGTCCCCATGGAGATCACTTGCATTTGCATCTCCTCACCTTATCTGAAACTGCTTTCAGCTGCCTATTTCCTTCTGGCTTGTGCACCTTCTCCTCTACCCACTGCTGATAAAGTCAGCAAGTTTCCCCTCCTTATGCTGTGCCAGATGAAGTCACAGTTTACAAGCCTGCACTTATTCCAGAACTAAAGGACACTGGGGAATTTTTTGAATTAGAAAGAATATGCCTTTCCCAGGGTGTTATGAATCACCCTGAAGATATTTATCTTTGCCAATTGCCTTTGTGTATTTTGCCCTTTGACTTAGGATGGTGAGGAAAAAAATTCTCTGGGGTGAAATGAAAATAAATTGAAATAGTTCACAGATTTGTCTTTAACATAATCTTAACAAGATCTTGCTTTACAAAATTTCTAAAGAGTCTTTCCATTATTTGATAATTGCAATTATAGTATGGGGATTGATTAGTTGTAGAAAAATAATTATACACCAAATTAAAGCAAATTCAAATAGACTCAAACTGTTGGCACCCATTCCTGCTGTCTCCAACAGTAAGAATTAATTTGACCAGGATGGTTATATCACAAAAATGCTTGAGTTCAGATTAAAAAAACCATGTAATTTATTTTTTGGCATTGCAACAATGAATTTTCTTGAAAGACTTAATTGTGGGGCAGTGCTGACTTGGCAAAAGGCAACATGTGAGATATTTGATTGCAAAAATCAATAGCTAAAAATAAAGCAGAAATTGATAAAAATCCTCAGAAAGATCATTTGCCCCATTTGACAGAAATTGATAAATCCTCAGAAAGATCATTTGGCCTATTTGCATAGCTCAAAGATCTGCTGCTTAAATCTAGCAAGGCAGAGTGGACCTCAGGATGAAGCAGACTTCTCTTCAAACCCCTAGAACAGGCAATCTTTATTAAATGCATTGGCCCCCTAACACAGCAGTAGTTTTATGCAGGTGTGGCTCAGGGCTGGCACAAGAGATGTTCAATGCATTAGAATTTGAACAGGAAACGTGGTGTGATCAAAGTGTGCAGGAATCAAACAGAAAGATGCCAAAGAAATGTCAGTCAGACCACACACACCCCAATTCCAGCTGCAAACATATCCAGACTGCAGGAAGCCAGTGTCTTAAACAGTAGCCCCTCTGACTGTGTGAAGAACCTTCTATCAGTTATGTGCCACATCAAAGGACAGGAAAAGCACAAAGGTGAAATCCTTAACCCTCTCTCTTCTGCTTCCTGCCTTCAGCCATTATAAAGTACAATTCACTCTCACTGATATTTCCTGATACAATCACAGAGGTGCTGGGGGACAGAGCAGCCTGGGGACAGCTTACCCAACCTGTTGACACCCAGCAGCCATGCAGTGACAGGTGGCTCTGAGCTGCATGAGTTAAGTGACAAATACCCATTTTAGAGCTGGCACCTTTCAAAAGAAATCAGCATAAACCCCAGCACTGCAGTGCAATCCAAAGGAAGTTACACTCCGACTGCAAGGCAGAAACAGCTTAAAATAAAGCAGTGAAGTAATCTGCAGAGCTTGCCTGATGCAAACACCAGCAGTGGGCTTCACATGGAGAACCTAAACTCCTTCTCTCCTGCACAGAACCATGTGGCAGCAGCAGCTTTTTCCCCTTCCACCTTGCCATTTGCCACCAAACACCACTATTTGCTCACACTCATATCATAGTAAAGAAATTAAGAATAAGGCCCCAGGTGCTACTTTCCTTTCACACCTCCAACCCTCCTTCCAAATAAATATAGGCACACTTGAATCAAGGCTCTCTTTCTGTTAAATACCTTGGCAGAACTTGAAATACTCTCTTAGGAATATCCCTCTGTCTTACATTCTTCTCCTTCCATTATCAGATACAGGATCATGTAACAATGCTGCTACATCTTCCAGACCAATAAATTTTAAAGGACTTTGAGAGTAATGGGTGATTTGGCCCCAGTGACCTTGCTAAACTACAGACACATAAAGAACAGCAGTGACCAAAGCACCAACAGAACAAATGTATAATCACTACTTGCTACACTAAAACCAAATGTTATTTCAGCTCTGGTTTCAGCAATTAAAATAAATGATTAGAGAAATTAAAGAAGTATTCAAAGCTCAAATATGTTGTCAGACTTTGATCCAATTATTTTATTAGTTCATCACAAGCACAGCAAATAACACCTGCAAATTAGAACTACTCTGGATTGCTAGGTGCCAGCAGAAAAAAAATTTGCAGAGATACATTAACTTATTAAAGTATGCTATTAAATGTCAAGGAGAATATCATAAAAATGTTTAATTTATTGAATAACTGTATTTGCTGAAGGGCATCAACATGATAACATTAGCGTTTTACACAAATTTCATCCTGCAATATAGTAACTTTACCTCTAAAGCCTATTATAGCTCTATTCCCTAGGGCAGAGGCTGGAGAACTGCCATTTAATTGCCAGGGTTATAAATTAAAGGAGTGCTTGAGTCAGATGTCATCCAGAGCTTACAGACTGAGCAGAGTGGGTAGGAGATGCTGACAAGGAGCTTCCCAGTGGCTCTCGCAGCACTCCGAACATAATTAATCCTGCTGATCTTTTATGTGCATCTGCATTTGCTTTGTATTTAAATTAAATACAGCTGTGTGCACTGAGGTGGGCAAAGCCTGGAGAGCTAGGAAACTGAAAGCATGAAAGGAAAAAACAGTGATTTCTGGTTTTTTTGGCTATTGTTTAGCACATTGCAGAGGGAAATGTAAGTCTAACAGCTTACAGAGTGCTACAATTCCCCCAGGTGTTAAGAATTATGTTACAACCCAAAGCAGAGAATCATTTCTAGGAAATATGTGAAGACAGGATTGCTCAGCACATGGAAGTCAAAATCCTAATTGGGAGAAGTAAAATAGATCAAATTCCCTACTAATGACAGAAATCATCCTGGAATGTCAGTGCTGTGCCTTGTATCTACAGACAGGGAATAGTGACAAGCTGAAGACATTGGTTAGAGCCCATCAAATTCACCCACAGGAACCAGTTTATTCATATTCACCTGCCTGCTCCTATGATTTAAGCTGTTTGCTTGCATTTTTCACCAACATGTTTTGATAGATCAAAAAATAAAGGAAAAAAAGAGCACAGTATAGTCACTGCAGGCCAAATTTTATATTTACAGGTTACACTCAGAGAGGCAGTGTTAATAAACAACAGCATTGCTGCTGCAGATGTCACCTCACCTTTCCCTTTTTACTTACAATCTTGTCATAACATGAGGTTTTTCCCTTCTTTTTCCTAAAAGAGATAGTGTTTTAATCTAACAAAGTACTCAACCAGCAAGGTTAGGGATGGAAATCAAGGTTTGTCAGTGGTGAGTGTTGATCCTTGAATGAGACATCTGATGGCAAGGCCATTTGTTTCATTATGAAACCAGGTGATATAATAGCACCTAAGTCTGAAGCCAAGGACATCTACATTTACTTCCATTTGTTTCCACACACTTCCATGTGTGTTGGGTGCTGGTGGCCCAGTTCACCAGAGGAGCTCTGTTCCAGCCAGGCTGAAGGTTCCCTCAGAGCCGGTTATTCAATGCTGAGAGTGCATTACCAGCCAGAGCAATTTGCCATTTCTTTCCCATTGTGATAATTACAATCTTATGTCTGAGAGTCAAATACAAGATTTAAGAGCTTCCTTTCATTTAAGTTCACCTAGGCCACTTGCAGAAAACAGCCATAAATCAACACTACAAAAAAAGTCTGAATCATTCTGATGAGCAGTAACAAGTTATATGGATACATTTGAAATTCAGTATGGCTGGGGGAAAGCTGCCTCCACTTTCTACTAGGTTTGTGGGAAGTGGATGCAAAATAAAAACTGAACATACACATATTAACATGGACACAAACATAAAAACTATAATATATTTTAATTAATCCACATTTTAAAACAAACATCAAACACACCCTCAGTAATTAACCAAACTCACATAAGTGCTAAGGGCTATTTCCACAGAAGGTCTTTGTCACTGCCACATTCCTGTTTGCCACAGCTAGGCAGGAGACATTTGCAGTCAGGAGTAGCAAACACAGCCCTGAGCTCTCAAGCACCAGCAGAGGAGGTGGAGGAGACTCCAAGGGACTGCCACGAGCCAGCCCCTGACATTCTGAGTGGATAAATCCACCAAAGAGGAATGTTGCAGAGCACAAGTTATGGTATTTCTCTTCAGAGATGAGACTGCATCTCTGCAGCCTGAGTGATGTATGGGAGATGAGGTATCACAGCCTACAGACCCAAACTAAACTGTGGCAGTGACATTCCCTATGGGAAACCAGGGCAACAACTGGAGCACTGGCAACCAGGGACAATGTCCTTGTTGGTCTGAAGTATTCAAATCCTCATATTCCCTCACAGGAACCGCTCCAGACATTGTCCTGGGATAGCCCATTTCGAAATAATTGCATAAAGCCACCAGAGTGCTTAGGAGCCGATGTTCCATGTATGATACATCTCTGGTCACGTGGGAAAAAATGCAGGTTTGCGAAAATAAAAATCGAGGACTTTCGACACAGCCAAGAATAAAAATTAAGGCAAACAATGTTGATGCTTACACTTCCTGATGGCCAGGGTAAGCTAGCACATGGCCAGCTCTTCATTTCACCAATCCTAGGACAAAAAAAGACTGAAACCTTTCCCAGTGTTTTCATAATCTTGTAAAGCTTGCCAGGGGAGGATTTGATTTTCTGTGGGAGAACATCCTAAGTGACCTTTACAGGTAACTGTCTGAAGCCTAGGAAAATCCAGCCAGAATTTTTCCCAGGCTGGATGAGCCTTGCTCTCTGGCTCCTCAAGGATGAGGAACCCAAAACAAAAATTACACACCTGCAGCGTACGTGACGCTAGTCACAGAGTGTGTTTCTAAGAGGGTGTTCCTCCTCTGCCCAATGAATTGTCTCTAAATTGTTTTCCACAATGTATGCTATTTAAACCTATGAGATCCTTAAATGAATGCTCTTTCTTGCTCTTCAAAGAGTGCAATGGCATAATCAGCACAAAAATTTACTGAGAAATGTAAGTTATTTCCAAACATAGCGAACTAATTAGCTCAATAAGTAAAAACAAGATGCAAGCGAATACAATAATAGATAAAGGGTAAAGGCTGCAGTTTCAGTCAATAATTCAGAAACAGCAGTTATATTTCTTTCAGAAATTAAGCTAACCCAGGGAAACTAGGAAAAGATGAGGGAACCCTGTCCTCCTTCATGAAAGTCTGGAAAACCTTGGAGTATCCCAAAATATGCGAAGATACTGAAAGCTTCATTTTTCCCATAATAACTAGAGGATATAAATTGTGGGAAAACAATGGTGCAGACAGTTAGAAAATTGAAGTTTTTGCACTGTGGCAAAGAATCCTGGTCATATCAATCAAAGACAAAATCTAAACAGGAGGAAACCAGAAGGTGCTGAGGAAGCAAAATTGCCAGAAGGATGTAGCAGATGCTGAATGGAGTAGCACCAGTGTGCAGAGTTACCAGTGAGACAAAGATTTTGAAAATTTAGCCGTGATGCTGCTTAGTGGTGGGTAAATTGAATTTGGCTTATATGTGCTGATCAAAATTTTATTTTGTTGCAGGAGCTGGCAAGGATCACTCAAGTAAGCTCTGAGCTTGTGAATTTCCAACACACACTGTAGGATGCACACGCTACAGTCCCCCAGACACCCAAACCATGCTTCAGTAGTCCAGTCACAGCATTTCCCATCCTTATAGGCACTGGTTGGGAGGGACCTTAAAGATCATCTATTTACAACTTCCCTACCATGTGCAGAGTACACCATCCACTAGACCAGGATGCTCAAATCTCCCTCCAATCTGGCCTTGAACATTCCAGGAATGGGCATCCACAATGTCTCCTGAGCCCATGCAGATGTTTTGAGCAAACTGAGGGAAGTTACTCTGAATGGCTGGTAGCCAACATGCACTTTTTGTGGGCTCTGAAGCAGCCTTGATCGCCCTGATACAATCACCTGTGGTAGGAGAGGGTCTAACGTGCTCTAAAGCCTGCCCTATGCATCTCAGCTTCATCAGAGAGGCCAAGAGGGAGTAGGAGGGAACCTGGAGGGGGTGGATGGCACTGCTCTGCTGCCTCTGGCTCAGAGTCAGGGCAGCTGGCACATGAATGCAGAACAGCTGCTATAGGATGAATGCGTATGGATGTCTGCAAATGTGCACACAAGCGGGGTTTTACTTATAGGATGAAAGCTGTTGTGTTTCTCTTTATGACAAAAGGTTCTTCCACACACAAGGCTATTACTCTTCACTTGTTATTCACCATTTACCTATTTTAAAACTTTCAGTTCTCTAGTCAGGCCATAGACACACTGTGGTGTAACAGCTCAGTTATACCATATGAATAATGAATTTCTAAGGTTTACCAGACATCAGCACGTTCCTCCAGACTACCAACCACTTATAAATACCAACCACATTTGCAGAAATCCCTGCTGATTCAAAACCATTTTCAAATAGGAGCTGGCACATTCGTCAGATTTTGTATTCCCAGTAAATAATTTATTCAGCTTCAGCATCTGGCAAACAACAGAAGAGAGTACTAAAAAGTCAGCAAAACAAAAAAAGAACTGCAAAAAACTTTCTTTTTTCTTCCTTTTTTTTTTTTTTTTTTAAGCTGGAGATAAGATGAAGCAACCAAAGAGACTTTTGGTAGCCCAAAGATACTGTTACTTGCTGAAAGGTATTTGATTAACCAGCAACAATGATTTGCAATTCTATAGCATTTCTCACAAAATAACCACCACAGAGAATTTCAATGAGCTTCATCTCTGGGCTGGCCAGCAAACAAAAATGATGAACAGCTCAGTGGTGTTTTATCAGTCAAAGGAAGGGATGCAGCTGGCAGAAGCAGGTTTAATTTCTGATTGAGAGGAATGACAGAGTTGAAACCTGAATTGACATTTTACAGTGTTAGCTAGACAAGAGGCTGCACAACTATGTGAACTGTAGTCCATCCTCTATTTGTGCTCCCTTTCTCTCTGACCCATAAAAGTACAAAAGTACATGTAAAAGTTGCTAACATTTGCAATAAAAGCATCCTGGGCAAATCACTGAGGAATGGTTTTTGCTGCTCTCCATATTAGACAATGTGAACATTAGCTGTGAGCATTTTCAGAATTTTCCTTGGGACTGAAATAAATCAGGCTGAAAGAGGTTTAGAGGTCATCCAGCTCATCATGATGCACCAAGCAGGATTGGCTCTGTCTCTGCCTCTTGAAAGTCCCCAGTGATGAAGAACGGTAGCCTTCTCCAGAGTGCAGCAATCCACATGGGTAGCAAATGCAGCCTTACTTTCAGTTAAATGTCCCTTGTTGGAATTTTTGGTAATTTCTTCATCCTTGTAATGGATACGGATTACATTGACTGCCTTCAGTGCAGTTCTGACTTACATATTTGCAGATTATTTGGTCTCACTTCAGTGACTTCTCTAATTCCTTTTGTCCAACACAGTTCTTCCAGCCTTCAGTCAGAATTCATGAGTTTAGATTTCAGGCGTTTTATTACTCTCCCTTTCCTTCTTTGCAGCTGCTCCACTCTGAACTTGTAGAATGGTACTCGCAACAGGACACAGCGCTGTACCAGACATCTCAGTGGAGCAGTGCAAAGTTTTTCTTCATATGGCCTATGGCACTCTGTTTGTATGTCATTGTTTGGTGTGAGCTGTTTTCTTGTAGTTTCAAAAATATAATATTTTGCCACTCATTTAAGTTTAAATTAATATTGACTGACTGATTGATTGATTGATTGATTGATTACAGGAATGCAGCTTATTGGCATTCTTCACAACTTGCTTTTGCACCAGATCATTCTAATCTCTTTTTAGATAGAAATCCAGAAGTATACACCTAAGAATATATAGCCCAGACTCTCTCCCTCAATGCACAAAGTGATATTATAGAACTCTTTTATCAGATACACCTCAGCTGACATCATTAAAGGAACTTTTAAAGCACAGCAATCAGAAGAATTGAAATATTCAGCTTAGTGAGTTGCAGAAATCTGTATGCATAAACCTTGTGTACAGGAGCTACTGAAACACTGTTCACTGAAAGAACTGGAAGTCTGCTTAAGGAATGGAAGATTCGGACTGGCCTACAAGTGACAGCACAATATACTAGTGAGTAAAAAAATGGAACAAAAAATAACAGATAATATGATGGTGGAATCATGTAAGCTGGTAAAAGAGCAGGAACCATTCTGCTTTAATTATCCTCTCAGTCCAGCTGAAAAACAGTAGAAATTGCTATTTGAAAATAACCAGTAATTATTTTAAGTGAAAAAGTATGCATTGCCAATGTCCATTCCCTAAAATGGCAATTTGCAGACAAGGTAAAACAAAAAGTGAATTCACAGCAAATTTTCCAGGGTAGTAAAATATTAACTCAGCTTATTATAGACAAAAAAGAAAAAGCAATAGGCAATATCCTCACACTTCCAGTTCTGTTCTGTAATAAATGTCTTCCCAGGGAAGTGTATTAGCAAATTCTGTCGTGTAATCCCAGCAAACAGTCCTGATGTGAGAGTTTGCGGAGGTGCCAGTACAGCCCTGGCAGTGAGCTGCTGATGCCCTCGAGTGCTGCTTGCTGTGGTAGTGCCAGGGCACCGCAGGAGCCACTTGCATCTCATTGTTCGGGGTGTAGTGAGTGATGTAGAGTAATGAGACATGACACTGAATAAATTGATGGAATGAGATACAACAGGGAGAGTGGGACTGAGCCCTACAGACGAGACCTTTGTGTTGGTTAATCTGAACCTTTAATTTAATTAGATTTACATGCAATGACAGCAGGGCATGAGGGCACAGTCAATCTCTGAGCTGCTTTCTGGGAGACACTGCTCACCCAAGATAAAATAAAATGTATAAAGGTCTTTTATGTAGGGCATGCTGCAAGTTCCTTTATTACACTTTTTATTACTATTATATACATTGTTCCTAATAAATACAGGGACTCGCTCTGGGAAGCAGCAGAGGACAACCTTCAGCCTGGAAGCAAGCAAGAATATCACCTTGATTTGTCAGAGACACAGAAATAAAGATTTGATCCAATCATTTTAGCACCTAAAACAGACACTGGCATCTGGGTTCAAAAGAGTGATGAGCAGTTCCATCTGCACATCAGCCAGCGCAGACAGACCCTGGCTCTGCCTTGGGACAGTGGGGGCATTCACTGCCCATGCTCAGACCACAGGTGACCAGCAGCTACTAAAGGCAGCCCTTGCTACACAGAAGGCTGAAGTACTCCGCTCTGGTACTGTACTTCCAGCCCACACCAGGTACAGAAAGGTCTCACACAGGGTCACACATTACACTTGAGTACAGGGACTAAAACTCTGACAACTGTTCCTTATGTCCACTCCTTTTTCCTCGCACAAGGATAAGGTGTCTAGCTGCTATTGTGAATCATGTTGCAATTACCTTTTAACTTCTATTTAAAGAAAATGTTTTAAGCATTACAATAATGTAAATCCTTGCATTTTTCTGCAGAGCAAACAGACATTCTACCTGCACTGGTGGGAAATTGGAACAGCTCTGAGGCTGTCCCTACCTGGTACCTTCTGGAGCTGAAATTCAGCACATGAAGACTGAGCAGATACAGTACCATGCCTGCAAAGTGAAGGGTGAAAGGAGATGCAAACAAACAATTCTGGTTTAGCACCATATCTTGACTGAAGTAATGTCAGAAACATCCTTCTTAATTGATTCAGTCAAATCAGTCAAAAACCACGCACTGACATTGTCTTGATACAGAGTAGAAAAATAGCTTCTCTTCTGCTAATGCTGCTTTGTGGTCCAGGTTGGACCCAGACCTTGTATCCTACAATGACACATTGCCAGTGTGCTCACCCATATTCCTCTGAGGAGCAGCTTTGCCTTTCTACTGAGATGACTTTGGGGTGGAAGAGAATGGGACTTGTGAAGCCAGTGCAGAAAAAAGAGGGTGAAATTCAACACTATTCAGTGAAAGAGATCCTGGGACTCTAAGATAGGGGAAAAAATCAAGAAGAGGTCTTTGCCAGCACTTGGGAGGTGTTCACATCCAGTGTGTAGCTTCTTTCCTCACAGAGAAAGTGAGCACATGGTCTGTACATGAATCCAAACAGATGTGGAGCATTTGGATTTGATGTTTTAATTTGCATCTCTTCTTCATTTGCTCCTTACAATGCTCTTGAAACTACTGAACTGAGTCTGACAGGCTGGAATTTGGTCTTGCTAGTGGTGCATTTGAGCTTTTCAGCTCATACCTTTCGAACCTTCACAGACAAATGCCTGCTCTCCCTCCCAAGACACCCTGCATGCAAGGCTTGTACCAAAGCGTAGTGCCTCTGGAGCATTTGAGCAGAACCTGTTTGCAGAAATGTGTCAGCAGGCAAGATTCACAGCTCCCATGTTATCCTGCTAAAGCTGATTTCTGAACTGTGACACAGATTTCACATGAACAACACAAAAGAATATAACAGCCACAACCCCAGACCTTCCCATACCAAAGCAGGGTGGGTGAATTGCTCTTTTAATCTTTTCTGTGCACCCATCTCTACAGCAATCAGATATATTTTCTCCTTATTTTCTGATTTCACTTCAATTTATACAGAGTTTCTGCTCTTGCAAATCCCTGGACTTTGTATGTACTACTTTATTTCAGTTCATCAATCTCTGCTTAAATTTATAGTAGGTCTAGATCCCTTTGTAGCATTTATTATCTCCATTTATTCTCTGGTCTCAATAACACTGCTACTTTCATTATCCTGCAGCTTCCTCTCTCTTTAAGATCATTGAGGAAAATATTCAATGAAATTGGATCAAATAAAATCCCATACAAGCTTCTCAATAATTCAATCCATTTTGATTCATTAGAGCACACATTTTTATTTTCATATTATGCCATTATCTTCATAATAAAGTTAATCCAAACTACTTTTTAACTGCAAAAATCCAGAACATACTGCATGAAATTATTTAAATCCAAATATATTGCAATTATTGCTCATTTATTAACTAATTTTACAACTGCTTAAAAATGAAGGAGATTGTAAGACTTCTGCATTGTAAATCCAGGTAACTACTTGTTCATAGGTCTATTATTGTCTAAATGTTTCATGAAAGCAATTAAGTTCCCATTTTCTGCCAGGCCTGGTTTTATCACCAAACAGAGAGATCTAATTAGCATAGAGCAAGATAGATTCAATAATTTAGGAAGAATGTCATAACAAATCTTCATCACCCAGATTGCTATACCACACCCCTCACCAATGTCTCTGAGCACATCAGTAATAGGATCTGTTCATTCATGTTTAAATCACAAATGCAAATATGTCAGGATATTCACTGATGTTAATGCAAACTTGCAACCCTGTAAAGAAAAATCACAAAATAAGCAAGTGCAGAAAAAGCTTCTGCGTGAGCCAGAACACTCAAGCACATATGCAATAGTGTCATAAAAAAACCAAGTACCTGCTGCCGATGACAAAAGCAAAAAAGGAAAGAAAAAATAATTAGAAACCAAATGGCAAACAGACTTAATCAAGAGCCAGTGTAGTGTTGCAGAACATATGGTTGAAGTCTTCATTTCAGGCAAAATTGGAAGCATTCAGGCACCCTGATGTATTCTGCAAGAGTCCATCACTCAGAGATGTTCCCTGCTGCACTTCACAGGGGCCTCCCAAGGGCCTTCTCAGTCCAACTCATTTCAGCATCAGAGGCACCCCATTTCTTCTGCAATATGGGGCACCTCCCCACTGCCACATCAAGATGGCAAGAGAAGCATCCACTCCAGTGGCATCTCCCCAGCCCTGCTAGGGCAAGAGAAGTGGAGGTAGCAGCTGAGGCAACACATGCTTGGGGACTGAAAGTCTGGCTGGGGCAAAAGAGTGGAGCAGAGGGAGAGAAATAATTTTTCATGGTAAGAGAAATAACTTTGGTGTCAGAGAAATAACCTTTTACATGGTAATTAATATGTTCTGTTAATACAGTGATACATCCTGTTTATACACCATATCAAAATATTTTCATATCTTTGCTTTAAAATAGTTGTGAAACTTGGCCAGACCAAACATTTCTGTCATTCCCATAGATCTCCATCCTTCCTTCTGGTCAAGACAGGAACTGTACATCAAAAGAGGATTGAAGTTCAAAAGCTAGTGGAAATCTTGGGAAGTTGCACAGGCATCCAGGATTGAGCAGTTGAGGACTTCCCACAATCTAAGGAACAGGAGTAATCAGAAAGATGAGATGTGCATTTAGAACAATTTAACTTTCTGAAGACACTTTTTATTGATGACATGGATGAGAGTACTGAGCCTTTCATCAGTAAATTTGCAGATGACCCTCAGCTGGGAGCGTGTGTCAATCTATTTGAAGGTAGGAGGGCTTGCAGAGAGACCTGGAATGGTTGGATGGATGGGCAGAGTCCAATAAGATGAAGTTTAACAAGACCAAATGTTGAATCCTGCATTATGGCCAAAATAACCCCCTGCAGTGTTACAGGCTGGGGATGATGGCTGGACAGTGCCCAGGCAGAAAGGGACCTGGGGGTGCTGGTACAGCCGACTGAACATGAGCCAGCAGTGTGCCCTGGTGAAGGCCAACGGCATCCTGGCCTGTATCAGGAATAGTGGCCAGGAGGAGCAGGGAGGTCATTCTCCCCATGTACTTGGCACTGGTGAGGCCCCACCTCGAGTGCTGTGTCCAGTTCTACTACTACTGTTGCCTGTGGTGAAAGAGAATTGCACATTTGAATGTACTGTATTTTCACAACTGTAAGGCACACTTAAAATCCTAAAATTTGATCAAAACCCGGAAGTGCACCTTATAATCCAGTGCGCCTTATACATGAAAACAGTTTGAAAGTTTACCATTAACTGATACTGCGCTGCACCTTTCCCAAGCAAAAATGGGTTGAAGTGGATTTGCCTACGTTGTTTAGACTAGGGGATTGTTTGGGTGTGGCGATTTTGACGATTCGAGCATTTTTGACCACAATAAACCAATCAGAGAAAAGCTCTTGCCTACCTGGGGATGAAGGCGTTATTGAGGGGGGGTGTTAAAGGGGAGACGGACACATTTCCTTCATTCTACGCGCTTGCTGACCTCGACCCCAACTTTTCGCAGTATTAGTATGCTGTGAAATCAGAAGTCCTGTAAGTCCAAAGAGACTTCGAAATGGCTCCACAAAGGAGATTTGCTTACGAGGCAGATTTTAAATTGAAAGTGATCAACCATGCAAAAGAACATGGAAATTGAAACTGATGACTCTGATGATGAAGATACGGGTGATATGGGTTCAGGTTTGCTGGATGCCGCCATCACCCAATTGATGATTTCCGATACGGAGGATGAAGAGTTCAAAGGTTTAATGGAAGATGAATAGAGCCGACTGAAAAATAAAGCTGTTTAAAAGTTTAATAAAAGTGAGTGATTTTTCTCTGTATTTTTTTTCAGTGTTTTGATTCTTTTTAGGCTGCATTTCAAGGCTACACCCATCTGTGAAAAATGTTTGCAAATTGAGCACCTGCCATTACAGTTAATAATTTGTTTGTTTGCGAAAGTTGTGCGCAGATCAACGCTGCAAAAAAAAAAAAAAGTGCACCTTATAATCTGGTGCACCTTATATATGAAAATAGTTTGAAAATTTACTGTTAACTGATACTGCGCCTTATAATCTGGTGGGCCTTTTGGTCATGAAAATACTGTAAGTTTGACCTAGTGAGGTAATCATGGGTTGATACACATAAGACTGCAACTCTGGGATGAATTGAAGGAGAATTACCTGGTTCTGTGGCATTAAAGGAGAGAGCTGGAATATGTGCCATGCATTGACCATCGGATGCAGTACAGTGTCATGCATTTGCCTCTTGCTAGTGTTACAGGCCAGAGGCTTACTCAGCTTCCCAATAAATTAAACCAATGGGGCCTTTTGATGGCCTAAAGCATCTGTAGTCACTTAACCTTAGCATTAACTTCAGCAGTCCAGCTGCACCGAAAATAGAGATGGCTCCATAGAAGCAGAAGACCTTCTGCAGCATTTTCATTCCTGCCTGGGCTGTTTGAAGACCAAGATGCCATAAAGTAGCATGACCCAGAAAAAGAAACATGGGCTGGGTACAAATCACTCTGTGGATCCTTGCAGCTATAGGATCCAGTACTGCAGAAAGCGAAACTAGCTAAACATTATCATCAGTAAATAAACAGCCAAAATACCAGTGCAAGAGCCACAGCTCATTACCCCTGTAAATTGCTGCTCCAGAGAAATATCACAGAGTAAGCATAAAAATAACTGAGCATGGTTTTGCTGAGCTCACTCACTCGTATTGCCCCAGCACAGAGGAAAAAAAGGAAAAAACTCATCTACTTGCAAATCCTCTGCACAGAATCATGTTTACAGTACGTGACTTGCTTGTGACTGGAACCTACACAGAAATTCCAGCTTCTTAGCTGGATTTAGGTAGCAATACGATTTATGTTCAAGTGTATCAAGCAGCCATAGGAAAATAGATAAATCTTAATTTTTTTTTTTTCAGTTTAGATATATGGCCAGGTTCTTTACTGTGCACTCTCAAAAAGAGGATATAAAACAGAGGACAGATTTGCCAACTGGTTTTTCAGCAACACCTGTTGTTGAAAAATTTATTTGAGTCCAGTTGAGACAGATAATTTGACTAATCTTCCTCTCTTATTTTAGCACATCACATTTGACAGGACAAGACAAAATGGCCTTAAGATATGCCAGGGTAGGTTTAGATTAGATATTAGAATTTTTTTTCGTGGAAGGGGTTGTGAAGCATTGTGACAAACTTCCCAGGAAAGTGGTGGAGGTGTTAAAAAAATGTGTGTTAATAGCACCTGAGGCCATGATTTAATGGTGAATATGGTGGTTGTGTTCGATTGATGACTGGACTTGATGATCTTAAAGGTGTTTTCCAATATGAACAATTCTATGATTCTAAATTATGTTGGTACGAAGATGTGGAACTGAAAACCACTGAGGCAAATGTATGGATTTTTTTTCCCCAAGTATTTCTATATCCAGCCAATTTTCAGAATTCTGGGATGATTGGATTTATTTTCTTTGAAACAACCTAATCTCTGTAAGACCTCTGGTAATTTTTACAGGAAGATTCAGAGATCTATTTCTTATTTCTATGTTTCCTTGCTTATCTGAAAACAAGAGACTTCTTAATGATCATAAAGTGCCCTTCCAGACATAATGTAATAAAGACATCTCTCTTTCAGGAAAGGAGACACTTTTTCCTTTTCTCTTATCTAAATAGCCTCTCTAACATTTGTCTTTATTGAGTATTAGCTGCTCACAGTTGTCTCTCAGTTCATTTCTCTCTCTAAACTCTGGTTAGGTATGCCCTCTATAGCTTGGTTGCCATTTCAATCACAGGGCCCAGTGGGTATGTTATGTCAATACAGTGATATTTGCAGTCTCCTCTATCTGCATGTGTTTTATGGAACAATTTGATACCAACTGCACAAGTTAGGCCTCTGTGCCTTATGAATGTTTTATTCTCCATCACCCACCAAGTGACATAACTTTGGGATTACAGAATGAACATGTACAGACATTTTTGCTGTTCTTTTGCATTGCAATTCTAGTTGAACAAAGAGGAGTAATATTTCACTGACTACAGCAGCAAGAAAAGTTGTCTTTTGGAGAAGTGAGTTCAATTACTGGCACTGCCAAAGCAATTCTGTGGCTTTGTCTGCCCTGCCCAAGAGCATATGATGCAGAGGTTCTTGATTCACTGGTCCTCGATCGAGCTAATTCCTAAAGCAAACTTCCCAAATAACAATTGTCCTCTACTCCCAGACCTCTGCTGCACTGCTAGAGAAGCTCATGACATTGACCTTACAATGACTGTTACCTGAAGTCCCATAATTTCTAACTAATTCTGAACAATTGAGGGCAAACACTTCATCAAATACATATATGTAAGGCCAACATTTGCAAATTTTGGTGTGAGGTGGAACAGCAGTAAAGATACTTCCACAATGTCATTTAGAAGGGGTCAAGAGGAGCTGAATCTTCTCTAAAAACACAGAGTGTGACTAATGTGGACAAGTCACACTTGGGCCCTTAGCCAGATGCAGTAAGTCAATGGTAGGCTTCAAAATGCAGTTTAGTGAGCACTGGTGTGAGCAAGTCTTGTATCAGTAGTGCTATCTCTTTTTATTTTTTACACCTCATGAAAGACAGGGCTTCTCCAAAGCTTAATACTGCTCTGTTAATTAACTAATATGTGAGCAGATGTTAACTGCTTCAGAAGTGCCAAACATTTCTGCTGCTACTCACTTCAGAGTCAGATGTGTCTAGATAGGATTTTTTCAGAGCAATGGGCAGGGTTTGAGTGCTTAGAGGGGGAATTGTTACTGCCTTGAACTACAGCTGTGTGGTTAAATCTCCATACCTGGCTTCAAAAACTGCCCTCAAGGCAGGGCTGTATTCTGCCACTTCTGTGTATAGAAAAGACAACATTCACAGAGTGCTGCAGAGTATAGACCATAGCTAATCAACACTGCCTCATTAATCTCATCCAGCTGAGAAGAGGGACTGGTTTCTATCACATTTTCAAGTGATCATAGAATCACAGAATGATTTAGCTTGGAAAAGACCTCTAAGAACATTGAGTCCAACCATAAATCTGATACTGCCAGGTGCAACATCTACACGTTTTTTAAATACCTCCAGGGGTGTATCTCCACCACTTCCTTGGGCAGCCTATTCTTGTTCTTGACAACCTTTTCCATGAAGAAATTTTTTCCTAATGCCCAATCTAAACCTCTCCTGGCACAACTTCAGGTCATTTCCTCTCATCTTGTTACCTGGGAGAATAGACCAATCCCCCACCTGGCCACCCCCTCCTTTCAGGCAGCTGTAGAGTGATGAGGTCCCCCCTGAGCCTCCTTTTCTCCAGGCTGAACACCCCCAGCTCCCTCAGCTGCTCCTCACAGCACTTGTGCCCCAGACCCTTCCCCAGCTCCGTTGCCTTCTCTGGACACGCTCCAGCCCCTCAATGTCTTTCTTGCAGTGAGGGGCCCAGAACTGAGCACAGGATTGGAGCTGTGGCCTCAGCAGTGCCCAGCACAGGGGGAGGTCACTGCCCTGCTCCTGCTGGCCACACCACTGCTGTTGGCCTGCAGTAAAAGGGGACTAAAGACACAGAGTTTGAAAGTCTGTGTGTGACTGATGTAAGCTGAAGCCCCAGAATCAAATGCAAGTTACAGAAAAATGAAAATCTAAAGCTTACTGAATAGATGAAAGGAAGAAAACTTTCAAGCATCACACTAACAGGGCTGCATTTTGTAAATTGCTGTCAGTTTGGTCTGAAAGGATTAGGGCTGATTCCTCGCTTCAAGTGATGACAGTACTACAGAGCTACATTTTGTTGGCTGATTTCTGAAAAAAAGTCTTTCCCTCTAATCAAGCACTGCTGTAAACAGCAGTCTCTGACCTACCACTTCTACAGTTTGAATATGAATCTCCACACACGCATCTAAAATACCATGTGATATTTACCAAATTTCTCATTCTATTATAAAATGTTCTGCATGAAAAATGAAGAGCATCTAAATGACCAAGCAGGCAGTAACTTTGCACAAAGTGATTCTTTACAGCTCACTCATCCCTTGACTTCTGGTTGTGCTGCTGAGAGACAAAATGTCAGATGTGATCTTTGACAGGCAACTACCCAAAGTGCCCTGCAAAGTTTATAACTCCAGTGCAGAAAAGCTTTCAAATCAATGCAAGTCCCGCTGTTCCATCCCCACAGGCTATATACTTGCAGAATGTGATAAGCTAAGCAGCAGTAAATGCATTCAGGTTGAGATCTGCAATTAAAAGCCAGTTCATTTAAAAAGTACAGTAGTTGTAATATCATGACATGAGCTGTACCTCTTTCCAAAAGGAGAGATAAAAGCAAGTTCTAATTACAGTCTCCTTTTTCTTAAATATGCTATATCACTTTGTGGTAGTTGCACTGCTCAGAGTCCAAAAGGAGTACATGAATTCTGCCTAATAAAGTTTTCCCCTTGGATCTTTTTAGACTATGTTTGGGCTTCTGTAAAACCCCAGTTTGTAATTCAGGAACTGGCTGTGTATCACCACTCTCTCCATATCTTTGCTAAACACTTGTGCACCTTGTGATGATCCACACAGCCTGCAATAAATACAGAGGTGCATGAGGAACATTCCCAGGCCTAAAACACTATTGAACACTCCTGAATATAAGCAATTTCTGTTTACTCAAGGGTTCAATGCTAATTATTTTTATTTTATTTTTTTTTACTAACTGATCCAACCAAGGAGAGAAGAAAGAAAAGGAAAAATAAATAGTTTTCCAAACATTTTCAGGACTAAAATCAAAAAGTCTGTAATCCCTACTACAATACAAAAAAAAACCTATGAACAAACAAAAGAAAACCCAGATCACACTGAAGCACCTGTCAATTCCAGGGAGTAAAAAAGCTAATGCTGCATTTCACCCTCCTAACTCACAAACCAGCTGCCAAATTGACTCCCAGAGGCTGGTCCAGATATGGCATAAAAAAGAACCCTGACCAGTGGGGGCCCGTCAGTTCCCAGTCAAGACTCTCCCTAATCTGCCATCAGTCACAGAATAGGATTGTTATTATCCCAACTGCCAAAATGTTCTGGAACTCCTAAAGCTGTGTCCAGAGATTTTCAAAGTGTTTTTTATCCTGCTGCAAAATACAGATGAATGACCCTGCTGAGTTCCTCCTAGTAACATTTTCCCTTTAATCAGCAAAAGAAAGACAATGCTCAACTTAACTCTCTTTCTCCCAGTTTAAGAATCTGAAGTGGTTTTAGGAAATGTCACTCAGATATGTATTTGAAATCCAGGTGCAGAGGTGTTCAGGAAAGCTCAGTATGACCATGTTCAGGATCTCAAGACAGTACAATTTTTTTTTTATGAAGTGAACTTCACATTAATGAAATCTTAAGAGACATCCTGTGTTACCTAAAATAAAACATACCCAGCCTTCCACAACGCTAGGGAAGAGAAAGCTGTTTAGTACTCAATATTTTTATAACATCTGGACTAATAAAAGTCAGGCTTTAACTTAAATTTCTGGGATTTACTTTACATTACAGTAGAACCAAAATGTAATGGTTACTAACAAAACCCACAAGACAAGTCAGTTCTTGCCCTTAGGCAAGAAGAAAAGTTTTCATTTTAAAGAAACTTTGGAATTATTAGCATATAACTATTGGCTGTGTGCAAAGCTACTGGGAATCTGCTGTTGGAGGCAGAGACCTCTGTCAGGAGCACGAGGCATTGAGCTTTTCTGGTTGCTGCTTTATTTCCCAGTAGAATTTAATCCTTAAAGCTCTCTTTTGCCAAGCACCTGAACATCCAAATGACCACTTTTATATCCTCTTCCCCCATTCCCTCAATAGCCGCAGTTCCCTCAGCCTTGCCCTTCTAAGCCTAAATGGAGCTGATTGGGGCACAAAATCCCAGGTAAGCTTTATGAAAGAATAACAACACCACCACCAAGAATTCCTGATGGATGTCTGAAATAAATCGAAATGAAGTCTCTCCTGACCTCTAATACTTTGTGTTTGTCATGCTGCTCCTGAACTTGCAATCCTACAGTCAAATCCAGTCCTGATCAGACAGCATAGGTATTGGACTTACCTGACTTAAGCTCTCAGAAAGAGCACTAACCATACGCCACAGAGACACAGTCTGGTTCCACCTCACTGCTTTCTCAGAAATAGTTCCACCAAATCACCTGGATCTTCTTGCTCCAGTGACTCCCCATCCTTTCAGAAATTGCCATTGCTCATGGTGATCCAGCATTCCTTCCTGGACCCTGCAGGGTGCAGCCAAACAAGCTATAAGGCATCACAGATGTATCAGCACCCTGAAATAACCCTCTCCTACCTTTTTTGTTATCACCCAAACCAAATCCCTGAGGACCACAGTTCTTGCTCTGGATCACACTTCTCATATGCCAGGCTGCCTATTTCTTCCAAAGTTCTCCTGAGATGTCTCCAAGCCAATAATTAGAAATATTATTATTTTCAGCAATACCTCACCAAGAACTCAAAATTATCAGTTCTTCTGCAAACCTTACCCTAATTGTTGGCAGTCATCCCTATGAAGTAGTGCCAGGAAATGTTCCCAACCAGTGGAACTGAATCACCTGAACTGTTAATTCATTAGAATACTCTTTATATAGTTTTGCTCCAGGTCATCTAGAAAGTTCCCAAATATTCCCTGCTGCAGGAAATAGAATGGCTAAGAAGTAGAGTCAGCAACTGGCCCCAGGGTGAGAATTTAATGCCATGGAAAAGGCATCCCCTATTGGGACAAGTTCCAGGCATGTTTCATTTCTTTACACAGACATAACCCCAGGGTTTTCCACAGGAAAATAGATGAGATTCAAAAGTAAACATAATAGAAGCCATCTGGGGTAAAATAAAAGAGAGAGAAAAAGTGTTGGTGCTGAGATCCTCACCAGAAATACCATCCCTTTTCCATCTACAAAGGCATTTACCTGAGATCCCCCAGCATCATACTGTGAGAAGCAAGTTCACCACTAAGATGCAAACTATCTTAACTTGAAAATCAATGCCTTGAACTTCATCCAGACCCAAACTGAAAGCCAGGAAGGTTCAAGAGCATAAATGGTACCCCTGAGGAAAGCACAGCTGAGTCGGGAAGCAGCTGCTTCATTCCCCAGGCAGAGCACATTGCAAGGATTGAAACTCAGAGGGCACAGCCTGGATCACTGCAGCACTGCTTGCATCTTAAAAAAAAGTGATAATTCTGTGGATAAGAACAGGTAGGAAAATGGATGGGGCCTGTTCAGCTCTACATCAAGAACCACCAAGGACTCATCTTGTCTTCCATTTAGTGATTTTGGCTTTAACAGAGGAACTGACTCTCAGGTTTTGCTTCACTTATATGATTTGTTTTCTATTTTTGTCCACAAGAAATTTTAATTTCACCTAACTCAGGCTAAATATCAATCTGATCACTCTTTCCCCATAGGGAAGCCTTGGCTATCCCTTCCTCAAGGAAGAGAGGGGGTATGTCTGTTCCCAGCTTGCTGGTCAGAGCTTGTGCTTGATGAGCTGCTACAGTGATGGACAGTGGTCATTGGAGAGGTGTGAAAATAGACTGTGTCAGGCTGGGTGTCCAAACACAGGGCTAGTAGGCCCTCAGCTTTGTGCTGCCATGGTTGGGGGCTTAGCTGGCAAGCAGTAATTCTGCATCAACCCAGCAAACCCAAAAGCATGGTCTCCTCATTATCCTGAAGTATAAACGATGAATCATAACCCACATCACCTCACTACCTAAAGAAGCAAAATCAAACCTTTTTTTCTGCAATATTCGTGATGTCACTGTGGAACTCACAAGCACTGAACACTGTGAAGGCTGAAGGGCTGAGCAAGTTTGAGAATTCCAGGATTATCAGTCATTTGTGGCCATTAAACTTGGCAGTATACACAGCACCTTACCACACCATATGGACAGGACCATATCCAGAAAGTCCTGAACCAGAGTGCTGGGATCAGGGCTGTTACTTGAGGGCAGTGGTTATTCTTACCTCCTTCATCCAAGCAGGCACTGCTGGCTCTTGGTGGAGACAGTGTCCTGAGGCAGCAAGGCCAGTGCTTTGGAAACATCTGGGATGGGCTACTGTGTACATGGGAAGAGCCTGGTACAAAGGAGGACTAAGATTACCCACAAGAAGCAATAAGGATTACAGAGTGTAATCCAAACATTTTTCCATGAGGTGTTTAAGAAAGAGAGCAGCCCTTTCTCTCCTTGACCATTTGAAAGGCATCCAGGTGTCAGGTCCTTTGCTATGTAATAGCAAAAAAAGTCAATAGGTACAGACAATAAGCTGTTCAGAGATGGTCTTTCTTTCCTTGGAGCTGTGTGAATGTGCACTTACAGTAATTTCACGACTATAAGGTGCACCCTTTTGACTAAAATTTTCTCTCGAACCCGGAATTGCGCCTTATAGTCCGGTGCGCCTTATCTGATGTACAAAGTTGTGAAAGTTGCCGACTCCAGGGGGTGCGCCTTATAGTCCAGTGCGCCTTATGGTCGTGAAATTACTGTACTTAAAAATTAGAATTTTATCTGTGTTGAAACACTGCAACAAACTCAGTCCACTTTCCTGCTCCAAAGAGTAACTGATGAGGACTATTGGAATGGTGCAGAGCTGTACAGGGCTTGAGTTTTCTCAGTGAGATGAACAGCTAGGAGGTGCTTCACGAATGAAATGCCCATTGATTTCAGCCTCCTGACTCAGAATCCTCTGCAAGTGCAGTCAGCTCAACAGCCTGCTCTGCTGACTTGCTTGTGTCTTCCCCACAGGACACTTCAGCAGCCTTGCATGTGCCAGAGGGTCCTTCTGTGCCCAGCTTAGCCCAGCAACAGAAGAAGTGGCATGTGGACACAGGCTGCCAGAGAACACAGAGGTCTCACACTTTTGTTGAAGGGCACCATTCATATGGCTGATTATGACAGGACAAAAAATTGAGAAATGAAGAAGTATGCCTTGTCACAGAAGTAAGCTTGATACAGACCAGTGCTCACTAATAGTTAAAGATGATTACCCATCTAATTCCAGCACATCATATTTTATGACACCTAATTTTGACAATTACAGCAAGGAATGTAAAAAAGAAGTCTGACAGAAGGGGATGAGAATATTGCAGGTAAAATGAAGAATTAATCATTTTTACAGAATTAGCCCAGTTACTGCATGTTAACACTTCAGGCCCTGGTTTGATTAGCCAAAATTACATGCACTTAACCTCTTGTGATGCAAAAACAATTTCATTAACTTCTTACTAACAAAGCATGACAAATTCATTTAAGTAGGGAAATTAAAAGAGGAAAGACCATGTCTGCATCTAAGCTGGACAATCAGCTGCCTTCACCTAATCTACTATTTCCAGTTCCCTTTTAACCCAAAAGGTGTAAAATAAAATATTTCTCAGAATAAAATACTCTACTGAGACAAATGCTTTCTAGTTACCTAAGCTTGCTTAACCTGCCAGAGGACTGTGAGAGACACCTAGATCCAGTACCCACTGCAGTCAGTTTATGACCTTTCCTTGACTTCAGGAAGGCTTCAGGCAGAAGTTAATGTTCTTACTCAAAAAATATGGATCCTCTTGGGGAGAAGAAGGGCTACAGAAAAAGTCTTGAAAACAGAACTGAAAGAGAGCTATGCAGGGCTCTATGAGCTCTGAACTCTGGAGTGTTTTCTCTTACATATAAATAGTTTTTGGAGGGTATTTATCAGAATAAAAAAGCAGAATATCTGAAGGTTTTTGGTATCTTAAAGTCACAGCTGCTTACAAACAAACAAAAGAAAGGAAAGTAAAAATAAAAAAATAGCCATAATTGTTCCAACATTAACCTGAAAGAAGCAGAAACTTCCTTTTCACCCACGGTACCATCAGAATACACAACGTACCACAGTTGAAACAACTCTGATGATACCTTGCTAGGTTAATAACCAGAGCAGTAAGTATGAAAATAGTCTCAATAAGACGCTAAAGATGACAGACAGGCCTCCATTTTAGTTTGAGAAAACAGGAAATGATAGGGGACTGTCCTGGTTTGGAGGACAGGTGTCTGCTAAGAAAGGCAGGAGCTTCTCTTTGAAATGGAGAATGTAAACCCCCTCCCTCCAATTTATTATAATTTTGGAATTAAGGGGCTCTCAGGCAAAGATATGGGAACTAGGAATAACAGTCCTTTACTAGGAAAATTAAAATAGAAATACAATAGTACAAAGAACAAACCCCAAACCCTGACAAAGTCAGAGTACAACCTGACACCCCATCAGGCAGGGTGTTGGTAGCAGTCCCATTAAATGGTGGCTGCATCCTCCTGCAGTGACAGATGTGATTCAGTTGAAGCAGTGCTCCTGTACAAGGTGCAGTTTCCCTCCAGAGGTCCAGTGGTGATGTGGAGAAATCCGGTTTTCCTCTGGAGTCCAGTGGAAGAAGGGCTCCCTTCGTGTCCCAAAATCTCAGTTTTTATCTTGGTAAGAAAGGCTTGGGTCTTCCCCTTCCCAATGTGATGAAGTAATTTTATCAGTCACACAGTGGGACTCAATGGGCCATTAGCAGAAAATGACTCGCTGGAGGAAGGATGGGTTGTGAAAAGATAAAGAACAATACCCTGCCTGGTTTCAATGGATGGCCCATTAGCAGAATATCTGCCATGGAGATAAAGATCACTGCCCCACCTGGTCACAATACATGGTGATAGAATAGACACTTTTGGTCACACCCTATATTGCAACCCAAGACAGGGACAAAAGTATGTTTCCTGCAAACAAACAGGAAAGGTCACTTTCATTAGAGTTGACCATTAGCCACAAGTGTATCCAAATGCAATGTCGAGAATCCTTCAGGCCTGAAGGATAATCAAATTATTCTAAAAAATACAACAATATATGAAAGAAAATTCTCCTTATTAAGGTCTGCAATTGGATCTCTAACTGAAGGAAAACAGGGACAGCTGGAGGGTAATAGCAATCCTCTAAAACACAAGAGATAAGGAACATCTGCTAGCAGGGACCTGAGTGAAAAAAGACCTGTCTGTGAATGGACATAAAATATTAATATTCCCATATCTAAGTTCCTCTAGACAATGGAAGAAATAAAGAGCAGACCTTGAACAAGCAAGAGTTTTCCAACAGATCTCTGTTCTGTGAAATTTGAACCCATATTTCACAGCATGTCATGATTCACAGGATGCCTCTTCACTACTGCACTTCCCAAGAGGAAGCACAACACAGAGCCCTGGAGACTGTGACACCCCCAGTAGAAGGGACTAGATTTCAATGCAGTAATTTTCTGCTGGTTGCCTGCTAGCTTGTTTTTGTTTCCCTGTGTTATTTTATTTCTGCTTCTAATCTGTGTACATATTATAGTTAAGTGGCCAGATCAACAGGGACCTCAGCAAGGCACTGAACACACAAAAAAAAAGGCTAATGGACCCCTTGACACTTTGCTGATGCACATTTTGCATGTGTGGCATGTTTTCTCATGGTGGCTATCTTCCCTTGGAGAGGAACATAACTGGAACTTACAGCAATTTTAGCAACAGAATATATAAAGGAATAGAATTCTTCATGATAGATGTCTGCCACTGGCATCACACTGCATTAAACTGTTTCATAGCCACAACAAGCTTCATTTTGGAAGCAAGAGCTGTGCATTGTTTGGAAGGCTCTTCCTTGTCTGCTGTAATGATGGGGAGACACCTTTCCTGTTTTAGCTTGATTTTGCTCCTGGCCTCTTCAGTTCTCATGTGATTTTGTCTGTTTTCAGAATATCCTTGTTCTTCCCACCAGCATTTTCATAGACTGCAGTTGCATCACCTTCCAGCCCCCATTTAACCAAGCTAAACAAGAGAATTTCCTTTAGTTTTTTCTCATACAACGCTCTCTTCATTCTCATTACACACAGTAATTCTTCTCCTGACCTTTTCCAGTCCAAAGGCAGAGCTGCACAAATGGTCCAGACACACTCAGGACAAGACTTTGCAATGAATCTTACCATCTCTGCACTGGAAATAGGGGAATGTTCCCTCTTACATGCCTGCAGTACTGCTAGCATCACACTTGGATCACAAGTACACCAAGAAGTTTCCTCTGGAAAGGAAGCTCACTCCTCAGCTCACAGAACAGCTGGCTCAGGTGGCTCCTCCTTCCTGCAGTGCTAAGGGGCTCAGGCAGGACACACGAAGCAAAACCATTCTGTGAGAGGAATTAAGATGCACCCTGCATCTTAATGCTATATAGTAAGCTAAAATTGATGGCTGGGCATCAGACCTGTGTTATCTACCTGCAGCAAAGTCCACATTGCCAAATTTTTCTGAGTCCCTCTCTATTCAACCCGAGGTTTGATGCACATTCAAACCTGCTGACGTTTTTCTCCCAGCATGAGCTACTGAGCAATTTTAGAGATACTGACTAATTTTGAAGCCACACAGGGGAAGATTTACATGCTAGGTATGCTGCAAGAATTGCAGTGCAATGGTTCTGCCAGTAGAGAACAAAACCATAATAAAGCATTGATGTCTAGGTAAGCCAGCAAATACACCTAGAAGACATCAGCATCACAGCTGATGTAAGTCACATCCACAGACCTCCTCAGCACTTGCCTACAAACTGGTGAAAGTTTTATAACACTGCACGTGTCCTTCCCTTTGCAGTGTGATGGAGAACCTAATAGAACTTGTTGGCAGAAGTGTGAGTCATCAAAGATATGGGGAAGAGTGAAGCTTGGCTGCAGTGGGAATCGAGTGTTCCCTGGACAGGAACACCACCACACTCTGGTAGGCACAACAGGCCAAATGAACTGGAAGGGAGATTAGGCTCAATGTCAGACATCACATCAAACTCCCTGTGCTGCCTGCAAAACTCTGCTGCAGATGTGCAAACCTCTTCCCAGACTATTTGAGAGGAGGCAAAAGCCACTGTTTTTTGGCCAGATTCATCAGAGGGATGAATCTGAATGCATCAAAAGAACAAGGAAGAAAGGCCTGGTGTGTCTCAAGCACACTCAGCTGAGGAATCTGTCATCAAGAGCAAGGCTGGAAAATGCCTGGGACTGAGGGCGAGCAAGGAGAGCAGCTCCCAAAAGGAGCAGTGAGCCAGTGTCAGCAGCTCTCCAGCAGCTTCACTTCACAGGGGTTGCAGCAATGCTAAGCCAGTCTCAGGTGACAGAGAATATTTCATCAGCAGGTACCCAAAATGCTGTACAATGGACAACCCTGACACATAAGATATTTTCTTGTTCTAAAAAGAGAAGTGCACAAGCAGCAATACAGGAGCCAAAGCCAAATGATCAGCCAGGAGCAATTGTACTCATCAAATTTGTACTCATCATGAGAACTGTGAAGCAAGGGCTATAAGCAGCCACTATCATGAAGAGGAAGCCCTAGATGCTGCATGCTCTCTGGGCATTGATCAATACTCAAGCACCTGGGACTGCAGCTATTTATCTACTTATTTATTTTACAGCTTTACAAAATTGTTCTAAAGTGCCTCTCTTTGCCTTCTATTTCCCCACAGATGTTTCAATATAAATTATAGTAATTACGTATGGTGAAGAGAGTAATTTGCTTTAACAATTGTGTGAAGGGTAATTGCTATCAGCTTCATGAGATTTCTGTCCTGTCCAATTGTCCACATAGTTTGAATAATCTGTACATCATGGAAGTGTGGATGTAGAGAATATGCTCAAGGGATAAAATTTCCATGAAAGTTTTCTTCCATTTGACCTGGAGCTTTGGAACCAAGCTCTGGGGGAAATCGGAAAGAGGTGCTAGAAAATACTTTCTAGAGGCAGGCAACAATAGAGATAAAAAAACCCTGCAGCTTATCCTCATAACATTCTCACATAAGAGACAATCAACAGAGGCCAAAAATTTCTGTCTTCAACAAAAATGACAGGACAAGAAGAATTTTAGCTGAAATTTTCTTTCTAAGGCATGCAAGAGCACTTTCCAACACAACTTTCTGGAGCTGGAGTTTGAGATTTTTAGCAAGGCATTTGGAAAAGAACCTAAACCATTCATCTCCCATTCTAATGCGTTAAATGGTTCTCTAAAGAAAGATAAGAAAGGTTCAGTTTAAAGCTAAATAAAACACCTTTTATATTTTTAAAGCACTGTCTGCAGGCCTCTCACCCCATTGAGTCTCATCTGAGCAGCAATATTACAATACCTATGACTGATTCTGCTCAAGTTTCTGCTGTGGCTAAGCCAGTTAAAATACAGAAGAACTGTGTGTTCTTATGCATATGGGTTCCTCAATTTCTCTTTATCCTCACAATCCCTTTTTAGTGATGTCATACAGATGTGAGTTCAGAGATCAACAATTTCACTTCTTAGCATTCCCTTGTTCCTTAAGAAAACAGAAACTGGAGGAACCCAAATCTATATTTGAGTGTTCCTCACTAAGAAGTGTAACCACTTCATGAAGATATTACATTATAGCATTTGTTTTCCAATGATTTCTAGCAGTTGTTTTAAAAAGGTTAGATTTTGCTACCTTTTTTTTTTTTTGAGTTGTTATATTTTTGTCCCTGATGCCTGGAAAGTTGATAGCAAATGTGATTGCTCTGATATATAAATAATACCTTTTGACTTCAACTTTTCAGTTATTTATGGCAAGCATAAACCCAGCTATTATTGTGTGACCATGGCCTTTTGCAATAAATATTTCCTCTTTCTCTGTGGTGCTTAAATCTCCCCTTCATGCTCTGCATACATTTTTTAGATAAAACTTTCAGCCTACCATTCAGGATTGGCACTCTAAGACCCCTCTCATCCCTGTGACCCCTCTCTGCATTCTGAATCCATCTCCTATGGATCACTCAAGCACAGATCAGCTGAGGTGGGAAAGCTTCAGAGGTCAGCTAGTCCAATCCCCTGCTCAAAGTAGGGTCACCTAGACTGGGTTACTTAGACCCATGCCTGGGTTGGTTTTGAGTATCTTCAAGGATGGAAACTCCACAACCTCTCTGGGCAACCTTTTTCCGGCGCTCATCTCTACCACAGTAAAAAAATGTTTCTTCTCACATTTAGATGGAATTTTATGTTTCAGTTTGTGCCCATTGCCTCTTGTCTCATCACTAGGACACTGCTGAGAAAAGCCTGGGTCCATCTTCTTTAGTCCTCTCATCATGTATACACTGAATAAATCCCCCTGAGCTTTCTCATCCTCAGGCTGAACAGTCCCAGTTCTCTCTGCCTCTCCCCATGTATCAGACACTCCAATCATTTAACCATCTTCATGGTCTTCTACACACTTGCTCCATCATTCCCAGTATGTCTGTCTTGTGCTGGAGAGCCCAGAACTGGACACAGCACTCCAGGTGTCTGCTAAGGCTGAGCAGGAGGGAGGGATCAACACTTTGCTTAATACAGCCTGGGATGCTAGAGCTGGGATCAGTGTTTCTGGCATACCCCATGGAATGGCATTGATATTCCCCTACCACCATAACTGACAGCTAGCCTGGCTGAGCAGCCTTTTCCCAGATACGTGATTTTGGATACTTACAGCAACTCTGACCTGCTGATTCCTTCAGAAGCTTTTCCTCCTCTGTCATTTATAGCTGCTAAGATCCCAATTTGTAATAAAGGTTTTGTTACTAGGTAGCAAGTACCTGACCTTTCATTTTGTACTGTTAAATTTCAGTTCATTTCAATTAATGCGGTGTTCAAGGTCACCCAGTTCTTTCTGAAGATGGTTTGAGTATCTTACATTTATCCAACACATAGCCTTTCTCATTGTAAATTTTCATTACCTTTTAAAAGTCTGTCTAGTTGGAAAGCCTCTGAAGTATTACACTCTTTATTAATTTTCCTGCCCTTTTTTGAAACTTTTGTTATTTCTGCTCTGTCCTTCATCTTACCTGCAGTTATGCACCCTGGCAAAGCATCATCCCCCGATATCAAGAGGAATGCTTGGCACCACCCATTAATTTTCCATTCATAAAGAACAAGGTGCATGTTCCTTGCAGCAGGAATAACCTAGGTAGGTACTGCAGGCACTTCCAAAAATACCAACCAAGATCAAACCAAACTTTCAGTCTGGGCTGTTAAATCCACTTAAGAATCATTCTTGTGCTTCTGGTCTACTGTAAGTACAAAACTAAGGCAGGTAGCTGCTCCTTACATCTGAAATGCTAGCGTGGTTCTATCAATATAAGATGTAGCATTTAAGCTACATGCTGTGCTAGCCAGAGATCTTCACTGAGCTACAAATGATGACTGAGTGACTTCCTAAGGTCTTACAAATAAATCAGAGCCTAAAACCTCAATATACAGAATGGAAAGTGTTGTCTTCCATGGATATATTCTTGCTAATGGAATTGCAGCTGTGATTTCTTTACTCCCTTTGAGAACCTCTTCAATTGATTTAGACATTAGTATGTAGGACATGTACAGGCCAAATTTTAAAAAATTGAACTTTCTTAGCAAGGTGATGGTTAGATTATTTACCAAACTTAAAACCAATTCAAAACCTTTTAAAATCTTAATTATTTACAATTTAATTCTTAATTCTTGGGCAATAGCATGACTAGATACCAGATACCAGATAATGTGATAAATACCATATATTCTCTTTGGGAGTGGAGCCAAATGCAGGGAGAATTGTTAAAAGCAATACATTTTTAGAAATTGAGAAGATTATGGCATAGCCTTGGTCAACACAGTTTGCATGTGAGGCTTAAAGCACGCAATATGGTTTTGTCTCCTTAAAGTTATTTGTAGCTCTGTGGTCAACATGGGGAAGTCATCTTTCATGAAGTAGTTGATAGATGTACTTTTTTTCTCCACTTTTCCTTCTTCAGACTTTTTTTGAAAAATTGAAAAGCCTTTATTGTGAAAACACATTGAAGTATCAATGTGTGAAAACACACTTGAGTTTTGAATAGTTATCAATAAGCAGAGAGTAAATCAAGACTTCTAAATTCAAATTGGAAGGTATCAACCTTGAGAGACTTTTTAGGGGAAAGGAAAAAAAAAAAAAGATGAAGGGCAATATTTGCTTTGTTCTATGAAATCTGAAGACAGACACACTTTCCAGCACTTGAAACCTTGCAGTCTGTCCACACTGAAAACAACAGCTCTGTTACCCCTGCATGAGAACTCATCACACTTTGCCTTTTAGGTTACATTTCTGATGTTATTAATTTAGAGGGAACTCTGCACAATCAAGCAGCCTGTGAGCTTTAAACACTATCAGCCTTTACCAGGTGGCCAAGGGGCAGAGGCAAAGGGCTGGCTGGAAATTGTCTCTGCTCCACAGGGACTGGCCACCAGAGACCCTCCATTAACTTCCACACTAGGAAAAGTGATTAAAATGTGCAAGATGTGGTGAAATGAGGAGCAGCAAAGCTGTTCTTGTGTCAGCAGGCTCAGCACAGCCAGGCAGCAGTGTGCAGCTTGCCCCAGGTGGGGAGCAGAGAACACATCTGGCCTGTCAGCACTGCCCAGGGGGGAAGGAGGGTGCCAGGGAGAGAAAACTAGAGTGAAGAGGCTGAAGAGACATGGGAAACTAACTGAGGAAAAGTAAGGGAGGAAGGGTGCTCAGAGAACCTCCTGATCTGAGGGAAGACCTCCCTGGAAAGTCTTTATAAAGGCCACTTTTGGGGGAAAAACAACTAAACAAACAAAACTAAAGGAGAAAAGAATAAATGAGCTTGAAATTATCTGGTCACGTCTGTCAACACCCACATCCCTGCCCCAGCACCAGAAATACTGCAGATAGTCCCATTCTCAGCAAATGGGAGGTATAGGAGGTTGGTGGCCAGGCAAGGGAAAAACAAGGTCTGACATTTACCTTGGCATGTCATGAGAATGCACTTATGGGTGGCTACCACCCAGCAGCTGACACAAACATGATCACAAGTCATTTGTGGTGATCGTGTTTTTCAGATTTTTTTCTTGGTACAGACAGAAACACAGAATGGGTAAGGCTGGAAGGGGTGGCAGTGAGGTTATCTGGTCCAATCTCCCTGTTCAAGCAAGGTCATCCTAAAGTACATTGCATAGGATTGCATCCAAACAGCTCTTGACTGTCTCCATTGAGGGAGGATTCCACAAATTCTCTGGGTAATCTGTTCCAGTGTTCAGTCACCTGCAGTAGAGAAGTTCTTCCTCATGTTCAGCTGGAACTTCTGTGGATCAGTTTCTACCCATTCCCCCTTGTCCTATTGCTTGGCACCACTGGTAAGAGCCTGGCTCATCTCTTGGCCCCTCTCAGCCATCTCTTCTCAAGCTGAACAGCCTCAGCTCCCTCAGCTTTTCTTTATTAGAGGGATGCTCCAGTCCCTTCATCATCTTTGTAGCCCTCTGCTGGACCCACTCCATGCCTCTCTTGTCCTGAGGAGCCCAGATCTGGACACAGCACTCCAGATAAGCTGACAAGAGGTGAGGTCACCCGGTGATGTTCTAGCAGCACAAAAAAGCAGCACAATAAAGCCTGGAAGCGCTTGTCACAAAGTGCAGACAGCATGAGCTCGGAGCAGACTGCAGCAGAGAGCAGTTCAGTATGTAGAAAGCAGTCTTGGCCACCTTTTAGGAAATGAAGGAATTGGGGCAGATCCAACTCATGAGAACGTGACAAAAATACCAACTCCCTGAAAGAACTGAGAAAGGACACTACTGGGATAGCAGTGTCAAGTAGGGAAGAGGCAGTCGCCCTCACAGCAAATCTACTTTATCACAAAAACAGCACTTCAGTGACTGGCTTCACAAAGAGCTGCTGAAGCAAAATTGATCAAACAAAGCAAAGCATATCATGCTTGGACCAAAGAGGAACTATTTTCCTTTGACCCTGGAAGCCAGAAGTTTGATCAACATGTGCACAACACCACAGTAAAAATGGCTGCAACAGGTATCAAATCTCCTGGAAACGTCCTTTGGTGAAGTCTGGCTCCTTTACCAGCAAGATTTTGGTTCGTGGTCCCATAATTACAAAACAACATTAAAAAGGAGAATGAAAAAGTGTCTTGTAACAGATTCTTTCTCACATAATGCTAAAGAGGAGAGAGACATGAGAACAGAAATGCATGATATTGTAACAGTCAGCAAAAGCCATGAGAGGAAGATGATGAATATGATACAAGTGAACCGTGTTAAAAAAAGAGGTGTCATCAGGCCAGTCTGCACATGAACAGCAAGCTCCCTGCAACGTTTATGAATTTGAGGATGGAAAAGCAGTTCCATGTGAATAATGAGCATAGCTAAAATTGATTAATTGACTTCAGGAAATTTTAACTCTTAAGGAAACAATGAAAAATAAAATATTATAAGGAGTTTTTTTTATGCAAAAAACCCCTGCAATCCAACAACAACAAAGCCAACAATCAAACAAACAAACCCAAGAAGACACATACTTTTCTGACCCTACATAAATTCAGAAAACAGGACACATGTTTAGAATTTGCTGCATTTGTTTCAAAGTGCAAGAGACAGAATTGCAAGGAGCTGCTAATAATTTGTGTACTCCTCATGGAGTCTGGCAGAAATTGGCAACTGATTTGTTTGAGCATAGCAAAGCTCTGTGCAATGATAGATTATTATTACTGTCATTTTTTACCAAGTAATTCAGCTAAGCTTCACATTATCCAGAACGGCAGTGAATGACATAATATAATATTTGCCAAACCTCTGATGAGCTTGTTTTGAACACATCACAAGACACAAGACACTTCCAAGACTGCAGAGGGTCATGCTTCATACAGAAGTTGCAATCCATATCAAATGTATGCATGCCTAAGCAAAATCAGATGTAAAAAGCCAAGAACTAGAGTCCCAGAAGTGCCAGCCACAGGCTTCAAAATCTTCACACATGCTTGCTGAAGAAGATTTTGAACTGTGCTCATCTTCACTGGAACCAGCTGAGCACAAGGCTGTAGTGGGTACAGCCCCTTTCAGTTTTCCAAGGACCAGTACTGCCCATCAGAAACACTTAAATGTTGCCTACAGTCCCAAATTCCACTTCTACAGAGCTGTTGGCCAATGCCAGCTTGGAGGTCACCCAGCCACATTCATATGCTTAAAATTTCATGCCTCCCTTCTGACCAGACATGTCTTAATCATAGAAAGCACCATCTACCACCTCCCAGCGGGAGCAACTGCAATATTAATTGCACAAGCTGGAAATCATAGAATCATAGAATGGCTTGGGTTGGAAGGAGCTTTAAAGGTCATCTAGTTCCAACCCCACCTGCTGTGGACAGCACCTTTCACTACACCAGGTTGCTCAACGCCCCATCCAACCTGGCCTTGGATGCTTCCAGAAATGGGACATCCACAGCTTCTCTGGGCAACCTGTTCTAGTGCCTCACCATCCTCACGATAAAGAACTTCTTCCTAATATCTAATCTGACCCTACCTTCTTTCATTTTCAAGCCATTTCCCCTTGTCCTGTCACAACATGCTCTTGTAAATAGCCTCTCTCCATCTTTCTCATAGCCTCCCTTCAGGTACTGGAAGGCCACAGTTAGATCACCCTGAAGCCTTCTCTTTTGCAAATGAAGCTGCAGAGTCAAACCCACCTTGAAGAATAATATTTTAATTACGATGTTTTATGCTTCCATGGGCTGTGCTGTATCTGCAAAATTAATTCTAGATGAAGCTGATGTGGATTGGAAGATAGTGTTTGCTCTTGAAATTTGGATATATCTAGGCCAAAGCGAAGGCATAATAATGAGCAGGCTTAAGAGTCAGCAGAGAGAAGACCCCCATTAGCAGATGAATATCCATGCAAGGACCGATCACCCCTTGATCAGGCCTTTCCCACAGCTCAGCATATGAGCATATTACTGCACAGGTGTTATTGAGAAATGCCTAGCACAGGGGAAGTGATGGCATTTGTCAGTCTTTTGTCTATTTTCTTTAACAGAAGAAGCACCAGAAGTCAGTCATTTTCTGCCCTACTCGCTCTGCACCAGGTGTGGTGTGAAAGAGCAAGCAGCTTTCCTTATTTTGGTTACATAGCTATGAAAAGAGATTAGCTCAGGTGGTTAGAGCATGATGTTATTAATGCAAAGGTTGTGGGTTTGATCTCTATATGGGGGATTCACTTAAGAGTTGGACTAGATGATCTTTGTAGGTCCCTTCCAACTCAGAATATTCTATGATTCTGTGTTTCTTGTAACAAGCCCCCAGTTCTTCCAGGAGCATCAGGATCAAATTTGGTGTTGTTCTAAATGTGTGAGTAAAGACCAGAAAAGACAAAGAAAATAAAAATTAACCATGGGGAAAGGTTATCTCTCAAAGCTCCCCGAAAGGGTACATTATCCCTACACACATTTTGACAACAAACCCAAGTACAAACTCCAGTGAGTTTGTACATCATGGATAAATCATAGACTTGTTTGAGTTGTATGGGACCTTTAAAGATCCTCTAGTCCACTCCTCCTGCAATGTGCAGGGACACCTTCCACTAGAAGGTTTCTCAGAGCCCAGTCCAACCCAACCTTGAATGTTTCCAGTGGTGGGGCACCCCCACCACCTCTCTGGGCAACCTGTTCTAGTATTCCACCACTCTCGTTGTAAAAACATTTCTTCATAATATCTAGCCTGAATCTATGCACCTTTAGTTTAAAACCCCTTGTCCTAGCATACAGGCCCAGCTAAAAAGCTTGCCCCCATCTTTCTTATAAGCCCCCTTTAGGAACTGGAAGGCTGCTATGGGGTCTCCTCAGAGCTGTCTCTTCTCCAGGCTGAGCAACCCCAACTCTCAGCCTGTCTTCACAGGAAAGATGCTCTGGCTCTCTGGTCATCTTTGCAGTCTCCTCTGGACTCTGTCCAGCAGGTCCCTGTCCTCCCTGTGCTGGGCCCCCAGAGCTGGATGCAGCACTGCAGGTGGGGTCTCACAGAGCAGAGGGGCAGAATCCCCCCCTGACCCTGCTGCCCACGATTGGATGCAGCCCAGGACATGTTTGGCTTTCTGGGCTGAGAGTGCACACTGACAGCTCAGTTTTATCATGTCATCATTGAGGTACAGATTGTCAGAGCCAAACCAGCTATTACAAGGTTTATGGCAGTATTTATTACTGAATGAAAAATTTTAAAAATAAGAAGAAAAAAAAAATCTTCAAGTTGCCCCAGAGCAGAGGTAAGCTGTCACACATGCCTTTAAAAACAACCTCACAGAGTGCTCCACTTCAAAAGCTAGGCTTTCCTTGTAGCCTGTAGACACAACAGCAGAAGCAGTATGGGAAGGAGAATTGTACCAAAAGGAAGAGAGATCCAGTGGCCCAAAGATGCTGAAGCAAAACACCTGAACTGCCAACAGGAAGACTGTCTCAAAAAGAGCCTCCTTGCTGAAGATGAATAGTGATAACTACATGTATTTATCAGGTTACTCCTCTTTGAATAACTGAGCAGTGGGTGGGCACACATTTCATTAAAATGGCAAAGGCATTCGCCTACCATAAACCAAAAATATAAACATGAATATGAAAGGCCATGAATTATGCACTCTGCTGTCTTTGATCATCAGGTAGGGAGGAGAGCTTTAAAAATTACATTCAGGAATCAGCTCCCATTACCAGAACACCTCAACATCACAAGCATCAAGTAGGAGTTGATCTCATAGCTCAAAAACTGCTCAAAAACTGATCAAAAACTGATTTGTTGCTGGCCTTTACAGTAAATACTTGAAACATATCAAGTACCTGTAAGATGTGCACATTTCTCAGTAATCAGCTACGAAGAATAGCTTATCCATATCTATAGAAAAAAAACCCCTCCAAATTAACAAGTAAGTTTTGAGTTAATAAAAGAAAAATTATTTTGTATTTATTGATAAAGAAATAAGGAGACATAAAGACTACTGCCTGTTGGTAGTGATCTCAGTGCAGGAATCCTTCTACCACACAAAGCCATGCAGACCCCTGCTGGGATCCTCCTTTGTAAAGCAAAGAGTCAGGGTCTCATCTCTTGGGCCAGCCATTGCTCTAGCACCATAGGGTTTTTTTGTGCGGTCCATTCAGTGAGCACTGGGAGGCTTCTTCACAGTGGAAACGTGCCATTACACAGAAGTAGCTGCTTGTAGATGGGGAGGGAGGAAAAAACTGAATGTCACATAGCCTCTCACTTTAGTCATGTAGCTGAAGACCTGTGATTCCCCCATCACTCACTGAGGTGTTCCCTATGTACAGCCACACAGTTCCCAGGGGAATCCACTGTGTTGGCACTGCTCACACCACTGCTGCCCAGCTCCCTTCTCCCTCACTACTGCAAACTGGGATGACGGAGGAAGCCTGTGAGCTTCCAAGCACTAAAACATCCTGCAAAATCTGCTGAGTTCACTGAGAGCCATTTACTCAATAATTCACTTAATGCATCAGGTGGGCAAGAGAACCATACATCAGCTCCAGCTGTCAGCTTCCTGCACTGATTGTCCCCAGTGAGCTGCCAGGCTCCTGTGCTCCTTCTGTACTTGTCTGCAGGCTCTTGCATCGGGTCAGTCTCAGACCTGCACATGAGGGAACCATCAGTCACCTGAAAAGCAGCAAGGCTCTGACATTCACATAGAGACAGGCAATTTCAGTGAGCCAGCAACACAGACACGACTGCCTGTGCCCAGATAATTTAGAGTTGAGAAGGGCCTGCCTGCCAGTCTTGGTGCTGGGAAGCAGCTGCCAACTCCTCACTCATTTGGGGCTCTTTAGATGAAATGTTTAGATGTAGATGCAATGACCTGAATGAATGTTTTTCACCTTTATAAGCAGGCAGATCACCTTTAAATATAAGGTGAGAAACACCTTTTATTTTGTAACTCTGAGCTTTGAAGTGTTTTTCTTGTCTAGAACAGGAATCAGTGAGGGTTCAGGACAACCAGAAGCTTTCTAGAGAGGCAGTGCCCCAGACAGCATTGCACCCCATGGAGGGGAAATGCATCAGGCCTCACTGCCCAGCTCAGCTGCAGGACAGACTTGGTGCAGGAAGAGCCAAAGAATAGGAATTGCAGGGAGAACAGGCAGCTCAGGACAAATCACATTGCTTCTTGCATGCTCTGTGCACATGCCAGACATCACAGCTCTGCAGCTTGCTGGCTTCTGCCTGTGGTGAACAAGAAACCAAGTTTCCACAGGATGCTGCCAGGTCTTTTTCCAAATGATGCTCTGCCCTCTTCCCTCTCCAGACTTTGGAAAAAGTAGATGCAGGCAGCCCTGAGCACTGTGGTGGGTTTCAGGTAGGAGAGGAAAGGAGGAATAGCTGAGATGGCTCATTTCAGGGACCTGGCTGTTAGGAAAGGAGGACTCATTCAGTTCGTTCTTCTCGTTCTGGCAGTGTTGAGTCAGAAAGAGGTGTGTGGGCTCAGGGGATTTATGAGGGCAGTGCTTGCAGAGCTGGGAAGACAGCAGCCCACCAGAAATACAATGTCTGTTCATGGAAACTGGGTATGGTGAAAGACACGACAACTACATTTGCAGTTATTACTTGGAACAACAAAGAAGACAAAGGGCAAATAATGTCTTTATCTATACTTCTACCTATTGTGAATAAAACACTCCCACTTCTCACATCCCAACAGCAGAGCCCCCAGGCCTTCCATACAGCCTCTGTACCATTCTGCAAAGCTCTGCTCCTCAGGCAGAGCTGGCTTTGCTCCGCCCTGTGAAAGCTCTGCAGCCCAAGCAATGCCTGGGGTGTCCCTGACCATGCTTCTACAGGAAAACATTTTCCAGAAGAAAGGGCTGCCATACATGTGTGTGTCAGGAAGTGAGGGTGGAAGAGGAAGATCTTCTTTGAGGTTGTGCTTGATGGAAGCACATGGAAGAGATGGAGGAGAAAATGCCCTCTTTAGCTTCTCCCTCTTGCTATGCATGAACATGCCATCTGTCTCCACAGCCTGAGGAATGAGAGAGTAAGAAAACTCAGGGAGAAAAAACACAACTAGAGGAGATTTCTGAGCCTAAGAGCAGCACATTCAAGTGGACCAAATGGGAATAAGGGATTTTTAACATCTGGAAATATTTTAGATCACAGAAAGAACACCATAAAATGTCTACAGGTTAGAGAAAATAGAAAACAGGATGAAAGAAGTCACCCTATTCTTTAAAATTGAGACAACTGTTCATATGGTCCAGTTTGAGCACTTTCTTCATCAGCAAACTGTGCAGTCCAAAAATATAGATACATTCAAAACTGGCTGAAAAAGTGCAGAAGAAAAACGTATACAGGAGTTTTAATACAAAATGAACCATCTTTGGTTCTTTCTGTTCTTCAGCTACAGATTGCTGGATCTGGGGTCTTAGGGAGAGTATCACTGCATGTTTGACCTCTTCTCATGCTCTTGTTATTGATCAATGTCAGATCCAGGTCTTGATCTGAACAGAGCTTTGCCTGACCTTGCCCATCCCCAGCAGATCAGACAAGATCTTGGAAAATCCAGTATGTTCCTTTTTCTCCTCTTCCTCTTCTTTTTGCTCTAACCAAGGTAACTTTTCACCAGAATATACTTGGAAATGATAGATCAGTATGATGTAAATTTGGACAAAATGGCTGATTGATGTGCTTGTCAAATCCCAGGGGATTAACTCATTTGTGATAAATGTTAGGGAAACAACACAGGGTCTCAGATGAGAAAGCCAGGTCATTGCTCGAGACACAAGGTACAGCAGGTCTGTGACCATTCCACATCCAAAAGCAGCTCAAAAGCAGAGCACCATAGAGCAAAGCACAAATGTGAAATGACAAAGAAACCCCACCAACATTTTTGCAAAAGCCTGTTCAGAAGTGTGAGGGGAATGGGATGTGAGAGAGTCTCCACTTTCCTAATGCTAGCAAGCAGTTCTCCAATACATCTGCACTGGGCTAAATGCAGGGACTCTGTCTTTGAAATAGTAACTTATCTAATTAAAAAATGTTGGCTTCATTTGATACGATCTTTGCCCTGCTGCTCTGAAGGAGAAGCCAGCCTCATAAGCAAGTAGGCAAGGAACCTGCCACGTTCCCCCCAGGACACAGACAATGACTGCATTGGCATTGCTACCATGATCCCACAGCCTCGAGAGGGCTTCAGGGCTACAGGCAAGGTTTCACTGTGACAGTGACTGTGACTGATCTGGCACTAATGATGTGGAACACAGCAACAAAGTTCAGTGTCCATGGCAGAGAAAAATTTCAATACATACTCCACATCAGAAGCAAAGAAGAAGAAGACTATTAACTAAAAAGGAAGATATAACCCTTCTGCCCTTGACTGACAAAACTGCTGGATACACCCCTAGGCAACCACTTGGATATTGTCTTTGGAGCTGTTAATTTCCACAGGAAAAATTAATTCTGTTTACTCCTTTAAAATGCCATTATAAGTGTTAATTTGTACATCTCCTCAGCTGTATTTTCATCTGCACATTGCACTGAAAAGTCTCTACAACAATGGCATGAGCCTAATGACAGGAGACTATTAAATGAGGCAGCCCTCCATTGAATATAAACTTCCTTAAACAATTATTCCAACCCCACCAAACAAATTGGTCTCTTAGGGGAGAGTATGCTTTTGCTGAAAAGAAGGCCTGCCAGATGAATGCTCCAAGGCCCAGAGCTGCTCCACAGGCACACGGCAGGTGGATGATGTTGCTGTGTGCCTCTCGCCGTAGCCATGGCATGCAAACAACAATGCTGTCTCCCTACAGCACTGCACTGGTCTACCAGGAATTCCTCTGAGCCCCTTAGAAACAGTCATGTGATGTTGACACATCGGTGGAGGAATGAACTGCAATATCACTGCAAACTCAAATTCATTTAATTCGGTTCCACAGAAAAATTCAGCAAGGCTTTCCATAGTCATCACAGGCTGAGACAACACATCTCAATGTTCCTAAATAATGTGTTAAAACCAGAAGGGTTAGGTTTCCCTTTAGATTCTATGGTTCTTTTGTCAGTATTTAACATTACTGATCACAGCCCCTCTCTTTTCAACCATGGAACATGCACTGTAGGATTTTCACACAGCCTGTGCCACACACTGTGTCAAAGTTGTTGCAGGACAGAGAGCCTTCGTGTTTGGCAGGGTGCTCTTGTGAGATCCCTACAGCAGAGACATCAGCCCCTGGTGTGATGCCAGTTTTGCCCTGGGGGCTTTTAGCATGGCTGGAATGTACTCCATATCCTCCCTTTGTGCTCAAGGTGTGTTTCTGACAAACACACGTCAAGCATCAGCAGCTTCCTTAGGACAGGGCATTGAGAACCACTCAGGTAGCATGATGTGTTTTGATTCACCAGCCCTGTACCCAGGGTTACTAGTAGGGTTATCTTTTTTTCCCTGGTCCTAGTCATATCTTGTAACATCAAAGCCAAGATCACTTACCTTAGTTCCAGTGCCAGCCACTGCAGCCTTATGTTTTCTGATTTGCCTTCTCATTGGTCCTTTTACTTCAGCTCCGTGTGAGCAGGGTAATTCCATTAACTTTTCCTGTAAGATGATGAATTTTCATGCCACTGCAGCAACCTGTGAGAAGCATCCTTAACCAGTCCTTACCCCCAAGAGAAATGGTTATCATCTTGGACAACTGTGACCATTCTTCATTTCCTCATGAGGAGCACAACCAACCCAAACTCGTGCAGACATGACTGTCCTTCATCGATGTCATAACTAGAGTTTTCTACCCCGGTGATCTCCTCCAGTGTATTGGCATTTTTGTTCTGAGAATGTTAATAGGGGTCATCACCAGGCAATGGCACAGAGTCCAGAGACAGGTGTACGGAGATTGGGTCAACCCCATAACGTCAGTAAATCATTTTTCAGAACAGCAGTTTCTCCCTGGCCAACATCACTTCCTATTTATTATGACTTGCTCAGCCCAGAGGAACAGACAGCCACCTGGAGCCTCTTGGCTGTTTCTGGAGCTTATTACTGGATGCACATCAGAAACAGTTTAATCTCCTCAAAAAACAAGACCTAGGATTAATGTGGTGTGGTTTATTTTTAGGCTCCACTTTCCATCCAGAAGCCCTTGCCTGTAGTGACAGAAATTATGTACAAATCCTATTGGTGTCAGTGATCATATGTATGTGCACAGCCATGTTTTCAAATAAAATCAGTTTAAAAACTCCCGGGGCTGATTGTTTTCTTGGAGGGTAATTTTTCCCTGCATAATTGCATCTTCTCAATAAATGGCAGCAGGTTGATGCAAACAAGCCTTGCTGCCTCTAAGCTCTCGAGGTCCCTGCACTGTTGTCTCTGCAGGTCTATACATCCCAGGTTTTTCTGCAGAGGCCTCTAGTAACACACAATTTATTGATCTGCAAATAGCTTGGAAATTCAAATTACAACCATTGCACTGGGAAAAAAAAAAAAAACATGAAGTTCTTTTCAACTCCTGTGCTAAGAGAAAAATCGTGAAGTTTAGTAAGAGACAGGTACCTGCTGAAGCTTTCCTTCCTTTGTATTTGTTGAATATTATTTTCCACGCCATATTTCATCATGAGCAATGAGGGCTGATTTATGAAAACTGCAGAGAAGTTTGAATATTTTCTTGCCTTCCTGGGAAGTTCTGACATGGGCAGAATTTCTTGTTTTACTGAGGAGGTAAGGCCACAAGTAACCAAACAGAACAGGTGGAACTGGCCTTGTATTTGAGGGGTTGGGTAACCACAAAAATAGTCAGAAAAAAAAAAAGTCAGAGAATATCTGTGATAGATTATCCTCTTTTCCTTCCTTATTGGTAGGTTGCAAGAATATGCCATGTTGCTGAGCTGCCCAAATGCCTGCCATCATCTACACAACACCATGGGCAAGTCAATAAGTAATGCTCAGGTGCCCAGCCAGTTACATCTGCTCAGGGCTGTGCTGGTCCCAGAGGTCTGTCCAGGACAGAGTCCCTGCTGTGGCCCTCAACCAGAAAAATGAATATCTGAGCAGGAGAATGGAACATTGGTCAGGTGAACCTGAGGCTGTGGATGAGCTCCCATGGGAAGCAGGGACCATTACTATTTCACTTTGCAAAATGTGGCAAAATACACCCCCTTGTTTTTTGCCTTTTCTAGCATACAGCAAGACATATAATTAGACAAACCAGTCTCTTCTCCATTCCCCAAATCCATAATTTCTACACTGCAAACTGATCGAGAGATTGAGCAAACTTTATCCACCAGATATTATTGAGGCCTCATCAGGTGCTGCTGCCATGTTTCCAGGTGCTCTAGGAGGCCAGTGAAATACCTGAACCTACAGAGAACAAGGTACAACAGGCACCATGACCTTGGCTGTCATCACTTCGTATCACTTCATCATAAACTCAGTATTCTCCTTTAGAGAGAAATGTTTTAACATCGATTTGCAATATTGAGTTGTATTTATCTTGAAGGTCACAAAACAAATAAATCCAGGAAGATGGGTTGATACAGTATTAAGTTATCCTATTTGGAACCAGAGTAGAAACAGGAAAATCATTTCACTTGTATGTTGAAATAATACTTGCTGTCACAGTCTGGTTACTATTACCCTTCTTCCTGCTGCCAGAGCTCCCCTGGATGAAGAAGAGCTGGGACCATTACTCCACTCTGCTCCTCAAGAAGTAATCTGTAGATATCCCAGTGGTGATCTGCCAGCCTTCCCTTCACAGGAACATGCTCCTTGACTGATGACTTGGAGGGTCAATGAGTAGGCATAAGTGTGGGAAAGGATTCTGGGATTATTCTTGTCTGTGAGGCGGTAACATGCACCTTGCTTGTTAGAGGTTGTTAGAGCCTCTGAACCCCCTCTCCTACTTTGCTCTGTGTCCCACACAGATCCTACTTACGCATCAAAGACAGCAAAAATAGTGGTCATGACCTACATCTCCAGACCTCATGCTTTTTCATCCTCTTCAATTCATGTCTCGTTCCCTCCTGAGCAGGTGCCTCTAATCTTATTCTCTACTGCTGTCTGCATGTCCTGAGGCTCAGCTTCACTCCTGCACCTGCATCTCTCCACTGTCTTCTAAAGCCTTTTCTTCTAGATCAGTTGTTAATCTAAATTGTCCATTCCAAAATGGTGTGAATTTGAAATCAGGGAGGAACAGAGAAAGAAATAGAAAAAGAAGAAGGGGATATGTACAAGACCTGAGGCTCACCACATCCCCTTTCTGCTCATCTCCAAGCGCATGTTGCTTCCAGAGGCATTTGTTCTTTGCAGCTGATGGTTTCATTTTTTTTTGCATAAAGTGCCGTGCAGTATTATGGCATTTTGGAATTAATAATGAATAATGCAATCTCTCACCTTCCCACTGGAATAAAATCATCATTTGATTTGTGAATAATTTACTTGAACTCCCACTAAAAGACTTCTGTCAGAGATGGAACATATTTTTTTTAATTATTAGCAGTTCTTCCCATTAAAATAAATAAAACAATATGTTGACTTTCTAAATGACCTAGTGTTATTCAGAGACAAGTGCAGAGCAAGTTATTTGATGAGGCTGGTAATCACAAATAAATTAATCAAATTTTCTTCTTATAAATTATAAACATTTTCTAGAGAACACACCAGAAATATCTTAAATAAGAGCTTTAAGATCACAGAACAGCAAAGATTTATTTTCCTTCCCTCTGACATTTCCTGAAAAAGGTAACTTAGCAAAGGATCCAGATTCATTCCATGATAAGGTGAGTAGAAGTTTCTGGTTCATCTCAGCCAGTGTTGAGTGAGATGCAGAGTCCTCGTTCAGGCCACAGCAGCTGCAGCTGGACACCTCTGTGCCTTCCCTCTTCCTCCAAGGAAACTGCCAGGAATTTGCTGTTTGGACAGGACATGTGATTTCTTTTTTCTTCTCTTTTTCTTCTCTCAATAATATAAATTTAAGTTGTAAATCTTGTGTGATAAAATTCTCAATGCAGTAAGCAAGCTGTAGTTCGATCAGATGACTTCCAGCTGGAATCCACAAAGAAGTGGTGATAGAAAAGCTGCAAGTAACCAGAGACATTTAGGAGAACAGTGTGACAATATGTTTTACTTCTGATAAACTGAAGAAACAGTCTGAAATTAATATAAATTTATTCATGTCAGAAAATTTTTCCCAGATGCAGAAAGACTAATACTATTAAAAGATCTCCAGAAATTTACTGCCTAGCCCTATTGGTAGTGTTCTCATGAGGATGATGTTGAGATAGCAAGAAACAGCTACATAATCTGATCAGAGTTTTCATAAATTACCTGTTAAAAAAATACCTTAAAGTCTTCCCTGAACAGCAGAGGAAGGGCCGCTTGCCTCACTAGTTTTCATTCTCCTTCATCTTGTCGCAGAGTGCTATAAAATCTACAGTAATTAAGTTTAAGTACCTATAATCAAGGATCTTGAAGGAGGATATATGAGAGAGTATAAGCAGCAGTAACTCTGGTGCCACCAGTGTGACAGTCACAGGTGAAGAGGAGCCAGGAAAGAGGGCACAGAGCCACTGGCAGAAGGAAAATAAATTTCCATTGCTCCTCCTCTGCACCCCTGCAAAGTGACTCCCAACCCTGTGTCAGGCTCCAGGGCACTAAAGCCATGAAGGCAGCTTTGAAACTTGACTCAGAAAGATGGCTTCTCCTGAAAAAGGCCAAAACAGCAGTTTGTCCAGTGTGTGATCCTCCTAAAACCTAGTACGATCTCCAAATCCCTTGGACATCTGTTAAACAACAAACACATGCAGCAAAACACGCCTGCTCCTATCTCAGCCCCATCTCCAGTCATACAGAGTCTACTGCAAACAGAGCCAAGACCTTTTCCTCCCAAACACACAACAGCTTCTGGCTAGAGTGGTGAGCCAAAACAAATCACTTGGGGATAGGAAGTGCAGTAAATACACCAACACTTGGCTCATCTCACCAAACACTCACAGGGAGGGGATAAAGGTGGGATGGGTGGTCCTTGTGTACACTTGAAGCTTCTGATTGCCCTTCTGTCAAAGACATAGCTTTATGCAATTTTCATATTCAAACTCTTTCTTTTAACCCTCCAAAACTGATTGAGAAAAACATACATGTAATCCTGCTTCTAGGAAAAAGGCATTTTGTAGTCTCATCACAGCCAAAAAATCCATTTCAATTCAAAACCTACATGCAGCCAGGCAAGGGCTCCTAAAGGCTGGTTTGTTTTGTTCTTCCTTGGTCAAGTTCAGTCAGGAGACCTCTACACATGTGGCTCAGGCAGGAGTCTGTTGTCCCTGCCAGGGGCTGTTTTGACACCACCCACAACAGAGAGCTCTGAGTGCCCTGATCCCAGTCCCACTGCAGTGTGCTTTGCTTTGGTCCACAAGGTTATTTCCTGAAGCACAGCAGCCACATCTCCCCTCCTTACACAGACCCCATGTGCCACCCACCACTCCATGGGATGCTGGCAGCTGCCCCTGGCCTGCACCTCACCTGGGATTCCCTGGCTAAGGAATCCTCCATCTCTGCAGAGCTCCTCAGGACCCATGAGCTGCCTCTCCCTCTTCTGAACTTCTCTTGCAGCAACCAAGAGGTTAAAAATTTGTCATAGATGTGTGAAGAAGCAAACATCAAGATGGGTAGGATAGTTGCACAAATTTTTTTCCTCCAGAGGGGAAGGCTTGTTTGGAAGGGGTTAAGCCTTTCCTAAAATACCCAAGAGACTTAAAATATGACTTTCAAATCTTTATTAATCATATACTTTTCAAAGATTTTCAAAAAAATGTGCAAAAATATTTTTTCTCAGTGGTGACTTCTTCTCTGCCAAATCATAACAACATCACAAATAATTTCAACAGTCTGAAAGATCATTTTTTAAAGTAGAAGGTAATGTTTTTCATATGCTTATAACTTCCAAAGCAGTAGTTTATACACTCAAAGAAACACAGTTTAAACTAACAACCAGGTAATAATGGGTACTCAAGACCCTGTAAAACCAGAGTAGGATAGAAATTCAAGTGGCAGTCTTACTGCATCAATCAAATATTAGTGCTAGTGACCCTCTTTTTCCCAGAGGGCTTGACACTTCAGATTTGAAAAAGTTGATGAAAAGATCACAGAGATAAATCTGGAAATATATTTAAACTGTGGAAGAACAGCAATTTAAATTATGATAATATGACCTATTAAAGAAAGAAAGTAAAATTTCCCAATTGATTATGTTAAAAGTTCAATTCCACAAGGACTTGAAACACCAGTTATGTCTCAGTTTTGAGGAGGTGGAGAGAATATGGACCTTTTTTTCTCCCAGCTATTCCATGGCTATTTACAGAAGTGATCCTGTGGCTGACAACCTTCTCTGATTTTCAGACCCCTAAAATTTACAGCAGAGTGTCCCACTAAAGAAAACACAAACCTGGTCACAAGAGGCTTGCTTTCCCTGTTTACCTTTACTGATCTGTCAGGAATAGTTTGTGGGAATCAAGGCTTTAAGGAGAAGTAGTCCACCCCTGCTGAGGACAGATGCTGCTTGGATGCTGAAGCACTTTGCTGTCAGCTCTTGGCATGCTCCAAGCGTCACCTGCATTTGGATTTGCACTCCCATGCAGGCACAGGTCCTGGTGAGCCTGTGGGTGGGAGGAGAAGCTCATCACCAGCAGCTGTAATTAGCAGGATGCTTCACCCTTAATGGCAGGATTAGGCACCAGGGGCTGCTTTGCTACATAAGGAAAGATGCAGTAAAAGGGAATGGACCTGCCTGTGCTATAGCAGGACTGAACTGAAGGCCCATACTGCCAGATTTTCTCTAGACACTCATTCCTGCTCCCATAAATCAGGGTTTCTTTGGAGGGGGATGTCCAGCTGTCCTGTGCTTCCTCTGCTCCTGGCAGCTTGGCCCATCATTGGCACCTCCTCCTTCCCTTCACCCTCTGCTGATGGATGGGGCAAGGAGAGCAGAGCCAACAGCCCCAGGCAGCCTCTTTATCTCACCTGAGTGATTAGTTCTACTTCATATGAGCAGCTCAGTATTTCATTCTCTCCCCTGCACAAGGTAGCAGAGGCAGGGGGCAGGCAAGGGCCTGCCATGAGGGAACTGTGGGATTCAAGCCCTTAGGCACAGTGTCAGTTTGGCCCTTCTCCTCCCAAACTGCTAGTTGTTTTAGATGTTGTATTTGGGAGGTTTTAACATGAAGTCTAATTTTTATTTATTTGTTAAATTCCAAAACTTCTATAATACTCACGAACCAGAATTTTTACATTCTGGCCAGCAAAGTCATCCAAATCTTCTGCTGCAGGGACCAGGACAAGCAAAGTTACTTCACCACTGTTATTCTCATCCCTGATATTCACCTTCCCTTTTTATGATTTATGCATTTATAGCAGCACAGCACCACTGAGGACAGTGCACATCATATTCATTACTGACACAGGACATCATGCCAATTATTCTTCAGTTCTCTTTTACAAAGAACAGGTAGAAAGCAGAAGGTGTTACAATTCTCCTATCTTCACTTTCACAGCTTCCTGAAACGCTTTGTTTATTGTTGTCATTTTAAATGTTGCATGATTATCTAAGCACTAGAAAACCAGAACTGGAAGGTTACATAGACATTATACAAGCAACAAACTCATTAATTATTCAGACTAGGAAAGTTGTTCAAAACTTGTCCTTTAACATAATAAACGTGTAGAAGGCATGCCCCTGCTGGAAAGTGTCTATTTCCATAGCACTGGATATCAGCTCTGCCCTGTGTGCCCCCAAATTAAAGAAACATATCCATTGCCATATGACTAGAAATTACAAGAGTAGGCCTGTGCTGCAGAAAAGAGAAGGGTTATGCAAAGAATTAGATCAGTATGACTCATCCTGAACATTGGGTTTGAAGAATGTTAATAGTACTATTGAGTATAAAGCTGGCTGTTACAGTTAAGATTGCACTTGGAATTTCCATTATAAATCCTATTTTCGAGGGTTTATAACTTGGCTGTAGAATAAATTCAATCACAGCTAAAACTCAACACACAGAATCTCATCACTAGAAGCAAAAGGTTTTTTAGAGAAAAATCCTTCTGGTTGTTTGAGGTCAAGGGAAATGAAAAAAACAGTGGAATCATTAAGGGAGAGCTGAGGCTTTTCTGCCCTCCAGTAAATTACAAATGACCTCTGTATTTAAACTCAGGATTTCATAGGTCATTAATTAGGAACGGAGAGTGCTATCTCTAGGTGTATGGAAGTACAATTAATTAAAAACACTTGATCTGTTACCCTGAAATATCTACTGGGAGGCACATTCAACAACTTTTTCAAAGTTTCAGTATAAGTTTTGACATTCAGAGTACCAAATTTCAACACAGGCATTAACTAAAGAGCTTTCATCAATTTCTGAGCCACTAATGATACCACATATCAAGCATGGAGGTGCCTCCAAGTACATTTGGCAAAGTCATCCTGTTGGCATCAGGATGGATCCCACAGAGGCAGGCAAACGATCCAGACTTCACAAGTCAGCTCAGGTACATTCATGTGTCAAACTCTGTCTGCATCAGAAGTTTCCCCAGTCTTTCCTTGTAAGTTGATGTTGGGGTGTAATCCCAGCAGGAACCAAGCCTCACTTGCAGCCACTCACTTGCTCCCCCACCAGCAGGATCAGGGAGAAGATCAGGAGAGGAAAAGCAAGAAAAGTCATGGGTTGAAATAAAGACAGTTTAAAAGGGAAAGCAGAAGGCATGCATGCAAGCAAAACAAAACAAGGGATTAATTCAGCATTCCCATGGGCAGGCAAGTGTTCAGCCATCCTCGGGAGATGAGGGTCCCATCACATGCAATGGTTACCTGAGAAGACAAAAGCCATCACTCCAGACATCCCCCTCTTCCTCCTTCCCCCCAGTTTATACAGAGAGCCTGATGTCAGATGGTCTGGAATGTCCCTTTGGTCACTTGGGGTCACCTGTCCTGGCTATGTCCCCTCCCAACCTCTGATGCACCCCCAGCCCCCTCCCCAGTGTGGCAGTACAAAAGCAGAAAAGGCATTGGCTCTGGGTAAGCCCTGCTCAGGAATAACAAAAACATCTCTGTGTTACCAGCACTGCTCAGCACAAATCCAGAACACAGCCCCACACCAGCCACTGTGAAGGAAAATAACTCTACCCCAGCCAAAAGCAGCAGGTTTGACAAGACCTGCTCAGGTGGATAAGCAGTGATTTAAACATGATATGAAACAGCAGAATACATCCCAAGGAGGTCGCTTGCTCAAGCCACCACTTACCTGGACTCCTACTCCCTTCCCCCTCCCCTCATTTCCTGCAGCTGTTTAATAATAAGCATTTAAGCCATTTGTTAATAGTACATTTTCAGTTCCATAAGCACACATTTTCTCTACGTTAGTTGACAAAAGACCACCACTTCCACCAACCTCTATAAGATGCACCTTTCAGCTAGTCTTTCTCTGAGGTCTCTCAGTTTCTGCCCATCTTATGTGCAAGGAAAAGTGCAGGAATCCATTAAAAACCAAATATGTACCAGGTGAAGCTCAGGCCAACAGTGAGGAAAAACTCTGCACAAAGGGGTGGCATTAAATCAGAGAAGTCACTTGTGTATTCTTAAAAGCAGGATCATAGGAAATGTCTGAGGCTTCAAGCATTTCTAAAAAGATGGGAGGCTTGGGAAGAGCAGTGCTGGCAAGGTTGGAAGGGTGACACTGGTGCAGGATGTGGGACTGTGCAAGGAAGCCCAGGCCAGGTCTGGAACAGGCTTCCTACCAGGCAGTGATCAGTGGGGCTACCAAACAGCTCAGCAGCCCTGGCCTGTGGATGGGCTCACCCCAGGCTGGTCCTGCTTGCAGTGCAAAGCACTTTCCATGTGCCCCTGTACAAATGATCTACTCTGGAAAGAAAACAAAAAAGAAAAACTTTCACATCAGCATCGGGCTTGCCTTAGGTAAGCTACTTTCATTACAGATGAAGCTGTTTAATCATTCCGTCTCAGATCTTCAGTGTCAGCAGCAGTGGTTTGGAGGGTTAATTGCACTTTAATGATGTACAGTGCAACCTAATTGGAAGCTTCTAATTGAGTGTTTCTAAATGGAAGGAATTAATTGTATCGATGAAAATTTGATAGGGCTCTTGTCAGGTGTCCATCTAGATTGAAGGTATTTTCCCAAAGCTGCTGAGTTAATACATTTCTTAATTTCATTGAAGGAGATTTTGTTTCTTTAACTTTCCTCACCCACATATTTCTAGACTTGTCAAAACAATTGCACCTAAATATCAGAGCAACTCCTACAAGGACCCCCATTGCAGGCCCTTGAGACAAAATGTACAAACCTCCCCAACAGGGGCTCTGATCTTCAAATTCACAGTGCACTTTCTTCCTGATTTGTTCCCCTTCAGGTGAAATAAGCATTGGCTAATGAGCAATGCCTGCCATTGTCCACAGAACCACAGGGTCCAGGTGGTGGAAGTGGCTGCTTGGCCCCCAGCAGGGACAGTGCCAGGACCTGGAATGATTGGCATTTGGTGAGCTTCATCACAGCTCTGATTGTTCTCTCTGCTTGGATTTATTCCAAACCACTCAAGGTATATTTGGTTGCTTGGTTTCCCTCCCCCCCCCCCGCATTAAAACAGTGTTAAGGGATGTTCAGTGGGTTCTCCAACATACGGCAACATGGCAGAGCCAGTGCTTCCCTTCACCTCCTATTTGATGAGCAGTACTTCTGCCCATTCATCATGAAGCAGTGCAATAAAGCAGAAGGGTCCTACCCTGCAACATCAGAAGAGTCTATCTGAGAGAAACTTAATGATCCCTTTAAAAAACTGGTGATGAAGAAGACCTATGAGGGTTAGTTTATGGGAAAATTGAGGAGCTTACTGCAAAACTTGTATTGCTGGCAATACAGTGAAGGACTGCAGTACGCTCTCAGTGCATTTCAGACAATAAATACAGACAAGCAGAAAATATTTTTCCCTCAGTGTCTGTGCCAGTAAAAGATACTGGTTTAGGCATTTGCTGCACCCTCAAAACACAGGAACTGGGACCTTTGCAGCTTTTCTAAAATTTAAGAACAGTATGTCAAGGTCAGCCGTACAGTGCAACATGGACTTCAGAGCAAGGCAGAGAGGAGAGGGGAAAGCACTGCTGCCAAGGACGAGCAAGGGCTTGAGAGCAGCAGGTTCAGAAAATAACCCAGAGACCTGATTGCATCAGATGGACCAGATTGTGGTTTCAGCATTCAAGAGACAACACCGACAGCTGATCTGGGGCTGGGGAGGTGGAAAAGTGTCCAGGATGAACGGAGAACAGATGAAAAAATTGTTTTAGCTCAAAATCCAAGCACTCTGAGTGGGAAAAAATGTGTGTGAAATGCAGTGTTTAGGATTACAAATCCAATATCCTGACTCTTGACCAAGGACCAGCACCAGCAGCAACACTAGCACTGCCAGATGGAAGAAGAAAGGATTCAGATGGGGCCCCTGCTTCTCTAGAAATACCTTCCTTCAGTCCAAGGAGAGGGACGAAGAAGAGATCAGGTGTCTTTTTGCTCTGAAGGGAATTAAGGGTATTAGTAAATACTGAATAAAACGTAAAACAAGACTTCACAAAGTGACGGCAAAGTTAAGTCACCGGTCATCAGTAAGTAAAATAGATTCATGACCAAAACTGGGGTGAACTATTTCTGCTGATTTAGGATCACAGCCCATTATTTCTATAAGGTGGAATCAAGGCCTGGCAAATGCCTCATACACAATTGTTTTGACTCATGTAATAGCCCTCAAAGATATATACACAAGATATTATCAACAGAGAAGATAATTTGCTGAACAATCATGTCCCCATGTTACACAGATTCAAGTGACGAAGCAGAGAAAGACATCAGAGGCAGCGAAATGGACAGAAGTGTGCTTACGGGTGTTTAGGAACAAAACTGCCTTGTTTGCAGCTTCAGGAAACTGCTTCTCTTTCAAATTGGATGCTTTAATTGTGCTTGATGCATTTTGCAATTCTTCTAAGCAGAAAGATTTACAGTAATTTCACGACCATAAGGCGCACCGGACTATAAGGCGCACTTCCGGGTTCGGGGGAAAATTTTAGTCAAAAGGGTGCGCCTTATAGTCATGAAATTACTGTACTTTTTAAAAACGAACCTAAGAGATGGTTTCAAAGGACTTAAAAGACACATTGTTTTAAGGGTGAGCGAACAAAAATTAAAATGTTGAAAGTGTTACACCTAAAACTTCATGAAAGGAAGTCAGCCATCTGTTTAGCTGGTTGTGAAACAAAATATATTGCAATTGTATCTGCCATGATGAATCTATCTATTATAGAAGTTTAAAAGCATGTTACACTAGAAAAAACAAAATTATTTAAATTCATGCCAGCTGCCTGTTCAATGGCAGCTATATTCTGACGGGCTGCCCCCAGCATCCCTGCTGCCCTGCATGAATGCATGTGCCTTAATGATACGCAGGATAATACAGGAACAGGAAATTTCCTCCATAGTATTTAATTGCAAAAGGTTTTTTTAAACAGAAAACATCACTGTCCTTTTTCTATCTGTGAAGCTATTCCAAACAAGGGGAAGTAATATTTAATTAAGACTAATTCAAACCTATTTCCTATCTCCCAGTGGAAAAACCTTATCTATGAGGGCCCAGCTGCCAGGCTTGCTGAGAGGGGCATCCTCAGGGTGGTTCATGTCAAGCAGACATTGCATTAATGTATAAACCATTCATATAGCCAAGACAGGAACCCAAATCTCTCAAGTGAAAACACAGTGTCACTGGCATTCACTTGTGTGCTCTCTCATTCTGCGAGTTTTTCATGCAGAGGACAAAAATCCCTCATTGATGATGAAGATAAATAGACTGAATTTCATCAGGCAAGGTAAGTTTGGCCTTGGTCCTCTGCAGAACAGAAAGAGCATCTCTCTCATCCCACCTTCTGGGTTGTAAAATAAAGTAAAAAATTGATCTCTTCTCCTTTTATTTTTGCAGTACTAGCCTTCAGGAGTAGCTATCAACTGTAAATCCAGACTGATAAATGTGCTTCCCTTAGCTCTGAGAAAAGATCTAAGCCCCACAGAAGGCAACAATTTAAAACACATCCCCATCTGAAGGGACTTTTGTTAAGTGGCAAAGCTACTGCCTGTTGTGTGGTGCTGCCTCCTGCTCCTGCCCATCCATGCTTCAATCTTCCCCTGCACCCTGCAGAGAGACAGGACTCTGACCTGGGGCTCTGGAATGAACTGCCAAGACACAGAGAGTCAAACCACAAAACACTCCACAAAACATCATGGCACACAGGTCCTTTTGAGGACAGTGATTCCTGCCTCAAGGATCACACACACCACACCTCAGAGCATCAGCCCCACGAGACCTGGGTGCACCAAGGGCTGGGGACAGGACACCACTCTGACCAGCCAACCTGCAGGGCACAGCTGGGCTCCTGCACTCTGTGATTTGTCCCCCTGGGCTTTACCTCCTGCACACTGTGGCACTGATTCTTCAGTCAAACAGACCAAACTCTTCTACAAACACATCAGCATTCTAGTCACAGTACCACAAAGAATCAAAAGAGGAAAATTCTTAAAAATCTCTCCTTAGTCATATCTTCTCAAAATTCATTGCCTTCTCTATCACCTCAAGATCTTAAGCCCATAAAAGTGCATATGTGTAACAGAACCACAGAGTCTAACCTACTTCTCATTATAAAACTTGTCTTGTTTTGTCTTTTTTTTCACAATGTGTGATGCTCTCACCCCTCTTCACATATCTAGATTAGAGTGTAAGGTCTCTAGGACAGGGAATAGATATTGTTTGTTTGTTTGTTTTCACTCTGAAGGGACTAGCACATTTTTCTTTCTTTATAAATAAATAACAGACAATGAACTTCACCTCACATATCCTAACTGATAAAATTCCATATAGCTTTATAAAGACACTACAGAGTAAGCATTACAGTGTCTGGATCAAAACAGTAGTGAAAATACCAGTTTGACTAATCAATTTAAGCTGAGTTTGTGGAGGCATTCACTCAAATTTACTCATTCATTTTGTGGTAAAAAAGCCTTAATTATTATTGCCTGTAGATTACTCCAGCATCCTCTTTCTTTCTATCCTTGGATATTCTGCAATAATCAAGCACATTAAAAACATGCCAACTGGTTATTTCTAAGGCTGTACAAAAAATTGTTCTCACTGAAAAACTAGGTTTATACTGAAATCATGAATTTGCATGAAAAATCATTTGCATTTATAAAAACAAAGCTTTGATCAATATTCAATAAAAAAAACTGTGAATACATTGTGTACCTTGTGGGAATTCCTAAAGGTCTGAAGGGAAAAAGTCAGCAGATAGTCTCCTATGGGAGGCTTGTAGATTAAAGAGAGAACTTCACTGGCCACAAAACTCATTAGACAGATTTTAAATTCATTTCACATAGCATTGTACCAACATTTAAGTGTTTATTTAGGATCTAAATGGGGCAAAATGCACTCTTATATTGACTGTGAATATCCCAGCTTCTTTAACTTTATTTTGCTGTCCATCCACTGAGGACCTCTGTCTCTGAGAGGTTCCATCATGTTAGTTCACTTGCAGTCAGAGGTGATCTCTGTTTTCTCCTCATCCTGACTGATCTGCTCTATTCAGTCCAGCTGCAGCTGTGTCTACAGCTGAGCCTGCTGCAGCCCTGCTCAAGAGCTGCAGATGTTCTCTAGATCTTCCTGGGGTACACTGGCTGCATTGCCAGGAAATTCAGTAAAGTGGACTCAAACTGGCCAACAGAATTGACCCTGCCCTGGCACAGCAGCCTCTGTCGATCTTGTAAAAGCTCTGCCATGGAGCAGCACTGACTCAACCTCGTCCAGAGAGCACAATATACTTGCACAATAACATAACCCAACTCAGTAACATAACCCAGCCAAGTACAAACAACATAATGGAGCTAGTTGAAAATTTTGTTTGGTATTTTATGGCATTTTTTACCCATTTGATTTGCTCAGCCTGCCAGCAACTATAGGCAGCCTAAAACCATTAGAACAAGATGTTCTGGACACAATGTATAAGGCAGTAGAACAAGAGCAATTTATTCCATATCTAAACCAGGACAAATAACTCAGTGTAACATAGAGGAATAAGGAGAGACACATTTATAAGCAACCTGGGGCTCTCCTTTGCAAAGCCCTTTCTGCATTTACTTTGCCTGCATGTCACCCCACCTGAGGGCAGCCAGGCTTGTCCTGCCATCTAAGCGCTGGGTGTGGAGCAGAGAGTGGGGCTCATTCCCCTTTGCATTCCCACTTCCCACATCAGGCAGGGTCCCTGCAGCACCAGAGGGACAGGGACACTGGAGCAGAGAGCATGGTGCCTGCAGCCACAGCAGGAATGCCTGTGGCAGGCAGGAGAAGGCTTGCCTGCATCCTTCCGTGAAGACTGAGGGATCTGATGAAGGAAATCACAGCAGCACAGCTAATTGCACTAAAAGGGTGGAGTAGGAGAAATTGGAGTTGAGTTTATCTTGCATCCCCTGCCCAACACTTCAGGATAAGACCCTGAGCTTCACTTCACTACTCTGCCTGAGCATCACTTCTGGCTTATCCCGAGGATTTGCCAACCCACAAAACACATTGCACCAGACAGGAGAAACACAGCAGGACCTGGAGAGCAGAAGGATGGGGTATCAAAACCGATTCCTCAGGGGACTAGTCTGTCACTCCTAATTCCTCAACCATTTTAAAGTCTTGGTGTGACACTGGAATGCACCCAAGGCTCCTCAGGTTACAACTGCCTTCATCCTCTTTCACAGCATTTCAATTAAATGCAGGTGTATTAAAGAAAAAGGGAGTTTGACGTGGTTTTCAAAGGGCCCCTAATCTCACAGGAGTTATTGAAATGGAAAAGGTATTTTGAGTCATCTCTCCTTGTTTAATTGCCTAATCAGACAGATACTTTCATTGTCTGATTTGTGCCAACACTGAGATTGAACTTAAGATTCACATCTCATAACTCCTAATTTTATCACATTAGGACTCAAACATGTTACAGCAGCCCAGACCCTTTCCAAATCACAGCCCACAGGACTCCTTTATGAAGTGGGTTAAAAAAGACCTTTGATACTTTCCTAATAGATGGCCTTCATTATTTACAGATTTCAGAATGACAAAAAAGATTCACTACAGAGCTAAAGCAAGCTGACAGGCTACATTTGAGGTGCATTAATAGATGAGGAGTCATTGCAGTAAAATAGATTTTTAAATATTTCTGCTGCTGTACTCTTCAACATATTTTATAGCACATGGAGAATTTGCCACCCTCCTCTGCTGGAATTTTGATCATAGGGAGGGTGTCTCCTGGGGCAATTCCTTTTCCATGTGCTCCAGACTTGGTCTAGTGTTGAGGTATTTTAAAATAATTGTGAAGGGGAAAACAGGAATTTTGTGAAAATTTCTTTTCTTCTGATAGCTAACAAGGCAAGAACAAAGGGGGCCTTGCAGGACTATTTTGTATTGAAACCCAGAGTGTGTCACATCCAGTCACAACCCACTGCTCTTTTCATATGATACAATATGCTATCCAATGGACTGAGAGCAAATACTGAACCACAGGTCAGGGGACATTTTTCCTACTTTTTCTTTTTCCATCAGGAGTAAAATAAGCAAGGAAGCCACTGGCTGATTCTGTGCTACCAAGGGTTACCCATTTCTCTGGTCATTAGCTATAATTAACTGTGTAGTTATGCAGTTTGCTGTTTTATGCTTCCTGGCAGTCATTTTATCTGGAGCACAGGGTGCAAAGTGGGGAATTTAACTGCAGGGCCTTTTGTCAAACAACTGTCATTTCTTCCACATGCACAGTGTTTGGGATTTAGTAAGTCCTGATAAATGAACAGGCAATGAGATTTCTCTCCATGTCAACCAGAGAATAAATGTAACCACTGCCATCTCTTCTGGGGTTTATGCAGGAAAATTAGAGCTGGTAACTAAAAGTTGAAAAGGGATCTTTACTTCATTAGCAGCTGGAAACCGCAGCCAAAGTTTATGGGCCTCTGAGAGAGGTCCTCACCAAACAAATAAATAAACCTCAGTCTCCAATCATGCACAGCTTAGACAGGCCAGGGAACAGAAGGTAGACTGGGACCAGAAAGGGGATGGCAAATACTCTCCATTTCATTGTACCTCCATCAAACTCTCTGATTGGTCGTGTTGCGTTGATTTTTTGCTCATTAAAGATAAAGGATATAATTTTCATACATGTCCCTTTATCTAAGGCTCCCAAGTCCCATTTATAAAGGAGATTTTTGTGGCAGACAGCTTTTGTCCAGGTCACTGAGACACTTTGAACAATTTTACTCAGACACTTACTTAACCTAAGAAGTGCCACACTGACATTGCAGCCTTTCTCTACTTCGTGCTACCCCTGGCGCTCAGGTTTTGATGAGAGAAGACCAGGTTCATGTGCACAGCACCACAAGCACCACCACAGAAGTCCAGCTCAGAACTACTAACCACAGAGGAGAGCAGTCAAACCCTGCCTGGGGCCACAAGGGTTGGTGGTAACCTGGGCTGTGGAGGTCTGCAGCAAGGGCAGAAGTGATGCTCAGACAGCTCAGGTTCTTGCTGACCTTCCCTTGGCTTACTGGAGCAGGGCTCCTCTCACCTGGGGAGAACACTTCTCAGACAATACCTCCTCTGAAATGGCCTTTGCATTGTTTTTCCTGAACACCTGATTACTCCTGGTTACCCACCAGCACAGTAAAGAGCTGTATTAAGCCCCATTGCCTAATGCAGTTTTTAGTGCAACATGCTTATGGCTTTGCACCCTTCTACTCTCTTAAAGCCCAAAAGATACCAGGGCAGAGCACCAACACGAACCAAAAGATCCTATCAGGGCAAACAGACAAAGCTGACAAGGCACAAGCTGAATATCCCTGGAGTCCTTTTCCCTGCTTCTGTAGGAGAAATCAAGGGAACTCTTCCTCATCCATCCCCTTTGTACCATTACACACACAGCCTGGGGAGCATTTATGATGATCAGGAGGGGGACTGCTCCTGGCAGCTCTGCTCTGAAGGTGCAGAGTGGTCATTACTATCACAGGTAGATTCAGTGGGAACAAGGGGATAAAAGTACACATAGCCTCCTTTTCCTGCTGCTCCCCATGCCTCAGCAGTCCTCAGAGAGCTGCCCTGCACTGTGCTGTGCAGGAATCAAAAGAGCTATCTCGTTCTTAACCTACGTGCCACAGCTTGGCTCTTGCATACATCATGGTGTTATCTGTCTCCTTGTAAAAGGACAGATAACATCCTCCTCCAGCTCATCAGCATCACTGTGTCCCCAGATAAATTAGCTACAGCAGCCACTTCTAGTTTTCTCAAACAAATTAAGACTTTTTTTCCCTAAACTAGGCTACAGGAAGAACATGTACAACATAGGGACAGAGAGATTATGGGGTTCATTCTCAGGCGGTTTATTGCTGCTCTGCTCCAATGTCATTTCAAAGGATTTTCTCTCAATTTCTAACAACATGACAGTGATCAGAATCTCAATGTGTCCCAGTTCTCCTCCTGGACAAGGTCTATGAGTTTCTGTCCTAACCTCTGCTACATAAGAAAGATGATGCTTCACTCCTGTGATGATAAATTGTTCCTATAGAGCCACTCAGAGTTTGATCTTTAGAGTCAGAGCTGGCATTAATTTCCTCACATACAGAGCATGACCCTCACCCTTAGTTGTGCAAACATGAGATTTCTATTTAGTAAAATTGATGCAGTGGTTAAATATTTAAAATTCACTTCTAAATAAGGTTGCCCAAGCTTAGAAATTGCCACGCCTTCCGGTTAGTTCGATAGCATACGGAAATGCTCCTGGGTTAAATGGAGTGGTTTGTGTCACTAGGAACTAGATAAGTGAAATATTTATGGTTACTGTTATCCTGGAGAGCTGAGATCCCTGCCCACTGCACTGTTGTTGTGAGGTTTTTTCACCTCTCCATGTGCATGCTTTTGTCTGCTGCCTTTTCTTGAACAGTGAAGCTGGGCAATCTCCATCCTTGGAGATGACTGAAACTCAACTGGATTGAGCAACTTAACCTAACTGGAACTACTTCAAGAAAGGGATAGGACTAGATGATCTCCAGAGGCCCCTTTTAAATTAATCTGTGGTTTGTTCACAAGCATGTAGAACAAGAGTTACCCGTTCTTTAATTTGTCAACACTCAGCTAACTGGTCATTTATTGACCCCAAAGTCAGCTAGTTTTCTTTCCCTGACTAAATGTCGTGGGTGTAAGAACAGAAAGGTAAACCAAAGCGATTTTCAGGGAAGACACACCGCGCAGTACATGAAGCAAACATTACATATCAATAGTACTGAAATTAGAAACAATATGGCTCATAGAAGAAAGAAAATTATGGACTATGAAAATGGATTCCATCTGCAAAACCCAATAATTTTGTCGGACACATTACCTGCAGCAATAGACACTGTTCCCGGTTTTGTCAAAAGGCAAAACTTCCCCTGAGCCAGAACATCGGGTCAGCCCTGTGGAAAGTACTATGATTCGATCAGTAAAGGGCAATCTTCCTCCAGGTGAATGCTGAGCCACAAATGATGGAATGCTAAGAGTCCTGTATTATTGTTTCCACCTTTGCAGAACTGTCCTGTCTGTCCTTGTACTCAGATTGATTCACCTCAGCTAACTTCAGATATCTAAATTTAGTTACATGCTTGTCCAGGCTCTACCTGTACCAAATGGAGAGTAAAACACCATCAGATTCCTCCCTCAGCTTGGCTCCCATTGATGGTGCCTACCTCACCCTTCACTCTCCTTATTCCCACACTGGGTACAGAAGGTGTGTGCTCACCTTGCCCATTGTGTTTGCAGCCCCTGCACTGGCCATTTCTTGCCCAGTTTCTGTCTGGTACTCAGATGAGTATTTGTCCTTGTCTGGACAGGGCAGGTGCACAGCACTGCCATGACCACGAGCAGTGACCTGTCCCCCAGCACTGCCAGCTCTGTCAACCAACAACACAAACCCTAGGAGGGGCACCAGGAGACCCAGCGTGGTGAGCAGGCACATACCCAGCATCCCACAGCTTCTGGCCTGAACACTTCTGCTGTAGAAGTGACACCTAGCTAAAGCTTTACTGGCAAAAGCACTGGCCTAATTCTATTTTATGTTCAATGACTTTGCTCCTAAAAGAAAAAAAAATGAAATGCTGGAGTGGAAGACATTGTGGTGTTCAGCCTGAAATTATGCTTTATCAGAAATTCCCTGCACAGTGCCAGAAATGTGTGATCTGCACTTTGAATAAATATTTAACACCTAAAATGGGGAGTCCAACTTTGATCAGGGACCACACTTGGGAATAAATTGTCATTGCTTTTAAATTGCTGCAGTTTAGCTATAGCAGGTTATATACAGCAGTTATATAAAGCTATATACAAGGAACAGTTTCTATGCCACCACACCAGGAGCAGAGTATGAGTTATACAACACTTAAACTGAGACACTCTGTCCAAGGGAAACCATATTGTTCACTCTGGGATTTCACACTGGACATTTATACCCTGGGTAAGAAAATGGATTTTCATGAAAATACATATTTATTGTTACAATTCAAACAGAACATAGAAATGTGCAAAGTATTTTTAAAGTAAAATTAGAATTGAATTGCCTTAACTGTTCTGTTTCTCTGAAAAAATCCAAACCCATTCATGGTATTATGGGGTTTCAAATGTTCTAATTAATCCACTGCTTTTAATTGAGGATATGCCAAAGTAGCCATAGTGTCTGTTATTTAAAGAGCATTGGAAACTGGTAATGAATACATCACGATCACTAACTCTGGTCCTTTCATGGCAGTAACTCCCCAAAAAGGCTGCTTTCAAACTCTGTTACACATGTGTGAAAATAACCAGTGGGAGGGACAAAACAACTGTGATGTTGCATCAAAACAACTGTGTTCTGCATCACAGAACTCCTGCGTGTGCTGGCAGTCTAACCTACTAACCTGCCCCAGCAACATTTCTCCTGGAAAACTTAAAGGAGGAGAGAAAGAAATGAGTAAACATACTTCCTTCTCTTCTAACAGAAAGCAGATACTAGCTGAATGTGCCATTTCAAAGGGAAAAAAAGTCACTTCCCATTGAAGTTTGTACCTGCAAGCGCTTTGCCAGACCCTTTCACCCCCCTCCAACTCAGCACTGCAGAGAACTGGAGGAGCTTGTGATTCTGTCCATCATTCCCATGCCTTTAACACAGCCAGTAACTGGAAATATCAAAGGTGATGTCCTATCACTTTAATCACATACCAGGCCTTTATCAGATAGGAGAAATACATCCTGCCTGGCTAAGGAGGCAGGCGCAGATCCAGAAAGGTTTTTAGCTCCTACCCCTCACCAGAAGCAACAACCTACAGGTACCTGCAGGCTCCCACGGTCCAGCAAGGCTCATGTTTTCTAAGTCTTCCATACCATAGCTCACTTGCCCTTAAGCCACAGCCCGGGTGAGGCGGAGAGCAGCACATGGAAGCTCCATCCACATGCACAAAAAGGCAGCTTGCATGTTACAGCTTTACCAGGCATAGATGCTGTCCAATGTGTTTTACCTGTTGCAAGGTGAAGGATTTAAGTCTGGCTCTTCCCTGGTGTTTGTAGCAGCCATTTCATGTTCATGGGATCTCATTATCCAGTGTGAGAAGCCAGCCTGGTGAGCCTGGAGCTGCTCCCTGGCAAGCACCCTCTGCATGCTTTCAGCCACACCAGACCTGTCACAGGATTTATTAGAGTATGGCCTGCCTGCCCCACTGCAAACAGGCTTTCACAAACATGACTGCCTGAAGCAGGCTCAGTCTATCTGTGGCTCATTTGGATCTGATCCTCTGATCCGTTAAGCTTCACTCTTCAGGGAGTGCCAGGGCACGGTTGATGCCTAGCAGCTCTGGCGTGACAGAAACCTCTCAAGACATCTCCAGCAAGGGAGATGGAGGCAGGATTTAGTCACACCTGCCCCCATTCCAGGGACAGAACCCCACAGCACCCAAGGCCACCTCACTGGGACTGAGGTGACCCTGCTCACCTGCAGGCTCTCCTCTGGGAGAGGGTTCCTGTGAGTCCTATCAGCCAAGGAGGATGGAGCCATTTGGGCATGCCACTGGTAACACATTCCAGCTCAGGAACTACAGGCATAAGAGGAGGTCCCAGATCTCAGAGGAGACCTGTCACCCCCCTTGCTGAGGCTGAAAAGCTTTTCATCTCCAGGCTGGAAAGGAGGAAAACCCACAGGTTACTCACACCAGGAGCTTGTCAAAGCTGGATGGCTGTAAGTCTGTGCTCACGGTAACATGGGAAGCCATTTGGAAAGGATTGATAATATCGGCTTCAGGAAGATTTACCAAAAGAGAGCATTGCCAGGAAAAAAAACCATAAGTTTAGTTTCACAAACAAATTCCTTGCCCAGACTAATAGAACCAAAATCTTTTCTTAATGGCTTTTTGCTGTTGGGCAGAAACAGGAAATCTTCCTGTAAATATTGAGGAGATTCTCTCTCCTCTTTCAGCTGCTCAGCTGTCAGGGTGATGAGATTACATGTGAGAGGGAGAAGAGGTTAAGTATTAGCAGCAAGGAGCAATGTCTGAGGAAGATGCTGCAGTGATCTGTTCAGAGTATGGGACTGATGCCAGTGGTCAGTGATGCCCTGTGCAAGACAGTTCTGCTCTTTCAGACTCCCTCCCCAACAGTAACTCCTGGAGGCACAACTGGAATTTATCAAAATCAAGAGAGCTACAGCAGAAGCAACCCTGAAACAAAGATAAGCTCAGCTCCTAGGAAGGTAACCAAGCTTGCAGGAGCCAGCAAGCACTTCCTTTGGTGCCTGCTGAGCACTGGGGTGTGACCTTATTAGAGCAGTAAGAGATGCAGAAAATCTCAGTGAGCCTGGATTTACCTGGTCAGGTAAGCTGACTGGAAACTGAGACACTCATCCATGCAGGTACTCCAGTCTGCTCCAAGTGCTGTTTGCCCACAGCGCAGGAGCAAGGCACGGTGGTACAAAGGGGAATGAAGGAATCCCAGCAAAGCTGGGGTGGTTCCCAGCACAGGCGGGTCCCAGGGAGCAGAGGCAGCGAGGGCAGTGGCCAGGGTGCTGCGGGCAGTGGCCAGGATGCTGCGGGCAGGCGCTGGCAGCTGGGCAGAGGCAGCTGCTGCACAGGCAGAGCTCCAGCGACTGCAGACATTGACAGAGTTCTGCAGAGCACAAAGCTCGTCCGAAGGCAGGTGGAGAGAAATGAGAACAGGAATCAATTACAGAAAAACAGATAGAGCTCATACCTGCCACAAATGAAAGAAAATTGAAAAACAGTCACAGCCTTCAATAGTAATAAAAAGAAAATGGTTTGGTCTCTGGATGAGAGGCTGAGAGCAGACCTTGCAGAAGCACACAAGGATAAGGCAGGGCTGCTTTGCAGGAGAACGAACATGCTGTAGGTAAAGCTCACCTGCAATTTTCAATGAAATCTTTTAACCTTGTCATCAAGAGCACCTCCCCTCTAGAGAAATCAAATAAAAGCTCCAACATAATAAATTGAAAATACAGGGAATTCTTTGCTAGAGTCATCCAAAGCAATGGAGGAAATTTAATAATTCTTCATATAGCAAATTGGGAGGCAGATATATAAAAGATCAGTCAGCACAAAATTAGTGTTTGGATCCATCTGATGAGGTTCAGATGTCTACACCTGAGCTAGTCATCCCAGGTGTTCTGTGTGTTCACTGGTGAGTTTTCATGGCAACAAGTTCCTCATGCCATTCCCTCTTTCCCTCCCCTGTGACCAGTGCAAAGCATACGCATAGAGGAGATTACATATATGAGTTATGGGAAAAAAAAATAGATGTTTTATTTTATAAGGTGAGAACCATGATCAAACCAGAGAAGCTGCCCTGTAAGATACCATGAGTGGAAGAGTTTAGGTTTCCTGATTCACTTGTGCTTACTTGTGGGACTTTAATAACCCCTTCTGCAGAGTTTCCAGACAAGGCTGCACATGGCACATGCACACACATGTGTCTGTGCTGGTTAGAGGGTGATTGACACTGAGTAATTGAAGTGCTGCAACCTCTCTCCAGATACTTCACTGGCTGATAGATAGACAGAGAGGTGTGTGTGCGTGACAGAGCACAGAGTGATTACACACATCTAGGTCTTCACTTTCGCTGGTCTCTGCTTCTCAGCAGTTTCCTCGAGTTGTCTATGTCTGCAGCCAAGGTTTAATCACTGTTAAATCACACCATATGACTTGTGTATTGGAGCACTTTGTCAACATCAAAAATAAATATTATTCCCCCAAGGAATCCAGCTGGCCTCTAATTAGCTTTCAGAATATATCAATTAAAGTATAATGTGCTGTCCAGTGATGAAAGCCTCTGTCTCACCAGCTTCTGGAAGATCAATACAACTGTATTGTATGAAATATCCACCAATTAATTTTCCTGGCAAATGAATCAATATCGTAAATTTTAATGGGACCAGTCATCAAATAAATATTATCAGTCCTTGAAGAAGTCCCAAAACTGAACAGTATCACTTGTATACATTCAAGAAATATTTTTCTTTCTGGTACTTATTATTGAAGAAAAATTACATTTGTCTTAGCAGCAGCAAAAGGACTAATGTAGATAATCACTGTCCTGAGCTTTAATCTATGCAATACATGGCAAAGCTGTCTATTTTTTTAAGAAACTCTCTTCCAGTGCTACTTTGGTGCCAAAGAGATCTGTATGTAATACCAGGGGGAAAAAAAGGAAAATTACAAAAGTTTGCATCTGCCCACAATCCCTTCACATCTGCCCCACTTCCCTACAGAAGCAACCTACTTCTGATAAGAGACTTGCCATTAAAGTTCACTTCTTCAGAATTCCATGTATTTCATGGTCATCTGAGCAGCATCTGAAACTCCTTGAGGCCAGGTTTGCTGCATGTGCACTTCATTTTGAGGCTCACCTGGGTCTGTTCCAGGTGTCTTTTCCTGTCATAGTGAGCATGAGCTCCAGCACAGGAGAGCCTTGCTCTCAGAATGACACTGTGCAGGGCATGCAATTAGGGATCAGCCAGGAGGTTGTTGCCCCATAAAAAATATCTCACAGAAATGTTTCTACCACTAAAGGAAAATCCTGGAAAAATCTCTCATCATCCCCAAAAATGGATCACGAGCCAGCTCAGCTAAACTGACTCAAAACACTACAGCAGTGAGTTGGCTGTGTCAGGGCCTGTTATCACCTGCTATGAAGTACTTGTCAAACCAAAAGAAAAGTGGAGACAACAGCAGATTTCTCATATTTCTGGTAAGAACACATTTGCATTACTGCTAGCAATGAAGAATCATTAGTGTGAAGTGTTTGAATACATGCTGAGAAACAGCAGCAAGTGCACAGGCAGGGCAGTAACATCACAGATCACAGGAATCAGACTGCTACAAAGTGTGCAAATCCCAGCATCCATTACAGGACATCCCCTTTCCCCATCTCTCCTTACTCCCTGGTCATCTGTTCTTCTGCCAATTTGTTTTGATTTCAGTCCCTTCCTCTCCTGCATGGAAGACCCCAGGTATTTTCTCATGTTTCACATTAATAAACTGACCAGAAAAACCCATGTCTGGTCTAAACTGACACAGCTCCTTTTGGGGTGATGATGGTGGTAGACACCAGCTATGCTTCTGGATGAAAAAGAAACAACACAGAAGTCTCTTGGTCCAGGCAAACAGGATTTATTCCCTTGTCAATCTTTTCAAATTCCTTCCTTTGCAGCCCGTTCCTCAGAGGTTGGAAATTCCCCTCTGGGGACATGGCCACCAGTGCCACCTACCTTGCAGCTTTCATCAAGGTGGAGAATGAGCCCAGAAACAGCCTGACTGGATTAATATTTTCTGTTTGGCAGAGTCTCTCTGTGTTTAATGGATCAAAATTAAGACCAGCAGCAGAATGGGGATCAGGATGGGTTTTTCACATCTGAGCTCAGGTTTTTCAAAGGCAAAATCAATCCCTTGTCTCACTCCAAGAGTTTCTGCATCCTTGTCTTGCCAGGCACCAGCTTCAATGACAAACCTGCTGTTTGCTCAAGGAAAGAAAGAAAAATGAACTTGGAGTGATCTCAAGATCTACGTTCAACTCTAATGTAGGCTACTACTGCCTACAGAAGCTTCAGAGCAAGGTGCTGCTATGAATGTTTTCATATCATGAGCTAGTCTGCTTCATAAACAAAGAAACTTTGTTTTCTATCCTGAATGTGAGGCACCTTTGAATAGCTTCTCATTTTTAACATTACAATGAGTTATAACCCCTTCGTGACTCCAGGTAATTGCTTTCCAGGTTGAATTGCATATGTATCAAGTTTAAGTTCCTGAAAGAGTAAAAAATACAGAAACTGCTCCTAAACAAAAGGTACAGGCTGATAAACTTAACCAGTCGACTTCACAGTTGTGTTTCCAAGGCAGTTATGGTCAATGTGTGCCAGAAAACAGCCAAGTACTTTTCCCTCATTTAAAAACTCTTTTCCCACCAAATTCAGAAAATTATTTTGACAGGTCACCAATAAGTGATGAGAAAGGAATCAATGGTGTCCCTACTGATTTACAGGATGTTTTGGCACACATATTGCAAGGCATTGAGACTCTTCAAAGATTTCAGCATACAGCTTGACCTGAGCTCCTAATTCATTTACACAGCAAATGTTTCCTTCCCAATAGCCCTCAAACAGCCTATCACAACCTGGCGGCTGCTGCTGCTCAGATCAATGTATTAAACTGAGAAGGGTTATTCAAGCAGAATTTGGTTTATAAAGCAAAATTCGTGTAATGAAAGCTGAAATCCCGCTCTCTCCTCCATCTGGGCCTTCCCACCATTGCTGACACAGCTGAACCTCTGCCAAGAAAACAAAATCAGCTCCCCAAAGCTGCCCCCTAGACAGCCTCACTGACAGTTTTTTCACTAAAATGTTTTGGCTAAATATAGATCCTTGAAGGCAGCTCCAACCAGTAAGTGCTGCTCCCCGTGAGCACAGGTGACAGGTCACAAGCTGGGAGATAATTTCTATGGAGCTGTGGTCAAAAGTGAGGCCTTATTTTCAGTAACATCAGCCCTGAGGCCACCTCTGCTCTTTACAAACCAGCAGGAATGTTATCACCGACCTTGAGGCACAGAAAGTACATTTCAGAGGGACCTAGTCCCTTTCAGATGCTTCAAGCAGTAGTTAAAGCACTATTTAAAAACAGAGAGTTCCTCCTTCCTCTGCAGTTTCAAACAAGGGTAGTAGGCTGGTGCCAGCACTTCTCAGGCACCATGTGCCCAAGAGGGAGTTACCAGCAGACTCTCCCAAGGCAACAAACCTGATGTCTCCTTTTGGAACAAAAGCCAGAGGCACCTGCAGGATGTGCACCTAAAAAACCCCTGCACGAAGACCTGTGTTCTCTTCCAGCTCAGCAGTCACTTGGGGACAACAGCCCTGCTCATATGATCCTGAAAACCCTGAGCAGAGACCGTGCACTTTCAGTAGCCACAGCTGAATCCCAGATTGGCAAATAGCAGCTGAAACACCTATTTTTAATTGAAATGAGTCATGATAGATTTTCATTAGTGTTCATACTAAGGTTGCTTTCAAAGGGCAATCATACATTAATCTAATCATGATCATGGTTTTCTTAATGATGTAGCAACTCAAACATATTTAATGAAATGAAAACTTTCTCTTCTTTCTCCAAGTGAGTCGCTGCTCATTTCCATTCTCTGTAATCTTTCTCACACTGTGCATAACATCAGCCTCTTAAGACTGCAGATAATTTTCTTAAGGCTTGTCCAGGAGTCTCAGTGTCCATGCAGGGCACCACTTGTCCAACAGCACCTGTTGCACCAGGGATACACTGTGGAGTTGCAAAATAAATGCAGGATGTTATCTTAACATTTCTCACAATGGACCAGAGATCAGTCAAGGACAGTGGTCCTGCTGGAGGGACACTGCATGGAAGGGAGCACATCTGCTCCTCTGCTCATTAGCTGTAGCTTCACTGAATCTTACACACTTTCAGATGGCACATGATGGGCAATAGCAAGAGCTGGCAGTGACCAGGTGACACATTTCTCACTTCAAGCACAGATGAACCATGATGAGCCTGCAAGGTTTTATGTAGTTATAAATTGAAAACACAGATAGCCAAAGCTCAGTAACTCTCCACAGCCAGCCAATTAACCCTGTGCAGACAGACCATGAGCTGCCTGGAGACTGATCCTGTCACTGAAGCATGCAAGGACTAAGGTGGGGGAAGATTTGCTTCTGGTGAAAGGAGAATTCACGACCCTGACCTGAGAGGCAGCAATCCCACATTTCAGAAAAGGTCATCCTTGCACAGGCACACATATACAGGGGCACCGCAGAGGTTTGCAGCATCATCCTCTGCCCTGCACAGCTCCAGTCATCCTCAGAGGGACCCCTCAGCCTGGCTTTGGTGGTTGCACTTGCACAGGGACACAGCAGTTGCTCAGGGAACAAATCCAGATGGCCAAGAGGAGTCAGGGCAGTGGGAAGCATGCAGGGGAGAGTGGACAGGCAGCCACCAGCCCCTCACCAGGGAGGACCATAGGCAATTTTTTGGGCTGTCACTGAGCAGATATTTCCTGTCAAATGTGTGGTAATGCTCAGTAACACACAACAGGTTAGAAAATGAAGAGGTAGGGGGCTGAGAAGAGGGCAGGGAGCATTTTAAATGACTTAACATAGGGGATCAAACACTGAGCTTTGCATTTCCCTAATAAAACGCTCAGCAGTGATTTTGTGGTGCTGCTTATTCCTGCAGAATCTGTGGCTGCTGCAGCCACATACATTAACTGAACACAGAATGAATGCTAACATCTCTGCAGAGCTAAATAGACAAGCTCATATTTTCACTTAGTGGAGAAAAACTGCCCCTTTTGATGCTTTATGACTTGACTGACAGAAAGGAAATTTCAGTGTCTGTGCAGGCAAACAGGAATAGATGGGGAAAATGATGAATATTTACAATACAGAGGAGACTATTTAGGTGAGATATTGAATATTATCCAACAGAAATGTGAGTGGAATTGTTGTTAAATGTATAAAATCTTATATTACCACAGAGGGAGTTGTATTTTGAAAATTCAAAATTATAATTCTGAATAGTTAAAGCAATGAAAGAACTTATAATAAGTATAGTCTTACAGGATGGCATAGCTGGCCAATCACACTCATCAAAAAAACAGAGAGGATTTGATTGAATTTTGGAAAAGACTAAATGACTGTATTGGCACTGGTCACCATGGCAGCCCTGTGTGACAATGGCACAGTCCTGTCCCCCATGGCTGCACCCACAGCTACAGCCACCCCAGAGCAGGCAATCCCTGATAGCCAGGAGAGGAATGTCCCCATGGCCAAACCTATTCAAGCCATCTCTGCAGCCCAGTCAGGTTTCTGCAGGCAGAGACAGTGGCCACCTCCCACCCCATCTCCCTGTTTCCAGCTTCGCTCTCCTTGGTGTTTCCTTACTCTTTGTCCCACCAAGGGTCTCCAAGTGCTTGAGATTTTTCTGTGCTGTTTGTCTGTGTGTGGATCCCATATTGCTGCCAACACCACTGGCAGGAGCTTGGGCATCTTCCTGAAGCAATGCTCCTGCCAAGGTCCCACCACAGTGGGACTGTGGCAGCTGCTAAGTCCCGGGCAGAGCAGGTTGGCAGCAGGCTGAAGGTGGCCAAGATCTGCACTCCTTTGCTTCCACATCAAAGGGAGGATTGAAACTACAACCTCAGATGCTTGGCAGCAAAAAAGAGAGCTGAATGCAGAATTTTACCCTCCCTTGATTCTATTTAGCAAGTTTGTGGAGGAGAACTGTTCTTTTCGCCAAGGGAAGTCTGCATCACTAACAGATTGGCATTGTTTATGCTGAAATAGGCTGCTGAAGAAGCAAATCAGTTTGCAAAAAAATGTATCAGCATCTACAAGAAACAACAGAAAGAGTAAATGGGCCTAATTAGTCATTTGACAAGGAACTGGATTAGCGTGTTCTTACATATATTTAAGAAATACAAGCTCTTAATCCTACCTAGTGCACTTTATTCCTTGTGCTGGATAATTCTTCTTTATAAAGAGCACTCTTTGAACAGCTGTGTGGGTCAAAGACCGTCTCTCCCAGCAGCCACAGCCACTGAGCAGATGCTGGACACGAGCTTAGCCTGAGGGATGGCAGCAGTGGAACTTTCCCCTGCACATCAAGCTTCCCCTGCATGCTGGTCCTTTGCAATCCACTTCACTCCCTCTCTGCTAGGCATTGCAGTAGAAAAACAAATTTATAGGTAAAAAAATAAAGCTGTCAGTGAGAGGCATGCAAAAAAAGCTGCTGGGCCAGCCCCTGACAGCTGACATCCTCATGTCACCTCATCACTGCCTTACGCTGTAACACACAGGTTTGCCAAGGGACATCAGCCAGAGCACTGTGCTGCTGCCTGGGACTGCTTCTCCCCTGTGATAGGCAAGGAAAGGTTTTGGCAAGAGAATGACAAAGCCAAGCTTGGTAGCTCCCTACAATGTTCTTTTGAATGTTCTCATTTTCTTGAGGGAGGATGGAGAGATTCACAAAGGAGAAGTCCAAAAATAGTCAGATAAAGAGAAGCATCATTCTTTAACTCTCAGGAGGACAAAAAGGGCTCGTGTGCGCTGCCCTGTGCATTCCAAACAGTGTCAGAGTGAAGTAGGATGATTGCTGTTCACTGTAACCTCACTGCTAATTCAACATTCTGATTCTCAGCCATGTCCCAGCTCTTCACCAATCAACCAGTCCCACAGGTCAGGACTACCAAGGACAAACTTAGCAGCATCCATGCAGAAATTGTGCCATTTATCATGACCAGGGATTTGAGAGCAGGACAGCTGGTTTCCTTTTGGAAACAGGGTCCATCTGCAAGCTGACCTGCCATCATTTGAGTGTGTGATACTAAGTGGGATGGCACCAAATCATTGATTTAACTCCAAGCATTTCTCTGCTTTCTCTGCAAACACTAATGAGCATTTCAGTCAAATCAATTAGGTTAGGTTTTCACAGACACTCTGGGTGTTTGCCATAAGAAAAAAACCACTAAATTTTTGGGAAACAGCCTCAGGGTAACACTGACATGGGAAATCACATCTCCCAACTGGATGATTATCCACTTTCTGGTGGCAACAAGTGTCTCCATTGCAAAGGTCCTCGTGGCAGTCTCTTCCCACCCACGAGGAGCTCTTATTGGCAAGCCAGGACACCAGTTTGAAGCACACTGGCAAGTTCCTGTGTGCAACAGAGTGTACTGGAGTAGGCCCTCCTCTTTGCTAGGGGAAAGGATTCACATTAGTATCTACTTTAGAAGTGGAAAAAGTCCTCTGAAAACCAAATTCCACAAAGGACTGGCGGCCTCTTCAAATAGATAAGAACTGTACTCAGGGTTATGGCATAAAAGCCTGTAACCTGCTGAAGTGTGATTTGTTAAGACATAGCCTGTAACCTGCTCAAGTGTGATTTCTTAAGACATTTGTGACGACTCAAATTTGTGAGCTCAAATTAGTTCCCAAGCCATATTCATTAGCTTTCAATGAATTCATGGGATAAAAACAAGTTGCATTTCAGTACAAATCAAATGCATTTGGTGGGAAGGGTTACATGAGTAAGGCCATTAACCATTCAGACCAGAGGAACTGTTTCACTTCCTCAGGAAGTGCAGCACAATGTATATATGATGGATTTGCAAAAAACTGAGCTATTTTCCATTTCACCTTAAGTGTGATAAGTTCAAGCACATCAACATGCTTAACAGCAAGTTCAATTTACAGCAAGTTCAATTTACAGCCTGTGCTTACACACTGCTTTTTTTGGAGAAGCTTAGGTTTAGCATCAGAGGGACAAGCTGTGCATGACAGAGAGGACTCCTTTAGTCCCAGAGAGGCCATAGCCATGAATATTATCTTCCTCCACGACCCCATACGTGTTTAGAAGAACAATGCTCATTAGTTTCCTCTTAATGCAGCTGAAATCTCAGTACAGCTACGTCTCAGCTCGAAAGGATTTCAAAAACTGTTCAACAAAACTAATTCAGTTTAATTAAACTTATCTACATTTTATAGACAAAGCACATCTCAGACAATGTGCAAAACTTACAGATAGCATTGACCCAAGAGATTCCACTCCTGGGTAAAGCTGCTAGCTGATATCCCAGTGTAATTTAAGCAATCATTTTTACATGACTGAATCTGATGAATCGTTTTCTTTGTGAAAAATGGCTTCTGGCCAGACAGGGACAAAAATAGGCAATGAACAATGCATTCTTGGAACAGATCAACTTCTCTCTACTGATTTAATCGTAGCAATACCTCCTAACAGACCTGAAAAGAATGTTCTTCTGCATTAGGCTTTCTAATTCCTTGATGGTTTTGACTGACTGATTTGCCTTTGAAGTTGGAGGAGCATTTCATTATAAAAGTCTGCACTACTTTATTATAAAATGTCCACATAGTATAAACTAATGCCTTGATAGCAATTTTTACGACTTACAAAGATGATGGCAATGGATTTTTCTGGCATCTAGTTCCACCTTTAAAGATAAAATTTGCAGATCCTTCTGAGAATAAACCATCAGTTTGGAAGAATAAGACTAAAAGCAGAGCAGCTACAAACACCAGAGAAGAGAGCAATATAACAAACAAATCTAATTAAATGTGGTCCAAAAGTAAAGGTAATAGTCTTTTCTCGCTAGAATTGTTTATTGCAAATTGTATGTTTCTTGGAGCTACCTTAACTGAGCTCTGGATCTTGTAGCTTGAAGCACGCTGGGTGCAAGGTTTGGCTCCACTCTGCACAGGGTCCCTGTCAAATTAACAACAGAAGTGGCTGCTGCACAAGTGTTACTGTCCTTCAGCTGCCTGTCACCAGCCTTCTGCCCAATTCCCAAAATGGGCAGCATAAGGAGTCATCTCTTCCAGGACAGAACCAACAAGCTTATTTTAAACCTCAGGTTATTTGCCACAGGAAGGTTACAGCTGGGGCAGTGACCTGCAGCATAAAAGCAGTAACACCCTGAGCTACAGTGGCCATTTCTGCAGCAGCTGCAGCCTACCACAGCTCAGCATCCTCGCTCCAAGGCATGCTCCATCTCTCACAGGATATAAGCATCAATCAGGTCAAACTAGAGAGCAGCACGATAAAGAAAAATACCCATTAGCAGCCTTCACTAAGAGACATTTTCTTCTCGTATTTAGTATCAGTTTAGTCATATATATCCAGGATTACAGGAACCCACAGGGTCACTTCAGTATCTTCAGATCTTGTACTATGTTTTATAGTCTGAATTGAATGTTCTCTACCACAGTTCTCTGTTTTTTAATGTTTTGCTTCAGGCATTTCTCTCTCTTTATGAGTACGGCTGGATGGCAGCTCACACCAATCAATGGTGCAGCTGAACTCAGTAGCAGGAGGAATTATTTTTTACTTCTATCCATACAATATTTAAGGAAAAATGTCCATTTAAAATGTTAAATATTAATTTGCAATTCCTTATGTTAGAGCCTAAATTTCTTATACTCTTCACACGATTTAATGTGCAGCATCAATAAGGCCTTTACAAAGTGAACACTGAACAGAAACGTCTATGATGCTGAGGTTAACACTACCTCTGCTATGACACATTTTATGTGCCTCATGAAAATACTGCAAGCTGAATATCTTCAGTAGGTAGCACATCTAGTGTCAGTCTATTTAACTGATCCAAAAAATCCAAACTCTTCGATGCTCTCCCAACTTTTACCTGACCTCCAGTTTTTCATCCAAAGAGGCTTCAAACAAATTGTAATAAATTATCTGGCAAACAAATGTCATCATTTTTTTGCACACAACAAAGAGAAAAAATGGATTCTGAATAAAAGCTGACTTAACTATGCCATTACATAAATGCCTAATGTATATCTTAGAATTAATTAGCTACATGTAATAGAGCTTAATGCTATACCCAGCTATAAATCAACACATTAGAACCATTCTAGCAGCAGGAAATCAACGACTATTAATATAATATACAAATGCAAACTGATCTGAAAATGCATTATCTAAAACAAGACTTCCTGCTTGGCAGTTTGGGCCAATGGCCTTGGAAAATACTCAGCACCTTCCTCAGACTCTTCCACCCCTCCTGAAGGAGTGTCCAAAGGGGATTTTCCATAAGCTGCAACTTACAGGGGTGAAGAAGCCTGAAACCCACCCCAGCAGACTGCAACACCTGAAGGTTACGATTCTGCCACAGAAGGCAGCTCCAATGCCAAGTGGGAGGCTGCTCTTGGTAAACCGCAAGTGATTTAGGAGTTGTAGATCAACTAAAGTTATCAAGGAAGTATTTGGCTATAATTTCCCTGCTTCCACTTCTCCTGTGTAAAGCTGGGACTATAATGCCTATGAAGTATAACCTTGCAGAGGCTTGGGATTTATCCTGATGCTACAGGGGCACACCTGGCACCAGGAGAAAAGGAGACAGATGATGGGTGGCATGCCCAGCCAGCCCTGCTCTACCTGCCCATTAGCCCCAGACACTCATGCAAGGTCTTTTGGTATCAGATTGAGAGGTCCCTGGGTGTGAATTGAAACAAGCTCCCTGGAAAACACCCTTCAGTCACATTAGTCTTGAGATTGATATTTGTTTTGTCTATTTGTGCTTCTTTTCTTAGACCAGAAAAACACTGCTAAGAGCAGGGCTGGTGAGGAGCCCCTTAAAGCAGACCTACAGCTGACATGATAACCCAGAACCACAGCTGCTTCCCAAAAATGCTGAATGCTGGATTTTTTGTCTTACTATTTCTAGCATATGCAGCAGTTATCTGTTCTTACATACAGTCGTGGCAGGGAGCCTCTGCCTTAAGCCCCTTCCCTCTTCTTTTCCACATGGCTTCATTCTTTATATACACACCATACCCTCAAGGACGGACACATTTGAAGTAGATGGGCAAACTTCGTAAGGATTCAAGAAGTGCTGGCTTTGTATCAAACAACACAAAGACATTAGAAACTTCACTATCCAAAAATAATAAAGGCACTTGAACAATTATTTTAATGCAGATAATTAAAAAATCATCACAAGAAGTGCCTCAGAATCCTTCCAACATGTATAATTTAATTTTTAGTCTTTTAGTCTTACTGTTCAGTAGGTAAGAACATTTCTGTCTCACTTCAGTATAGAAATAAGAATATTCTAGTCAGAAACAGTAAGTCTTTTGGTTTTTTACTTGCCTGCCTCAACAACTACTGTTCATGCTTCTTAGAGCAAAGCTTTGATTTGAGAGACATCAGGTGCTGTAAGAGAACCCTACCAAGCACACTATTAATCTGTGAATATCTCAAAGAAATACACACCACTGTATATATTGTCACCCATATCCAGATCATCTTTGAGCAGCTTTCTGCTGGTGGAGCTCTCTGCACTGCAGTTTTCTGCCTTCCTCCACAGCTACAGGAGCAGGAGCTCTGCTATCCCAGCACAGATAGATAGTTGCTAAGGCTGCTCATTACATTCACTGCAGCCATTCACAGGATGGCACATGGGACACGTGCACCAGTCACAGCAGCCCCACAGCAGATCCTTCTTCATTAACAGATTCATCAGTGATGCTGGTCCCAGATCACAACACTTTCCAGGCCTGCTGTGGCACTGTAGACTAAACAAACACTGTGCATCAGCTGCCAAGCAGGTCCCATCTTTCATGTTTAGCTGTTTGTGAAACTCAGTCATTTCTTCTTATTCCACATTGTCAGGAAGGAACAGATGGCAGATGTGCTCTGCCTATAATAGTTTTTATGATACCGTGCCTGCTGGCAGAACAGTGGAAGAAACATTTGGAGGCAAGAATTTACAGTATATTTTCAGTTTTGGGTAACTGAGCTAAAGGACAGCATAGAGTATAGGGAGAGGAATAAAGGGTTGTACTGAATAGGTGATGATAGATTCCTATGACAAAAAAATTGATACTGACAAAAAAGGAGTATTTAATATGTTCATATGGAAAGACCAAACAGATACAACTATGAGACAATGTGTTCTCATTCATATGGGATTCAAATACAAGACTGTTTTAGCTTCTAGAAGTTGTTTTCTGAATTGCCTAACACCAGCGACAGAATCATAACAAAAATTATACCTGACGGATAAATACATGCTTTCATAACAAAGCTGAAAGACACCATTAAGTTTACATCAAGGCTCTAGAATTTTTTATTAAAATATTCTTAAAACAGATGCCTTATACATAGAAGAAAGTACATACTTTATTTTTAAGTAATATGATCTGAGCTGCCAACAGTATTTCTTCCTTAAAAATTTTAGTACACATATATCTTCCAAAATAACAAACCTGGCATAGTCAAAAAAGGAATATCCTGTTCTCATTTAAAGCAAGATGAAAATAAAAGAAGGTAATTGTTTCAAAACTTGGAGATTTAAATTATGAACATGCTACTGCAAAATGATACCTGGGGATTTAGGTTGAAAAGTTCATTTAGAAAGCCTTGTAAATCAAACTAAATGTTGCCTATAACCTCTGAGCCAATCTAAGGCAATCCCATTGCACGTGGAACTCATTTATCTACATTCACTGGTACCCAGCTGCCCAGATGCCAAACTCATTTTGTGTAAACTACTGACAAAATTGTGGAAATGTCCCAGAGTAGAAAACCTGCAGAAAAATAATTAGTTGTGACTGTTGAGCAGATGCAGTACAAGCTCTTCATCCTCTGCCAGAGAAAGCCCAGTGTCTAATGGCAAACAGGGGTCCTCCTCTTGGCTGAATTGCATCTTCTTTCTTTTCAGTGGCATTTCTTCCACTGTGGTACTGTTGTTATAGCTTCTCTTCTTTCTTCCCATCTTCTCCTCAAGTTCACTGCAGAAAAAAATCAATTAGTCTTTTTAACAACTGTGGTAATCAATATCATCATGTAATCTAACAATTCCTTTTAAACATGGCAAATTTGTGTCAAGATAAGAGCAAACAAAATTACAATTCAGAAGGGTGAAGCAATGGGAGCTGATGAACTTGGAATATCTAAATTAGAGCTGCTCTCAGACCGAGGTGGTGGTGGATGTTCTGCTGTCTAAATTGATTATAGTGTATCAGGATATTGCTATAAGTCTTATCTAATATTTGCTGCCTAATACAGCAACAGACAACTTGACAAAACTGATTTAGCAATGTGTCAGAGGACCCTGATATGAATTCAAGATCTTGCCTATGATAAATATGCACCAAAAATAAAAATACAAGAACTGTTTTTTCACTGGCAAATACGACACTTAATACAATTTTGATCTGGGACTATCTCATTCGATCACTCTTTCCCCTTCTTTCAAACATTTCCCTTGGAAGCTACTAAACACCTCTTTGCCATGAGAGGAATAGGAAAAGCCCAAACCCAGTAATTTTCCCTGGTGAATTCCTATTTCTTCTGCTGTTTTTTCTTTTATTTTTGTTTTTAAGACTTGAATGAACTGCCTTTTGCAGCCTTCAATTTAGATGAAACAGCTGCCAATCTGTTTTATCACCCTGGCTTCTACCACATGGCCACATGACAACAATGGGAGGAAAGACAGAGCTTTCATGTATCTTAGTGTGTTTTTTGTCCAAAACATAGAAAAAATGCTATAAATCTTATCTAAGTCTAACACAATCTAATAAAATCTATTCTAAGATATATCTGTGAACCACATTATGGAGAGCTGGTTGTTGTATGCTGTAGAGTAGAATTCATACCCCAAACCCAGTAAAATCTAAACCCCCACACCCCAAACTGTACCATACAAACAAGCTAACTGGAATAAAACAGCATTCTCAGCTTTTCATGTTTGTATTTTTAAAAATATAACAAAAATAGAAATGGAACTTAAAAACTGAGTTAAGGCTTTTCTAAAAAGTTGGTTAAATTCAGATTTTCAATTAAAATTCATCAAATTTCTACTCAGAAAATTCAGTTTACTTACAAAAAATGTTTCAACAAGAATTTTTTCATATCCATCATTTTCATAATTGCTTAAGTGTAAATGTAATATGCTTGTGAAATGTTCCGTTCAGAAATACTGTTTAGACACTTCACAATTAGAAACAGCTGTTACAATAAATAGCTCTAATTGAGGAATACTGTTCTTAGAATCAACACAGCAAAGGAACCCAGTGCCCAATTCAACCCACCTCCAGTTGCTCACCTTATTTTTTCCATTAATAGAATTAGTTAACAGTCTGTGAAATGCTGGTTTCACCACTCACTGGAAACCAGCCTAACCCAAACACTAACCCCAAACATGGCAGTTTTCAGCAAGTTCCCAAATGCTCTCTGAGAGGGATGAGCAGCACAATGCAGCTTGTACACTGCGCTTCCTGGCTGCCCCTCTATAGAGATGAAGGAATTACTACAGGAGATCTGACAGGCTTGTGCTGGTGGGCTGCAACAAGTATGACTTGTCTCCCTCTCTGGTCCATCCCACCTTTCATAGAACAACCTCCTGCCTACTCATTACAGCCCAGAGGAGGGAGGGAAATCCTCGAGAAACACCCTGTGTTTCCACATTAAGGCAAATTAAATACTCTGCCTTTATATTGTTCTTCCCTGCCTACCCAAGAGAAACATAGTGAAGAAATGTGGTCTAGTGAAAGGTGTCCTTGCCCATGGCAGGGACTGTTGGACCTAGACGATCCAGAAGACCCCTTCCAACCAAAAATATTCAGTGATTCCATTAATAGATAATAACTGCTCCAAATACTCACTCTTCCTATAATTCACAGGATATAGCAACTTTGCTGGCTTTGAGCTGTCATTTGCATGGGGGTGGCTCTTCAGGGCTCTCTACCAACATTTTTTAAATTCCTTTTCAGGGGAGAGGATGCTCATATTTCTTCTCTCTGTAGTGCTTAAGGTATTCCATAAATGCTGGAGCTATACTGACAGTATATGAAAATATACTGAAGCATAAAGAATTCTCACTTTTCCTAGTGGACAGTGTGGGTCTGGGCTGGAGTCTCATGGTGTTCACTTTGATCAGGACAGACTGTAGGGGCTCACTTTAAAAGCACAAGAAAGGCCTCATTAAGTAAAAGTATTTTAGCTTGTTTGCAAAAGAGCCAATTATTTCCAGTCTTTGAACGGACTCTGAAGCCCAGTTTGCATTCATAATTGACTAATGCTTCATCTAGGACATTAGTTAAAAACATCTCAGCAATTAAAACACTGCAGAAACCTCACAAGCTATGCATTTATACCTACAAGCCATGAAATAGCAGACTTTAAACACCAAAAATTATAATTACTTTCAGAGTTTCAGAGGCCCATAGGCCTATATATCTATAAGGTAAAATATTTAAATATAAAACACATTCAGAAGGAACTAAACTGTGAGATTCCTCAATTTTTTTCCACAAACAAAAGCACATCAACACAATTATGATTAATTTTCATCATAAGTTTTGTGGGATGATTCTGCTGAGTCAAACTGCTTCTTACTATTACTGATGGATTGTGTAACTTGATCAGCAGTGTAAACAAAAGATGCATCTACACACAGGCAAGTGTATTTTCACATTAATTTGACCCCAGCTGGGCTGTGAACTGGAAAGGTGAATAAAGAGGAATATAAAACACAGGAAGCAGCAGCAGCAAAACCAACAAGCAATGAAGGGAGCTAAATAGTTGCGTTTTCATGATGCACAAAAAGTAGATGCAAAACAGTATTTGATAACAACAGCTTCAGAAGGTAAACAGAGAATCACGGGAAATGTATGAATAAGATGTTCCTAATTTTGAGATGCAGAAGCAAGACAGACTGATTATCCACAGAACGATTTGGGTTAAAAGGCACCTTTGAAGAACAGCAAGTCCAACCCCCATCCCTGTTCCTCCAGGATGGATTTTCACTGGTTTGGGTGGTGTGGAAAAGGGCTGTACTACTCTGAAGGAGCAGTAGGAGAGTTGTAGCTTTTACAAAAGGTGATAGTGGCAATTTTAAAAGGGAGATGAAGAATGTGTGGTATCATCATGCCCAGAGATACCCTGTGCTCATTCAGGGCACTTTTCCTTAGCTGTATGGACAGGAAGCTCTTTGGAGGAGTTGTAACATGCATAACTCTCAGCTCTACAAATGAAAGGAGTGTGCAAAAGCAGCTATATGGGAATATACTTCTGCACTTACTGTCAAATTAATTCCTCCTCAGTCTCCATTAACTGAAGGCCTGTCACCCTGAAGAGCCAGTATTTTTATCATTTCCCATGGACATAAATGGCCTCTCATTCCTCACAAACACACAAACTGATGTACTACCAGCTAATGTTCACGAATAGCCAAAACGAAGTTCTGCTAAGGCAAATTATTTTCTAGCAGAATAACTCAGTTAGAAAGTAATTCCCAATTCAGATCCAAACCAAGACCTGTGCATCCTTTTGTTCTTTTACTAATATAATTTCAAAAGTGGCACATGCATCTGGTTTACAATTCCTTCCTTTTACCATCTGGTGAAATTTAGCTTTTCAGCAGCCTGAACAATCTATGCTCTCTGAGGCTGCCTAATGAAAGGAATTACTTTGTGTTTACACAGGTGAGGAGCTACCAACAGCCAACTTATGAACAGGCACAGTAATTTCTGTGGCCACCATTTGCACAGCTGTAACACCTATGCTGTCATTTGGTAGATAGTATTTATTATTCAAACATTAAAGTATAGTTTATGAATCCTGTCCCTAAAACAAACTCCAGAATATCTGAATATAGTCTGGGAAACAGGATCCAACTATGACCCTGATAGCTATACAGCAAGAAACTCTAATTTTAAGCTACTGCAAAATAAACTCACATGTATGTTTTCAGGTAATAACAGGGAAAAATAGAAATCATTAATTGTAAGTATTTATCTCTCCTCTGGGCTTTAAGCAATGTCTTAACAAGCTGTAAGGTTTAGATTTTAAATGCTTGAGAATCAGCCACTTGAAATGTGCAGTCATACAGCCAAGTAGCTGTTAAACAACATGGTCCTGGCAAGATCTCTAGACAGGCACTTATCAGAGAATGCTTTGGAGTATAGGTTTACCAGCATTCCTCTGGAAACAAACGCCCCTGCCACTGAACTACAGGCCATGAGTCAAGTTTTCAGGCTACAATAAAGCACACAAGCTCTTTCCCAAAGAAATGCACAGGAATAATGAATGAATCTGCAAGTAAAATACAGTTCAGAAAAGTTAAGAATAATTTATCCCATAAATATTGGCATTTTGCTAATCAAACATGCTGGGTCCAAAACTTTTTCCATGTAAAAATTTTAATTCAGAAGGCCACGGCAGCAATCCTAATGAAGATTAATTACTGCAGTCCCTTCCATAAAGCTCAGTGCAGCTTCTTCCTTACTTGCTGTCAGAATGCTACAGCACATAAAAATGGTAATTAAAATACATTGTGCTATGTTTTTTTCTAGACCTGGACAGGCTGGATCAATGGGCCAAGGCCACCTCTAGGAGGTTCAACAAGGCCAAGTGCCAGGTCCTGCACTTGAGTCACAATGACCCCAGGCAGTGCTACAGGCTGGGGGCAGTAGCTGGAAAGCTGCCTGGCAGAAAAGTACCTGGGAGTGCTGGTCAACAGTGACTAAGCATGATCCAGGGTGTGACCAAGAAGGCCAATGTCATCCTGGCCTGGATCAGCAATGGTGTGGCCAGCAGGAGCAGGGCAGTGACCTCCCCCTGTGCTGGGCACTGCTGAGGCCACAGCTCCAATCCTGTGCTCGGTTCTGGGCCCCTCAATGCAAGAAAGACATTGAGGGGCTGGAGCGTGTCCAGAGAAGGCAACGGAGCTGGGGAAGGGTCTGGGGCGCAAGTGCTGTGAGGGGCAGCTGAGGGAGCTGGGGGTGTTCAGCCTGGAGAAAAGGAGGCTCAGGGGGGACCTCATCACTCTACAGCTGCCTGATGGGAGGGGGTGGCCAGGTGGGGAGGGGGTTGTCCAGGTAACAAGTCACAGAGACAAGAGGAAGTGGCCTCAAGTTGTACCAGTAGAAGTTTAGATTGAATAATGGGAAATATTTCTTCACCAAAAAGGTTGCTGTAAAGCCCTGGAACAGCTTTCCCAGGCAGGTGATGAAGTCACCATTCCTGGAGGTATAAGGACATGGTTTAGTGGGGCTTGGCAGTGCTGGGTTAACACTCTGATGTTAAAGGTCCTTTTCACCCTAAATGATTCTATGATTCCCTTACTGGCCATTCCACTGATATAAATCAAAACACCTTTAAAATGGAATACATAAGCCTCTATCAAGAGCAATTCAATACCTCAATGTCCAATTTTGCAGCTAATCAGAATGATCAAGGCTTCTAAACTGCGACCTTTAATAATGTCTCTCCTATGGTGCTTTTCTGGCCATCACAACATTAAGTCCTGCCCTTCGCAAAGATATGACCTGAATAATCCATTTTAGAAGAAGCACCATGATTTGCTGATAAATCGTCTCAAAAGACAATGTAATGTCAACCTTATCAAGAATGACCTAAAACCTAGTAGGTCAACATCAGCATCCTGCTGTAAGAAACTGCAATTTGTCTATAATTTTCATAAATAAAGGAAGGCACACAACAGTAGCACTGACTACTAACTTGCACACTTGTCACCTGGTGATGTCCATGAAGTGACAAACAAAGCAGTACCAGAACTAAGATATTTGCCCTCATATCCAAATTCTTCTTCATACTGATCTAGAAGTTAATGTGATCAGTCACACCCATTAAAGATTTAAAGAAGATAATGATGAGGTCAAACGGAACTTTGTTCTTCCTCAACATTTTTATTTAAAGAGGTTGAGGAATTAGAAATACCAAAAACTCAATCTGACTGCAAAATGAATATTTAAGAAATCCAGCTGCTTTTCCTTTCACCCTGTTCTATATTCTTAGATTTTTCACCTCATTAACAATTTACATTTGATAGCCTTAAACCAAATATGATGAATGTTGCTAGATATACAAAAATTAATCTCATATTACATGCTTGAAGTCATTAATTACTCTGCTTGTAGAGGTATGGCTGGAAGGGAATTTTTATGCTAAGGCAAATTTAACTCCTGATTTGTACAGCTCCCCTAGTTAAAAAAAAAAACTGTGGGAGGACAGAGAGAAAATTAACAATGGTTTTGAATTCTGAAACCATGGACAGAGGGTCTATTTTTAAAGACTCTTGAAGGAAGACACCCTAGGTCTCACACTTAGTATGAATTATCCCTTCTAGAAGCATTCTTCCCCCCTTAAAGTAAGAAGCAGCGAGAATACCTTAATACATTTCTATTTTAATCCAACTCTTTGAGCAAAATCTCTGGATTTTGGAAATATAAAACAGAATAGAGTTGTGTTTTCTAATCTCAAAGCCCAATTTTACTGTCTGCTACTCTCAGTTGATTTGTTTTTGTTACATTCATCACGTCAATATTTCCCAGCCTCAAATGCAACTCATCACACAATTCAATAGCAATTCTAAGAGAGCTGCATGAGGCATGAGTGTTGATTTAACAGTCTCAAATTAATTTCCTTCACTGTGTCTTGCTCTTTCTCAAAAGCCTGCTCAAAAGCTCAGAGCACCTCACCAGACATACTTACACTGAGCATCAAAGCTGACTTTGGAGCAGCTGCAAACAGCGTTTATATTTCTAAGAGTGCCTGAGCAGGGTGTGTTGGAAGGCCAGCACCATTGATGACTCCAGTGACAGTGCAGCACGTGATGGATAATCCTGTGCTGGCCATGGCCTGCCCAGGGAGTATCAGTCATGTTGTTACAGGCTAAATGGATTTGGCCACAGTGCAGGCACCAGTATTGGCGCGTGATTTTCCACAACTACTGCGACTTCAGATGGTGCCAGCTAAAGCTCTTCTGGGCAATGTCTCAGCATTTTGGTGCAGTAGGACAGGCCAAGGACTGTTTCCACTAAGCAGTGTTGATGAAACCACATTTCTTCAACATGTGTGGTGGTCTGTTCTCCAGCCCCAAAGGCAGTTTTGATGCTCAATGTAGGTATGTCTAGAGATACTCTAAAGGAAATCTCCACAGTTTCCTTTAGTGCATATTCTTTCTTTCCTAATCTACTCCACAGGAAGGGAAAATGACCAAAGACCTTAACTTTCTTTGAGTACTTTTTCTCCTTAAGAGCACATTACCTGACTCTAGGGGGGCCAGATCAGACACTGATCCAACAAAAGTCTGCACTTACTACCACTGCCAAAAATCTGTCCATCTCTGTCAACTTTTATTCTTAAAGCACAGCTAATCTTGAGTCTAGTTGACATTCTGAGGAAAGGATCAATACAAAATGTGACGTATGAATACACACTCCCCCTTGCACAAAGAAGGAGCGATTTACTGCTGCTCAGAAAAAGCAGATGCTTTTCCCCATCCTTGTCAGTTCTATTGACATTCACTGGTGAATAGGCTCCAGGGGACATGGCCACCAGCCTGTTAACTTAGGGCTATCTAGTCCTTAAATACATGTCCCACACCCAGTCCTGCATACTGACTCCACAACACGAAGCGACACACGGGTAAGGACAATCTAGCCCCTAGGATTCACCCAATTCAGATGAGAAAAGCAAGAGCTTTATGAACATAGACATCTATGCTCCCATCTAAGTGTCAAGATCATCCTTATCAATCTGTTACGTGATACATTGTTTGTCAGAAACACAAATGGCCTTCTTGTTGCAGTGAACCACAGAGGACCTCATGTGGTATCCCTCCATCTTTCCACAGTATGCAGGTCTTCTAGGTTACAATGTAAAGATATGCCCAAAAGTATCTATTCTATCACCATCTGCTGAAACCAGGTAGGGCAGTGATTCTTATCTCTGCGGGAGATATCCTCTGCTAATGGGCCATCTGTTAAAAAACAGATGGGGCATTGTTCTTTATCTTTCCCACCCTTCCTCCAGGAAGATATCTTCTGTTAATGGGCCATTGAGTCTCACTGCATGACTGGTAAAATTATATCATCCCACTGGGAGATGCTCCACCCAGGGAGGGGAGCCAAACATTTCCTACCTAGATAAAAACTGAGATTTGAAACACCAAAGCAGCCCTTACCCACTGGTTTCCAGAGAACAAGAGCTACCAGACCTTTCCTACAGGATCACTACTTCAAAAAGACCTCTTCATCTGTACTGCTACCACCAGGCTAACTAGTGGGGTGTGAGGCTGTATTCTGATTCTGTCAGCAGTTTTGTTTTGTACTATTGCATGCATTTTACTTTTTTTCCCCATATTAAATTGTGTTTCTGACTTGGAGACTCTCACTGGTTTTGCTTTCAAAAACATTACAGTAGGCATCAACTACAGATCCTCATTCCCACTCTGTGCTTTTCTATTAAACTACATGAAACAAATTCTTCTGGTTCATACAATTATAAACACTGTTTTGAATTAATTTATTATTATATATTTACTTCATCTCAGAGTCCACTTCACTTGAGCCTTGAAGAGTCCGAACAACACTGACTCTTAGAACTTATCAAGTTTTACCTGGCACAAATTTATTTAATACATCACAGGGATCATCAAATCCTTAAATTATTTCAACATTTTTTCTACCCTGAAATGTGACAGAAGAAAAATGCATGTCTGAAACAGGACAGACCCACCACTGGCAAAGGCTGAGCCCGTCAGTGATAGTGGGAATGCATCTGGGATAGCATAGTTAAGAAGAGGAGAAAAAAACTGCGCAAGGAGGTGCTAGAGCAGAGACTCCCCCACAGCCCATGGTGCAGACCATGGTGAGGCAGCTGTGCCCCTGCAGCCCATGGAGCCCCAGAAGGCTGTGATCCCTTGGGAAGCCCATGCTAGAGCAGATTTCTGACAGGACCTGTGGCCCCCTGGAGAGAGGAATCCACACTGGAGCACATTCACATTTGCTGGCAGGACTTGAGTGCACACTGGAGGAACCTGTTCCTGAATGACTGTATGCATGGAATTGACCCACACTGGCATAGTTCATGAAGAATTGCAGCCCACAGGAAAGAGTTGAAGAAGACTGTGGAAGAAGTCCCCTGTGGGAGAGATCTCACATGGGAGCAGGGAAAGGATCCTCCCTTGAAGAGAATGGAGTGGCAGAAACAACACATGATGAACTGGCTGCAACCTCCATTCCCCATCCTTCTCTGATGATGAGGATGAGGATATAGAAAAAAATTGTAAGCTAATCCTGGCAAGAAGACAGATGTGGAGAGAAGATGTTTTAAGATTTGGGTTTATTTCTCATTACCCTACTGTCATGTGATTGGTAATAAATAAATTCATTTTTTTCACAAGTCAAGTCTGTTTCACCCATGACTGTAGCTGGTGAGGAATCTCTCCTGGTGTTATCTCAACCCCTGAGCTGTTCACTACATTTTCTCTCCCCTCCTCAGGTAAGGTCAGTGATAGAGTGGCTTTGGTGGGCACTGGGCATCCAGAGAGGGTTTTGCATGTGAAACAGTCTCACCAAGATCCTTTCAATACTGACTCAAGAAATCATTCTTCTACAACTTCACAAAAGAAAATAATAGCCTTTAGCTCAGGCTTCCGTTCAAGCACTTTACATACAAACTTAAATGTCAAATAGTAAGTCCCATGAGAACTGCAAGATGAATTCCTAAGATGTAAACAAAACAGTTTATAAAAACCATAATTTTAAAATCAACATGGAAGATGGTGCATACCTATAGTTGTCTTCACTTTCTGAATCTTGCTCTACATCAGAGTCCTTGTATTTATCAGGATCTGGGAGAGTGCTTGGATCAAACTCGTCTTCACTTCCACTGTGAGCAAGAAAGGCCACTGTTTCCTCTTCAGCCTGTGAGGTGACAAACGGAGAGTTACAAGACAAGCAAACAAGTCCATGTTACTTGTCAGAACCCTATTAACAGAGAGGCTGTAACAAAAACGACTGCCCCCAAATGCAGTCAAACACCACCAGTATTACAGCCAGGAAAAGAGAATAATTTCTGTCATCATCAGTGCTCTCCTCCAAGGTTGACGAAACATTATTAAAAAAGGAAGCACAAGGATTTATGTTCAAATTCTACTTTCCAATATTGTAATCTTAAATCTACAAAATCTAGGAGAGATGTGGGCAGCAACTAATCAAAAGCCATCTGAGAGCAAGTGTCTAAGTAATATGCAGCTTTACTGTTCCTCAGAAACACACTGGCAAAGAGATACTCACATGTGGACACATAAATCACTGCTGTAGGTGAATTTAATGAAATAGTCTGATTTAAAACTCATCTGGGTGTCCTTGCAGTTAAAAACCAAAAAGCTGCTTAAGCTGAATTAACTACTCTAAGGGAGTTTAAACCATCCTCCGCAAGAGATAGATGTTCTTCAGGAATCTTCCCAGATCTCCTCACTCCTCCCCTCTGGGACTCAGCTTCCCTCTGTCCCCACAGCACATCTCAGGATAGGCTGATGGCATTGGCAAATTTCCCCAGGGTGTGGTAGTGCCTCACTAATTCCTTAACAAAGAGAGCCCAGAAGATGCTGCTCCATAAAAGTACTGGATAATATAAAAAAGCTGACTAATTTCACAGATACAGGTTCTGCTCCACTCAATCCTGAACTGATGGCACCACTTTTGTGAATTTTTGCTAGTAGGCACAAAGAAACTAGCTAGAGTGGAAGCCACATACAACTGTATATGCACACAGAAATGAAGACAGAAAGCTTATAAGCATTTCTAAGCAATGTGAACCCTAGATCCATGCATATTTATGCTGGAAAGCAAGAACAAATTCCAAGAAATTATAATTAAAGACATTGCTACCTTTTGTTTATATATCTAATCAACATGTGCACAGCTGAGTTTCTAAAACAGTACTCATTTAAATGATCTTTCATTCTATTAATAACTGCACATCATTATATATTTAAAGTTAATTTTTGTTTTGATTTTTCACCATTTCTATCACCAAGTTTTTAAAGAACAGTCTTTATGTGCACATACCTTCCTGCAATAAAAATAAATTTAACAGAAAAAGCCAAACAGAAACCATATCAATGGTCTCTTTTATATCTGCATATAGATTGAGTGAAAGGCAATGAGTTGGTGAAGGGTAAGATTAGTCACCACTACAAGAGTTCATTCTTGCTTGATCAGTGACACTTCTGCAGTGTACTGAAAGCAAGTAGAAGAAAGGGACAAAAGCCAGATTTGCAATCAGAAGGCAGAGGAAAACATACTGAACACACATTTTGTTCTTTACTACAGTAATTTCACGATTGTAAGCCACACCTGATTATAAGCTGCACTTCCGGGTGTCGGCAACGTTTCGTTCTCTGTCCATATATAAGCCGCAACGGATTATAAACCGCACTTTCATTCACAGTGAGGATCCGTGTGCAACTTTCACAAAGTTGCCAATTAGTAACAGAATCGCGGGATCGCGGGGTTTACTGGCTCGGCTCGGGGCCGAGCAGGTTCGGTCCTGCTGCCCCGCCGCCGAGGCTGGGTGGACTCTGGCTCGACTTGGGGCTGCTACAGGCTCGCACTTCTGGGTTGGTAAATTTCTGAACTTCACCCATATTTTGGCCGCACCTGATTATAAGCTGCACTTCCGGGTTCAACCCAAAATTTTAGTCAAAATGGTGCAGCTTATAATCGTGAAATTACTGTACTTTAAATACCAGTAAAAGTAATTATATAGCTGGGTGTATAAAATGACTAAAAGGATTGCCAGATTTTTCAGCACTGTAAGCTTCCCAAGGTAACAATCACCAACACAAAAGCATGTTGATTCTCAGGCTCACAAGAAAGTTGGTTTTGGTTTTGCAGAGTTCTTGCTCAGAAAAAAAATCTTCAATCTCATCTCTCTTAGTACAATATTACAGAGCACTACTAATGCCACAGAAAACTATTTTGAAGGTCACCTTTTTGCTAATGATTTTTTTTATTTGAAAATCATTCTGCATTAAATTATAGCTTATTTAAATTTCTTACAACATTAAATATTTGCACTTTACTTGTCCTTCCAATTGAACCAATTCTTTCGGTACAGATGGTGCATACCAATCTTATATTGAAAAAGAGAAGTAGCATTCAAAGCTACTGTATGGAACAATGTATTTTTTAATACGTATGTGTGACACCATGCAACAGAGTTCTGTAATACTAACATTTATTGGCAGTCATCTTTTAAAACTTGGGCTGTTCATTCATATTCTCCATTATGACACACAGACCAAACCCTCCCTTTAATTACACATCCATTTCATTTTTCTCCAGCAGAAAATATGCAGAGAAGTGTTAAATATAATGCTTGCTATAGCAAAAGAAATAATTGGCAAAGAGGCCTCTCTCACTCATCACGAATCATGAGGTTGTATTTCTTATAAGTATCACTGCTTACATATTCATTAAAATATTTCCAAGACCCTGAAAATGTTAAGAACCTGAGCAGGAACATTTATCATCCACAGCTGAACAACAGAAACTCATTACTCTTCCTCTTTCACTTCGAATTTTTATCAGCCAGTTAGAAAGAAGAAATCTTGTGACTTCACATTTCTCACTACAAGAGCTGGAGAAAAGAAGTAAAATCATAGTTCAAAATGACATGTGCAAAAGTTCTTCAGACACAACTAGGATGCAATTTACAGACTCAGGACAAGATTTGTCCTAAGGCAATTGCCATCAAAAGAAATAAGAAAAGATTTTGATGGTTTGTACTTTATGTCTAAGGCTGGCTACAATGGAGCACAGACTTTGGAGTGTGTATTTATTGTGAAGCCCGGCTGTGGAAGGAAACTTGCCATGCTTGAAATCAAAGACATCAAATCAGGCTGGCCACGAGAACTGAATTGGGTGGCAATCATCTTTTTACTCAGCTCAGGGATGACAAGTTCTCTCTTTGTACTACACCAGCCCATGTATTTTGTAATTCTAGTTCCACAGAAACTTGCACAAAGACTTTCAGTTTGAACATGACACTGAGATGCAAACATTTTTGCATTCACACAGTCTACCTCTGTAGAAGAGAGTCTTCTTATGCAAACTCAACAGTTTAGAAAAATTCAGCAAAATTTCTGCGTTGGAAGTTTTAGAAACCTTGCTGCCTTCAACATTCCACATTGTACCAAGTCAACAATCACATTGGATGTTACTGCGGTCATTTTGAAAACATGCACCCCTTGACAGAGACAGGACAGGCTCCTCTAGAGCTTTTGCCATGTTTATCAACAGAATACCTCCAATTCAACTTCTGTCTTTGTTACAAGATGTAATGACAACATCCTCTCCTCTCCTCTTAAAGAGGTCTGAGTAGTTGATGGAACTCAGGCAAATGAGTTAGGCTGGCTAAAAGAAACTTAAAATGAAGAAACTTATGTACCTCAGACACCAAGGGACTTGAATGTTCAAAAAAACCTAAAATGATATCTCATTTCTACCCGGCAATAGGAAGTCAGGTGGCAATTATCTGACTATAATCATCAGAAGAATAAAAGGAGAACCAAAAAAACACCATGAAAACCTGTACATAGAAAAATATTGTATCTACCAAGATTTCATTTCTAAAATATGTATTTATTACAGTATTTAATTTATATCTAATTTAATAAGATTTTTTTCCCTCCAATTAAATTGTCTAGAGTTGCACTTTGATGCCTTAAGCAATTTATTAGTTTCTAGCAACCAGGTTGAGAGGGCAGAAATAATTGCTTAGGCACTATCAGTTCTGTCCATAGTATGTTACAAAGCACAGTGAGAAAATATTTTCAATTAGCTGGAAACAAAACTCCTAAGGTTTGTTTATGATTTGATCACATTTATTTTGAGTCCATCACACACAATACTCAGTTCTTTTTGAGCTATGCCACCCTTTAGTTTTTGCTGCTATGGTCTCTCCCAGTAAGTGGTGCCTGTGATTGTAATGTTAAGAAAAGGTAAGTTCTAAATATTGCTAGGAGATTACGCAACACAGGTACACAACTTTTAAAAGTTTAGCATATTATGGCTCATATAAGAGGACATTTAAAATAAAATACCTTGTAAGATCTGACAGCATTCTAAATTTTCCTAATTTTCTTCTTTTGACAATTATTTTGTAGATGAAAACAGGAGTTGCTTTGGCATCATGTTTATGATGGAAGCCATTTATATATACAGAAAGGTTTTATAGCATTTCCTTTAAAACATCTTACTCTAGATTCACCTGATCATCTCGCAGGTTTTGGTTTTTTTAATAGCCTGTACCCCAACCTAACATACTGTCCCCAGCTGACGAATGATTGCTCTGATATTTCATCATCTACATTGCCCCACAGCAATTCTGGCAGTTTAAAAATGGAACACAACCTTTGACGTTGCTAGGGTGTTGATCCAACAGTTGCTTTGACGATCAACACAAAAGCCTTAGCCTGTACTGAAAACTGAGAGCCAGTGGAGCAAACTACATGCAGACTGACACACACAGCGCTGTCCAAGCCATGCCAAAACTCACAGCTCCCCTCTATGCCATCTAAAGTGCATCAGTGTTCCATGGCTCTGGCCAGAAAGGTCAGTAGCCAAAAACTGGGGAAACCAAGGTTCCAGGTTAGTCAGCCAGACACGATCCTTGCACTAAGATGACCTCACTGATCTTTGGGCTCTGGAAGGAGTCGGTCATAGTTCTTGGTTTTTACACCACTTCAGGGAATTTCATTCTTGGTTTCCACTAGAAGGGACAGATAACTCCTTGCTTCATCTTTATTCATTCACCATTCTCGATCACTAGCAGCCACATCAAGGTTCAATTTCATGCAGTCATTTTTTACTTCCTTTAAGACATCCGAGATCTCAAACAATGCAATATGCCTCGTTTAGCCAGCAGAACCTTACTTCTACCAGCACTCTCACATAATGCGCATGAGAATACTTAATATTCTTTCTTGGCTTTCCTAAATGCCCCACATTTTATGGTCAGTGAATGGGTAAGCCTGTGTTCCAAACCAGCATTGATGCATATATTCTGACATTTAAATTTCTGTGTAACCACAGCAAAGCAATTTGTGCTGGAAATGGCTCCTGCTACAAACACAGTTCAGAAATACGGAAAACACAAAACTCACAGAAATTGGTAATAAGTTCTAAAGCTACTCAAAGAGCTTTTGTTTTAACATATTTGGATTTCAATTATAATGGATATGTCTTACAATTCTCCTTTTCTAATTTGTTCTTCTACAACCCATGCAGAATACTTATCGCAAAGACAAGTTTATTCAAGTTGTTATTAGCCACAATTATCAATGTGATTTTAGCAATAGGGAAGACTAGTATCAGGATAAAACAACTATACCGTTACCTTAAATGCAATTAATGCTACACACAAGAAAATAAAACAGAAAAGAAACTAAGTTACTAGGTAGGTAGCACTAGGAAAAACAAAACACAACAAAACAAAACAACAAAACAACAACAACAACAAAAATCCCAAAACCCACAAACCAAAAAACCCATCAAAATCCCAACTAAAAAACTACAGTGCAGAACAATGTCTTTGAACTTATACTCTCAACACATAACCCTTGGACTGTCTTTACACTCCTCCTTTCTCTCCACTTTGAGGTTCACAGCAGTCATGGCTGTCAGTTCAAGTACAGAAAGTAATTCCCTGAAGTACTAACTGTGTTCAAACATTTCACCACATCCGTCTTCTCCAGGGAACCTTGGCATATGTCCACAGAGACGGTGCCTACATGAGAGAATCTTCTCTGTATCACTTTGCAGCACTTTTGCACAAGCCTGAGGGGAGCTGCATCCCTGCTGTGACACAGCAGTGTCCCACCACCACCACTGCTCTCAGCAGAGACTGCAGGCGGAGATCACTCTTTGCTTAGTGATGGGCATTTTTCAAAAAGGAACAGATCAACAGCAGCACTGACATGAAATAATCAGAAGGGAAGCCTTTTAAGTCACGTAATTCTGTAAACTGGTTAGTTCTGCTCTTTTCTTGGAACAACTGATTTGTATTCAGTACACAACAAAGAGCTACAGTGGCATTAAGTGCTTGTCCAACGACATGATTTTTATGTTTTCACTGTACTGCTTAAGTCACGTACTCTAAATGCTTGTACAAAATACGCATATAAAACAGCATATTTACAGGGAGAAAAATATGAATCAAATTAATTCCAGGCAGTGCAAGTTATTTTAACTCCTTCTAGTGGTTCAACATGAACTGAGGAAAAGGAACAGAAAAGGCATTGCTGCTCATGGCAGTGACTCAATTGCTTTTTGTGAGAACAAGACCTTGTGTGCCTTTGTTCCAGACCTATGTAGCAGCTGCAAGAGTTTCATATTTCTTCAAATTTCAAAACAAATAACCAGTAAATCAGAAAGCACTGGCTGATCCTGCAGAATTACAGGGTCATTTATTATTGTTTTTGTTGCTGTTGAATTAACCTTTTTAAGCCATGAATCTCTTTCTACAAAATTTTGCAAAAGACAACTGCTGCACAAAAAGTATAAGGGCTAAGTAGAAGCCACAAGAGAACAGAAGAATCCAGACTGATGAATGACAAGGAAGCAAGCTGCCTGGGGAAGGTTTGAGCCACAGACACAGCAGAGAGACCTGCCCTCTGGTATTTCCAAAAGCATTGCTGCAAAGGGGAACCTGAATGAGGAAACTGAAAAAGATTCTGAGGTAGACTGGCAGCCATCCACCAGTAGACAGAAAATTATAATATCCCCTATAACAATCTTATCTACATGAAAAAATATGACAGGCATGTCTTAGAAATGACAAGTATTGAAGAACATGAAAGATTTATGTGAGGCAAGATCTTTTAGGCCAACTAATTGAAAGAAACAAATTTTCAGGTCTAAAATAATGTAAAGCTACTTCCAAGCAAAATATCCAACCCAAATTAAGATTAATTGCTGAGGTAGTTTTACTCGAGGAATTGAGTAAAATGTAATAATGTATGTGCAGGAGGCTTGGGGAATGCTGGTACAGGGAGAGCCTAGAGGAGAACCTTCAGGAAGAAGAGAGCACATTTGCCATGTGTGGTAAATGAAAGGACAAATGGACAATTAGGAAGAATTTAGATAAGCACCAGAAAGTGACCATGGCAATGCTTAAGGGATAGGCTGAAGTGAAAGTGGTGATACACAGAGTGACCGTGAAAGAAAGTAGCCAAGCAGCTCCAACTTTTTTCTTGAGTATTGCCTAATCCATGAATTCCATCAGCTAAGATTTTAATTTAGGCAGAAAGGTACAGTTGGAGGAGAGAGACTGAAATAAGCCTCCTCAGTACAGACATGAATTTGTATTTTTCTTCATGAGTAAGAGGAAGGAAAAGAGCAAAAGGCTGTGCAAAACATCATCACAGAAGGAGACTGAAGGTTGTAGGATTGCAGAAACTACAAAGGAGGAGCTATTAGAGAAGAGAGACACCAGAACAGAGTGTGGTCACATTTGCAAACCCCCTAAAACTGGAGTGGATATGGAAAGGCCAAGTGAATGATTAACAAGTGAGAGGAAGGCTAATTAATGTTTATTGCGTAGAACTGAAACATGGCTACATTACAAATGAATAGAAGGGCATGAAAAAATGTGGCAGCTCAAGAAGTACAAAAGACCAGTGTGGAAGTGGGAATCAAAGACAAACAGGGAAGAATTGTAAGGCAAAAGTGAGAGGGCCTAAAAGAGGATGACTCCCAAGAGAAGATTTGATGGAGGTGACAGTGATGGCAAGTGGAGCCAAGGGGGAGAAAAGAGTTGTCTAAACCTATTTTAAAAATGGAAGAGAGTAAGAAATGGGGAGAGTAACAAGGTATGAGAATGGCACAAGAGCTAACTGCAAAGGATGTAGAAAAACATCCTTTGGATGCCAAGAGGAAGAACAGTCCCAAGCACAGAAGAATGAAATCAACAGCAAGAGAACTAGAAAATGCATGGTGGAATACACAAAGGCACCTCTTCTCTTTGCCAAAGCCGTGAATGTTGCACCAAATTATACAGGAGTGTACATGGGCTCAAAAAGTATGTAGGTAATACATAACAAAATACACCAAGCATACATAATAAAATATACCAAGGCATGGTAAGTAAGAGCAGTGCCAGTAGCCCTGGAAGTCTCTCAGCTTCAGAACTCTTCAGCCACAGAGAGGTAATGATCACAATTTAAAAATCACTCTACAGGTATGCCTGCAAATTTCCCTTCAAACCAACCAAAACATCTGACAGAGAGAAGGGAAGCAGGTCACCCTCATTTCATGGAAGCTATTATTTTTTCCACTGCTGTTCTGTATTCTATCAGTCTTTGAGGGTTTCTCATACAAATACAACAGCTTATTAAAACAAATTTGGTGAAGATGACTATCTCATTCTCAGCAAAAACTAAAATGTTCGGAATAATGCAGTGAGGGGAAAATTGAAAGCTGAGGCAATTTTCCATCAAAAGCCTGTGCCTAATTATATCCTATGCAATGAATGGCTTGCTGAAGAACCTAAACAGTGCTATCTCAAACAGTCTTTGGGTTTTGTACTGCTGCCAAAAAGTTCTACCCTATTTCCAGTGACTGAGTAACAACTCTTGGATTCAGTAGGAAATACAAGTGGTATACAAATACTCATCTGTAGATGTAATTAACGCACTACAGACTTCTAATAGAATTCTTGCTGCTACCCAAAAGTCCTCACTTGAAGCAAATCAGTTTCTAACTTGCTGCAAGCATTGAAGGCATCTATACAAATTTTAACCTAGGAAATTGCAATTTTCAACTCATGTAGCTTATTACAACCTAGAGTTTTTGTGTGCTTGCCTGTTCATTTCAACAACATCTAAAAAATCTTTATACTGCATAAATAATGTATCATATCCATAACAACAGGATGCAGTACGCTGTATGATTGATTACCTTGGCATTTAGCTCCTGTGGGGACAGCTTTTGTGAAACATGGCTCTATCTAACTCTCTGAAAATTACATTTTGGTAAAACTGTCTGAATGATCAAACTTAGGTATGGTTAGACAATGTTATTATCATTGCACAGGCAGGTAAAAACTTGCACTTTTCATACTGTACTAAAGCAATGCTACTTTACATCAATTTCTCAGGGAACCAGAGAGAGCAACATCCAGAGATCAATTTAAATCAGTGACTTGAATCACAAATTATAAATCCCATTAAAATCAGGAAACTTCTAATTCCCACACTGTGTTACACATGTAATCACTGCTACTCTTTTTTGGTTTTTTTAATGCCAGTATTCTGGGGCACAGTTGTTTTACACTGGACTTAACACAAAATGTGTACACACTATTTTATGCTAATTATTTAAAGTCCTAGTTTTCCCTTTTATATTAGCAAATGATAAAAGAGCCATCACTTTCTTGCCAAGTGATTATTACTCATTTTTTAATCATGGTTAGTGTCAAGCTGGCTTCTATTCCACCTGAAATGGAAACTGATTCCAACCAGAATTTTAACTATTCTCTAAAATATGTATATTATATACATATTATTTAAAAGTTACTAATTAAATAGGACCATCTTAAATACAGCAGATATATGTAGGCAAAACTACGTTGATCCCAGCAGTTGCTGTATTGTAAGTTTAATTATTATGTATGCATTCTCTGCTGTGAGCAAAATTTACTGTTTCTAAGCATTGTATCTTATGAGATTTTGGTACAGCTAAAAGATTCAAACCTAATTTATATTCACTAGCTGAAAGAACATGGTTAGAATAAACAAAGATAACCAGTTCCTCAAATCCTAATATGTTTTTCAACATTTAATGGCACCTTGAATTTAAATTATAAAATATATCCAATAAATAATTTCAGAACCAGGAAAGGATACAAGTTGTTATGAAAGAGCAATTAATTTCCCCTGTTAATGACTATTCTCTAAACCACATCTCTATCTGAAACCTAATCAGCAACTTTATTTCTTGAATAATATTTTAGATTATTCTAGTAAATTTTTCCATAGGTAATTTCTTAATACTTTTATTTTAGCCACCATTTTTAAGTTCTCAAAAACTAAAGGATGTACCTAAAAAATTGAAATATGCATTTTAATAACTCTTTTTGTTATTGCTATTGAGCTGATGATTTTTATCTATCATGTTATTAATAAATATAAGGCTTTTTCCCATTCCCCCAAATATTTGCAACATCTATAGAGCATGTGAAGGAAAGGGAGACAAGAAGGATAGATACTAATCTCTCTGATTTGCAAATAGATCATAACATGCTTAGAAAGCTGTCAGGAGAAGTAATTTTAGCCTAACTTTACCACTAATTCTGAACTCCAGTGTGAACAGCTCAGTTGCTCTCCTGACTTTCTGGTGTTACACAATCTGCTTTGCAAATACCATTTGCCATCCATCAGGAAGAACTGGGGACAGGAACAGCAAACTGAACCAGCAGCCACTGGTTTGAGTGTAGACACACTACCACATATTGCCCTACTGGGCTGTTTCACCTCTGGCAGAAACAAATACTTAAACTTGGCATTAATACTTAATCTTGGTCAGACCAGGTTTCCTGTGGCCACATTAATTTTTCCTTGAGACCCACCCTCAAGAATCAATTAGCAGTCATTGGTCCTTAGGATTTCAAACTTAATGAAAATCTGAAGGGAGCAACCATAACACACCCCAAAAATAGAAATTACGTTCCAATGCTACTTTCTCTGCTAGATGTGGTGGATGATTTAGATTTGCATAATTCTTCAATTCTTGACCTAATATGAAAACTGACACTTTTTTTCCTTAGAAACCTTTTGCATCTGTTATGTTAAATAAAGACAATCAAACAAAAGAAATGTGACTTTTAAACTGATTTCAGAGACATTGCAGTATTTCGTCATTGAGAAATGGTGGGCCCTAAGTGCCTGGTTCTCTTTGCACAGTCACACATCTTTGCAAGGGGAACATTTTATTTTTAAAGCAGGATTTTTGCTTTCTTCAGGACTACAAGTCTTCGCCACAGCCAAGTGCTGGATTTCAGCATAATGGAGTCACTAAAATTATTTCTGCCTCAGAAGAGCAACCTGATTATAAAATCCAATTATGATTTGATTGCATCCACAAACCTATCTCCTCACGCATGTATCTTAAATGGTTTATACTTATTTTTTAAGTTCTTGCAAATTCACAAAATTTTGAGGATAAAATTTAATGATCTATTGAAAATAAATAAATAATTTGTTATATCACATTTACTTGGCATACAACATTAGCACAGAGAACATTTGCTAGAGGTACTGTTAACTGAATATCCTTGTTACATTATGCATGACTTCCCAAAGCACTGAGTACATAATATCCATCATGAAATTCAGAATATATAACTAAATTTGGAAAGAAGTATATTCAGACCTACGATCAGCATTCTGACATCTCTAGTTATGAGTTTTAATTAAACTTGCTTTTGTATTAAGTCTATTTTTATTAAATAAGTACAGAATCCAGCTTTATACATTATGTATAAGTAAAAAAATATTAAAAAGTAATTTGTAGATGCCTTTTCTTAAAGGTGGAATTCAAGTCACTGTTCCATAACTTCTCTTCACAGTTGTGATGAAGAGGTACCACTACTGAAGTTTCTCTGAGAGCTTCAGCACCTTGCTGGCATTCCATTTTAGCACCTCAAATAATACTTCCAGTGACAAAAAGCTGTCAAATTACATCAATGGGTAACAGAGGGCACGGATTATTTGTAATTTTTTTCCCCCCCACGAAACAAATTAACAAAAACAAAACCCAAAAACATTCTTGGACATCTCTGATACACCAGACTAACCACTCCATCTAACAGAAAACCACTGGGTTTTGCAGCAAATCTATCCAGTATTGTCCCTCTAAATATTCCGCTCATAACATGAACTGCTTTAAATTAGTCTCAAGCAAGAAATGAAACTAGAATTAACTCGGATGACACATCACCAAAACCAAATACTTCTCTAACAAGAAAAGCACAGCTTAAAGGATTCAGTATTTTGTGTTCCAGGAAACCTATGAGAATGATGTACTGACACTGTGACACAAAAGAGGGGTGGGGTTGTGATTGGTATGTTCTGGGTTTTTTACCATGGTAGTATTTTCTTCAAAGGTTTCTCCTTCTACATTTATAGGAAATAGTTCTTATTAATAGAACCCTATACCACAACATTCTCATTTTGACCTGAATAAATAACTGTTCAGAAAAGTCCAAACTAAAATTCCTTGGAATCAGCACATTCGTATTTACAAATTTTACATTATTCCTCTCATATCAATCAAATGCACAAGCACAGATTAACTGGCTAATGTATTAAGGAGAAGCTGAAAGTAACTATCTCTTGGAAAACCAGCTTTATCGGAAGAGCAGAAAGCTGCTTTCCTGCTGGAGAGAAACAAAGAGTTATCCAAGAGAAGAAACTGAGGACTTCAGATTTATCTGAGCAATTTTATTGCATTTCCTGGAATTCAGACAGATAGAATGCAGCACTTGTTAAAGTTTTGGTACTAATTCTGCACAAATGATGCTTTAAACTGCAATTTTTTTAGTATCTCTGAAGCAATCTGCACTAGAAGAAAATTCTGATTTTGCATGTGCCCTTCAATATGTGTAAAAATTTCTTGTTTTTCAGACCATTTTGCTAGGCATAGTCATGTATTGGTACAAGGAAATTCCAAAATTTTTGTATGTTTCAAGTTGGGTAAACAAGCATCTTGAACAGATGACAGTCAGAGACAAACAAATATAAAACACTTACTAAAAGTTTTCAAGAAGCCAAGATTTTGTGCAGAAAATAATCTGAAGAATGAGTCAAACTCTTCCTAGTAATATTTGATTATTTATTTCCTACAACAGACAGACTGTGAGCACATGCTGACAAAATGCTGGATATACATAAACAGCACAAAGCAAGTAAAATGGTTTAAAGATGTGTTCTGTTAAATTGAGAACTACCATAAAATAATTAACATAAGAATAAATGCAAATATTGGAAAGTTATTTTCGTTCTAGCTTTGCTGTTCGTGTTTCATTGCTAAAACGTTAAATCCATTTTAAATGTTAAACTTTAAATCCAGACATGGGATGCACAGTATTTTCAAGTTCAATTAATTTTATTTTGCAAATGTGAAATACTTAGAATTTCAATATAGAATTTTCTTGGAAAGAATTTTGGACAAGCAATTTGTCAAATTTGTTCTTATTTTTCTATTCCTCCTCATCTTTTCCATCTACTCAATGCTTTTGATACATGGCTGTAGTCACATTCCCTGTGTTAAAGAACACTTATTTGAAAATGAAGATGCATCAAATTATATACTGTAGCTTTTGGAAAGAATAAGAAGTGAAAAACAATAAACCTTCTGCATGCTAAATACAGTCAGTGATTACACAACATACAAGAATTGCTGTGCCAAAACATTCTTGATGCTGCTCCACTGTCACCTCTGAATTTGAACAAATGTGCCTCATTAAGATGAGGCAGAATAAAGACAAACCTGAAATGGAAGTTTCTCAAAGTGTTTCACTTGCAGGCATCTTATTTATGACTCTTCTTTCCAAAACAGGTAGAATGGTAAGAATCAATGCATTGCATATATTGAAGTAAGTCTGAAGAGGTTTCAGTCTTAAAATCCTGCTTTCTCCAAGAGGAATAGAATAGTTACAGTAAATTCACGATTATAAGGCGCACTGAGTATAAGCCGCACTTCTGGGTGTCGGCAACTTTTTGTTCTTTGTCCATACATAAGCCGCACCTGATTATAAGCCGCATGTTACAATACAGAGTGTGATAAAAGGTATCTGTTCTATCACCATCTGTTGAGGGTGGGGGCAGTGATCCTTATCTCAACGGCAGATATTCTGCTAATGGGCCATCCATTGAAACCAGGCAGGGCATTGTTCTTTATCTTTTCACAACCCATCCTTCCTCCAGCCAGTCATTTTCTGCTAATGGCCATTGAGTCCCACTGTGTGACTGATAAAATTACTGCATCCCATTGGGAAGGGGAAGAGCCAAGCCTTTCTTACCAAGATAAAAACTGAGATTTTGGGACACGAAGGGAGCCCTTCTTCAACTGGACTCCAGAGGAAAACCGGACTTCTCCACATCATCACTGGACCTCTGGAGAGAAACTGCACCTTCTACAGGAGCACTGCTTCAACTGAATCACATCTGTCACTGCAGGAGGATGCAGCCACCATTTAATGGGACTGCTACCAACACCCTGCCTGACGGGGTGTCAGGTTGTACTCTGACTTTGTCAGGGTTTGGAGTTTGTTCCTTTGTAGTACTGTATTTCTATTTTAATTTCCCTAGAAAAGAACTGTTATTCCTAATTCCCGTATCTTTGCCTGAAAGCCCCTTGATTTCAAAATTATAATAATTTGGAGGGAGGGGGTTTACATTCTCCATTTCAAAGTCTCCATTTCCTGCCTTTCTCAGCAGACACCTGTCCTCCAAACTAAAACAGCAACTTTTCATTCTTTGTCCATATATACGCTGCACCTGATTATAAGCCACACTTTGGTTCTGACCAAAATTTTAGTCAAAATGGTGCGGTTTATAATCGTGAAATTACTGTAAATTAATAGTCTAAAGAGAATAATTACACAGATGGGTAATACTGCCATTTTAGAAAAAAAATAAGAGTCATTATGGTACATTTGTACAAAATGTAGTGGACAGCAGTTAATTCTGGAACCTTTCCAAAACGGAGAGGATGCTGATTTTTTTTTTTTTTTTCTGAAAGGTGTTTTGAGCACAGGTATCATGCCGTCCTATGTATATGTTCAATTCCCTGTACCCTATCCATATTGCGACTCAATATATGTGTGTGTGTATGTTTGTATACATATACATACACATATTTTAGAGAAGAATATTATATATGCATTTGCATTCCTTCACGATGTGCGCTCACAGCCCAGAAAGCCAAAGGTGTCCTGGGCTGCATCCAATGGCGGGCAGCAGGGTCAGGGAGGAGATTCTGCCCCTCTGCTCTGTGAGATCCCACCTGCAGTGCTGCATCCAGCTCTGGGGGCCCAGCACAGAGAGCACAGGGACCTGCTGGAGAGAGTCCAGAGGAAGAACACCTGGATGATCAGAGGGATGGAGAACCTCTCTTAAGAAGACAGGCTGAGAGAATTGGGATTGTTCAGCCTGGGAAAGAGAAGGCTTTGGGAAACCTTTGCAGTCTTTCAGTATCTGAAAGGGGCCCACAATAGCTGAAGAGGAACTTTTGACAAGAGCACGCAGTACAGGGGACAATGGCTTCAAACTGAAAGAAGGTAGATTTCGATTACATATTAGGAAAAAATTTCTTACTGTGAGGGTAGTGATGCACTGGAACAGATTTCCCAGAGAAGCTGTGAATGCCTCATCCCTGGAAGTGTTCAAGGCCAGGCTGCATGGCACTCACAGCAACCTGGTCTAGTGAAAATGTCCTGCCCATGGCAGGGGGGTTTGGAATTGGAAGATCTAGAAGGGCTCATCCAACTTCAGCCATTCTGTGACATGCTTTTTCAGCAGGTCATACATGTTTGCGAAAGAGATTTAATGCTCATTTTTTTCTCATTTTCAAAAACAAAAAATGAAATGGAATTGTCCAATGCAGGTATGCCTTCACAAGTTGAGATTGCTAGAATTGCATCAGGCATTAGAGAGAGGGTCAAGACAGGTTCAGACTATTCAAAAAATGACAGCCTAAGAACAGCAGACAAGTTCCTCACAGATGCCATACAGAAGCCTGACCTTCCCTCTGCACATTGACCTGAAGAATTTTTCTGATGTTAAAGAAAAATAACTGGCTAAGAAAGGGTGACCTGCTTTTAAACTGACCTCTTTCATGCTTTTGTAGCTTCAACAAAAATTTCACTAGCCTCTACTAAATTATCATTACTAATTTGCTTGCCCATTCAACAATAATAATGTTAGCATCTGACATTTTCAAGATTTCTTTATTGCTTTTAATTAATTGGTCTATAATTTTTAAAAAATCAACTACTTTCTGTTTAATCTGTTAATAAGAGCAGTGATTTACTACATAATGCTTGAGGTATTTAGAGAACATCTGCATAGTTACACCAATTAGATGTTTTCTTACAGTCAGGTAGTTGCATTTAATGAAAGTATATAAAAGAAAATCCAATATGCTACACAGATCAGTTCAATGAACTCACACATAGGAAACAAAACTATTTATTATCCATTCCAATTTGAATCAGCATGCCTACTTCTCCAAAAGTACTTCCAATCAGAGTAAAGCATGATTTTCAACAAAAAAATTATCTTTTCATAGAAAGTTTTACCTTATCTGCTTTCTTGACACTACTGCACAGCCTAACACTCCTATGGAGATGGTCAGTAGCAGTCTTAAGTCACAAGATTAGCTCAGTATCTACCAACTCATTCTTAATTAAATGAACTGACCATCTCTCCATCAGTACTCAACATTCACAATGTAAGCCATGAGCAGAAAGTAGCCAATTTCCAGTTAGGATTGGTTCAGGAGAAATAGGCATATTTGCTGCAATCTGCAGGTTTTAAGGTGCTAAAATGGAGATATCACCTAGGATGTACTTCTTCTTGCTTTGTGACTATTCAGGTAGTATTGTTTTGTGTGTAGAATTAGTCTATATTTGTCTATAGTGCCCTACCTTTAATCCTTACCTAGATGATGGTCAAAAGAAGACTAGGCTCAATTGTTCTTAACTAATTACCCGAATAATGACTGGCTTTTACAATAAATCCTAATTATAAATGTTAATTCATAGAGTGTGGGCTTATTCACTTGAATACTTGCAGGCATCTTCAGGATCAAATTTCTCATGGCTTTGTCAGAAGCTGGTTTAGATTTAGCACATTTTTTTCTAAACAGATAGGCCAGTTCCATAAAATAAAGGTACCACTTTAATGGAAACAACATTTACACTGTCTTGTTGAAAGAAAACAATGAGCTATAGTCCTAAAAATCAATGTTCAATCTGACAAATATGATGGGCTACTACAAATGTGCTAAATTAAAAAACAAAAAAAACCAAAAAAAACCCCCAAAAACAAAACAAAACAAAACAAACCCAAAAAACCCAAAAAAACCCACAAGGCTGCTTTTTTTCATTTCATCTCCTTGCTATGAGATGGGAATAAACCTATAAATCTGCATTACAAAACCCATCTGAAATATGGGACAGGCTGTGCTTCCAATCATTCTATCCTTTAAAGCACTTTGGACAGAGGAGACCTGTGCTCCTCCATTGTTTAAATGTTTCTGGCTGCACACTAATTAAAATTAAATTTAAATCTCCCTTATTAAATGGTCTGTGATTTAAGACTCAAAAATATTATTTAAAATACAAGGAAATTGTACTTTATCTTAAGAAATCTTAATCTTTTGTCAGCCACCTTGTGACCTAGTCAGGGGTGTCGGGTTCAAGCTTCTCTGCTAGGAAGTCCATTGTGTCTCACTGAAGAGGTAGCTACAAGAATCAGCTGAAATATTATTTAATTTATAATGTCGTAAAACTCCAAGAAATATACTACTGAGCAGGTTTTTTATGAACACCTCATATAAGAAAAATAATTTAACAACTGTTACCAGCATACAACTATTTTAGTAGTTATAATTAATGAAGTTGCCATGACAGCATACACAAAAACCAGTCTAATTTGTTAAAAAATTATTCAGGACAACATTTGGATGACTGGAGGCCAGAGCAACACCTTCAACAAAATGCTTTTGCATCAAGCCACTTGCTCAACAACTATGTTTTCTCTTTATTTCTACCAGGTGCTACCCTGCAGACTGATGGTTGTGCATTCTTTTCAACAGGAGCTGAATTTAAATAGGGAAGGTCACAACCATAGAAGAAATAAACCCTTTCAAAGTGCTAGAGCTTTTAACATCAACAAAAAAATCATCTACCAGTACACAAAAATAATGCCAGCATTAACCATTTCAACTTTTTTCTTGTCTGATTTTACATGTGTGTGTGTGTGTGTGTATATGTGTATGTATGTAATGGTAAAAGTGAAAAATTACAACACCTACTCTCTACTCCAAGCATGATTTCAGGTAATTGAAATTAAAGTACAGAATATCTGATGCAATGAGCTGTAATTTTTAGTTGAACTCTGATACCACTGAAACAGCGAGTATCACATCCAGAACAAGAATATTTATAAGCAGTACCATGGCAGAAATGCCACTACATCAAAAACATCTTTATCTTTTACTATGCAGAAACAATTCAATTGCTTGAAACAAAATCTAGACAGCACCAAAGTTCAACTAATGTAGGAATGGAAGGCGCAGGCAGGCACTCCGTAACAGCCTTGCTGCCACACGCTAAAACACTTAACAAAACTTTACTAGGGAAACCTCAGATCCTGCACAAATATGAAAAAACACAACTATGAAATGCCTCAGAAAGATTTTTCCTAGTTTTCATGAAACCTAAGAATTTGTAAAGGGACATTTTCAGAGGGTGCTGTTCCTCTAATTACAGAGTAAAACAAAAAAAACCCCTCAATCCTCATGGTTCAGATAGAAAGAAACAGATATATATATATTGTGACAGGTTGAATTCTGAACCCAAGAGTAAAATGTACCCCCTGAGGTATGTCTAAAAGACTTGAAGTTCTCCTCAGCAATCCATTCCAACTTCAGTTTCAAGAGGAAGCAGAAAGTCACAAGCAAAATTTAACACTGAAATGTATCATTACTGTATTAGTGTGAAAGATAAACAAATCAACTTGCTTTTAACTTTAGTCCTAACTTAATGACCTGATCATGGGAGACAAACCAATATATCTCAGCCTGATTCTTTTAAATGAATTTTTTGATGCAGTTTTTGATAGCCTCTCTAACCACTTGACCTTGGAAACACATGCCACCGGTATGAATCATTTAAATTATTTTTTAAGACCATTTTCAGCTAATAAATCAGTATTTTTGTTCAAAGACAGCTGTATTACTACTATTATGCCACTTTAAAATATTTTTTCTACAAGAACATATAATACAAGAAGATCTTCATTTGGAAAAAACCCACCCTGCTACCGTCCAAATTAATATTTTCTACTTCTTTCTGTAAAATTACATTTTATCATCAGATATTTAAAAAAAGTCAAACTATATTCAAGTTCACCTTTCAAAAATGCATTTAAAAAGAGTTTCCATTAAGTCAAGGCCTTACCTCCACTAGTGTTGTGATAAAATTTTTTATTTTAAATAGCTTTCAAAGCTACAAGATAGGACAGATGAACTGATAATAGATAATCTTACATAGTAGATAGGCAATGGCCAAAAATGAAAAAAAATTCAGTTGTTCCTGATGACTATAAGGAATACTCCTATGTAATCTATCCCACTGCCTTTTAAAAACCATTCCCAGAAAATACAACTCACAAGGATGCTTCACAAACAAAAAGAAAGCACCAAAATTTCAAGTGGTCAAGGTCTCCCTGAAGAGTTTCAAACAATCCTCTTCCAGAGGACGAGTTCAGAATGGTTTAGACAAAACAGCAAAATGTAAGTTACAGCTTCTATCTTCTCCTTCCTAGGTACTGCAGAAAATGACTCTCCAGAGTTGAGATTTTTTTAAGCATCACTTTCTACACTTTGCAATTTGACTCTCCAAATGAGGCTAAAATCTATTACTGAGCTTGAGTATCATTTTTTCTATTTTGCTGTAATGACACTATGATGAACAAACTTTACTGCCACAATTCAGGGAATAGTGCCATAAAAACACTGGTAGTCAATTAATGAAAAGCTAAGAAGGCTATACAATATTCTAACTTGAAAGGATTAACACATTTACAAAAACACTTCCTGTTTTCAAGAAGTCACCATAATCTGTATTTACACTTCTAATTGTAATCTGCACACGTCTGACAGTTTGTATGGTTCATTGCCAAATAACTGACAAAGCTGTTGAAATTCTGATGCCCTCTGTAACAGCATGGCCTGGAAAACACCTTTGGAAATACCTCTCAACAGGAAGATTATGTTACCAGCAAGATACCAGAGAGCAGGGGAAACCTGACTAGCCTACAGTTACTGGAAGAAAAGCTTGGTACCATCATCACATCATGTATACATTGCCATTTCTTTTTAACTCCATCTTTCTACTTCTTCTCTTTTTAAAAGCCCTTCAGATAAGAGAGGGGAAGGACTGCCAAGAAAGCAAGCAACTAGCATGACAAGTGGGAAAACTTGCTCAAATCTCGGCTCCAGCCCCAAGTAAGAAATAAAGTCTAAGGAATTCACTCAGTATGTCCCACTGCTCTTGCCTGCACATACGAACAGAAGTACAGTAAATTCACGAATACAAGCCGCACTGAGTATAAGCCGCATCTCTGGGTGTTGGCAAATATTTCGGTTTTTGTCCATAGATAAGCCGCACACGAATATAAGCCGCTCTGTCGTTCGCAGCGAGGACCCGCGTGCAATTAGTAACAGAACCGCGGGAGGGCGGGGTTTACTGGCTGAGCTAAGGCTGTGCAGGCTCGGCCCGCTAGGGGCCGCTGACGGGGCCAGGTGGCCCAGCCCGGTGCTGCCGCTCAGGGCTGGCCGCCGCTGCCACTGGGCTCGGTCACCCCGGGTCGGCGCTGCCCCGTGGTGGCAGGCAGGGACGGAGCTTCCCCTGCTCCTACGGCAGCGGCGGCGGGCGGGGACGGAGCTTTCCCGCGCCCGTGGCGCCGGCGGCGGGCGCGGACAAAGCACCCCGCCTCCTCCCCGAGCCGCAGCAATGGCTGCGCGGGGCTCCCGTCAGCTCCCCGAGCCGCGGCAATGGCGGCGCGCACTTCCCCCCCCTTCCCCGGGCCGCGGTAATGGCGGCGCGCACTTGCCCCCACCTCCCTGGGTCGCGGCAATGGCTGCACAGGGCTCCCGTTGGCTCCCGGAGCAGCGGCAACGGCAGTGCCCCCCCCCCACCTCTCCTCCCCGGGCCGCGGCAACGGCGGTCCCCCCCCCCTCCCCCCTCCCCTGGGCTGCGGCAGAGAAGGGAAGAAGAGAGCTCTCCTGCCTCTCTCCCCGCCCCCCGTGCTGCCTGCAGGGAGCCAGGGCAACACGGTAACACTGTAACAATCGCGAAATGCCGGCTTTTACTGGCAGGTGCTTGGCTCGGCACTCTGGCTGGCACGTCTGGGGTTGTAAATGTCAGAAAATTATTCACATATTAGCCGCCCCTGACTATTAGCCGCACTTCCGGGTTTCCACCAAAATTTTTGTCAAATTGCTGCGGCTTGTATTCGTGAAATTACTGTAAATCCTGACTACAGGCTGCTGTGAGGAAAAACACACTGAAAGATCATGAGGCACTTAGTAGTAGCTACAATGTCAGCAAAATTTAGACAGTCTAACATACTAGACAACAATTTATTAACTTGTCAGGGTAGTATGCAAGGAAAAGCTTTTCAGAATTCAAGGTTAAACAGCAATTTAAAAATTCAGTCCACAAAGATTTACATAACACTATTTTAAATAACACTTGCATTTACCAGCAATGAGTGTTCTAGAAATACCTTCACTTAGAGTTATGGAAGACTCATATGGTTTAGAAGCTCCTTACAGTAAGGAAGCTGTTCTAAGGCCAGCTTAGAAAACATGACTAGAATTACAGAGGATATTTCCTGCTCCTTCACTAAGTTAGATGGTTGCTGGTATTGCAATACAGTAGTAGTTTATCACCAGCCTTTGAATCAATTTTCCAATAGGCAATTTGTTATCTTTGCTTACAATATTAAAGTGCATGTATTTTAATTACAGTAAAATCACATCTGTAGTGGTTGATGGGCAAAGAGACTTCTGTGCTGACATCTTCAGCATTTTACAGCTGCCTAAAAGCAAAAACATACTGAAAATATTTCCACTGAATGATGAGGATAACAGATTAATAGCTCTAGCAGCTATAGATCTACCTGATGTTTCAAGCCAGCAATTAAGAGCCAGGAAGAGAGTAAAAGTTTCTGGAAAGATGCTGTATAGTTTTCTTTCATAGTGATTTGCATTAGGGTAAAAATATTAGGGCAAGTAGCTCATTCTTTTTAATACTGTTTATTACACTATCTCATTCTAGTATTGAACTTGTGCCTCAAATACCTGAAGAATGCTTCAGATAAAAAGTGTCTTTCTGAGGACAGTACTATATTAAGACAACTTCAAACATGCTAAGCATCTTACTGCCAAAGGTAATTTTAGACATCAGTATGCAGAGGGACAAAGCACAAGTCCTACTTAACATCACCACAAAGCAGAATAAACAAACAAGCAATTTGCTTTGAGGTCTATGTGATATACACTAAAAATTATAGAACTGCAGAGCAATTTATGTACAACAGATTTTTCACTATAGCTAAATCATCTTTGTCCAATAGCACACAATTAAAATATACTCTCCTTTTTTGGAATACTTCCAGACTTACTGGAAGAAGTTTCCTATAGTGAAACTGTTGTGGATTACCTAGGGCTGGAAGTGTTCAAGGCAAAGTTGGATGCAGCTCTGAGCAACCTGGTCTAGTAGAAGGTGTCTCTGCCCATGGCAGAGCTCTGACTATCAAGATGCAGAACTGAACAAGATTTTTCTGATTCCTCCTGCTAACATAAAAAGCTAAAAATCAGAAGCAGAAACAGAATCCTTTAACACAGAAATCTATCCTTATATTCATAGATTTTAAGATGGAAAGCCTCTAGAATATTATAGGTCTCAGTTGGCTATAAAATGATCCTTACATTAAGTCAATACCTGCTTGTTGAGACAGATCAGAGCCTTGGATTATGCAGTATTTTTTGTATCTAATATTCTTTTAACGAGTGCAGTGATAATTATACATCTTTTAGGCAGTTTTACAAAGGGATATCCTTCCAGAAGCCTAGAATACTTTGATGCTACTGTGAATGCTCTTAGTGACAGAAAAAAAACCCCAAGCACTTCTATACATGCAGGCTGTATTAATCTTTTTAATGCTCTTTATGTTCCTACCAAGAAGCCTTCTAGGAGTTTAATTCACTCAGTGTCTGACAGTCAAATGCAATAAGCAATTTGTAAAATTACAGAATCTGTAAAAATCTGAAAACAATTTCAACTGAAGACTGGGTTTGAAATGCAATGCCTAATGAATTACACAGGGAATTGTCTTTCAAATGCCTTTCAAAACAAACAATACAGGAGATTTTCTTTAGCACCTGAAACTAATCTCATTGATTTGTAGTAATGAATTAAGTATGTCAATTCATTTTAAGCAGAGCAAATTAACAGAATTCATATTTCAGCTGGTGAATCAGATATCTGCACTAATCTTTTACTCTTTGTCTACATTTAGGTGTACTCTGAATTTTTTTCAGTATCACTGGCATTATTAATTATGAGGAGAGAGAGATTAAAAAACAGTTCAGGATGAACTACAGCAGGAACTTACAATGATCCCCCACTGACTACCCAGAAAGTACTTTCAAACCCATGGCAGTCAGAGCAGCCCAGTCTTAGAAGAGCAATGGCTGTCTAGCTTTTAATGAATAAACACATTTGTACAGTGAAGCCAGCATCCTGCAAAGTATGGTCCCAAGTTTACTCCTCACCTATGTCCATATGGCAGCTCTGAAAAAGGGAAATCAAATAAAGAACCTGTCTTTCTGCCAAGGTACTGACAAACTGCAACAATTCACTAGCAACAGAGGGAACTGGATGGAATTCACCCACAAATATCCTCACTAGAAAATTCCTTTTTGTGATGCAATGGTATGACACCAAAAGTCCTTTAACCAACTGCATCATGCAGTTGAATATTTCTGATAAGCTTCTAAGTAAACTACCTTCAAAGTTAATAAATAATTTGTCTTTCTGTCTTGAGTCTGAAACAGTGATCTGGTCCTTCTGTCATGGGGCAAATCCAAACAGCCTGGCCATATCAACCAATTTTAAAGATATGGCAGTTTTATACAGACTGCAAAACAAATCTTAAATGCATGTTTTTCAGCATGACACTTTTTGATTTTCTGTGAACTCTGAGACACAGTCTGACCTAACAAATATAGCAAACCTAACTGACAGAATTCAGCACAAATGTGTTGCTTGTAAGACCAATCATACAGCTTCCTAACCTCTATTTTTACCTCGTCTTATTTTAGTTCTTTCTTTGCTTTACATCTGTCAACTGGGGCCCTGTCTTGGATTTGCATGACAAGGTTTTGGTAACAGGGGAAGCTACAGCAGGGGCTTCTGAGACAAGCCAGCAGAAGTTCCTCTGATGATCGAGAGAGCCAATGACAGGCAGCTCCAGGACAGATCCACCACTGGAGAAAATCAAGCCCATCAGCAATGGTGGTAGTACATCTGGGATAACATATTTAAAAGAAGGAAGAAAAACAGCACAGCTGCATCTTTAGAGGAGTGAGAAAATGTGAGAGAAACAGCCCTGCAGACACAAGAGCACAGGATAGGGAGGAAGTGCCCTGATGCCAGAGCAGAGATTTTCTTCCATTCCATGGAGCAGACCATGGTGAGTCCACCTGCAGCCCATGGAGCTCCATAGGGGAGCAGAGATCCACCCTGTGGGAAGCCCACAAGCCAGTAGGCTCCTGGAAGATCTAGCAGGGTTCTTCGGCCTTGGAATGTGGTCAAATAACTCAAACAATGCCCTGTTTTGCAAGCTATCAGTGGTGGGCTGAGAGGGGTTTGGTGTTGAATTATGCTAAAACCAGTCTGTCTCACTAACCCCAAACTAAAACCCTGATAGTGAGCCAAAGACTTGGTAAGTAAGTCCCTAAGATGACCTGAAGACATATGACTGGCAGTCAATCACCTTACACTGTAACAGTCCAGTTCACTTTTACATATTAGGCTCTTTTAACATATTCCTTTTTGGAGTGTGTGTACGAAGTTCCCTTCTCTGAAGTGGGAATGTCCCTTCACAGATACTCCTCCAGGCTGAGTAAAAGAGATCTGTCCAGAACTGTAGGTATGGCAAGTTGCATCAAGCTCTATTTAATAACTGTTTCTTTTTGCCAGCTTTAATATAATTCCTTCAACATAGTGTAGTATACTATACTATACTATACTATACTATACTATACTATACTATACTATACGGTACTAGTAGCTTTTATACGGTGTGGTAAATAATTCTGATTAAAATCTTTTATCTAATCATTTGTCATAATAAATAATTAATTTTACATAAATATATCTGATTTGCCAGCTTTCATCCTGAAGGACAAAGTTACTTAAAGAGCTGACAGTTTGGGGTTAAGATCAGATCCAGCCTCACTGAGGCTTCTCTCTGAGGAATTCAGAAAGGAAAGGAGTCCTCTCTGTACCTCGTGACTCAGTGGGATGGCTTCTCTAATAAATTTTGTCTGAAGCTCCCCCTCTCACCCATGACAAGACCTGTGGCCCCATGGAGGGAGGAGCCCACACTGGAGCAGGTTTGCTGCCAGGACTTGCGATTCACCCTGTAGAAGGGACCCACATGGGATCACTTTGTGAGGAACTGCAGCCTAGGGGAAGGACTCATGCTGGAGAAGTCCATGGAGGACTGTCTTCCCTAGAAAGAAGCCCATGCTGGAGCAGGGGAAGAGTGTCATTCTGCTAAGGAGGAAGGAGCAACAGAGTAAAGGTGTGATGAACTGACCACAGCCACATTAACTGCCCACTCATCCTGCCTGAGGTAGAGAACTCAGGATTGAAGTTGAGCCCAGGAAGTTGGGAGAGGTGAGGAGGTATTTAACGATGTTTTAATTTTCTCATTATCCTACTTTGATTTGCTTGGTTTTGAATTGAATTAATTCATAAACAAAAAGCTTCGGCTTTATTCATAGACTTATGCTGCACAGGTACCTAGGAAGGATGAGTTTCATAAATTTTATGCATTTCTTAAGTTAGTAAATACCTTGAATAGCTATCATGACCCTTAGCACTACTTTTGTAGGTACGTAATGTGGTAGAATATTAGGTGATGGGAAATTAAAAACGCTAATAACTTTTGGCATTTTAACAGTATATGAACTGGCAAAGAAAATGGACTGAGTGTGCCATTTATTATGAAACTTAATGATCTTTATGAGCTTTCACCTTAAATAGCCACTCAAGTACATCATGTAAATGTACATTTACTGTGACTGCAATTAATCAATCACCTTCCCTTGCCCCCCCAGAATTTTTCTTGCTGAAAATTTCAAAGTCTTGGCAGATTGTCCAAAAAGAATGAAGAGAGGAGAGTAATATACTTGTATAAACCAGGTCTAATCCTATTACATACTGCTGACTGCCTTACTGACATATGCTCAACTTACCTTTTTATCAGTCTTAACTGCTTTGCAACGCTCCTTATAAGAAAATTCTACTTATTTGTAAGTATTTTTCATAAAGTATGAGGAAGGATCCGTTGCCAAATACCAAAATTCCCACCATGGCAAACTGTGAGAAAGGAAGCAATCCCTTATACACATGCAGCTCCAGCTGTAGGAATGCATCTACACTCTGGGCAAACCTGAGACCTATAAAAGTGGTGTCTTCATAACAACACTCCAGGACCCCCACCACAGAGAAGACCAGAAGAAAAAGGGCTAGGATGCTGGAGGACTTATCTCTCTTTCTCTTCACTCCCACCCCCTCCACTCCTCCCTGTACCTCACATTTACTGTGAAATAAAATCTGTACTCTTTGGCATATGGTCTTGTTTGCACCTTCATTTGGACAGAGGTGTCTTTTAATACTTGAATCCTAGCAACAGCTCAGCAAAATATTACCAGTATATATTCATCTGAAGGAATGTCAGAAAAATATGACACCTTACTGTATGAAGAAAACAAAACAAACAAAAAAACCCCTTCAAAACTTCTCTCTAAAAATACTGAGCAATTTCCTAAGGCTTTTCTACTAGATGATGCTATTATCTTTCTTCCTGTTATTCCCCTTTGCTTCTGCCCTTGGTTTCCCCACAGCAGAAAGTAACCAAACAGAAGCAATAGCAGCTTGAACTGAGCTCCTTCAAAAGAAACAGAAAACAGGATAAGAAAACAGCAAGAGATAAGAAACCTTCAAGCCCACGAAAAAATTCATGAAAGACCAGAGGGAAAAACAAAACAAAACAAAATAAAAAGAGTGTAAGGAAACGTTAGGTCTTAAAGAAAAGAAACTTTGAGGGGAGCAACACCCAAAGACCCAGGTCCTAATGGACTCCATACACAAAATGGAGCTTCCTTTGGGGGAAGTATGGGCTTACCAGATTTCCATGAGGTGTTAAACAACCACGTGTTAGTTACTAGCTTGGCATTTCTTATTAACAAACTGCTTGGTTTATCAATGTTGATAGCGTGAAAGAACAGAAAACTTATTAAAATGTCTGCACACTTGGTAAAACAAGGGATATTGCAGTATTCCTGATCTAGTATATTTGCAAGGGAGGACAGACAAAACACTAAATCTTTAAAAACTCTGGAAAAAAATACATATGAGAGAACAACCAAGAGCTTTTTCTTTCTCTTTTAATGCTCACATAAGATTCAACATAAAGCAAGTGGTATCCTGGTGACTGCATGACCCCAGAGCATTCTGAAAAAACAGCCATCAGAAGAATTTTAACATGTTGGTAACTTCAGCATTATCAGTCAGAAAGCAGATAATGGTTTTCTGATTGCACAAATCAATTTTCATCACTAGTAGCAATTACGACTGCTATAGCAGACTGTGTACAATACTGCAAGAAACACATTTCAAGAATATAAACGGGAAGGGTTGCTGAGAAAACAGAACTGCTTAATTTAAAACTAAATACCACTGCTTGCTTCTGCATGAGGATGTCATCAAAACACATCTGAGAGATTACCCCTACTCATCAGCCAATTAACACATTCTTAAATTCACATCTGAGATACGGAGCAAAGTAGAACTCCTGCATCTGAAGTCTATAATCTAAGGAAGTTTTAAACACGTAGGGAAAGCTGCAAAGTAGCTCAGAGCACTACCAGAACAAACCAAGGTGCAAAATAAACAAACCCGAACAATCTGATTCAACATACTTGTGAAATGCAATCATCTGCACAATATTTATACAGATAGAATTGAGGAATGTGAATACATCTGGCTTTTCCCAACAGAACAGGAAAACAGACCTCTCAATCCAGAGAAAATACCCACTTCCTAAATAAAAGCTGTGTGTGAAAGCTGCTGTAAACCTAAAGTCATTATGTCTGCCTTGGCTGGAGTTTCCCGCTTCTCAAGGATTATGAGAAGAGGTGAAGATCTCCAGAAGTTCAGTTCCAGGCAATTCTTCTGTACTGTATTGATTATGGCATCAAAAGACTGTGGTGAGCCATAGGCAAGAAGACCTCCACACTAATAAACAACTTGCTGCTCCACACATGTATGCAACACAGCAAATCAGCTTGGAGTAACAGCTTTAAATTTTGTGCTTTAGAGGGAGAGAAATTTCAAATACTGGTTATTAAACACTATCAATGACTATCATAGAGCAGATATACAAATGAAGTATCATTAAAATTAATTTAATATAGTGCTCTATTTACTAAGATGAAAATGCTCAAAGAAAGGTTTATAACATTTTAGAACAGCATTATTATTATTTTCTTCTTTTCATAATGGTGGATCTGCTGCTCCAGCACTGTCTTTTTGTCTCTTACTCCCTGGCCAGAGTCAGGGAGGCGCAAATCAATCTTCCATGTTACACTCAGACAGAGACTCTTGAGGAGGTGTTAAATCAATGAAGAAACTGAACAAGAAATTTTGGAAGTCAGGAAGAAATGATGCCGCGATGCATGACTAGAAGGGTTCTTGAATTGCTTTCCCAGTGCTCCACCACACTGCCATATGCAGGCAGGAACCTGATGGTGCAATCCTGCTCCTAACATCCACGGAGACAGGCAAAGAGTAAGAAGAATCAGAGTAATACACACCCCCTTTGCTCTAAAGAGGGATGTATCTGGAACAGTGACTCAAGTAAACACTCAGTTCTTTGCTGAGCCACATCCAAGAGCTTGAGTGGAATGATGCCAAAGCATTCCTCAATTCTACAACTACCAAGAGTTATTTGGAACTCTACAATACAAATAAATGATTAATAAGTCATGAGGAAGAGTGAAATGCATACTTAATCAGTTTGCAATTTTCACAGCCTAAACTTTCAATAAGAAAACCTGAGCATTTCTTTTCCCCACAAAATGCCAAAATAATGTTGACTCTGAAATAAATAAAACTGTGTAGTCTTCAACACATTGAAAGCTCTAAAGCTCAGCAGTTGTCCCCAAAACCCATACTACAAAGCTATCAAACTTACAGTAATTTCACAATTACAAGCTGCACCATTTTGACCAAAGTTTTGATGGAAACCCGGAAGTGCGGTTAGTACTCCAGGGCGGCTAATATATTAACAAAAATGTGATATCTGCCCTTACCTGGTACCATGCCGGTCCTGTCCCGAGCAAAAATGGTTTGAAATCCATGGTTTCCCGTTGTTCCGACGATGAACCAATCAGAGAACAGCTTATTGCCTGCCTGTGGATGGCGGCGTTACTGAGGGGCAGGGGTTGTTATTGGGGTGAGTTACCTCGGCGAGTTACCTCGGCAGTTCGATAAAAGTGTGTGATATTTCTCTCTACTTTTTAAAGTGTTTTCAGTCTTGTGCAGCTGTGCGGCTGGCCGTGCTTGCGCGGATCAGGGGAAGGGAGGGGAGGGGCCGGGCCGGATGAGCGGGGTGGCTGTGTTGGTTGCTCGCCCACGTGGCTCAGTGGCTGTTTAAAGGCAATGCGGATCCGTTGGGAATGCTTGCAAAATGACCACGCTATTGTTTGTGTCTTTTTCGGCTTGTAAATAAAACTTGCAGGGAACGGTGCCGCAGGTATGGTCTGTGTCTTTTTTCACTTGAAAACAATGTTTCCCAGGTCGGCAGTAAGCCAGTAAGCCCCAGCGATCCGCGATTGTGTTACTAAATGACGACTTTGTGAAAGTTCACCGCGAACAAAAGTGCGGCTAATATTTGGGTGTGGCTTTTTTATTGACAACGACATCAATGTTGCCAACACACCGGAAATGCGGTTTATACTCTGTGCGGCTTGTAATCATGAAATTACTGTACATAGACATTCTAAAAAAAAAAAAAAAAAAGGTTTTCCTGAACAACAATAAATTAAACAGCAATATTCCTGGAGTCCACAGGAGAAATTTCATCAATATTGCCCTAGAAATTTTAAACAATCATTTACAATCAAGACAATAACATTAGTGCTCCCTAACATGACAGAAATACTTACTCTGTTCTTAAAAATTCGCATTACATCTTTCATCAAAAGCTTCCTGCAACCCACCAATATTAAAAAACCCCAAACATTTGAAGAAAAAGAAGCTTCTTCTCTTCACCATAAATGTGCAAGTGAACACAAGAAGGAATAAGGTACAGGTATATTAGACATGGTAATAAAGATGCACTTGTGTTGTTCCACTATGCATCCACCTCATCCCAGCAGACCTTCAGGGAATAAGAGAGTATTTGCAAGGTCCACAGTCCCTCTACTATGCTTCTGTGCCAGGCCCATGAATCACCTCAGTGACTGGTAAAACATCAGCTTTTGGCATGTAGAGCAGCAAACTCTCATCACATACCACATATGATTAAAAATAACAGTTGTGAACATTATACTCACAAAATTCAATTGCTATAGCCATGGTCAATTAGTTTAAATGGTCAATCTGATAAATATGTTTGAAATCCTCAGTGTGCTGTTGGCTGCAATGAAAAGGTTTACAGAAGCACGGGTAATTGGTAAATCAATCCATCAGAATCCTTACTTGTAACTTGCTCAGGGTCACAAGACCAAAATATTGGTTTAATCATATAAATTCTTAATTGCAGAAAATACAGGACTTATTACAGCTTTACTTAAAGCAATTCAATTCTTATATTAACTGGAATCAATATGTTATTTTTCAAAAAGCAAAATGCAGGTAACATTTCCATACAGTCACATAATACCCGTTTTGAAATATCGATTTAAAATATTGTAGAATACTTTGATTTTAAAAAATGTTTCAGCATACAAGTAGTTCAGAATCAGGAATTCATTTTCCATTTCACGACTTGACTTTGAAATGAAATTACTAAATTAGTAGCTTAAGATGTTGATATCCCAAATTACTCTGTTTATTCACAGAGCTTCTCAAGGAAATTCAAAACACTCAAACCTTGCATTGAATAAATAAAGCTACTTACAGCTTTTGGATATGCACATAGAACACAAGAGTTAACAGACCAAAACTACTTCTAAACTAAGGTTAATGAGATTGCTTTAAGAAAGAAGTTTGACTTATTAAAAGGGATCAAAGTGACATGGTAATCTCAGTTGTAAGCTCCCCACACTAAACATAATGGAAGTTTTTGTAGATTAACATTACCTAATTTTTTCCTGTTCTTTGTGGTTTTCAGAATCAGAAATAATTTTTGATGAAGAATAATTTTATTTTAAGTCCTTTGCATTGATTGTCAAACAGCAGAGACAAGATATAGCCTGTCCTGAGGCTACACCAGCACAACACAACTCTCTCCTCCTTAAGAACAACAAACTCCACAATCCAAACATCCTCCAGACCATCAGAACAATCTGAAACCCTGCTTCAGGCTCCAGAAGTAACAGGGAGCTAAAGTAATGCCTCCTCAACACCATGCCTGAGAGAGTAATGAGAAGTGATCCAGAACAATGCATCTTTACCACTAACCACCAGTTATCAGGCATCCCATGAGACTTCCACAAAAATGCTCAGTGACCCGAGTGCTCAAGGGGATTTGGGAATTTGGATTCACAGATCAAATTCTTCCTTCGCTGCTGTAAACCCCCTTTCCACACCGTGGAAATTAGTGTTCGTATTCACAGTGAATCCAGTGTCTCCAGCCTAAGCACAAGCCATGGGCTAGATCTCAAGAAAAGGGAAATTCAAGGCAGAAACAGAGGTAATATAAACTCAGCAACTACACGAATTATCCACAATGGATGAAGAATTTTCACAATATTCTGAAGTGCATATTTCTATAAGTAGATTATCAGCTACCCTACAAATCAATGGATTTGACTTCCCCTTTCCTGTTTAAATTTTCCCACATGGTGCAAAGGTTTCTTGAGCTACATTTGGCAAGTCTATCTTAAATTCCATGGGGGTGCTGAGATTAAAACAAAATGGTGGGTTTAAGCATTTTTCTGGTTAAAATCTCAATAGAGTATGGTACAAGGCACAGAAAAGAGAATGCTACACTGAGCATTAAAGCTTGCAGTCATGTGTTTTAGGCAGGGATCAATGCCTGAATCTGCCATATGTAAAAGTATGTGTCCCCTGCTCACCTGCATGTATTTTGTGGATGTGCTCACATAAATTCTTTCATAACAGTAGAAAGATTCATTGCGACTCTGAAAAATCCTAAATTATATATAGTATATATTTTGTAAAATCTCATATGCAAGCACTAATTCCTGTGGGAATAAAAAAATATATTAGGGAGAGAACAGGAGAGAAAGGGAGGAGAGACGCTAAAGCATATTTATTATCCTGCTGTTGTGGCTGATCTTTTAATGTTCTACAATTATTCAGCAAGCATTCATTCCCAAGAAAAAGCACCCCTGACAACCAAGCTCTTGGATTTCTTCCACAAGTCAGTTTTGAAGCTAGGTAAGAATACCCATCCTCAATTATGTCCAGTGAAAATAGGAAAAAAAATCTCAGTAAGGAATATGTGCTCAAGCTGTATTTCTCTAAGTTTTCAGCAGGCTACACTTTTCATATGGACCTTGGATAAACAGCTTTTGCTCTGCTAGTCAGAGCTTTTGCAGGTTTTTGTTTTGCTTTGGACACCAGCATGGTGTAACTGCTAGGACTGCCAAAACCTGAATCAATGCACCAAACTGTCATGACTGAGCAAGTTTTACCTCCTGACACTGCTTACAGATGACATCCAAATTATTTCTAGCAGATAGCAACTAATGCCTTCTTTTAGGGACTAGTTACCACTTCTTCCATAATGCTGGGAGCTGATAATTGAGGATGACTAGCACATCAATGCTGGGTAGGGAACAGCACTTTCTCCTGACTCCTGCTCTGCTCCCCCCACTTGAAACACAGACCTGTTTATCTGCTCCCAGAAAACTAGTTTCCTAGAAAAACAATTTCCTTTAAAAGAAGAGAAATCAAAATCTTCCTCACTTCATAATTCTCAACATATCAGTAGTGCTCTAAGGCATCAGGGTAGCAAATAAAGGAGAAATACAGTCCTGTTTAGCTTCATTGCAGCTAACACTTGCTATCAGGGCAAGGACTTTTAAATACTGGTTGAAACCTGAAAGTCCTTTATGCAGATTAAGAAATCAGTATGAGGAGATTCTAGCATAAAAAGTGGAAAGCCACGAGCACAGACTGTCCTGCTTGGGGCCAGGGTCTGGCTTCATGGAGTAAAACCCAGCTCCTGTCCTGGGGCAGCTGTCACCACTGCTGCTGCTCAGTGCTTTACTTCTTGCTCAAAAAAATACTTCTTGCCTAATTTTCTCCAGACTATCTTCAAACAAAGAGCATCAAAATTTGTTTGAGGGCTTGAGGGCTGTAATTTAATTAGTACTAAGTGAGGACAAAGTATGTGCTTCTTTCATCTTAAAGTACTGCATTTGTAAATATCACATCAAATTCTCATAAAATGGGAGACAATTAAACATCTTAGGATCAAAAAAATACCAAAACCCTAAATTTCCAGTTTTTCTTCAATAAGAATATATGAGAAGACTTTTTATCTGTTTTCACACAGCCCCTTGCATGAAAATTTAATTAATGGTCATAAATCCCTAGAAATACTTTCTCCAAGGCATCTTTTAAGAGTCTTCACTTTTTACTCAGTTTATTTATTGCATGGAGATTTATCCAAGGTGGAGTCAATAACACTGCAGCTACCTACTCATCTCCTGCTCAGGCACACTCAGCAGAGCGTGCCAGAATTTGGTTAGTCAACTCCAGTTACAGCAAGCCTGGCCTGTCCCAGCACAATAAAAGCTGAGCAAAATCTTCCCTGCAATTGCTCCTGCGGCACCTGAGGAAAAGGGAGGACATCCTTCTCTCCCATGATTTTTCTATTATTTTTTTTTTCATAAGCCCACAAAGAACTATTATTTAATACTAATAATGGGAAAGTAAATTTCTGTTTTGATCATGTCAGACCCTGTGGCTGTGTACTAGCGAAAGACATCCTATAATACAGCAAAATAATACTTTATAACCCAGGGACTTTGTAACCTGAGGGACACATTTAATAAAAGAAACAAGAGGATAAAGCAGATAGATGTGCAAAATAAATTATGAACACAGCTGCTCTGAAGTGACTGGCTACTCACAATTGTTGATCTAGTCCTTTTCTCCAGTTGCTAAACTGGATTAACATGGCTAAAAATACCTTTTCTACTTTTTTGGCTCTCCTTATTGCTTTCCCTTTCATGAAAACATTACTAATTACCAAAGGAGTAATGTATGGCAGAGTAAGTGGGTCACAAGCTCTATTATGAAAGCAGTACTGAAAATATTTTTTTGAACTCCTTATTTAGGGAGCGTATATTTTCTAAACTGGTTCCAATAGTTTCAGTATTTTACTGTTTCGTCCTTCTTTACTCCCCTGGGTATAGTAGGAGCTGCTTGGAGCTGCTAGGAGTCATATATAGTAGGAGTCATATTCCACACAGATTATGGAGAACTTCAACTACTATGGCTTCACGTCTAGATCCTGTGAAGCAGGCAGTGCTTTTAATTAATTCCTCAGACACCCAGCAGACAGAAACTGGCACCTTTATCTACTGTCTACTGCTCCCTTCCACTTCCAGGCGTGAACAGCCCAGGTCCAAGCTGGCAGCCTTTCCCAGTGGAAGCATTTTCCCTGAAATGAGCCACACTGAAAATGACAGGACTTGGCTGCACAGAGCTCTGGCAAGAACAGCCTCTAAACAATAGAAAAAGTCCAAGAGTTTTCATCAAGGAGACATGTCAGCTCCTGAGGCTTGCACCTTCTTGCAGAGAGTGAGCTAAGTGCTTCAGGAATAAAATGAAGCCAAAGCAATAGCAGGTTTGCACAGCTGAAAGAGAGTACTCTCTGAAAGAGAGCATGTGCCAGTCTCACACCACACTAGCACTAGAGTAAATCAGCTTTCCAAGTGCAAGTGCTGCACAGAAGGGAGGCGGAGGTGCATAAAATTGTAGCCTTGGGGCTAAGGCTCCACATCTATCCCATACCATGCCCACAGACACACAGTCCCTCCCACACACAAATCATTCCTCAACAGGGATCAAGTTCATTCACTTTCCAATAGCACTGATGGATTCATTTGCCTGGCCAAGAACAGGATAGATGTACATCAGCAACCAGATCACTTTGAAAGAAATGGATTTTTTTCCACAGCTGCTCAATAACATTTTAGTCCTTAAAAAGAGGCAAAATTAACAAGCAGTATTCATGAATGTGATACAGCCTGATTTGATCAATGTTTTCTCCATTTATTAAGATGTTTGTTAATTATTCATTCCATAATTTTCCTAAAATGCTTGCTAAATACATCAAAAAGTATGCATCTTTATACATTCAATTACAGGCAGAAAATTTCTATTGCTTGATTGGGGAGTCATGATGCCAACAGCTCTCATAGCTTGCCATCTTTGAAGGCAGAATCATACTTAAAACTTAGCAGTAACTAGGCTTTTCATCTGAAACTGTAATTACTTTCCACTTCAGAGTTACATAATGAAGCATCTTCCTATCCTTAAGCCTCCCAGAGCACAGCCAGCTTGCAAAAATTGGACAAAGAACATTATTGATTTTCTCAAGGGAGTAAGATATTTGCCGACTGTCAAGAAGAAACTGTAACCATTCGTGTGTAGCACAAGTAGATGCAGTGTCACACATCACCATGTCCATATTCCAGAAAATCACTGCAGCTGAATGAAACCTCAGTTTATTGCAAACCAAGCAACAATAAAAACCAGAACAGCCTCTAAGAAATTAGTAACGTACACATGAAGAAAAGGATAACACAGGTTTTGTTTGGGTTAATGAGAGGAAGGAATGAACTTCAATGTAAATACTTGCTATTTTTTTAAAAGTTCAGCAGAAAAAGGTTGGAGTGAGATTTGGTACACAAAAAAATAATCTCACTGCCTGCTAATTAAAAACATGACCCGAGTCAGAGGAAAAAAATGGCATCAGTACTTCAGCTAAAATTACAACTCACCTGATATACATAAATTAAGAGCATGAAATTCCAAAAGGATTCCACACATTTTATGTGTTTATACACACACAAACATATATAGTCATGCCTTATCAGAATCCTTCTAACACCAAGTTATTACAACCACATCAGAGCAAGGGAGTAAGACCAGCAAACAGAAAATGCCTTCAAAGAGAAGTTAATCACAACACTGCTTATTAAATAAAGGCATGAAACAATTTAAAAACTGTTTCAAATCTCAACCAGTAGCTCGATCAAAACAACAAAATCCCTTACCTGTGCATTCTTATTCCTGGCTTCTCTCCTTGCTGCTTTTTCTTTTAGCCTCTTCTCCTGAAATAAACAAGATGCACAGTTTTAAAGCAAACACCTGCATTGTTGGTTTTTTTAAATATTTTAAGATTAATGTTGATCCATTCAGGTATTTTTAATGCATATGTTAGACTGGTGGTATTTACCCTACATGTTATTGAAAACAAAAAATGAAAGATCTGAATGAGATACTAGTCATTCTTCTTGCTCTTAAAAGAAATCATAAAACTACAAGAATGATTGAAGTTCATATTTTATCAAGACTTATTACTTTTAAAGGAATAATGCAGCTGAGTAATTTAACAGAGTATTTGTTTGTAAAATAAAGTAGTTAAAATGATACTAAGAGATCCGATTTTTCTTATTTCTCAGTGACTTAAAATGAAATCTAATCCGCTTAACAAACTAAAACACAAATTTTCCTGACTTCAGAATTGCTAAAGTAACTGGGGAGTGAAAGCTAAAACATCTTCTCCCTTTCAAATCTCCATTACCAACAAACACTTTACAAAAGCATTTGCTTAGTAATTGCATTGATTCAGAAACCATAACAAAGTTCTTTTAACCAAAAAGATTCTGCTACAGGAAAATTATCTAAATGCAGTGATAAAACTCATCCAAAGCTGCCTGCTAGATCTGTCTGCATATAGAAGTGCCCAAGATACTTAAATCAAATGACATTTATGGCTGCTTTTTTGTTTATTCTTACACCAACTGAAGTATTATCTCTAATTTATACTGTCAGGTCCTTGCAATTGAACATCCTTTAAATTCTTTATTTCACGAGGAAAGGACAGAAATTCAGATGAGAGCACATCCTCTAGAAAAGCCCATGGCTCCCTCTTCTTGTCTTAGTGATGCTGATGACGGTATTGAAACTGTTTAACGCTAACATAAAAATGTTTCTGAAATTCAACTCAGTTTCTCTGAGCAATATAGGCCATCCTGGCATCAGCACATTTCGAGTTGAGTCCACATAAAAAGAGACATTAACATCAGTCCAGGATCAGCACTTCAGCACAGAGAAGGTTGAAGAGCAGTTACGTATCAGTTCACTCATGGGAGTAAGAAGAAAGCTACAGCTTCAGCAGTCCTGGTGTCATTTCATCACAATGATGCTGCCAAAACATTCTGGTAGGTATCACACAAAGCTGTCTGGAAAAGCAGTGTTTGACTGCAGACATGGGAAAAGGAGAACACAGCTATCAAGCTTTTCAAAATTGGTGTCTAAATTCAGGGGCTTTTGAGACATTTGCCAGCTATGTGACATTTTCTATTCTCCCAATTGCCCAAACTACAGAAGTTTTAGCTTCTTTTCAAATCCCTTTCTGCGTAAGTCAACCTCTTCTCTCCAAAATGAAATAATTCCCCAGTGCTTTGTGCAGAGCTGTCTGACTCAAACAACTCAAAATATGCAGAGTTACATGCCAGGGCCTTAAATGCATGCTGTGAAACAAACAAAAACAAAACAAAACAAAACAAAACAAAAAAAAAACCCAAAAAAAAAAAAAGACCCACCCAAACCAAAAAACACACTACTATAGACAGATCCAGCACAGTTGTCTTATTATTTCTGATACGTTTAGTATAAAAAAGGAAAAAACATTACATTTAATGCCATGAATGCATCATTTGCATCATTTGGGACAACAAAAGCCACCAGGACCAAGTATCAGGTACTGTCTGGTCTACATGTAGCTCTTCCCACAAAGTAGACCTATGCATCGTGGTCATAACATGATCATCCATGTTATGATTCCTTCTCTCCCAAGTCAAATTTATATAAGTTTCTGATTACTTTTACTTATGATTTTCTAATGATTTACTTAAGCTTTCCATTTCCTCCACTTTAAATGGTTTTGCTGCATATTCTCCACTCTTTGGGGTAGCCATTGGGGTTCTCTCATTTTTCTGCTAAAACTGTGATAATATTCAAAGTTTACCCCTCAAAAACAGAAAGAATACAGCTAGAAAGTAATACACCATATGTTGCAACGCAGTTTTTGACTTGGACAGCTTGCAAAATTTTGGATAGAAAAATTCAGATATAAAAATTCTATGGTGTATGAAATGTCAGTGTTTTAACTACAGCTACAGGCTTGAGCGAATATAGCAGCAAAGTTCCTGCTCAAGGGATTTATAACAGAGCACTGAGAAGACAGCTATGAAAGCAGAAGATTGACATAAGGACACAAAACAGGAGTACACAGACAGCATTATATACTTTAGTCTCTAAAGAATGGTGAAGACACAAAAAATTCTGAAGTTAATAGGTCCAGAGACTGAAACAAGGAGCACAAGAGAAAAACAAGACAGAGAAGCAATCACCAAGAGATGCTGTCAAGACCTCCTTTTTTTTCCCAAAGCAGGGAGGAGAGAGGGTTTGGATCCTTGTCAATGAAAAACAAAAGCAGATTTTGCAGAGTGCATGTATGTTGGCACTGAGCTAGAGCTAGAAGGACATTTCAGAAGTCAATGTTCTAATCAGGTCTGCTTCTGCTGCTTGACACTAACACTCTAAACAACACTGGGCATTCACAGGATCATTCCTACTGGAAAGGGCATCAGGGGGTCTCTGGTCAAACCTCCTGCTCACAGAAGAATCAGCTCTGAGGTGAGGTCATGCTGCACAGGGTCTAGTCCAGTCATGTCAAAATCCCAAGGCTGGAGACTGCACATCATCTCTGGTCAGCCTGTGCCACAGCCTGGCTGTTCTCCCACAGAAAAATTCCCCATAAATCCATGCTGAATCTCTTGTTTTAACTTATGGCCATAAGAGAATTTGGTCTGTTTAATTTGTGACGTGTTAATTTACTAATCGGAGCACTCAAGTGAAAAACCATGTAGAAATTTCAGTGTATTCCACACACATATTCACAAACCAGGTTCTGCTCTGATAAAAATATATAAATACAACTCACTATATATCTAATTTCCACAAACCCACAGTGGAATGGTTAGTATTATTCTTTTCATTTAGTTCTTCCTTAATAGTATTATACAGCTCAGAGACCTTCTTGGTCAGCTTTTAAAACTCACTGCAAATTAACTTTTTTCTTCACACTTACAAAGCTACTTAAAAAGGATGGCTACAACCTCAGTAATCAAAGGGATGAAAATTTTTAGTCATTATCATGTAATATGGCTAAATCACTTGGTTTTAAAGAAGAGCTGCAAACCTTCTACCTTTTCTGAACTGGAATTGACAATAGAAACAAAAGGAGCTCCTAAAAGGAGCCCAAACCATGGATAAAGCCATGTCTAATATATGGAAGAGCTACTCACTGTTCTTAACTGTGAAGTTAAGAAGTCTGCCACTGGCATCTTTTCACATTTAATTTCCCCCTCCTTCTACTGTTGGGTTTTAAAACAAAAATTCATGCCCCATTTAATTCTTAAAACTCCAACACACTTAAATAAACATCCTAACACTTGCATTCCATGTTCTCGACTTGAGATAAAAAATAATGAATAGTAGCATGGCAGCTCTTCTAGCTGGTGAGGTCAGAAATATGTGAAAGACACATAAATAGAGAGCTTAAACCCCAAAGTTTTAGTTATAAAAATTAAGTCCAGCAATTTTGAGACTTCTTGCCTCCCAAAGGACATCCCCTCTTCCTTGGACTCCCTTCTTTCTACATTTAAGAGTTCATTTTACTTTGTACAGAGGGTTTACTGCAATATTAAAAAATACAGCATTTATTTCTTTATTTCTATTATGAACAGTTTTGTTTCATATAGTAATTTTCCTTTTAGTTTTTTTTATGTGTAAAAATTTTGTGCAATAAAAGTCTCCTTTCTTCTAAAGAATTTATGCATAGGTCAGATTTACATTCAGTAAATTATTTTAGTTGGTGATAAGGTGCAGCTTTTCCACCCTAAAATTTCACTGACCTCTTCTATTTCCTTACCTGAAGGCAAACAAAAGTTCCACTCAAGACAACTAATGCATATTACAGCATATTTAGCTCCAATAGCATTAAAAAAGCCTATGGCAAATCTATTTCCTGTAAAAATTTCATGCTTATCTGAGTCCTCTGGAGTATTTTTATTTAAATACTCAAGAACTCCCTCAGGTTTTGATCCACCATTTTAGCACTAGATTTTTAATAACTATTCCTTTACATACTGATGCCATATTTTGGAGGTACCAACCCACACTATTTAACTGCTGAGGTAATTGTCTACCACACACCAGATCTTTGCAGGTGACCAAGTTCTGGAACAAATCACTCCATTGTCTGGAAAAACCTGTCTATCATTTGCAAATACATATTGATCAATACTGGAACCTGATACCATGTCTTGATACCTGACTATGTCTTGTTATTTTATTGGGACACAGCTAAATTCAGTCAGTGGTGCAGGAGAACACAGAGTTGCTCAAAAGTTCACAGCAGCTCTCATACAGTAGGATTGCCATAGCCAAGAGCTGGTCTCCACCAAAATTTTGAAGCACAAATGCACTCTAAAAACTGACTTAATAAACATGTTTCTCACATTTTTCTTCTCCAAGATTTCACACCAAGCTTGAATTGTTTACATGCTCATGGCCATCACTACATTTATATTGCTATGTAGTTTAATATTTCTCCTTACAGAGACTAGAAAACCATCAACATGCATGCATTTCTTCAACTACCAAAACAAACTTACATTCCTAGCTCAAAGATAAAACTGAATCAACTTATTAGTATTTATTTGAATATTATTTTTTTTAAATATCTGGAAATTAAGTATAAAATTGGTTGCTATTAAATAAACAAGTCTTAGTATCTTCAGGAAAAAAAGTTGTGAATTTTTTTTTAATCTCAATATCTGGTTTTAGAAACCTATTAAATAATCTCTTCAAGCAACAAACTATATAAACATAATGATATAGGCCTCATCTGTAAAGTTGATATTTACTTTAAAGGCAGGGAAACTGAAATACCTACTAATCACCAATTTAAGGCAACACAGAGTAGGCATCAAAGACACGTGAAAAACAGCATAGGGACAATCTCAAACATTAAACGAGCACTGGAAAAAGTCCTAGATGCAGTGGCAAAAAGGCATTCTCATTAAAAAGAAGAAAACAGGAGCTAGCAAAAACTGATCTTTCAAAGGACATTCTTGGAACAAAACCAACACAGGAAACCAGTGGACAAAGATCAAAACTCTTCCTTTCCCACTTAGACCTGAACACACTGACTATGTTTTAAGGATAGAGAAGTTTTTTAAAGCTTTTAAGTGAGTTGGTTTAAACATGTGCACTCACAGCCCAGAGAGCCAAAC